>NW_022279616.1:611689-1223378 GCF_009193385.2 Nasonia vitripennis | reverse complement strand
ATGTATGATGCGATTTCGAATTTTCATAATACAAGTAACAACACAATTTGAAGAAACGGATTTAAAGTTACGAACAACATTGTAAAAAATTCAATTATTGACAAAACAGATATTGACAATTTAAAAATTGATAAATCGTTCTGATATTTTTTGTTTCGGGTGTGGGATGGATGATCATCGAGCCCAAAGATAAATTGTTTTGAGTGCGGTTAGAGCAGCCATCGCGCCTCGAGTTGCCTGAATCTTTTTTGTTTTTATTTGAATATTTTTTATCAGTTGCTTTTTCAACACAGCTTTGGATGATACTTATTAATTCGTTTATAGCTTGATAAGGATCGTTTATTTGTAACAATGAGTCCCACTCAACTCTTTTTGCAATATTTATTAACTTGCCATAGTTAATGCAGGCTGATTGATTGTAATCTTTTTGTATTTTGAATTTGCTAGTACATATAAGAGTATATAACATATAAGAGTCGGTAATGATCATTGAATGGAATATTTAACTTAAAAGACTTCAACTCAATATTTCTTACTTTGGCGAAACAATTGTCTATACACGTACCGTTCTCACTGTTCTGAGATGGTCTTGTGATTCCTCTAAAACTGGAGTATATTGTTTTTCAAAAAAATTATTTAGAAATTCTTGAGCAATTGTCTTTTCAGCTAAACCAATTTTGTCATAATTTATATCCCTTATATCAATATTGAAATCCCAAAAATACATTGATTTTTTATATTAACCTGTTTTGACAGAAATTTTCTTACGGAATTAGTAAATTCAGATTTCGATATATCATGGCACCTGTACATAGCAGAGATCCTGATTGCCTCACCTTACTCTAGAAAAGTATCAGAACTTACAACACTCAATCTATCAATTACTTCTATTTTAGTTATTTCCAGTATATTCTTTTTATATATAACATGACTCCATCAGCTCTATTAATTTTACTATCATTGTAATAGCTTTTATAGCTTTGTAATTGATAGTATTGAGGATATTGCAAGATCCATGTTTCCGTACATATTATAATAATTGGTTTTACTACCAAGCTTTTAATAAATGATTCCAATTTATCGTAATTTGCATTTAGACTTTTTATCTTTACACACAAAATTAAGTTCTTTTTCTTAGAGATACTCTTGTTGAGTGATCTGATGTTCTCTGCATCACGTTGTATATATCTTTAAAGTTGAATTCTTGGGCCATTAGTTAATCCTTATTTCTTAATCTATTTACAATACGTGTGTTAACTGAGTTGAGTGATGCAGAAGACATCCCAGATGCTCGCATAGCTATAGCCTTGCTTAAAGTATTTTCTGCCATACCGACATATCTCGGTAGTACAGGTTGTATCGTATAATCAGTAAGGTCAATGAACTTCCTTATCTTATTCTGTAGAATACTGCATGCGTGGCTATCTGTTGTCATATGTTCAGTATTATATTGATACTTATTATTGCTGAAGATACAATTAGGACAATTTAATTTATTACCCGAACAATATGTAGTCTTATGAACCTGCACATTTTAAACGTGTGTGATTATTTTTGCACTTAAAGTCATTGTGCCCATATCTACCGCAATTAAAACATGATTTAACGTTGCAATAGTCATGCACGATACAGTTTTGATAACCCACGAAGATCCTGTTTTTATTCTCTCTTACATGTTGATACAATTCAGCAGGGATTTCTAATATAACTGATTGTAGATGAGTTTTAGAGTTATCATATGAGTGCAATACTGTACACTTCTTGTTAAATTTACTAAAATTCCTTTTATCTACTATTATTTCACTCCTTTACTTGATTAGTTTTTTTGCTTGTATACTCTTATCTTTAATGCGACCACATCGTTTATCTTGTCAATACAAATTGTTCAGTATCTTTATTTTTAACTATGATTTTTGCGATTCGTTTTGGCTTGTTATTAGGCACGGAACTCGAAATTACTTAAGCATAGGTTTTGTTCTTTGAGCTATTTATTTCATTTTTCTGCTTATTAAGTAATTCTCTCAATAACTTATTTGTTTCTATCAGTTTTTATTTAATTCTTTTAATAGGAGATTTTCACACTTCAAATTACTGTCTATTTTTACACTATTCTCATCATCATCATCATCACTATCAGCTTCAGACACAATTAATCGATCACTTTTTCTCAGATTGTGTGCTAATTTAATCTGAGCAATGATTAATTTAGCTTCATTACTCAGCACATTTGTATTCATGTTTGAGGTTAGGTCTATTTGGTTATGTTCCGGACATAATCCTATAACTCCACTAATTTTTACTGCCCCATCTATTTTAGCAAAATCCCAAGAATGAAAAGCCTCCTCACATATTATACAAATAACCGTTTTTACTTCCATTTTTGGATGACGTTTATAGAAAATTGCTGTCTGTGAAGTCACCGGAGCCTGCGCTCGATGAATCCATCTTGGATACTCTTGGATGATTAAATATAATAAACTTGACTTTGGTTGATTGATCTCAATTCTTTTTTATCTGTTAGTTCGTTGCGGAATATATCAAACTCGCCTATAACATTTTACGTTTTTAAAAGTTAATTTTCATTTTTATGTTATTAAAAGCGTGTTTTTAAAAAAGTTAAGAAAAATGTGTAGAAATCCGAATATAGCTGTTTTGATTATTGGGAACAAACTAGTGAACGTAGAAGAAAGCAATTACAAAATGAAGAAAACTGTTTTGAACTAATTTTCTAAATTGTAAAATTTGGCAAACTAAATAAAACTGAAGACAACAAAAGATTACTGTTATCTGTGTCTCAATTCCGACATTTTTCTGCTATCATCTGCAGGTCATAATAACGTTTTATTTAATTGTTTTCATTTTTCTTTTTCGGTAGGGATTAAAGATATTGTTATCATTTAATATAAAAGTAAATATCGTATTATGTATTGCATTTTAGTACAGAATATAAATGTTATGATTGTTATAATCTCACAATTTACATTATTTTATTAATGTAAATAAAAACAATGTTTGATTCATATTATTTTTTGTTAGATTTTGTTAATATTATTAATACTATCATCAAAGTATTACAAAGAGTTTAAAAACATTTTTAATATTCAAAATTTATTTCTATTTTATTCTATAATTTTAAAGCCGGTCCTGTATACTAGTAGCTATAACTACTTTTATAGAATGTTGGCTGTATTGAATATATTAATTTATACTCGACGGTAATTAATTCTTATGAAACGTTTATGAAGTCGTGCTTTTGATTGGTTAGAATTTATCAATCTGGCAATCTGATTGGAGCATTTCAAAAACGTTCCCAAGGAATTAACTACCATCGAGTGCACATCTAATATTTAACAGTATATTTAATAATGGCACGTCAAATAATTAAGGGGATGTCGGCGCAAAAGCTTCGTAAATCCACCACGGAGTATTTTGTATTTTTAAACTTCTAGAAAAACAGAAAGTCAGATCGAATTTTTCTTTCGATAGAACCATTCATTAAACTTACTTAACACTACGGCGCTACAGACTCGGTTTATCATTTGCAAGCTTTATTTAAAAAATTTTATGTGAAATTAGAATTTAAGGTTGGCGCTGCAATCGCATGAGTACGACGAAGTACGCGTAAACATCTGTTCGTATTTCCAAGATTTTAGAAAAATAAAAAGTCCGATCGAAATTTTCTTTCGGTAGAACGATTCATTAAATTTAACACCACGGCGCTACACGAGAGAAGAGAATCCTTGACACAAAGAAGAATTCTCAACTGTTCAAAAAATTGGATTAAAATATGGGGAAATCCAAGCGTCTTAACAGTTAGGTTTTCAGATTTTTTAATTTTTATAACTTATATAGATATATACCAGTCGCTATAACAGTCGCGCTGTTACTGCACTCGGTCGATAAGTTTTTACCGACGGTGCGCCACAATCGCTAAAAAATTCCTAAATCCTTAATAGTTAAGAATTCTTCTCTTACTATGAAGAAATTTTCGTTTGCAACAAATACATGAAAAATAAGCTGTGGTTAAGTCGCGAATCCTTTGCGACAAGGATTCTTTTCTCTCAGTGTACAGATTCGGTTTTTCATTTGCAAACTTTCCCTGGTAGAATCAGTAACCTACTTAATGGCCAGTTATTGGAATGGAATCTAAGAAGTAGGCAGTATTCTTTGCCATTTCTTAGACAGAATGTAACGCTTTTTCTCCAACTTAATAGGCAGTTCTTGGATTCAATCTGCTTACCTTGTTCTTAAGTACAAACTGACCATTATAGTTGGTTGAGTAACACAGCTGGGTAACACGTGTTTATCACAGTTTGAGGTTAGAATTGGAAAATGGTATCTAGCAGGCTTGGATTCGAGTTTTTAGTTCAAAGGAAAGTATAGAATAATGTTTTGCATCAGAAAAAATTCTGTCTGACCGGAGACTTGAACCCACACCCTGCACGAGGCCAAATAAGTACGGCCGTGCGCCTTAGCCGACTGAGCCACGCAGACGTTGTTCCACACAAGCCCTACGAGCTTCGCCATATGTTTGAATTATTAAAATTATTCAGCTTACGCCTAAATATTAATAAGTTTGTATTTTACATCCGAAAAATTAGTTAATTTATTGATATTTTCATGAAATATAATTCTTAGCCATCAAAAATGCCCAAGACATCGCTATTTTTAGGAAATTTAAAATGTCCACTTTTTTCACATTTTATTTAGCCACTTTTTGCCTTTACGGCCATTTTAAATAGGTGATTTTCTACCAGGGTCGTTCAAAAAGTTTTATGTAATAGAAAAACAGTGTTTTTTGGGACGATATCCCCTTAAATATCATTACAATTAATTTGTCAATCACGAGCGAAGCGAGCGTTTTTTGCTAGTAAATTATTAAAAAGATTTAATGTCAAAGAAATCCATTTATTTTTCGCATTCTGCCAATCAAATGAAATATGTAACCAATCTCTTATTTCGGCTTTGAATTCTAAGCTAATTTAATTAATTGATAGAACTTTATTTTTTGTAATATGCTAAGTGACAAAAACAAAGTATTTTCTTTAGATTTACATTATTTATGCTTCGAAATATTGATTAATTCGGTTGAATATTGGCATGCCTATCTAACCTGCTGTGTCGGCTATAATCCCCCCCCCCCCCCCAACAAATCCACCACAGGCTTTAACACAAAATGTGCAAGCTATGGGGGACCCTACTGAAAAAAATTTTTATTTATTAATAATTAAAAAATTTTTTGTTTAAATCAAATTATTAAAAAATAAAAATTTTGTAGCTCACAGCCAGTGTTTTGGTGTTATCATCTGGATGGTAAAACCATATTGGCCCTCATTATGTGAATTTTATAAATTTTATTAATTTAAAACAACTTCGAAAAAATATACTGAAGGTTAAAAATTTTTGATGATTATCACCTGATAATCAGCTGATTATCATTAGCATTTTCTCATATAAACGCATATTTGTAACTATCAGCTTAAATAAAAATATTAAGCTGATATCACCTGATAATCAGCTGACGTTTTGACATGATTATCAGCAGATTATCAGCTGATTATCAGCTAATACTCAACTGATTGTCATCTGCTTTTTTTCAGTAGGGGAATCACCTATTTATACTTACAATTTAATAAAATTATTTTTTGTGGATAATAATTAGTTAATGCAGTGATATTTTAATATCAAAACTTCACCATTAACCAATGGTAAACTTTTATACCATAAAAGAGAATAATGAAATTAAAAACACCGGTTTCATATTCGCTAAGTACAGATATATCTAGCTATATAAATTTTAACCATGAAGTTCTTGATTTTCGATGGAACCATTTTCCATGCATAAATAGCATCAATTATGAAATTCAGGATTTCTACGCTTAATTTCACCTGGCGAATGCTTGATAACTATTTACAATTTATAAATTTATATTTTCATCAACATAATAAGTAGAGCGCCGTAGCTTAAAGTTTAATGAATCATTTTACTAAAAGAAAATGTTAATTATTCTTATAATTTTTCTTAAAGTTGTGAATTATAAACAGGTGTTAATGTGATTAAAGCAGCTACCCTGGCAGAAGTGAAAACTAAGAAAAACTAAGAAACTTTAAGTAATACAAAAAATTATTGATTAATGTAAAGAAATTTGAAGAAACTCTAAGAATTAATTATTCTACGTTAATGGAAAAATTTTATTAGATATTCTTAGTTTTTCTTAGTTTTTTCTTAATGTTTCTTAGTTTTTCTTAACATTTATTTACTGTTCTCAGTCCATGCATATAACATTGTATCAAAGTTTTCATAGTTTTTCTTAGTTTTTCTGAATAAATCTCATGCTTTAGCATTTTTTCTCAATATTTCTTAGTTTTTCTCAACATTTATTTATTTTTCTTAATCCATTGATATTGCTTTATGAGATGGACCTAGAAATTAATTTCAAATAATTATATTACTGAAAAAGTTCGGAATCTCTGAGTCTTGAACCGTGCCACCATGATCTTTGGTATCTAAAGATTTACATCACCGTAATAACTTACGCATACTTGTGTTTTATTCATTGTGTTTTATTCGTTGGGTGCCACTTATGCTAACCTGCACACGCAGTCTATCTCTCTTATGTCTATGCTTATAGCAACCTAATCATAGTTTTCTAAAATGATAAACATTCTTCAAATATTTATTTTTTACTACAAAAATTTTCATCAAAAACTGAACAGTAGTTTTTATACAATGTAAATATAACTGTCGCTGGAAATACAATTCCCATAAGACAAAGTGTTAAATAAGCAACATTTACGATGCTCGCTTTTAGAGTCACTTTTAGACCAATATAAATCGATATATTGAATACCATTAATAACTGAACGGCATTTATTTAAGTGTGTCTCCGCGGCCGATATCGCGTACGCGAAAAAAAATGTAGCGTACGCGAAAACCACAGACAATTTTCCGGAAAATTTTTCGCGTACGCTACTAATCAACCTTTCGCGTGCGCTAAATCTGTCGCGCACGCTAGAAAATCAACTTTTCGCGTACGCTAGAATAGTATACTATACCACGGGAGCCGAAAATTGCAATTAAAGTTTGCATTTTGAGGTTAGAGTGGTATAAATGAACTTTTTTTTTTTTTTAGCAATTCTTTCGCGTGCGCTAAAGTGCTCTACATTTCCTATATATAAAAGAAGCAACAAGAGTGACTTATGAAGGATGAATGAAACATCTCTATGTATAAGTACTCCGTTTGCTTCTTATAAGAAAATTTGGAGCACTTTAGCGTACGCGAAAGAATTGCTTTTAAAAATACTAACGTGCCTGAAAAGTTTATATCTAGCGTGCGCGAAAGATCTAGCGTACGCGAAAGGTTGATTTTTCTAGCGTGCGCGACAGATTTAGCGCACGCGAAATTTTCCCGGAAAATTTGTTAGTTGATTTCGCACACGCTACAAAGTTTTCGCGTACGCGATATCGACCGCGGAGACACACTCTTTAGTTAATGATGGTACTTCCTTAAATCTGCCAAGACACACTTATCCGTGGTGTAAGCAGTTATTTCTGGCACTGTGAGATTAGCACAGTGTCAAAAAGGATTGATTACGCCTCAAATAAATGTGCCTTAAGAGTAGATTTAAGCCTCACAGTGTTATCAAATGTTAGTTGTTTTTCCAATTTCTCTGTATAAGTTGTAAAATGCAGAGTACAAGAAAAGGGCTAAGCTCTAACATAACCTTGAAGTCGTATTAACAAAAAGTGATTTACCGATCAGAATTTTTTGGTAGATATTACTAAAATGAATATCTAACATTTACTGGATTTGTAGATAAATCTTTCATGATCCCCAAACGGCTGTTTGAAATTTTGAATTGTTCTAAATAGAATATGCGACATTTACAATGTCGAAAGAAGAGGCTTTTTTTATTAATTTTATTAATAAGCTAAATTATGGAGGTGATGGGACTCGAAAATACATCGAAGGTGAAAATCTTTGGTATAAACTTTGTCTTAGGGTTTAGTGAAGGAACAGCTGCTTTTTTTAAATTCATTTTACAACCAAGACATTCTGCAATCAAAAATTATTTGCAATGGTTACCTTTGCTTCAAAATTAAATACAATTATATACATTATTTTTTATAAGAAAAATTCAGATTACAAAAGATGAAGTAATGCATAAAAATATATTATAAATTATACAATAATAATACTGCTTACTCGGAAAACAATCGCTGTTTTGGAAGTGATTACTGTAGATAAATGTTTTGGTTAAGTTACAGCTCTCAACCCAGTGTTTTTTAATATCAGGAATTTTTGGAATTTTATGTAGATACTCAAATATCTGATGATTTTCTTGTGCAATTTGGCATGTGACACTTATAAACTTTCATGTTGTTCAAATTTTCATTACAGAAAAACGTGTAAATAGTAAAATGATTAATGAATGCTATTATTCTAAAATAGGAGCTGATAACTAATGAATATTATTTTTTTATATTCTTTAATTTAGTAAAAGTATTAAAAATGATTGATTTCTGAGGCATAAGCCCCCATCTTCCGCAATACCATCCGCGTAGTAGCACCCCTGCTAAAAATAGTCCATGGTATGTCTTAATCGCCATTTTAGCATTAAAACTAGATCAAATTCGATAGGGTCAATAGAAGTCGATTCAATTCTATATGAAAAACAATAATTGAAATAAATAGATGGAAAACAGCAATTAAAATCCATTAATTTCTCTATAGATTTTAATCGATTCCCATTAACCCAATCTAATTTAATTGAGTTTTATTGCAAAAATCGTGATTAAGACTTATTATTCAATTTGATAAGAGGTCTTATCGATTTCTATGGACTATCTTTAGCAGGGACCTGTATGGCCACTCATTTTAACAAATTTAAAGTATTTAAGAGTATTTATTTCGAACTAAATATTTATGTAATTAAATAACATACTAAAATTACGTACAAAAGTTTCATGAAGCTAAAATATTCCAATTTTTTTTAATAAGTCATTAAATTACGTGATGAAATATTTGAAATAAATTCATAACAAATTGATTTCACAAATTACCTATAAAAATGACATGAAGAATTATTTAATTTTAATAAATCATATCAATATTTTCATCAGGGAGAGCTTCAAAATGTCAAAAATAAGTTGAAAACATTTTCTCTTGAACTTTTAATTGCGTGCGACTGACGATTTAGAATGAGTTCAAATTTGGCAGATTATTAGTTGAAAACTAAGAAATGATTTGCGTACTTGCTACGAGAAAGATTTGAAGCTTGTGGTCATAGTAATAACAAATCAAAATAAAAAGTGCACTTAACCCCAAAAAACGAGTCAAATAAGCCTCTTTATGAAACGTTCCATTAATAATTATGGTGAATAAAATTCCTTATTGAGAATGCAGAATGATATAAGTTCTATTATTACAAGTATACTGTAAATAAATACTGCATTTGTTTCAACTAAATGGTACTATTGTAGTACTATTAAAATAGCTAAATTTTTTTGCTTGAGTATTAAGTAAACTTGATCTACATCAATTTCTAATTGTTGGAGGTCTACTTATTTTAAAAATTATTTAAATTGAAATAATTTTTCACATATCATGCATAAGAATAAATAATTTTTAAACTACTGTTGTATACATTTACCAAGATATAAACTCAAAACTTCTAAAATGAATCTGAAAAATGACACCATCTATCTAAACAATGAAACAGACTATCTTTCAGCTATACTGAACTTATTAATTCATATACACACATATAAATTGCAGATAAAAACATATTTTGTATAATGATGCTTTTATTTTTGTGAATTCAATATTTCGAAAAGTGAAGGGTTGTCTTATATGACTATTATTACTTTATTGACAAATTCTTATAGTCTAATGACATAAAATTTCCGATCAATATTTGTAAAATGGACAGTATAAAAAGCCATTGTTTACAAATTGTGAGGTATACTCCTTATTGACAATAATCATTTGATGAATTTAATTAGTGTGCTTGATTGCTTTGAATAAAAAAAGTATCCACATCCTACACTGACGCACACCAGTATATAGGAGTAGGGGAGCTATACAGGCTATATACTATAAGCGCGCGCGTGCGTTCGTGTATGTGTGTATATCTTCGCGCGTGTATAGCTGAAGTATACGATCTCTCTCTCTCTCTCCCTCTCTCTTTCTCTCTCTCTCTCTCTCTCTCTCTCTCTCTCTCTCTCTCTCTCTCTCTCTCTCTCTCTGAAAAATTATGTATTGCAACGCCTGACAATTATTATTTCATTAACCTTTACGCACCACTTATACGTACACTATTAATGCATTAAAGGGAAAACAGCATGCTCGAGATGCACTGCGGAGAAGAATCAATGCGATATCCTCCTCGCTCCCCCCCCCCCTTGAACTCGCTAGTTTTTTGCTGATACGTATAGATTTGATATTTTTGTTTCTGACTCTCAATATCTATAAATGAATAAATATTCTTCAATGACTATAAATATTTTAAATACAGAAAGAAAATTTTCACTGCCACCGCAGTTCATTGACGCTTATTTACGTTTGATGTTCAAAATTTTTAACTTTATTATGTTTCGTAATCGGTAATTTTCTGCAGGTTGTGTATTTTGCATGTATTATCGTAAAATATATGTCTGTAAATATAGTAAACGTTGAAATACTCACGGGGTAGTACATTCCTTGCGGAGGAAGAAAAAAAGCTCCAGAGCCCCACAGTTTGAGGCCGTTCTGCTTTACTGTTGTGCAAAAATTCTATGTCGACCCTCCTCAACAGCTCTCTCGGTCTTGTCGGAACAGTTAGCGTGCGTTTTGGGCAAATTCTTGTGTTTGTACTTTATTCAATAACGTATTAAACGGACGCTTGTAGTACAAATTAATTTCTCGCAAATATGACAACAAATTTATTTCTTTGCAAATTTCCTCTCCTAACGCACTGACTCCCCTGGTGTCGATATGCCACTCGATAATATAGAATAGTTTTTTTTATTTTATTAGAGATTATTGTATTATATACACTTAGCGTCAGAAAATGCGTAAGGCAATATGCGTCCTAAGAAATAGACCAACTCTCAATAAGCACGCGTCTCACTCGCGCACGTCCAACACAATAGTCCCGAGACACTGTTTCAAAGATCAATCTAATAAAATATAACTTTTCGTAAGTCCAATTTCTTAATTTAATTTTAGTTTACCTGTCTCTCATAACTCCTGACACTTATTCTTAAGAGACTCAGATAAATAGACGAGAAAATAAGATTGATCGATGCGCAGACTTTCACGGTTCGACAATGAATGCATGTACCACTGTGCATGCCCTTATTGCGACTGATTCACTGATGGCCGAAACAGTTGCCTGCTCCAATCCCTTGGCGGCACCGTTGGTAAGCAGCGCCATCACTTGGATATAAACCCATTTATATATATATACGCACACACACACACACACACACACACACACACACACACACACACACACACACATATATATATATATATATAGTAATAAAGCTCTGTAAATATTCAAATAACGGAATGATAATAATAGTAATAATGATAATACGGAATGATAATGATAGTAATAAGACTACTACTACTAACAATAATTATAATATTAATTATATAATAATAATACATAGACCATTTTCCACTCACCAATTATAATTGGCATCATAATATATTAGCTAAGAATGAATTAAATGTAATAAATATATACGAAAATTTAGCAATAATAATTTTAAGTCTGTTGAATGTTTAATAAAAATAACTTACAAAAACTTTTAAAAAATGTTAAAATTCATTTGTGCAAAAGTAAGAGGGTTTGACGTTACAAATTTAATATCATTATACGGATTTAAATAGAAATCAACAATGCTAATGTCAGAAATAACTAAGGCTGCGTTTAGATGGAGTCTGGTAATCTTAAGAATGGCAGATTGGAGAGACCGCAAGATTTGAATTGAAAATCGGAAGCCTACTAAATTCATTATTATTAATTAATATAGTGATGCCATTAGGAAAAGTTTTCTGTATTATTTTTAAAAAACAGCATTCAGTTTTAGACAAATATGTAAGCAAAATATTATGAATCCAAGATAGAATGTCAATATGAATATCTCGCGACATCCGCCATTTTGAGGTTACGAAATTTACAAGCATATTTTCGAAAAAATTATGATTTACTGATGCGTTAACATGATTATACATGTAAATATTATAATATCTATCCATAAAGTGGATCGCAACATTTATGATGATGACTTTTTTATACCTTATATAATTATATGTTAAGAACCATTAAATTAATCTAGATTAAAAACGATAACACTACATCATGATCCAGCGAATTTCAGACAATAAAAAGAGCATTGCAACAGACTAAAAACGTTTAGATACGTTCAAATTTTATACCAAAAATAAAGATCCATTGCGATTGCAAAACACGATTGAATTATGCTAAGAAACGATTAAGAATGACTCGTCGCCAGGTGGCGTCCGGATTTTATTACTTGCAAGTGGTAAGAATCTGTGATGGTTAGTATATAAGCCCATTCAAGTTATTACATAAATAATTCATTATAAAATGCGTGTATGTACATCGATGTAACAGTGCGTGTAAGATTAGGCAGTACGAGTGTGTATTTCTAAAGTGTTTCATAAAATATAATGAAAAAGTCCTAAATATAAAAAAAAAAGAAAAATGATACAGGAATATTAAATATGACTAGCAAAAAACGCTTGCTTCGCTCGCGATTAACAAATTAATTGTGATGATATTTAAGGGGATGTCGTCCCAAAAAACACTGTTTTTCTATTACATAAAACTTTTTGAATAAAGTTTGCTAATGAAAAACCGATTTTGTAGCGCCGTAAAACTCTAGAATTTTTAATTTTGTATATCAAAATATTGATAGAAAGTGTTTAGAGCAATCAAATATCCTCAAAACTTCCCGGCTGAAAATAATCATATGAGAGCTCATATGAGCGATCATATGAGATTTTCGACCGGATTCTCATATGAGCTCTCATATGATATATCGCGATTTTTCATAAACATAAATAACCACATTACTTACTTTACCGCACATTCTGACTTTTATTAGATTCTTTTTTATTACCACACCTTTGTAAGATACTTCTAGAATTTAATTTTAAATAAATATTATATTGAAAAAAACTGATTGCTCATATGATAACTCATATGATCGCTTATAT
Organism: Nasonia vitripennis; assembly: GCF_009193385.2. Classification (NCBI taxonomy): domain Eukaryota; kingdom Metazoa; phylum Arthropoda; class Insecta; order Hymenoptera; family Pteromalidae; genus Nasonia; species Nasonia vitripennis. The sequence goes on along the minus strand of NW_022279616.1, from coordinate 1,210,143 downwards.
GATGGCTCATATGAGCTCTCATATGATTATTTTCAGCCGGGTTAGAAAAGTGAGAAATACTGCGCGCATATATAGATATACTGATAGCATGGAATTGAAACTTTCGATTGCTGTAACTTTTAAAAAAGCACCACTTGCCCTATCAAATTTTTATTTCCTTGATTTGTATTATGATTTTACATCATGACCTAGTTTTTGAAAAAGATGTAAGATTTATTTCCTTCGTAATTAAACAAAATGTTGTAACGGGGTGTGACTTGACGTGAGAGGAGAAAATCACAAAAGGAGACGCAAATCTCCACAAGTCCGGATTTTTTTCAATGTAATATCTATAAAAAAATTAATTCTCGATACAACTTACAAATCAACAGTACAAAGAAAGATATAATTAATAAGTATCGAATAGGGGTAGAAAAAATATTTATTTTTATGAGAATTTACGATATATCATACGTACGACACTCATATGATTCTCATATGAGGATTCGGTCGGAAGTATCATATGATTATCATATAAGCACTCATATAATTGCTCAAATGATAATCATATGAGCACTCATGTGATTACCATATGATTATTTTCAGCCGGGACCCTATTTCGTCACTCTCTATCCTGCCTCGATACCGGCGTGGCGAGGGACATTGTTCCTCTTTACAATGTACACTAAATTTAGACTTAGCCTATGCTTTCCATATTAAAATACACAATTTCAAGACCCGATATCTTAAAAAATCATACCGCTTGGGGGGTAAAAAATTTTACCACGTTATAGAGGGCACTTAATAGGATATATTTACGAAATGGCAGCAATCTGTAAGAATATTAATTTTTTGAGTGAACTACCTTAAGTTTAATGAATCGTTCTACCGAAAGAAAATTTCGATCGCACTTTTTGTTTTTCTAATATCTTAGAAATATGAACAGATGTTTACGCGTACTTCGTCGTACTTATGTGATTGCAGCGCCAACTTTAAAATCTAATTTTACATAAAACTTATTAAATAAAGCTTGCAAATGAAAAACCGAGTCTGTAGCGCCGTAGTATTAAGTTTGATGAATCGTTCTACCGAAAGAAAAATTCGATCGGGCTTTCTGTTTTTCTAGAAGTTTAAAAATACAAAATACTCCGTGGTGGATATAAGAAGCTTTTCACCGACATCCCCTTAATTATTTGACGTGTCATTATTAAATATACTGTTAAATATGAGATGTACACTCGATGGTAGTTATAGTGGTAGGCGATATATATATATATATATATATATATATCGATAATTGAAAATATCGATATTTTTATCGACACTTATACAAACGATATTATCTATTATCGATATTTCTCTTCCAACATAGGAAAAAATATCGGAAATTTGTATAATAAAAACAAGTATGTACGTACTCCGGGGACTCGTAAACACGGTATTCGGTAAGAACTAAGATAGACTGTTCGGCGTTCGCGTCTCATTACACAGCTGCAGTCAGAGCACCAGCGCCATTGCGCATATGCATCGACGGTCGACCGGATCCGCAAACACAGAAATTACGAGGGAGGAAAAGTTTAAGCTTCAAATGTAGAACATGCCGAAAGAATTTAAGTATTATTTACCACAAGATCCCATTAGCAGAAGCGAAAACCCAAATGCCAAAATCAATGTTGGCAAAATTGGCTTTAAGATATTTGACAGTTATAGCTTCGGTGCCCAGTGAAAGACTGTTTTCGTAAGCCTTACTCATCCTTACAGAAAAAAGAACTTTCCTTTGACCATTTATTTCTTACTACGTTACCCAAAGAGTATAGTTTTTTAAGTGATGCACAATAGTATTATTTACTTAATTTTATTAGTAGTAATATGCTACCTATTATAAGTATAAGTTAAATTTGAACAACTATTTTATATTATTATAATATAATAAAGTGATATTAAAATTAATATGAAAAAATTCGGATATATACAGGGTGACCCAATTAAACGGGCACCGCTCATAACTCGTCAGGGACAGCCACAATCGAAAAAATGGTAGAGACCAAAGTTGTAGGATATCGAAGGGGCAACCTGATGGTGACCTTGGATTTGACCTTGAACGCGTTTTTCAAGGTCATTTGAAGGTCACCTTTGGATTTTTAAATAGGAACCCTATTCTTTTATTGCGGGAATGGAAAGAGCGGTAAATTTTACGTTCAGAATGGTATGTTCGGTTGCGGCACTGAAGGTCATCTCAATGTCCTGCAGCCAGAATGAAACCCCGCCTATGTAATTCCTCTAGCAACGCCAAATTAAAAAAAAGTGGTAGAGACCAAAGTTGTTGTATAGGGGGGGGGGAGAATTGTGACCTCGAATTTGAGCCAGTCCTACAAGGTCATTTCAAGGTCAAATTATTTTTTTTCAAACTTTACTTTTACTTTGTATCCGAGATGAAATCCCTTCTTAGATGTTCTCTGTCCAGCGGCCAAGACGCAAATGAGCCCTCGCTAGCGTCCAAACATAAGTCTCGCTATTCCCCGAATGATCCCTTCCGACGGTTAACTTGCGAATGACTCCTCTAGGTGGTCACCACCTACCTACCCGAACTCCTGATGTGCGAAAAATAAAAATGGCTCCCGAAATAAGCCTTTTAAAATAAGTCCCGCGCTCAGTCTTGCCACCGCGACTCCGTCGAACCTTCCCCTACGACGCTTAACTCACGAATGATTTTCAAGCAGGCGCCCCGGCCCCGCGCCGTACCTGCCGCCCGAACTTTCGATTTGCAAAAATAAAAATAGCCTCCGAAAATTGTCGAAAGAGTCTCACACTCGGCCTTCCGCCAAAAATATTATTTTTTTAATTTGGCGTTGCTAGAGGAAATACGTAGGCGGGGTTTCATTCTGGCTGCATGACCTTGCGATGACCTTCAGTGCCGCAACCGAACATACCATTCTGAACGTAAAATTTACCGCTCTTTCCATTCCCGCAATAAAAGAATGGGGTTCCTATTTAAAAATCCAAAGTTGACCTTCAAATGACCTTGAAAAACGCGTTCAAGGTCAAATCCAAGGTCACCATCGGATTGCCCCTTCGATATCCTACAACTTTGGTCTCTACCATTTTTTCGATTGTGGCTGTCCCTGACGAGTTATGATCGGTGCCCGTTTAAATTGGGTCACCCTGTATATATATATATATATATATATATATATATATATATATCGATATTTTCCATATCGATATTTAATACCCGATATTTTTGGGATATCGATAATTGTATCAATGATATTTATCGACACCAAATATCGATATTATTTCAAATATCGCCCATCACTAGGTAGTTAATTCTTGTGGAACGTTTTTGAAATGCTCCAATAAGATTGCCAGATTGATAAATTCTAACCAATCAAAAGCACAACTTCGGAAATCTATAAAAGTAGTTATAGCTACTAGTACACAGAATCAGCTTTAAAATTATAGAATAAAATAGAAATAAATTTTGAATATTAAAAAATGTTTTTAAACTTTTTGTAAATATTTGATGACAGTATTGATTATATTAACAAAATCAAACAAAAAATTATATTAATTAAACATTTTTTTATTTACATTTATAAAATAATGTAAATTGTGAGATTATATCAATCATAACATTTATATTCTGTACTAAAATGTAATAATAAGATATTTACTTTTATATTAAATAATATCTTTAATCCCTAACGAAAAAGAAAAACGAAAACAATTGAAAAAGACAAAACGTTATGAACTGCTGATGATAGCAGCAAAATGTCGAAATTGAGACACAGATAACAGTAATCTTTTGTTGTCTTCAGTTTTATTTAGTTTGCCAAATTTTACAATTTAGAAAATTAGTTCAAAGCAGTTTTCTTCATTATATAATTACTGTCTTCTACGTTCACTAGTTTGTTTCCAATCAAAACAGCTATCTTCGGATTTCTACACATTTTTCTTAACTTTTTTAAAAACACACCTTTAATAACATAAAAATAATAACTTTTAAAAAAGTAAAAGGTTAGGCGAGTTTGATATATTCCGCAACGAAATAACAGATAAAAAAGAACTGAGATCAATCAACCAAAGTCAAGTTCATTATATTTAATCATAATAAAGTAACAAAATTTTTTTTGGTCAATAAAGGGCTTACTTAACTTATAGTTAAATTATATACAGATCAATTAGGAAGAATTCTCAAGATACTTACTACGTAACTTGCAATGACCGTTTCATTCTATTTATGGTGTTTTTATGACGTTATAATAAAATACGGAAAGAGAACATTTTAGTTGTTCACCAATAAACAAAATGAAACGGACATGGCAAGTAACGTAGTAAGTATCTTGAGAGTCTTGAAGTGAATACTTCTATAGGCTCGCCGGGTACACATTTTACTGGGGAGTGAATCAGCGAGCGGCGACCGTCACGACGGCGCGACAGACCGATCGTCACGAAAGCAGCGGCAGCATGCTCGCACAGCTCAGCTCTTCCCTTACATAACAGCCGCACTTATTTACACACGCTGCAAGCGGCTATCGGATTTTCTCGGATTTTGGACCCACTAATATAGCGGTACCTTTTCATGGTACTTCAATTTTGTTGCGTCAACTAAAGGACGTGACTTTTTTAATATGCGCAAAACGTTTGCAGCTATAACATTATTGACTTATTGCGGAAAACATTATCACTGTATGACACGCCCTGTCGTAAATCTCGATTTACCGCACGCTCGTGCAAAAATGCACACTCTAAATCTCGCATTACGCACATTGAGTCATACAATATCGTACGGTACTATTATTCTTATTATATTTTCTTTATTCGTATTATATTTTGCCTATCCTAAATTCACTAGTTGATCAATGATTACTTCACCTAAGATTTTTTAACTCTCTGTCAAACTTGCGATTAAGTAGGAAAAATAAAAAAATTGCGGCGATTTATGCATCAAAATCACTAAATCATAAAATTATAGAAATTTATCAAAAAAGTCACAATTAAATGTATCCTTGTAGACTAGCACTTTGCACTCAACAAAGACGCATTTGAATTTGCGTCGAAGACTAATTCATTTCAGTTTTGCTGCAAAGACCATTATATATATATATATATATATATATATATATATATATATACAGGGTGAGTCATTTTAATCTTTAATCTCAATTATCTCGTTGGCAAAGCATGCCAGCGAAAAAAGTTTCGGGTAAAAGTTTTAGGATTTTTCCCTGGCTATTTGATGATGACCTTGACAATGTCATTGAGCATGACCTTCAAGGTCATTTGAAGGTCAAGTCGATTTTTTCAAATAGAAACACCTACTTTTGGCACCAGAAATGGAAAGAGCGGGAAATTTTACGTTCGAACATGTGATTTTGGAAACAAATCATCTTTTGTGCGGAAATTACCTTTGACATCAGCCGAACCCAGGATGCACCATCGAGGAGGTTGTCAAAATGATTTAGCATCCCATTTTTTGTTTTATTTTTATTTGTTTTTTTTTGTTTTTTCCCTTTTTGTTATTTTTTTTTGGTATTTTTATGGAATGTTAACTGGAGTTAACCATTGATTAATTGTTCGAAATTACCGCCGTTTTGTTGGATGCAAAGATCAAGTCGAGCTCTGAATTGTCTTATGGTTCTAAGTAGAACATCTCGAGGGATTGCTGCACAAGCTGTACGAATGCGTTCGATCATATTATCTCGCATTGTTGGCCGTTGAGCATAAACAACATTCTTAAGATATCCCCATAAGTAAAAATCGAGAGGGGTTAAATCAGGTGAACGAGGGGGCCAGGGAACTGGGCCACCTCGCCCAATCCACCTGCCATTGTAGCGGGTGTTTAAATAATCACGAACAATGCGTGCATAATGTGGTGGTGCTCCATCTAATTGGATCCACATTCTTAGCCTTGTGGCTAGATCTACATTTTCTAGTAATTCAGGTAAAATGTCTCGAAGTAATCTCAAAAAGTTTACCCCATTCACGTTCTCTTCAAAGAAATAAGGACCAATCAAATAGCCATTGATGATTCCACACCAGGCCATAACACTCCAGCGGTGTTGATTGTCTATGGGCCTGAACCAATGAGGATTTTCATCTAACCAATAATGGCAATTATGTCTATTCAATTCTCCAGTGTTTCTGAATGTTGATTCATCTGAAAAAAGAACGTGCCTGAAAAAGTCTTGATATTGTTGAATCATTCGTATTGCCCATCGACAAAAACGTACTCGCAAAATCATATCATTTGGAGTTAACTGTTGTGTTAATGTTATGTGATAAGGATGATATCTTCTCGCTCTCAATATTCGGGATGCTGTTGATTGAGGTATACCTATTTCTCTTTCTATTTGTCGAGTACTAATGTGAGGATCAAGATGAATAATCGCTAGAATGGTAATAACACGAGGATCGTTTTCGTCGTATTCATGATGACGGCGTTGACGAACAAAAGCTCCATTTCGAGCTCTCTGAGTTAAGGTTTGAATAGTAACATTACTTGGGTGTCTCCTATTGGGATAGCGTTCAGCATAAAGTCTGGCAGCTGCTGCATAATTATTTCGACTTTCTCCCAAAATCATGATCATATCAACGATTTCGTTGGGACCATAATCAGCCATGATCAAAATCAAAATAATTTGTTACAGACCAGTAAACAGGGAAACAGATTTTTTTCAATAATAATTATCGATTTACAAGAAGTAAAAAACACGATTAAGCTTTTCTGCACTAATTTGCTATCTACATAACTGTTAAGAGTAGTTCACTCTCAAAAATTGACACTAATACAAAATAATGGAATGACTTAACTACATCAAGAATTTTGAAAATTGACACTAATAATAAATAATGGAATGACTTTGAAAATTTTTGAAAACTGAAAAAATTACGAAAATTTTAGAAAATATTGAAAATTTCTGGAAATCTTGAAAATTTTTTCATTTTTGAACGCATGTCACTCTCTTTTCATTTATGGGGCTAAAAGTAGGGGTTTCCATTTCAAAAAATCAACTTGACCTTGAAATGCCCTTGAAGATCCTGTTTAACGACAGGGTCAAGATGACCATTTCGTCAGCCGGGGAGAAAACTGAAAACTTTTGTGGGTAACATTTTCTCCTTGAATGCATTTGAGTTCAGCTAACCAGTTGTACTGTTATCGGCATGACCAATGACCTTGACCATTGAATTCAAGATCAAGGCAAGGTCATATTCAAACGTAAAATTTCCCGCTCTTTCCATTTCTGGTGCCAAAAGTAGGGGTTTCTATTTGAAAAAATCGACTTGACCTTCAAATGACCTTGAGGGTCACGCTCAATGACAAGGTCATCATCAGATAGCCAGGGAAAAATCCTAAAACTTTTATCCGAAACTTTTTTCGCTGGCATGCTTTACCAACGAGATAATTGAGATTAAAGATTAAAATGACTCACCCTGTATATATATATATATATATATATATATATATATATATGGGACGTTTCAAGTCAACCGGACCATCAGTGCACCCAAAATTTGGGTTAACCTAACAAGACGTTTGAGGTCTCAAAATGATCGTCTGGTCAAGGGCTTTTGAAAAAGTTCTGGCCTTTTCAAAAATCCAATGTGGCGCATAAAATATGGACCCTAAAACCCACGTTTTCATAGCACATTCAACAAAAACGATAGTAAAAATGTTCTAATTTGTGAAATATCCCACCAAAAAGCATGTACAACTCATGATAGGACATATTATTGACAATGCTGACGGAATTCCAAAATAAAAAATGGCGGAAGCAAAATGGTGGACATTATACCTCCACCAAACCCATTTTACCGCAACAAATGATTTTAGATCAGTTTAAAGTATCGATATGGGGGTTTTCGGGGTCATTGAATCTTAGCTTGACCTCGAAATTTCAAAATTTAAAATGGTGGATCCAAAATGGCAGACATTATACCGCCACTAAACCAATTTTACCGCAACAAATGATTTTTGATCAGTTTAAAGTATCGATATGGGGGTTTTCAGGGTCACTGAATCTTATTTTAACCTCGACATTTCAAAATTCGAAATGGTGGATCCAAAATGGCGGACATTATACCACCACCAAAACTATTTTACCGCAATGAACGATTTTAAATCAGTTTAAAGTATCGGTATGGGAGTTTAAGGGGCCGCTGAATCTTATTTTAACCTCGAAATTTCAAAATTCAATATGGCCAATATAAACTGGCGGATTTTTGTCATAACCCACCCGCAGGCTCTCTCGCGAAAAGCCCTTGCTAACGCGCAACCCGCCGAACACGCCACGCACGCTGCAGCGCTTATCACCGCGGCGCTAGTACCGCGGCGCGCCGCTAGGCGGCTGCGCATTACCCACAAGTGAAATAGCGTCGCGGAGGGCACATAAGGAGGCCGGGTCCAGAGCTGTACCTCGCCCCTCTTCCAACTGCCTAATGCTGCAAGTACACGGCTCGTGTCCAATGACAACTTGTGCAAAGACTTCAGCAAATAAAACTGTTTTGTGGCAAAGGAATTTATTGCTTTCAAGTGATTTATTTCATCCCTCTTTTTTACCTACACCCCCAACCCCTTCCCACGTTTAGCAACCCACAGAAAGGAATATTTTCTTCAAGGAATGCTTTCTTCATCGGCGACTTTTTCTCCAACAGTCTTTTTCAGGATAGTTGGTGAGCAAGTCCATCAGCGGCTTTATTCATAGGCGACTTTTTCTCCAACAGCCCTTTTTAGGATAGTTAATAGGTACATTAATAGATACATTAGCGACTTCTTCTTCAACATCCTTTTTAAGGCAGTTGTTGAGTAAGTCTTACTTTATCGGCAACTCCTTGTTGAACTGTACTAGCCGTAATTTTGTTATTTCTAACATTTTTTTTTTGTTTTGGTTGTGCTTTCTTATATCCTACAACAATGTCTTCTGCTGCGAAAAAATATCGTATCGATAGATGCGTTAATCCATTTGATATTAATACAGGACACAGCAAATCTCTTAGGAAGATCTCCAAAGAATTTCAAGATGTCTATCCTGATTATCCACCATCTTCACTGATTTGTGATACATGTAGAAAATCCTTTTACAAAGTACATGATTTGTCATCTCCAAACGTCAGTATGAGTGTTGATTTTGAATCAGAGACTGACTCACCTTCGGTTTCAAATACGGATGCACCTATGCAAGATGATCTTACAGATATTTTAACTGGACTTAAAAACAAATTCCAATCCCTGCCGGAGAACGATCCATTACGTGTCAGTATTCTTACTATTTTGCCCGAACACTGGGCAATACGTAAAATTATGAACCAATTTGGTGTGTCTCACAGAATGGCTCGTAAAGCAAAACAGTTAAGAGAATCAGATGGAGTTTTGGCTTCTCCTGTCGCAAAACGTGGAAAAACATTACCTGCAGAAACTACTCAGAAAGTTGAATATTTTTACGAAAATGATCTTAACAGCAGAATTATGCCAAATAAAAAAGATACCGTCAGTATTTATTTATATGGTGAAAAATTAAAAGTGCAGAAAAGATTATTACTTACTGATATTAAGAACCTTCATAATCAATTTAAAGAACAGTTTCCTGAACATCCGATTGGGCTTACCAAGTTTGCGGAACTGAGACCAAAATGTTGTGTCTTTGCAGGATCCTCTGGTACACACAATGTATGTGTATGTACGATACACCAAAATTTCAAGGCGATGATTGACGCAGTAAATATAGAAAAAATCTCAAACAATATTCTGAAGAAATATAAAGATTGTTTGAATTTCGTTCTATGTGAGGATCCCAAACCAAGTTGTTATTTGAATGAATGCAAATTTTGTCCGGACATTCAAAAGTTTTCTAATTACGTTGAGAACATTATGGGTGAGCACAATATTGATCAAGTCATCTTCAGCACGTGGCAATGAACCGATAGATACACTTTGATAAAACAATGCCTAACATCGCAAGAATTTATTGAAACTTTATGTTCTAGCCTAGAAAAGTTGATACCTCATCACTTCATCGCTAAGGAACAATCAAAGTTTATTTCCGTGAAGAAAAATAATCTTTCAGATGAAGAGGTTCTTGCTCAATTGGATTTTGCTGAGAACTATGCTTTTACAGCCCAAGATGCTGCACAGGCATTTCATTTTGATAATGACCAAAGTACGATTTTTGTTTATTATAAATCTGAAGGCAAGCTAAAGCATTTCAGTACAGTATCTATGTCCGACTGTACTACTCATGATCCCACTGCAGTATACATAATGCAGCAAAAGCTTATACCTGAAATTCGCAAGGTTTGTCCCACAGTAAAAAAGGTAATATATGCTACTGATGGTGCTAAACAGCATTTTAAAAATCGTTATCAAATGAGTAGTTTAATGAGTCATAAGAGAGATTTTGGCGTTGATGCTAAATGGCACTGTTTTGCAACAGCACACGGAAAAGGTAGTTGCGATGGAGTTGGAGCAATAGTAAAGAGAGAAGCTACAAGAGCGAGCTTACAAGCTGCAAAAAATAAAGCAATTCTTGATGTTAAAGCTCTTTATTCATGGGCCAATGGGCGATCATTCAATATAAAATTTTTCTTATACACCAAAAAAGATCACCAACAAACTCATCAATTCCTAACAAAGAGATTTAAAAACTGTCCACCTGTCACAAACATACAAATGGGGCATGGATTTATCCCAGAAAATAATGAAACGTTGAAAGTCATGCATTACTCAAATGCCAATGAACCTAGGAACAGAGTAATTTATGATATCGGCGAAAGCCATTTATCACCAGTAAAAACTCAACGAACGAGGAGCCAGAATCGATAAGAGTGCACAAAATGTCATTAAAGATTGATTCATTTGGCTAAATTATATATTTTTTTCATCCACGCAGGCATATACATATACACAGAACAATAGAAAAATGTAAGTGCAAAAACCGCAGACAGATAATTCTAAATCTAATAGACCGGAAAAATATAAGATTCATGTGCATAAATACTGATTCCGATAATACATTTATAACCATTTACCTCACAAACCCCCTTATCGATACTTTAAACTGATCTAAAATCATTTGTTGCGGTAAAATTGGTTAGGTGGTGGTATAATGTCCGCCATTTTGGATCCACCATTTCGAATTTTGAAATGTCGAGGTTAAAATAAGATTCATTGATCCTGAAAACCCCCATATCGATACTTTAAACTGATCAAAAATCATTTGTTGCGGTAAAATGGGTTTGGTGGAGGTATAATGTACACCATTTTGATTCCGCCATTTTTGATTTTGGAATTCCGTCAGCATTGTCAATAATATGTCCTATCATGAGTTGTACATGCTTTTTGGTGGGATATTTCACAAATTAGAACATTTTTACTATTGATTTTGTTGAATGTGCTATGAAAACGTGGGTTTCAGGCTCCATATTTTATGCGCCACATTGGATTTTTGAAAAGGCCAGAACTTTTTCAAAAGCCCTTGACCAGACGATCATTTTGAGACCTCAAACGTCTTGTTAGGTTAACCCAAATTTTGGGTGCACTGATGGTCCGGTTGACGTGAAACGTCCCATATATATATATATATATATATATACAGGGTGACCCAATTTAAACGGGCACCGCTCATAACTCGTCAGGGACAGCCACAATCAAAAAAATGGTAGAGACCAAAGTTGTAGGATATCGAAGGGGCAACCCGACTTATTTTAAAAGGCTTATTTCGGGAGCCATTTTTATTTTTCGCACATCAGGAGTTCGGGTAGGTAGGTGGCGACCACCTAGAGGAGTCATTCGCAAGTTAACCGTTGGAAGGGATCATTCGGGGAATAGCGAGACTTATGTTTGGACGCTAGCGAGGGCTCATTTGCGTCTTGGCCGCTGGACAGAGAACATCTAAGAAGGGATTTCATCTCGGATACAAAGTAAAAGTAAAGTTTGAAAAAAAATAATTTGACCTTGAAATGACCTTGTAGGACTGGCTCAAATTCGAGGTCACAATTCTCCCCCCCCCCCCCCTATACAACAACTTTGGTCTCTACCACTTTTTTTTAATTTGGCGTTGCTAGAGGAATTACGTAGGCGGGGTTTCATTCTGGCTGCAGGACATTGAGATGACCTTCAGTGCCGCAACCGAACATACCATTCTGAACGTAAAATTTACCGCTCTTTCCATTCCCGCAATAAAAGAATGGGGTTCCTATTTAAAAATCCAAAGTTGACCTTCAAATGACCTTGAAAAACGCGTTCAAGGTCAAATCCAAGGTCACCATCGGGTTGTCCCCTCGATATCCTACAACTTTGGTCTCTACCAATTTTTTTAATTTGGCGTTGCTAGAGGAATTACGTAGGCGGGGTTTCATTCTGGCTGCATGACCTTGCGATGACCTTCAGTGCCGCAACCGAACATACCATTCTGAACGTGAAATTTACCGCTCTTTCCATTCCCGCAATAAAAGAATGGGGTTCCTATTTAAAAAACCAAAGTTGACCTTCAAATGACCTTGAAAAACGCGTTCAAAGTCAAATCCAAGGTCACCATCGGGTTGCCCCTTCGATATCCTACAACTTTGGTCTCTACCATTTTTTCGATTGTGGCTGTCCCTGACGAGTTATGAGCGGTGCCCGTTTAAATTGGGTCACCCTGTATATATATATATATATATATATATATATATATAATATAGGAAGATATATATATATATATATATATACTAGTGGGGCTCCGCCCCCCTGCTCGCTTCGCTCGCCAACCCCCTATTGTAGTTTCTGTGTGATTTTATCTTCAAAATTTTATTTTCATGAACTGATAATTATGTTCTGGATGGTTGAAAATTATCGATCTTATTGTATAAGAAAACCTGTTACTGGAAGTAAAAGTATTGTTTAACATTGAACTTCTACTATTAATGGCATTTAAAATAGTTTTAGCTAGTTTTTGAAGTTTTCTGACGCTTGAAATTCATCATTTGAATTTATATATATATTTTTTTTTAAATTAATTTTAATTTTTTTAATGTTCTTAATGTTTAAATCTTTGTGCCGCAAAAGGCATCTATAAAATGATAGACTTTTCGAGTTGCGCGCCATTGGGAGACGTGAGGTGATCCTGAAAATTAAATTATTTGGAAAACTGTCTCTTTATTCTGTCTCTCTAGTTCTGTCTGACTACTCATATTACCTGAAAATTCATCGAGGTCTTTGATCTCGCTTATCTTGACCATTTTGTTGTTTATTCAATCAGTGAATCATCTATAATGATTATACTTTCTGATGGTTCTTTGAGTTCTTTGAACTCAATTATTCCCTAACTTATTTACACGTTATTAATAATTAACTTTAATCTTATAACTTAAATAAAATTAGAGATCTTCAATATCTGGTTCTCTTGGAACTGATACTTCTTACCTTAACCTAAACCTTAATTCTATTTAATATTATCCAATTTAAATCTATCATAATATGTTATAAATTTGTATTTAATTGGACTGTTAATGCGGCCTTATTTTACTACGCAATAGCGTTGTGAAAGTATGACGGTCTCAAGCCCGATAACGCAGAGAGCAGTCATGTTATTTGGTGGGGGGTGGTGTGGGGGCCAGGCGGGGGGTGGTGGAGGGGCGATGGGGGGTGGTGGGGGGGGGGGGGGGGGGGCGATGGGGGGCGGTGGGGGTGGTGGGGGGGTTTTTGAGATTTTCGAAAATAACAGAAAAATGAAAGAATTTTACGTGTTTTGGTGGGAGGGCCAAGGTGGGGGGTGGTGGAGGGGTGGTGGGGGGGGGGGGGGGGTAGTGGGGGGTGGTGGGGGGGGTAGTGGGGGGTGGTGGAGGGGTGGTGGGGGGGAGTCTTGCCAAAATGACTATATAATATAGGAAGATATATATATATATATATATATACTAGTGGGGCTCCGCCCCCTGCTCGCTTCGCTCGCCAACCCCCTATTGTAGTTTCTGTGTGATTTTATCTTCAAAATTTTATTTTCATGAACTGATAATTATGTTCTGGATGGTTGAAAATTATCGATCTTATTGTATAAGAAAACCTGTTACTGGAAGTAAAAGTATTGTTTAACATTGAACTTCTACTATTAATGGCATTTAAAATAGTTTTAGCTAGTTTTTGAAGTTTTCTGACGCTTGAAATTCATCATTTGAATTTATATATATATTTTTTTTTAAATTAATTTTAATTTTTTTTAATGTTCTTAATGTTTAAATCTTTGTGCCGCAAAAGGCATCTATAAAATGATAGACTTTTCGAGTTGCGCGCCATTGGGAGACGTGAGGTGATACTGAAAATTAAATTATTTGGAAAACTGTCTCTTTATTCTGTCTCTCTAGTTCTGTCTGACTACTCATATTACCTGAAAATTCATCGAGGTCTTTGATCTCGCTTATCTTGTCCATTTTGTTGTTTATTCAATCAGTGAATCATCTATAATGATTATACTTTCTGATGGTTCTTTGAGTTCTTTGAACTCAATTATTCCCTAACTTATTTACACGTTATTAATAATTAACTTTAATCTTATAACTTAAATAAAATTAGAGATCTTCAATATCTGGTTCTCTTGGAACTGATACTTCTTACCTTAACCTAAACCTTAATTCTATTTAATATTATCCAATTTAAATCTATCATAATATGTTATAAATTTGTATTTAATTGGACTGTTAATGCGGCCTTATTTTACTACGCAATAGCGTTGTGAAAGTATGACGGTCTCAAGCCCGATAACGCAGAGAGCAGTCATGTTATTTGGTGGGGGGTGGTGGGGGGGCCAGGCGGGGGGTGGTGGAGGGGCGATGGGGGGGTGGTGGGGGGGGCGGTGGGGGGGTGGTGGGGGGGAGTCTTGCCAAAATGACTATATAATATAGGAAGATATATATATATATATATATATATATACTAGTGGGGCTCCGCCCCCCTGCTCGCTTCGCTCGCCAACCCCCTATTGTAGTTTCTGTGTGATTTTATCTTCAAAATTTTATTTTCATGAACTGATAATTATGTTCTGGATGGTTGAAAATTATCGATCTTATTGTATAAGAAAACCTGTTACTGGAAGTAAAAGTATTGTTTAACATTGAACTTCTACTATTAATGGCATTTAAAATAGTTTTAGCTAGTTTTTGAAGTTTTCTGACGCTTGAAATTCATCATTTGAATTTATATATATATTTTTTTTTAAATTAATTTTAATTTTTTTTAATGTTCTTAATGTTTAAATCTTTGTGCCGCAAAAGGCATCTATAAAATGATAGACTTTTCGAGTTGCGCGCCATTGGGAGACGTGAGGTGATACTGAAAATTAAATTATTTGGAAAACTGTCTCTTTATTCTGTCTCTCTAGTTCTGTCTGACTACTCATATTACCTGAAAATTCATCGAGGTCTTTGATCTCGCTTATCTTGTCCATTTTGTTGTTTATTCAATCAGTGAATCATCTATAATGATTATACTTTCTGATGGTTCTTTGAGTTCTTTGAACTCAATTATTCCCTAACTTATTTACACGTTATTAATAATTAACTTTAATCTTATAACTTAAATAAAATTAGAGATCTTCAATATCTGGTTCTCTTGGAACTGATACTTCTTACCTTAACCTAAACCTTAATTCTATTTAATATTATCCAATTTAAATCTATCATAATATGTTATAAATTTGTATTTAATTGGACTGTTAATGCGGCCTTATTTTACTACGCAATAGCGTTGTGAAAGTATGACGGTCTCAAGCCCGATAACGCAGAGAGCAGTCATGTTATTTGGTGGGGGGTGGTGGGGGGGCCAGGCGGGGGGTGGTGGAGGGGCGATGGGGGGTGGTGGGGGGGCGGTGGGGGGTGGTGGGGGGGTTTTTGAGATTTTCGAAAATAACAGAAAAATGAAAGAATTTTACGTGTTTTGGTGGGGGGCCAAGGTGGGGGGTGGTGGAGGGGTGGTGGGGGGTGGTGGGGGTAGTGGGGGGGTGGTGGGGGGAGTCTTGCCAAAATGACTATATAATATAGGAAGATATATATATATATATATATATATATATATATATATATATATTTAACTCTTGCAGGAAGGCAGTCCCGCTGCAAAGACTAGTACATTTCTCACTTCGTATACATTTGATTCTCTGACAACGAAACTATTCAAAATTTTCCAAAATCCACACCATCTATTAAAGTATTCATTATGATTCAATATAATAAACTGGACTTTGGTTGATTGATCTCAGTTCTTTTTTATATGTTACTTTGTTGCGAAATATATTAAACTCGCCTAACCTTTTACTTTTTTAAAAGTTAATTTTTTGAGATTATAGTCCTTTTTAGTAAATTTTTTTAGGTATTTCATATTTCTCCTATAAATAAAATATAAGCATCTTGAGCACCTTCTGACCGTGGTTTTATTGTAACATTTTCATCACTAATATGAAATCACTGAATGTTCTGATACACTACCCTCGAATGATTTCTACACCTAGACACCAAAACCAAGTGCGAACTACCTAGACCTCGTCATCGGCTACCCTGTACACCAAGATGCCGTTCCCGTTTGATGTATCTACCTAGACACCAAATACCATGGAGCGTACCACCTAGACCTCGTCATCGACCACCCTGTACACCGGGACACCGCCCTCGAATGATGTATTTACATACAAAATTACGGAGCGCACCACTTAGACCTCTTCACCGGCCACCCCGTACACCTAGACACCGTCTTCGAATATCCATTTATCGTCTCCATTTATCTCGACCAAAATTGCAGATTTCATCTTGTGATATGCATGTGCGTCATTTCATATTCACAAACACATAGAATTAAAAAAAGATTATACCAAATAATTATTTGCAGCATCCCTTTGATCTCAACCAAAACTGCGGATTTTATCTTGTGATATGAATGAATACTTACAGCATTCGTCATTATATGTCACGAACACAAAACTTTAAAAAACGATTATATCTGCACGAGTAATTATTTGTAGCATCCCTTTTATGTAAATAGAATCTGCAGATAACATTTTGTGATATGCATGAATACATAAATCGTCATTTCATATTCACAAACAAATAACTTTAAAAAAAATTATATCTGCACAAATATTTAATCGCAGCATCCCTTTTATCTGGACCAAATTTACTGATTACATCTTATGATATGCACGAATACATGAAGCATTCGTCATCTCATATTCACAAATAGATGGCTTTAAAAGAAAACAGCATATCTGCACAAATATTTAATCGCAGCATCCCTTTCTTCTGGACCAATTTTAAAATAATCTTTATTCATCCATGCATATATAAATATATATAGAATAAATGCAAAAAAAATCCAGACGAACGGACATTTTTTAAGTTCTTTCACTGCTAAAAACTAATTGAAATTTGATATTTTTTTAACTTGTGTTACGTCCGGGTGGCCGCACAGAGCGAATACTCGCACGATAGAAATAATTACAAATTCTGAGTCGATGAGACCTTTCATTTAGAGCAGTCCGCTCACGCGATACCGCCTAGGGAAAAGGTAAAGAAGCGCGGGACTTGACCGGTAGCTCGGCTGACTGTGCGATAGTGATAGCTCACGGAGTAACGAAACTCAGAGTGACTTCTAAATGTATTGGACTAGCTAGGTTTAAACACTATGTACTGACACAATAACGTTGCATGCGACACTGACGTGAATTTGAGAAGATTTATAGGAGAAACGACTTACCCTGACGAAGCTGACTTGTAGTAACCGATAGGGTGGCTCGCTCTCGTTCTGGTGCTGTAGCTCATCTCAAAGGGCGCGGAGTTTGAAATGTAATAATTCGTACGCAAGGATTAAGTAATTGAGAGAAATGATTTATTCAACTCGTCAGATTATAAATGGTACAAGATACAAGTCCTCGACTGAGTACAACTCGTGTCTGAGGTAGAAATATGACTATGTCCAAAAACTTGGCGAACGCTCTGACTCTAAGTCCGATTACCGAAAAATAGTTTAAGTCGCGAGTCGGGCAGAGCTTTGACCTACCAGTAAGAACTCCGGAATAAGAAAGATACTCCTCCTTGCTCTCCATTGGTATTTATAGGGATGAGGGTAATGCATAAGCATAGGGAAGGTTCTTGCCAATCAGGCTTTAGGGAGGGTGTATGTATCAGTAGGGATGGGCGCCCCTTTTATTAATCAGTGTCCCTCAGTGCGCGGCCCCTAGTCTGGCCAGCTGTAATGGTTTTCTTTATTGTAATTTCCCTCATTGTCGTATCGATTTCTACTTATTTGGGTCGTTTGTCCGAGATTTATGGCCTCCTTATTGTCCGGTAGCTCTGGGGTGTCTTCCCTTGTTTGACCTGGTTTATTCAGGATCGTTGCCCTTTCATCTGCCGCCGCGCGTGTCAGTGGCTTGGTTGTTTTGTCGAGCTCTGCGTTGCCGACCGTTGTTGGTTCTTTGGCCTCTGTTATGCCTGCCGTGGAATATTCCCAATTACCGTGGTGAGGTACTTCGTTGGTTGAACGGTTGTTGAACGTGCTATCCGCGTGTGAGTTGACCGGCCAATCTAGGTCATAGTAGGTTGACGTGACACTTGAATGATTTAAGTTCAAAGAACATTTCTACCGTAAAATAGATCTAATTTTTTTCTTTTTACGAGTTTTGGAGGGTTTTTACAAAATTGACCAAATATAACATTTTAATACAGTGTAGAGATATTTTAAACTTCTATGCCCTGTATCTTCTATCATTTAGTAGATATTTTTATTCTTTACAAATAATCTTGTTGCGGCATACTGATAGCTTCCTTAGTTTTAAAGTTATAAGCAAAAATCGCGTTTTTTTCAATAAATTGTAAATAACTAACAATAAGGAACAGAAATGCGAGTCAAAAACATATACGTTTTCATTTGCTTATTATCCTTTACATGATAGCACAATCAGTTTGCTGTAACAAATTATGTCACGTGAAAATGATCTACAGCTTGGCCTACTATGCTACTTTTACCTAAAAATATGTTAGATTTATAACTTTGTAAAGTTTACACGTATACTTCAAGATAAAAATCGAAAAGATTATAAATATTAGAGTTAAGATTGATATTTATAATTTAAGTTTGTACTACTAAATAATACCGTTACAATGCCGCTACCCTAAGCGGGTCTTGGGCGTTATCGTCCAGATCGGACGGGTGGGTACCTATCACCACTACACAGCGCGTCCTCAGGTTGCGGATAGAGGATCAGCCCCTGAGAAGGAAGCTAGCTGCGAATAAATTGAATAAGCAGCCGCGGACAGCCGATAGGAATAGGCGTGATGAGCCCACACTGTCGAACGCATTCATCTAGAAACACTACACAAGCACCACAACAAAAAACACTTCAAATTATCTCTTATTTCTTAATCTATCACTTTCATCACACATTACAAAAATGGCCAAAAATTCTGCTGCCGAGGAGGATGCGGGAGCGATGACAACTGACCCGAAAGGTGATGTGTAGAATGATTCGTCACCTGGTCTTACGCGGTAACGATGTCAGCGAAGGCGCGCTGCTTTGCAGGGGGGCGTTAGGATGCGAGAATGAAACCGTAGTATGTCTGACGACGAGTTGACACTGTCCTCGTCAAAGTCGGAAAGCACTCATACTTAGTTATAGAGAGGTATGGGGGTTATCACCTCTAGAACGGTGGACTCACCTGCGATCGGAACAGGATCCAAAGCGCGCGGGTTTAACATACTATCATGGCTCAAAAAAATAAAAACCAAACCAAAAGCTACTTAAATGTCGGAACCTGAAATGTTCGCAGTCTATACAGAGCAGGCGCGTTTAAAGAACTCATAAAAGAAGGTGATAGGTACAATCTAGATTTGGTAGCAATACAGGAATCGCGGTGGCCAGATGGTGGAGTACTGGCATCAGGTAATTTCACGTACCTATATGGGGCCGGGAGCGGGGGACCCCTAGGATCCAGATTTTTCATAAGCAAAAGCATCATACATTCGGTTAAAAGTTTCAAATCCGTCAATGATAGGCTCTCGTACATCATCATCGAAGATGAATGATATAGATATGTATTTATTAATGTACACTGTCCTACGGAGGACAAAGAAGAAGAAGCTAAGGATCTCTATTACGAAACATTAGAGCAGGTAATCGATGAGTTCGCGTCTTACAACACAAGAATAGTATTAGGCGATTTCAATGCTAAAATAGGTAGGGAGGACATGTTTAGGCCTACTATAGAAAAGGAAAGCATGAACGAAGCCAGCAACGATAACGGTATTAGGGTCATAAATTTCGCGTCAGCAAAAGATCTTATGATCAAAACTACGTGTTTTAAGCACAAGGACATACACAAAGCAACGTGGACATCGCCGGACGGGGCCACACAGAACCAAATTAATCATTTTCTCATTGAAAAAAGACGTCATACTAACGTTCTCGATACAAGGGCTCATAGAGGGGCAGATAGCGACTCGGACCACTTCCTAGTAGTAGCCAAATTAAGAGCTAGATTAGTAGCGTATCAAAATAGTAAGCGAACAAACAAGGTAGAAAGCTTCGATATTGAAAAGCTACGAGATAGAATAGAGCGAATTAGGTACTAATTAATAACAGGTTTCAGGCACTTGAAGAAGCAAACACATCGCCGGAGGGGAATGACGAACCGAATAGCTTATGGGGGGACATCGAAAAAACGGTAAAAGAGGCCGCGAACAAAGTACTGGGTAAAAAGAAAAAGCCAAAGAGCAAACCATGGTTTGACGAAGAGTGCGAACTCTGGTTTGAAAGGCGCAAAAAGGCTAAATTAGATAGCTTACACAATAGAAGCGATAGGACCATAGAAGAGTATTCTAACGTAAGGAAACAGGCGGTTGCGATCTACAGAAATAAGAAGCGGGAGTATCAAAAGAATCTTATTAGGAGAATAGAAACTAACAGTAAGGAAAATAACCCCCGCGAAATGTACAGAGGGATTAACGCCATCAGAAAGGGTTTTAGGAGTATAGCGCAATTAATGAAGGACAAAAACGGGGACCTCGTAACAAATGACAACGAATTACTGTCGCTGTGGAAAAACTATTTCGATAAATTATTAAACGTGCACGAAAATAGCGAAGAATTAGGGGACGAAATTCACACTGCTGAACTCCACGTGGAGGAACCGAGCTACCAAGAAGTAGAGGCCGCAATTAAAAAACTAAAAAACAACAAAGCAGCTGGAAATGACTCTATACCAGCTGAGTTACTCAAATATGGGGATGTCGAGCTTACTTTTAAAATCTATAAACTAGTATGTGCCATCTGGAAAAATGAAATAATGCCCGAAAATTGGAAGGAATCTATTATTATACCGATTTTTAAAAAGGGGGATAAGACAGCCTGCAATAACTATAGGCGTATCTCACTTTTAGCAACGTGCTACAAAGTTCTGTTAAACGTAATATAAGGTGGACTCACTCCATTCGCGGAAGATATAGTAGGAGATTATCAGTGCGGATTTCGGCGCAACAGATCGATGAACGATAAAATGTATCGACAGTTGTTAGAGAAAAAGTGGGAATTTTGCGAAACCATACACCTACTATTTATAGATTTTAAAAAAGCGTACGATTCTATTAAGCGAAGCAAAATGTATCAAATTCTAGTACTTCTCGGTGTACCAAAAAAACTCGCGAGATTGATTCAAATATGTCTGAACGGAAGCACGGGAAAGGTCCGAGTAGGCGGTAATGTATCAGAACCCTTCACGATACGCGATGGTTTAAAACAAGGGGATGGGCTCTCTACGGTGCTGTTCAACTTAACGTTAGAGTATGTCGTTAGAAAAATGCAGGTTAGCCAGCTGGACGCAAGGCTTAATGGAACAACGCAGATACTAGGCTACGTAGATGATTTGGATATACTGGGGGATTGTAGGGAAACGGTAGCAAAAAAGGCGGAAATCCTCATAAAAGCGGCAGAGTATACAGGGTTAGAAGTGAGTGAATCCAAAACAAAGTACATGATTGTGGATAAACTAGGCATCTGCAGAGGGGAGGGAGATCTCAGAGTTGGGAATTTTACTTTTGAAAAGGTTAGCGAATTTAGGTATCTGGGTACGACTATAAACGATAGAAACGAGATTAATGTCGAAATAAAAAAGAGACTTTATTCGGGTAATGCTTGCTTCTACGCCATGAGTAATTTACTTAAGTCGAGGCTGTTGTCTAAAAACGTTAAAATAAGAATATACAGGACAATAATACTGTCGGTGGTTCTGTGCGGGTGCGAAAGGTGGGCTCTCACTAAGCAGGCGAACAACCGTTTTAGAAACTGCACAATGATGAGTTACACAATCTGTACTCGTCACCAAATATTAACAGAATAATAAAATCACGCAGATTGGGATGGCAGGGCACGTGCCCCCCGCAGATGGGCAGGGCACGTAGCGAGAATAGGAGACGATCGTACGGCAGCGCGTGTCGTGAAGGGCAGGCCGATGGTAACGCGACCTCTAGGTAGACCTAGACGCAGATGGGAGGACAACGTAAAAGCGGATCTAGTAGAAATATGACGGGTGGGTGTCGATCAGAGGGGTGTATCTTGGGTGGGGTTGACACAAGATAGGGCAGCGTGGAAGGCTTGCGTCGATGAGGCGATGAACTTTCGAGTTCCAAATGCCACTTAAAAAAAAAACTACTAAATAATACATATTATTTAGTATAGAAGAAGCACTACAATTTATAAGGATTAAAACACAAAATAATCGTGTGTTTACTTAATGAATTAATTTTTTTTATCATGTAATAAAATTGTTTTCCCTATTTTATCAAATAACAGCAGATAGTCTATACACGTGAATGATACATTACTAAGATTCATATATGATCTGCAAGTTATCATTATTCGGGCAAGTAAAAATGGCTCAGTGAGTGAGATAATGGATTGTGAAGTTGAGAACCAGAGTTCAAGTCTCCGTTAGGGCAGAGTATTTTTTAATTTTTTTTTTTGTCAATTTGTTTGGATTAGCATCAACAAATATATATTTTTCATAATTGTTTAGTAGAAACAAAATAATTCAATTGAAACAAATACTTCAATTTTATGAGTGACCTCTGACGTGATTTTTAACGTGATTTATCACGTGAGAAATCACGCCAAATAGTCAAGTGATAAATCACGTAATGAATAACGTGATAATTCAAGTGATCTATCACGTGATTGATCGTGTGATAAATCACATAACCTTTCTCGCCAGGGTACAGATTTATGAAGATGCCCTAGTAGAAATACTTACCAACGGTAAACTGTTGACCAAAGTGTTGACCAACCATTTTAAGTTTCCGTATGTAATAATATACTAGAAACTAGAAATATAATTAGCTACACTTAGCATATCTTTTATACCCTTCTAAAAAGCCGGATTAAAATCGATAAAAGATAAATTAATCAAATTTGAGACTATATCTTAATCCCACTTATTACAATTAAAAGAAATTAAAGGTATTGAAATCGATTCAAGCGTAAAATGTATGATATTGAAGTCGATTGAAGATGATTAAAAATTGTCGAAAAAAATCAATTTAAGTAAATAAGTATCTGTTGGAATATTGGCGATATCACACGACACCGAGCCCTTTCCGATGGCGCCTTAGCGCCCCCAAGGCATTAAGCCGTCGCGACCACGTGACCCATTGCTGAGCTCAGCCCCTGCTAAAAAATGTTAATACAAGTTGATAGAAATAAATAAGGTTTTGTACCGACTTTGAGTCTAACTTTTAATACCATTTTTTGCATTAGAACATGATAAAACGCTATAATATCGATATAAGTCGATAAAATTCTATATGGAATTTAAGGAAGTTTAAGAAGATTAAGTCTATAGCTTTAAATTGTGATTTTTCATACAGAATTTTATCGACTTATATCGATTTATCGCGTTTTATCAAGTTCTAATGCAATAAATGGTATTAAAAATTAGACTCAAAGTCGATAAAAAATCCTATTGATTTCTATCAACTTCTATTAACTTTTTTTAGCGGAGGCGGCGCTTTTTACTCGACGCCTCACTGCTTGCCAGCTCTTCGAGCCAGCAACACTTTTTGATTTTATTATTCTGTTAATATTTGGTGACGAATACAGATTGTGTAACTCATCATTGTGTAGTCTCTAAAACGGTTGTCCGCCTGCTTAGTGAGAGCCCACCTTTCGCACCCGTACAGAACCACCGGCAGTATTATTGTCCTGTATATTCTTATTTTAACGTTTTTAGACAACAGCCTCGACTTAAGTAAATTACTCACGGCGTAGAAGCAAGCATTACCCTGCAGCACGCTGCTGTGTTTACTCTGAACCAAACATTGACGCATCGTGTATGATATACTTACGCGAGAGCTTGCATCGCGTCCTGGCTAGCGCTCTCGGCGCTTATCAGACACATTATAATTCTTGTCGAGCGGTACACTATCGGAAGCACGAGGGCTCTTCAGCAAACGTATAACTACTCACACAGACTGATTTAAGAGAGTTCGATTATATAGCGAGTCTTCATACCCGTACGCCGACAAGCTCCGATACACCGCACTGTTTTAGGCTATGTTTTATGTTTACACCGTTACTTGAATCCCGATGCACGCTGCTGCCGCGTTCGAGCCTCTTTCAGCTGCATATAGTCACACACTGATCCACCATCACAAATGGCAACTTCTAGCCTAGAAAATCTAATCCTCGTCTCTCACATATTCTTTATGATAATGCTTAGGTGACCTTACTCAAGAACTTCTTGCTTTCTTATATGTGTAAATAGAAACAGCTTACTAACCTTATAAGCTATTATCATGACATATCTTGTATTGTTGTACTTAAAATGATGAGAATCGCACATTTTTGTTTGGTTAAACTTATTAAACGCGTGTGAAATCTGTTTGAAAAAACCTTTTACAAGGTAAAATGTTGTCAAATATAAGTTATGGCTCCATCCTCACAAATCTCATGTATCTTTGTATTATGATTCTTATTTCTTCTTAAAAATTTACGAAATTCTTAAAAGAATTGTCAAATGTTTGTAGCTTACAAAAGTTTCTGCATATATTCTCATAAATATATACGTTAGTAAATGTAGTGAAATCAGTTTTTAAAAGGTCAGGCATTAAAGATCAGCAGGTAAGCTAGAATCAATCATAACTAATAGTTATGAAAAATAAGATAGTTGCACTTTTCGAAATTATTATTTTAACTCACACTTGCCGTCCTGTCGTCTTATGGTTTATCGATGAAACACTCAAATTATTGGTTTTGAGGTGTGCCTAAATCTGTTAAATGATACGAATTAAAATTAGGACATTTTTTATTATATCTAAGTTACAATATAAGTTTATTGTAAAGAATAAAAAATTTAACATTGCGGAATCGGCTGAATTTTTCTTGTAGCAACTGAACTTCATTAAACAATCAAGTTTTTTTAGTAAATATGCACGTGTATGATGTGTATGACGATAAGTAAATATTATGCACATCGTAGATTACAGACGGCAAGTGTGAGTTAAAATAATAATTTCGAAAAGTGCAACTATCTTATTTTTCATAAGCAGATTGATTCTAGCTTACCTGCTGATCTTTAATGCTTGACCTTTTCAAAACTGATTTCACTACATTTAATAATTTATAATCTTTTAATATTGGAAAAAATGATAAAGTTAATGTATAATACATTCTAATCAAATATTTTGAAATTTTACTAATATTAAATACATTAGCGTCTGCAAATGCTATCGCAAAAACACCGCAATCATAATAATTAGTCTGATACTGTACTTTTCATTTATTCATCTTTTCTTGGAAACAGCCTATCAATAAAAAAACCGCTGCCAATTCATTGGCACGTAGCTTCCTCCAACTAAATTTACAGGTCTAATAAATAAAATATTGTTTTATAGCACACTGTGGCTAAAATCCGCTGTTAAGTCACGCCTCGCTACGCTCGGGTGCCAACTGCGCCGCGTAAAAAAGAACCATTTAAGTCACACGTATCGTAATGTACTATTAATATACAATATAATCTGCCTGCTAATGTATAAGGTGGATTTTGATACATAATTTAATATTTAAGTTTTGGATGGTTCATTGTCAAAAAGTTTGCAGACCCCTCTGTTTTTTTTATTAGAGAATACGAACGCTGCCGTTTATTTTTTTTCACAGAATATATATATATATATATATATATATATATATATATATATATATATATATAGTCACGGGGCAACTGGGCTTCAGCGCGACAGTCGCGAAGATGCTGTCGTGTCTACGAGGGGGATTACTCACTCTTTTATCTCCGCACGGTTATCCCTCGATGATGCTGAAGTCGGCGACGGACATTAGCCGTCGGTGCAATGCCGACTCCGTACTATGCAGCCGGGTTGCCCCGGTGTACAACTATAGTCAGGGTATAGAGTCTCCGGCCAGGCGCGCGCTCTGTAGCCGCGCCGCGATGTAACCGGCTTTACTCTACCGGGTCCCGCCTCGCGCCCGTCGGGCCCGCGCTTCTGGCTGGCATCCGATTGGCTTCCAGTCCGCGCGGATAACGAGCCACGCATCGGCGCTCGCTGATTGGCTCGGGACATGCGGAGGACCAATCAGCGCGAGCGCCAATGAGGCTCGCCGTCGCGCCAACGATGCTCACTCTCACGCCGACGTTGACGGTTAGCTAGCCCTTTCCTCGAACTAGAGAAC
This sequence comes from Nasonia vitripennis, assembly GCF_009193385.2. Taxonomy (NCBI): domain Eukaryota; kingdom Metazoa; phylum Arthropoda; class Insecta; order Hymenoptera; family Pteromalidae; genus Nasonia; species Nasonia vitripennis. The sequence continues at coordinate 1,183,480 of NW_022279616.1, read as the reverse complement.
AGGCCGGCGTCGACAACAACAAGCCGACTTGCTGGTTTCTTCCGCGCACTCAGGGCTTGGCCGCATCGACCGGGATTCCTCGTATTAATGCGGCTGCGATGTTTGCAACGTCGCAAAGATTATCGCCCAACGCTGATAAATAGTACATGCAACAGTCGATTGAGAGATGAGTACGCAAAGAAGGTGTTTTCTAACTCACCGAGTTTGTCGTCTAAACGAACTGCAAGATACGTTCAGCACAGGATTATAACGGCACTGAAATTAATACTACAAATTTATTGCGGCATGGTTAATCGCGATAGTTGTTTCTTCTAAGTAAAAGATAATAAATCAAAAAACATGGCGTTTTCCTTTCTCTGTCAACGCGAAGAAAGTTAAGTAGAATATACAGAACGGATTACAACGACACAAAGAATTTGGCATTATGCTTATAAGAACCTGCTGTTAAGTGGTATTTGCTGGAATTAAACGACATTACTACTAAAACATGAAGTATTTAGCGCTTTGCTGTTTCTTATCTGTAATAGTCAAATAGGATCCGAGTGCTTAAAGTACCGGATTAAGACGATATCGTCAACCATGATAACAAAAGTCAAGGAGACTCCAATCTACTCAAATAGGATTACAACGACAGCATATTTGCTTCTGTAAGCCACTATGATATTTCATCGTGATGAAACTAACCGATATTTTCAGAACTACGACTTTTTGAAGGCGGATTTACGGTGACAGTATTGTCCAATTAGGTATTTTTTGACAATTTTTTGATTTACGAATTAATTGTAATGTTATTTAATTATTTGACGAGTGATTATTAAATATACAGTTAAATATTTGATGTTCATTCAATTCTTGTTGAAAGTTTTTGAAATGCTCTAATCAGATTACCGGATCAATAAATTCTAAACAATCAAAAGCACGTTTTTAAAAACGTTCCACGAGAAATAACCACCGTCAAACATTTAATACAGCCAACATTCTATAAAAGTAGTTATAGCTACTAGTACCCAGGACCGGTTTTAAAATTATAGAATAAAATAGAAATAAATTTTAAATATCGGAAAATATTTTCAAACTCTTTGTAATTATTTGATAAACAAAATACAACAATAAAATATTATTACTTAAAAATTTTGCTTCCTCCTAGAGGAAGCTTTGTAATAGTAAAATTTTGAGTTTCTTCAAAACTTCTAGATAATACTTTTTGGTGTGTTAGAAGTTCAAATCAAGTGTTTTTAGAAAATGTACGTATGGATCTGTGTGTGTGTGTGTGTGTGTGTGTGTGTGTGTGTGGATGCGTGTGGATGTTTGTGTTTTTTTCTCTCTTGGAGAAGAGGTGTTAGGGAAAATCTTAGAATGACTATAGCGTGACTTTGTTTATGGGGTCGTCGAAACAGCCCCATCCGCAATGTCAGCCGTGTTCGGATTCACACCGACTAAACCCATCCTTTTTACGGCCAGATGAAAAACACCCAACCGTACCAAGGAACGCCCTCTTTGCCTTTATCGACACTCGGTAAAGGCGCACCCAGCTCCATCTTCTGTGCCCTTGTTCCCCGCGGTACGACCGTCGAGTAGTTCTTCGCGGGGGGGGGGGGGGGGGGAGGCGAAAGGCTTTTACGCCCTCTTCTAATTAATTTGGTCGTCATCACGTCTTCTTCTTTCTGCGTCGTCCGGGCGTCTGCTTCGTTCCGCATCGTCCGGTCGTCTGCTTTGTGCGGCATCATCCGGCCATCCTCTGGATAGCCTCAACCCCGATACGGCTCAGTGACCTTCGTCTAGCTACATTTTTATTCCGCTGTTTCGCCTTCTTTGTCTTTACTTTCTTTTCTTTTCGTCAGTTCTAGCCTTCTTAAGGATGGTCCTTACGTAGTTGTTTACTGCGTTCCAACCATCCTCCGACGTCAACATAGTTGTCATCATTGACTCAGGTGTCACTCTGGTCTGGAGATAACACTCAAGTTCTTCTCGCTCCATTTGGTATCGCGAACAATCACAGAGAACATGCTCCGCATCTTCGTTAGCGTCCAAACAAGCTGGGCAGTTCGGACTGTCGTCTAATTTAAATCGGTGCAGATAAGTCCGGAAGCATCCGTGCCCGGTTAAAAACTGTGTGAGGTAGTAGTTGACCTCCCCATGTTCTCTTCCAGTCCAATCCTCTATTTTTGGTATAAGGCGATGTGTCCATCGCCCTTTGTCACTAACATCCCATCTTGTTTGCCATTCGGCCATTGTCTTCTTTTTTGCTGTATCCCAGATCTCTCTGAGTTTTGTCACTTGTTCTTCTTTTAGTTTGGAATAGTTCCTTACTTTCCATCGTCGATAGGTCAATTGGCGGCATACCAGCAATAATGCACACCGCATTGTCCGATACTGTACGATAAGCGGACGCCACTCTTAGTGCACTTCGTCTGTTCACAGTGGTTAGCAATCGGGCATACGATTTCATCTGCATCGCATCTGCCCATATTGGGGCTCCATATAGCATAATCGATGTGGTTACACTGGCTAAGAGTAACCTTCGCTTCCGAGTTGGGCCTCCTACATTTGGCATCAATCATGATAGAGCAGCTCCGACTTTTGCTGCTTTATCGCTGACTATTTCCAGATGTTGTTTGAAAGTTAGTCTTGCATCGATGGTGATGCCCAAGTACTTGATGGTTGGTTGAGAAGCTATCTTATGTCCATCTACCGTCAGTTTAATTTCCTCCATCTTCTTCCTACTAGAGATAAGAATAACTTCCGTTTTGTGACTGGCTAGTTCCAGACCCGTCTCCGTTAGCCATTCGTGTATTAAACGGGTCGCCTCTTCCGCTATTTCTGTCACCTCTTCTTTATGTTTCGCTACTATCACTACTGCTATGTCGTCAGTGAAGCCCACGACTGTTGCTCCTTCAGGTAATTGTAGTCTTAGTACCCCATCGTACATGATGTTCGACATCGGTGGACCAAGCACTGACCCTTGGGGTACGCCTCCTGTAACTTTATAGGTCTTGGTACCGTCCTCCGTGTCGTATAATAGGATTCGGTCCTTCAAATAGTCGGACATCATTCTTCTTATATATAAGGGCACATGATTCCACAATCAATAAAGTGTTTTTGGATTATTACTAACTGAATTTTATTTATTCATAAAATTTAAAAAATCCGTACGCAAAATCACAGGTAAAATTTTGACTGAAGATCTCACTTGAGATGTTTCAATAATGATTGTTAAAATAGTATATCTCGATACGAGTGCGTAAAAGTTGATTATACACTCGTGAGATTGTATGACCGTATAATTGATGACCCACGGGTATCTAAAAACAAAGATCGTGCAACGCAAAAAATCATTTGTTTATGTACATTGTTAAAAAAGAATAGCTGCAATATTTACGCACTATTCATACTAAAAAGAGTTAACTGAATAGATAAATTTTCTCTTTTAAACCTAAACTAAAGTGACTTTATTATTGAAATATCTCTCCGCTACCTGGTATCCCGGACCTCTTTCAAATTATAATAAAATACTAGTACATAGAATTACATTTCTAATTGTGATTTGTTGTCAAGATTCGGACGCAGTCAGTGAATGATTACTGCTTTTCTCTAAAATCTAAAATCATATACGCGCAGCGGACCGAAAAGAGCCGTGACCGTTTCATATCTTCTGTTTTAGTCTCAACATTTCAGATAAAAACTGTTATGTGCAGAATTCGTTTCCACTGGGGATCAATATAATTATAAAAAATTATGTAATTTTATATAAAATCATATACTGTATCCTTACATATAGATTAATTAATTGAATTATCATTTTTACAATACTTATCTAAATTATTAAATAAGTCAGCATTTAAAATATTTTTCGATATAGTGTGCGTAAAATGCACTTTTACACACGTACCGCTTGCGTGTGTAAAAGTGAAGCGATGACCGAACAAAGCGAGAGTAACAATCTCACGAGTGTAGAATCAACTTTTGCGCACTCGTATCGAGATATACTATTTTAACAATCTTTATTGAAACATCTCAAGTGAGATCTTCAGTCAAAATTTTATCTGTGATTTTGCGTACGGATTTTTTAAATTTTATGAATAAATAAAATTCAGTTAGTAATAATCCAAAAACACTTTATTGATTGTGGAATCACTATCATTTTCTCACCTGAAATTTTCATGTCTGATATTTTAAAATCGAAATATTGCTCAAAATGCTTTAATGCAAGTATTTTAAAACAAATTTTACTATTTTAAAAATAATTTTCAATCATAACAAACTTAATAAGAGTATTTCAGAAGTAAACCTAATATAGCAATATACCTAATAGTGGAGATCTCATTTCAGATTTATCAATAGGGATGACTTGTAACGGGGTGAGAGTTGACGTGAGAAGAGAAAATTACAAAAGGAGACGCCGGGACCGAGAATCAATCCGGCGCTCCCGAGATCTCTACGCGCGCGTGCTACCGCTTGAGCCAACGCCGCCCTATTTCGTCACTCTCTATCCTCCCGGCTGAAAATAATCATATGAGAGCTCATCTGAGCCATCATATAAGCGATCATATGAGCCATCATATGAGCAATCATATGAGCGATCATATGAGATTTTCGACCGGATTCTCATATGAGCTCTAATATGATATATCGCGATTTTTCATAACCATATTATTTGATAATAACCACATTACTAACTTTACCGCGCATTCTGACTTTTATTAGATTCTTTTTTATTACCACAGCTTTGTAAGATACTTCTAGAATTTAATTTTAAATAAATATTATATTGAAAAAAACGTAGACTCGAGGAGAGTTGAACCCGGAACCTTAAGATTACGAAGCAAGCGTCCTAACCGCTCAGCTACTCTATTATAATTACAATTAGTTTATTTTTTAATGAAATAAACAAAATTTCATTCGAGTAATAATAAATAAAACACGCAAGGATATGTAAATTATAATGACGATTAAAATCTAAAGATATCAAAGATGATGATAGCTGAGCGGTTAGGACGCTTGCTTCGTAATCTTAAGTTTCCGGGTTCAACTCTCCTCGAGTCTACGTTTTTTTCAATATAATATTTATTTAAAATTAAATTCTAGAAGTATCTTACAAAGCTGTGGTAATAAAAAAGAATCTAATAAAAGTCAGAATGCGCGGTAAAGTAAGTGCCTCGATTACCGGCGTGGCGAGGGACGTTGTTCCTCGTTACAGACTATAAATAATTAATGAGAATGTTAAAATATTGAAAATTTACATTAGCTTGGGGTGTGCCGTCGCACGGCTCGCGGAAATATATTTAACTATAAATTTTTATAACATATATTCACATAATGGCTGTCTATGGTAAGTCTAACATTATCAACAAGTCGCTCTGCCTGTTTAACATCTTTTTAATGTGTTTTCTCACTCGATTGAGTGATTATTCGCAGCGAGAAGGATCCTCTAACCGGCTCGCACGCTAGCGCTAAAAAAAAATCACGGCTTCTCGTGTGTTTTACGAGCCTGGAGGATTTTTTTCGCAAGCTGGCGATAACATAACCTCATCTCAACCACTGAACGACTGCTGATGGCGAAGATACTTATGGCTGTTCCATCAGGAGGACATAACATCAGTGTTCAACATCGCTAAAAAGGAAAAAAGGAAAATCACGTTTCTGTGATCATCAGCTCCAAATTCCACCGAACCGAGGTCTTCTTCAGAAATGTTTTGAGGTTAGAAACATATAGCTCTATCTCTCTCTAAAGAGCGCGAGATCAGTTGTCACCGTCGCTGCGCGTCTAGTACCAATTTTCGCCACCAGAGTGCAACACCATCGACTCTGGAAAAACGTTGGTACCTATGACTGATCGGCCATGGTAATTTTGGTGCGTGTCTCAGGAATCTGCTAGAGCGGGAGTTTTGAAAATTGAAAAAGGAAGGAAGGTTTCTTTCTTTTCTCTCGAAAATTTTGATAAGCATTACAAGCTGAAAAAACACATACGTCCTCACATGCCAAAATGGCGCCGGGCCGAAACAAGCCTCCTGACAAGTGTCGCAGTAATTTTGCATGTTGCAAACAAAAACCTGCAACAACAGCAGTGTGCGTGATCTGTGATGAGGCATATCACCTTAGCTGCCTTAAGAACAAGAATGAAAACTTTAAATTCATTGGTAATAACCTTATAGTATGCTCTGAACACAGTGATCGGAACATAACCTCAAAAATTGATGAGGATGTCCTGAGTGAGTCGGTATCACTTTTAATTGCACAGATTAAACTAAAAAAATCAGAAGATGTGAGGAATGACCTTCTGGCAGAAACTAGTAACAAGACTCAAGACTTGCAAGAAACTGATTCCATAGATGAAAGTGATCTTGAACTGCTGAAAACGGAAAACATGCTGTTAAGGAGATTAGTTAGTGAATTAACTGAGAAAAATGACCTCCTAAAAGAAAAATTACAAAACACCAGAAGTAAAACTGACAACAATGTCCTTACATACTCAGATGCCATGAAGTACTCTAGACCAATCCATAAAAAAATTCCTAAAATATCCGTAAGAAAAAGCAACAACAGTAATATAGATGTTATGAAGTCAGTTATTGAATGTCTAACAGCTGAAAAAAACATCCAAACAAAGAACATCTACGTAAATAAAAATGAAGAAGTCATTATAAGCTGTCTTAATGAGAATAGTGCGGTATTGACAGAGACAGTACTAAAGGAAAAACTAGAGGACAAATGTGATGTTATGAAAAATGAACTCAACAACCCGAAAATTAAGATAGTAGGTATAGATAATCACGCAAATATGGACATCAAGGATATTGAAAAGGACATAAACGAAAGGAACTTCAGTTATTTTGAAAAGGGAGGACAAGTCCTACATATGTATAAGAATAATTATAATAGCTTGAGTACGGTCATAATGGAAGTCCCAGCTGACATCTACAAGCATATAAGAGAAAATAATAACAAAGTTTTTGTTGGATATCAGCAATGCAAAGCCTATGATTTGGTTAACGTTTGCCCGTGTTTCAAGTGCGATAGATTTGGACACAGTGCCATGAAATGCCAAAATGAGTTTCTGTGTTTGAAATGTTCCGGGAAGCATAATACGTGTAATTGTGATAAAGATTATGCTAAGTGCATTAACTGTCATTATAGTAACACAAAATACAAGTCAAAGTTAGACACAAAACATCATACTTATGACTCTAACTTGTGCAGCATCTTGAAAAAGAAAATTGACAGATATATTGACTCTATTGATTACCCGATAAAACCTACTCTACCTGAAACTGAATCGATCTATCACAGCATAGAATTGGCAAACAGGCGTAAAGTATCCACAGAGGCTAATAATGTCGTAGATAGTGAACAACAGGAAAATGACACTCCACGCAACAAAACAAAGCCAGAAACTGAACACAACAGAAGACCAATCACAAGACGTGATCCACAAATTCCACTGAACCATCTAAAACCGCAATCCTCTGCATTGTCACCAGCCAACAAGAGTGATAAAAACAAGATCAAGAAATAGGTAAAAATGGATATTTTTGATTATTTGGATAGGTTTCAAAATGAATCGATGCAAAAAGAACGGACATGTGGTAATATTGAAAATTTTAACAAAGCTATAAACAATAAGAAGGACTTTATCATGCATGTAAACATTCGTAGTATGAATGCAAATTTTGATAAGCTGAAAATTTTAATAGAAAGTTTAGCTATCAAACCAGCGATTGTGATATGTTCAGAAGCTTTTGATCAAGTTAATTATAATTTCTATCAACTGAATGGTTCAGATTATGAATATAAAACTTATTATAACGAAAGTAGGATAAACAGGAATGATGGAGTCTTTGTTTTTATCAATAGCAATCTAGTCCAAAATACCAAAGTCATTGAAGCAGGGAGAATTAAAATAATAAATACTAGAATAACCTTAAATGATAAAAGCGGTCTTGAAATATCAGCCATGTATAGGTCACATGGGATACCGAAAACAGAATTTATACTAGATCTTAATAAGTACTTAATTTATAAAAAAAATGTAAAGAATCACTTAGTCATAGGTGATTTTAATATTGACCTGCTAGACTGTGATCATTATAGCCAAGATTTTCTATGTAACTTCCTTGATAAGGGATTTATTCAGGGTTTTGTTGGTATTACAAAGCCAGCTATCGGTAGAGCTAAAGGATCATGTATCGACAACATTTTCATTAAATCTCACAACATTAACACAGCCACATACAAGCTTAAGCATGATCTAACGGATCATTACCCGATTATCATAGCTGTAAATAAGCTAAAGACAGTAACTAAAGAACCGTATGTTTTCTTAAACTACAAAAAAATAATAAATAACGCTAATTCAAGAAACTGGGATGAAATTAGTTCGATACCTCATCCAAACTTGGCTGTAGAAAAATTGTTAAATGAAATCAAGCAATGCGTAGAATTGTCAAAAACAACAAAAAAGGCTAATAGACAAAATGGTAGAAAAAACTGGATTACCGGCGCAATAATAAGATCATGTGAAACCAAAGAATTTTTGTATAATTTGTGGCAACTAGATGTGCAGAATAAACAGCTTAAAATACAGTATAAAACCTACTCTAAAATCTTGGATAAGGTAATTACCGATGCCAAAATGAAATATGAATTGAATCTAGTGCAGAATAATTACAACAACCCAAAAAAACTATGGGAAATAATAAATACAAAAATCGGTAAAGTTAAAAAATCTAATGATGCCATAAATTATATAAAGGTTAATGATAGGAAAATTACAGACAAAGTCGAAATAGCTCAAAACATGAATACTTTCTTCTGCGAAATTGGGAGAAAATTAAGTGCAAATATCGTGAAACCTGTCAACGCAGAACTTAGGCTACCTGACATGAATCCTATGTCGATTTTCTTAAAGCCAACCAGTATGGCTGAAATAATAAGTATAATCAATACGCTAAAACTGAAAAATGGGGGATTTGATAAGATAAATGCCAAGACTTTAAAATTGCTATGTAATCATATAGCAGGTCCTCTGACCCATATTTTCAATAAGTGTATTGAAAAAGCGGTATGGCCTGATGCTCTAAAGAGTGCTGAAGTAGTGCCGATTTATAAATCAGGCGAAAAACATAAGATCACGAATTATCGACCTATCTCTCTTATATCTAATGTTGCAAAAATTCTTGAGCGAATTATGTATAATAGAATAAATGATTTTGTAGAAAAGAGTAATATAATTTCTAAGCAACAATTTGGTTTTATGAGAGGGATTGGTACGAAGGATGCTCTGAACTACCTAACCAATGTATTATATAATAATATCGATAAGAGTAAGCCTACGATAATAACCTTTCTTGACCTGGCGAAGGCTTTTGATACTGTTGACCACAGTATACTACTGGCCAAATTATATCGCATTGGAATCAGGGGTCAAGCGTTGGATCTCCTTTCCAGCTATCTAAATGATAGATATCAAGTAGTCAAAATAGACGGTAATGAAAGTGATAGAACTTTAGTTAACACAGGAGTCCCGCAAGGAACGATATTAGGACCGCTACTATTTATTCTGTATATTAATGATGTCTTAAAGGAGATTTCCCCCGAGTCCATAATTTCTTATGCAGATGATACTGCTATTATAGCTACAGGTAAAGACTGGATAGAAGCTCAAGTAAATATGAACAATTTCTTAAGTGTAATTGCCCAGTGGCTGGCAGTAAACAAGTTGTCCTTAAATGTAGGAAAAACAGTGTGCATGACTTATGGAAGTAATATTGGAAGCGTACCAGCTCAGATAAATGTTAAAATTCTTGATAAAAGTATAACTAGGGCGGAGAACTTTAAATATTTAGGAGTTGTCTTTGATAGTAATCTAAAGTGGGATAACCACATGCAATATATAGTTGGAAAAACTAAATACCTAGTCTATATTTTTTATAAAATCTCTAAATCAATACCCATAGAGACTCTCAGAATGATTTACTACGCATTTTTTCATAGTATTATAACTTATGGCATCATTGCTTGGGGCGGTGCATATAGGAATAGCCGAGACCAAGTTCAAAAATTACAAAACAAAATTTTAAAAATCATCAATAAAAATAACTTTTTGTTACAAGACAATCCATTAAATATAGGTCAACTGTTTGCTTTCGAAGCTCTTAAACTACACTACTATGATCTCAAAGAAAAATTCTTAGCATCAGATAGTGTTACTAGGAATAGAAGTATTATTATACCAAAAACAAATAAGAGAATCAGCAATAAGAACAGCTATATGAAAGCAATTAATGTATATAATGAGCTTCCTAATCGACTAAAAGTATTAAATATAAATAAATACCCTCAAAAGAAAATCATAAAAGACTGGATACGATACAACTGTTAGAAAAATAATAAAAGAAAAAAATTGTTTCTGTATGCAATACACAAATTTGTTATTAGAAGCTATGCCAAATGTATATATCTTAGTTTTAAGTTTTAATTTTAAGTTTTGTTTATATCTTTCTTTTCCTTTGTAACCAGACTGCGAACAGGTAATTTTATTTACCTCTGCAGGTTTCCAGGTATGAAATACATACCTTGTAAATTTCTTCTGGTAATAATAAATAAATAAATTTAGATATTATATAATAAAAATATACATAACATTATTCAAAGTATATAATTAATTGTAATATTTGTTTAAAACATCTATTTGATTATACATTATGGTTTATTTTAAGAAATTTATATTGTTTGATATTAATTTATCTTTCTCTACTAAAAAACCTCGTGTGAGTGCTCCTCACATAAAGAAAATGATTACTTAAAGATTTGCGTCATTTCATATTCACATAGACATAGCTTTAAAATAGAGCATATCTGCACAAATGATTATTTTTAGCATCTCTTTTATCACGACCAAATTTGCAGATTGCATCTGTTGATATGCATAAATACATACAGCATTCGTCGATTTATATTTACAAACACATAGCTTTAAGAACAACGATCACATCTGCGCAAATAAATATTTATTTCGTTCATCTGGGCCAAATTTGCAGTTTACATCTTGTGATATGCATGAATACTTGCAGCATTCGTCATTTCGTATTGACAAACACATAGCTTTAAAAAAAGTATTACATCTGCACAAAGAATTATTCGCAGCATCCCTTTTTATGTCGACCAAAACTGCGGATTACATCTTGTGATTTGCATGAATACATACAGCGTTCGTCATTTTATATTGACAAACATATAACTTACGAAAAACCGCTGCCAATTTATTGGCACGTAGCTTTCCCCAACTAAATTTATAGGTCCAATGAATAAAATATTATTTTAATATACAGTATATCTGCCTGCTAATTTATGAGGCGGTTTTTGATACATAATTTCATATAAGTTTGCAACCCCTCTGTTTTTTTTAATTATAGAATACGAATGTTGCCGTCAATTTTTTTTTCAAAGAAATCCACGCATGTTTACATGTGTTCCTAACCAATCGAACCATCAAAACAACAGGCTATTCATTAGATAGGTCGCTCGCGCAATTTTCGAGAAAACGATTTTAATTTTTTAGCCTTTACTTGAGAACCGCTCAACAAAATCGTTTAAAATCTTAGCAGAAGATAGCTTTTTTATGGTGAACCACCAAATAAAATTATGAAACATTTGACTACATTGTTTTAGAGATATGAACAATCAAAAAATTAAAAAAAAAAATTGAAACCTTGATATCTTAAGAATCATAGGGGTTTGAAAGCTGTGCAATGAACTGCAAGTGCATAATCAAGGCACAAAAAAAAAGTTTTTTCAGTTTTCGATTTATTACTAAAAAAATAAGTGGTTAAAACCTAAAAACGCGAATGAAGTAAAAAACATAATTAATACATTGAAAATGAAAAATGGTGGAGTGGACAAAATAAATTCTAAGTCCTTAAAAGTGATTTGTAATTATATTGCGGTACCCTTAACGTATATTTTTAATTTGTACATTGAAAAAGCTATATGGCCAGATATACTAAAAAAGGTCGAAATAGTTCCAATATATAAAGCAGGGGAAAAACATAACATTACCAATTATAGGCCCATCTCACTCATATCTAATGTTGCTAAAATTTTCGAAAGAATTATCTATAACAGGCTATATGATGTTATCCAAATTAATGACATAATCTCCAAACACCAATTTAGTTTTATGAAAAATATTGGTTCAAAAAATGCCTTAAACTATATCACTCAAATATTGTACAATAACGTAGATAAATCGATACCAACAATAGTCAATTTTCTCGACTTGGCTAATGCTTTTGATACAGTCGACCATAAGTTGTTATTAGATAAACTTTATTGTATTGGTATTAGAGGACAGGCGTTGGATCTTCTTCGAAGCTATTTGAATAACTGATATCAAACTGTTAAAATTGACGGTGTAGAAAGTGATAGTTTACTAATAAGTATGGGTGTTCCACATGGTAAGATACTGGCTCCACTCATATTTATTTTATGTATAAATGATGTTCTAAAGGAGATTCCACTAGAATCAATTCTATCGTTCGCAGATGATACTGCAATAATAGCAACAGCCCTAGTGGAAAAAAATGTAATAAATTGTAATACATTGTAATAAAACGTAAAAAAAAATGTAAGAAACTGTACCTTTTTGTTGGATTTTGGACTTTTTTTCTCATACGTTTTTGTACACTTTCTTACATTTTCAGATTAGTTAACTTTTTTTTACATTTTATTACATTTTATTACATATGTTATTTTACCGCCTAATATAGTCAATATAGTTTTTTAATTATCAATTTTATAATAAAATGTAACAATGCATAAGAAATTGTAAGAAAAGGTAAAAGGATGTAGGCAGAAGTAAGAAAATAAAAAAGTCGCCATTTTCTTATATAATATTACGCATACAGAAAATTTTTTACATTTTGTTATACTTTTTTACGTATTGTTACATTTGTCATTTCAAAGACCCCCATGAAATCCTGGATCAATGGATTTGTAATAAATTGTAATAAAACGTAAAAAAGGTCCGAAATCCAGCAAAAACGTACAAAATGGTACGATTTGTTACATTTTCTTATATTTTATTACACTTTATTACATTTTTTATTTCCACTAGGGAGGCAATACGTGAATAGAGGTGCAAAAAAATATGAATGATTTTTTACTGTGATATACAAATGGTTGGCGGTAAATAAGTTATCTCTAAACGTGGATAACACAGTTTGTATGACATTTGGAAGCTATTGCGTCAGTGTACCGAGGCATATTGATGTAAAAATTCAGAATAAAAAGATAGCTAGAGTTGAAAATTATAAATACTTGGGAATTGTCATAGATTTCAATCTAAAATGGGATAAACACATTCAATATATAATAAAAAAAAACAAAGTATCTAGTCTATATTATTCACAAATTATCACACACTATGTCAACAGAAACTTTAAGAATGATATACTATGCGTTCTTCCATAGCATAATCAGCTATGGAATAGTAGCCTGGGGTGGTGCCTATAAAAATAACCGTGATTTATTGCAAAGTTTACAGAGGAAAATTCTTAAGATTATAAATAAAAATACTTTTAGTATACAAGATAGTCCATTAAACCTAGAGCAACTTTTTAATTTTGAATTCCTTAAAATCCATTGTAATGATCTCAAAACTCAGTTCTAAATGTCTACAAGTGTTACTAGGATAAAAAGCTTAATTGTACCAAAGAGCAAAAAACGAGTAAGTGATAAAAACAGTTATAATAATGCCATTATAACTGATAATTCACTGCCAAATGAGCTAAAGGAATTAGATGTAAGCAAAACCGCGGCAAAAAGTAAACCTAAGTTTTGGATTAAAACCAAAACTTAGTTTTGCAAACAGTTTTAAATTTGTTAAATTTGTTAAAGTTTTAGAAAAGAAAATGCAAATAGTGTTGTTGTAAGGATTTGATAAGGAATTTATCTTTTAGTTTTATGTACTAGTTTTAAGTTTTTTTTTTGTTACATACCAAGCTTGTGCACAGGTAACTTAGTTTACCTCTACAAAGCTTGATAGTATGCGTACTGTAATTGTATACAATGTAAGCTATTATCTTGGTTTAATAAATAATAATAATAAAAAATAACTGTTTTTCCCGAATTCAGAATCCAAAAATAGATATGCGTGTCAAATTTTATTGATATTGACGAAGTAGTTCCAGAAATATTACGGTATACACACACACATCAGTAGATAGGCTATAGGCATACCAAAACATAGGCATACTAAAACACCCCGACTCCTCTCAAAGTGTTTTGGTACCCGATGGAAGAGTGGGAAGGACTCTCCCTCTCTGCCGCATACGAAAACACCCCCACCCCCCTCTCCTCATGTTTTAGTACCCGAAGAAAGAGAGGGATAGTTCTCCCTCTCTCCAAATATGTTTGTAACGCCTATAGCGTCTTTATTTTTCCCGATGTGGGGGTAAGAGTAGGATGTTCCTCCCTCTAATATATTTTAGCATTTCTCTCTATCTCTTCCCTGTCAAATCAGGCCCCGTAGACGTGACACCGCCCACAAATAAAAGCTATTGGCTACTAAATTTAAGCCAACCTTCACTGTTCCTTTCAAAAGGACCTCACAGAGAGAGAGTAGACTTTCTCACACGTAAGAGAAGGGAATAAATTTTTTTGTAGTATCGAGCCTCGCGCGTTTTGGAAAAGTGTACACACAAGCCTTTCTGTTTCTTTCAAAACGACCTCATAGAGAGAGAGAGAGAGAGAGAGAGAAAGAGAGAGAGAGAGAGAGAGAGAGAGAGAGAGAGAGAGAGATAGAGAGAGAGAGAGAGAGAGAGAGTAGACTTTCTCACACGTAAGGGAAAACTTTTGCAGCTACTGCTGTGCTACTGCTGTGAGGGTTGAATGCACGCAACAAAACTTTTTGTAATAGCATGCCTTATGCAGTTTTTTGGAAAAGTGTACACACATGCCTTCCTGTTGTCAGCAAAAGAACCTCAGAGAGGGTAGACTTTCAGCGAAAACACTGCATAAAATTTGTATTTGAAAAGTGTACACTAGCCGAAGGTTTGATTGTGAATCTACCTTTTCTCGCTGCAGGTACAAAAAGATGGGTCTTTCATAAAAGAAAGGTCTTTCAGGAAAATGCCACTAAGAGGGTCAAGCGCACGCAATAAAATTTTTTGTAAAGTGTACACAAGCCGAAAATTTCTCGCAGCAGGTACAAAAAGATAAAAGAAGGGATTTTCCAGCGAAAATACTGCTGAGAGAGTTATATGCATGCAATAAATTTTCCCCATCACCAAGCCTCACCTTTTACGGACAAGTGTGTGTATACTCGAAGTGCTGAAGTGACCAATGGAATGGAAAAGTATACGATCCATTGTGATTTTGAAAATTAGGGAGGAACAAATTTCGCCAATCAGAGGACCTTTTTTTGGAAAGTGGTGGAAAGAGGAAGATCTTTCCAGGAGAGTTGTAGAACGAGAGAGGTTCCAATTTTGGCTACAAATAGCCTAGTGCGAGCCGTAAACCGTCAGTTCAATCATCGAGACCATAGTCAGTCACCGATTTTCTTACAAACTGAAAAAGCTGAAAATGTCTTCTAAGAAGCCGAGTTCCATGCAATCTTCTCGAAGCCGAAGCCGAAGGGATCTGCAAGCCGCCCAGGAGCGCATAAGATCGCTGGTCACCAATGCATCAAAGCTCTTGTCCATGCTCGACTTCGTCTCCTGGGCAATGGAGGTGGTAGAAAGACGTGAGTAATTTTTGAATATTTTTTTAATAGCACAGAATTGACTTAAGTAGTCCTTTTTTTGCATCATGTTTTTTAAACTCGCTACCCTGTTTTCTAACTCGCTATGCTGTTTTCTTGTTCTTCTATGTTAATTTATTTCTATTCCATATTGTTGGCAAGTCTTCGCGCCGCTTGCCGTCTATAGTAGACTACAGGGCTAATCTAGCGCCACCATGCGGGCAGCGCTAGGTATTGACGCGTGCTCTGCAAAGTACTCTCTCTCCTGCCGACCGCTCTCGCAGCAACAGCTCCGTCGCCCGAGTTATACATCAGAGGAAAATAAATAGAGAGTTATAACAGAATATTAGTGCCTAGTTTTATTGCGAGTTCTCCTCACCAACCATCCAACTAGGATTCATCCAACAGGTTGTGGGCCAGCTCGCTGGAATAGAGGAAGAACCGAGAAGAAGACGACTCAGAAGCTTTTCTTTTTATCTTTGTTCAGAGGAAAACAAATCAGACGCATCAGAGGTCTAGAGGACAAATTTCAGAAGAAAACGTAAGTACAAGCTTTTGTAAGGTGTAGTCAGAGTAGTAATCAGATATAGCAAAAGAAAGTTTAATTTTTGATCGGTTTCGGGAGTGTGTTGTGTTACCGCATCGACAAGAAAAATTAGAGTTGCGTAAAGAATAGTAGGAAAAGACAGTGCGGTGTCTTAATAATTACAGAATAGATCAGAAGGTTATAGAAAATCAAAAGTCTTAACACGAGACAAAAGCGCGCGACAACGAAACGCACGAGCGCTCGCCGGCAAAAGCCTGCACGAGCCGATTCCGGGAATCGGGGGGAGGTGAGCCGCGACTAGCAACGCTGTCAGAGTCGAGCGCGTGGTTTGTTGTGCTCTCTCTCTCTCTCTCTCTCTCTCTCTCTCTCTCTCTCTCTCTCTCTCGGAATCAAAACAAATTTTACACGCACGGATTTTTCTCGTAAATTTTTTTTTCCTTTTTGAGTTTCAAAATATATGGTCTAATCAGAATCAGACGTAACGGATTAGATTGGCTATCGGTGTATATATGTAATAAATAAAATCAGAGAAAAATAATTCAAGTTATATCGTTCTCACTCCTATTCAGAATGTCAGAGTTATTCGAGTAAATCAAAAAGCTTCAATTTTTTTGTTGGCTTATTAGTGTTCAGATGCACTCGAATAAATTTTAAAAACACGCCTTGATAGAAATTTCAATGAAATGGCGGTGCAGTGAATTTGAATTTCTATAAAATTTAAAATTATCAAAAGATAATTACACTTTTTTTCGTGGTTTCTTGGACGACATACGCGTGTGCGATCGCCCCCTCGCAAATTATTAAGTGAATAGCGTTCGTTTACTTAGACTGGGAGGGAGCACGTGTGTGGCGTCCGGGAGGCCCGGTGCTAGTGCTTGATTTTCAAGCTTGGTTTGACTTGCAGTGCGGTCTAACTTGGCAGAAATCAAAGAAAGCTGTCAGAGTAAGCATTCTACCTTTATTTCAGAGGAAAAGAACATCAGAGGCGTTATGTATGACTGGAGTCTTTCAGACCCATTACCATCAAATGAGAAAGAGGTGGCCAACGAAGGCAACGAAAATCAAGTGGACGATCATTTGAATATTCACCAAGGTACAAAGTGTTTTTAAATCAGAATATAAACAATCAATGTTAACAACAGAATCAGATGTTAGGCCTAAAATTCAGAGTTCAAATAATCAATAAAAATTGAATGCTAATCAGAGAAATTGTTTATAATACAGATTCAGATATAGAAGGGTATACACCCCCGGGTACACCCCCAAAAAGAGATATGGAGGGAAAGTCTCAACCTACTGACTCACAAATGGAGTGCAGAATGGATAATCTGGAGAATGCTCTTGAGAGACACTCCGATATACTCGACAATCATGCTGAAATAATCAGAGATCAAACAGTAGCCATACTCGATATGAAGGAAAATATTGACAACCTAAACACCGTCATACAGAAACTCACAGAACAAATATGAAAATTAACTTCAGAGGTAATTATCCACCCTGCCAGTTCCACACTCAGAGACATAAGTGAAACAGAGTTTAGTAACAATATCAATTCAACAAACTTATCAGACGGAACAAGTGCATTAGGCGACCTCAGCAGAGCTTGTCATGAACTCAGACGATCTATTGCCCTAAACGCAACTAATTCAAAAATAAACATAAAGAGAAATTATAAATTAACAAAAAAAGTACCACTTAACATTTGGTTAGACAATATAAATGCTGAATTAAAAGCTAATAATCTTGCAGACATACTTGACGATTCTCAACAATCAGACGTTTCAGAGACAGTAATAGAAAGACAAAACAGAATTGACCAAGTCAGAGACATTCTAATAAGTCGCGTAGATGATTATTACCATAATAAGATTTTACAAATAAAAGACCCATTAGAAATAGTCAATAAAATCAAAGAGTTCAGACGAGCAGAGGCCAATGTTACCGATTCTTCAGTCAGAGAAAAATTATATAGTCTCAAAATGAACAATAGAAAATCAGTAAACGAATTTTGCGTTCGTTTTGACTCTATTATCAGAGATTTTGAAAATTGTATTACCAAAACACCTCTGTCGGAGGAAGAGATAAGATCGGCCTTCTTTCAAGCTGTTAGTATAAAATTTAAAGAAATCAGATCGACCAATATTATCAGACTTCAAGCAACCAAATCAGAGATGAGCCTTGATGACATAAAAACTTTGATACTACAGCTGGAATCAGACAGCCGCAAATCAGACGGTCAGCCTTCAGACGACAGGCAAAAAATTGCAGCTAAACAGGCGATAATCACAGACAAGTGTTATCGCTGCAATAAGGTGGGACACAGAGCAGCCTTTTGTCCTCTTAAAGAGTACAATCTATGGTACTGCTTTTATTGCCAGGCTGTAGCTCCACACAAAGGGGATGATTGTCCAAATAAGGATAACCCCAAATATGGGTATGTAAAATCTTATACATATAACAACACAAACACAGAACACAAACACAACAGTAATAACTTCAGAGGTAGTGGTAACACAGGAAGAGGTGGTTATAATAATGTCAGAGGTAGAGGAAATAATGTAAGAAGGGGATCTTTCAAACGCAAGGTCCATATACAAACACCAGGCCGAAATCAGAAGAAGGGATACAAGGTCAAAGTGATGCTAACAGGTAACAACACACATATAATTAATAAAACACCTACATAACTAGTACTTATTGCGGACTCTGGCGCAACAGAGCATAATTTTAAGTAACTTCAGAAAAAGTTCAGGCGAATATATCAGAAGTGCAAATAAAAATAAATCTGCAAACATCTCTATAGACGGCAAAGGAGATTTAATTTTAAAATCAGAATCAAATGAGAATAACAAAATAATTTTGACAAATGTAATTTCTGCCAAAAATATTTCAGACAATCTGATCTCTCTCAGACGTTTTGCAGACGTAGGTTTGAGTATTTATTTGGATAATAAAATACTTAAAATCTACGATAAAAATTCAGACGAAGAGTATTTAGCTGGGACGTATGAAAAGCCAAACTGGATAATTTCTTTAAACGTAGCAAAACATGAACAATTAGACGAGCAACAAGAAGTCTACGATAAGTATTCATGCACGGCTAACATAGTCTCGGTAAACGAGTTCTTGCAGCAATCTCAGTCAGATATCAAGGATCTTGAGGATCAAAACGAATCAGATGAAACTAACGCAACAGAGGGAACTCAGATGAATCCGACTGAGATTGGGAGGGAGAAGCAGCAAGAACGAACTGTACAAGAATCAAATTCATCTAGTCAGAGAGAAGTTTGTGATACAAACTTAGATGAACAAATTCTGAACAGGAAATTCCTAAATATAGACGACTCGTCAGAAGAAATGCTGAAATATCTACAAAACAATGTGGACAACAAATCAGATAGACAAGAAAAGAAGCTGAACGAAGGAATGCTCTGGCATATGAAATAAGGTCACGCTTCTCTGCAATATTTACTATTGCTACAAAAGTCAGAAGATAAACTCAGAAAGGTAAAATTCGACAAGTCCATTACAGACTGCGAAATTTGCGTCCTAGCAAAAATGGAAAACCTGCCGTTCTCAGAAGTCAGAGTCAGAGCAACAAGGCCATTAGAAAGGATACACACAGACACAATGGGACCAATTAAACCAGTCTCGTATCCTGGGGAAAATAAATTCATAATAGGATGTATTGATGATCACACCAGATTTGCCAAAGCATACTCTACTAAACACAAAAGTGATGCTGGAGATTGATTAGAAAAATTCTTGGTAACTACAAGAAATTTACTGGGCAAAGAAGAAAAAGTGTGTTTCATCCGAACGGATAATGGCACTGAATTTACTGGAGGTAAATTTTCAGAAGTTATGGAAAAGGAGAAAATTGAAGGAGAGTTCGCACCTCCTTACACTCGACAACATAATGGAACCGCTGAAAGGTTTAACAAAACCATACAGTGGAAAATCAGAGCGCTCATGATAGACTCTGGTCTACCCAAGAGCATGTGGATACTCGCTTTGGAAGTGGCGGTCCATATCTATAATAGAACTCCACACAAAGGAATCGATTCAGAGATACCAATCAAGGAAATGGTTCCAAATGGAAATATGCATCTAGACAAAATCAGACGTTTCGGATGTTTGGCCTATGCCAAAATACCGAATGCGACGAACAAGTTTTCAGACAGAGCAATCCGTACAATCATGGTTGGATATTCTCAAACTGGATATGTTTTGTGGCACTCAGAATCTCAGAGATTCATTACATCCAGACACGTGAGATTTAATGAAAAACTGGTGTATAGGGATGTGTATAAAACTGACCTAAGAGAAAAATCAGAGACACTAGAAATATCAACAGATGTTGTCAAAACACAACCAGATATACCAAAAGATTCAAAAGCAGAGAAAGAGAAAAATCAGAAGAGAAAAGCAGATGACAAAAATTCAGAAGATTCAAAGGCTAAGAAACCTGAACCAGAAAAGCGACCTTGTCTAGAAAGAAAAGCCAAGACAAACAGACGAACTTGGACACATCTCAGAGAAGCAGTAGTCGAAGTAGAAAATACCAATCACGATCTGCCACAAGTATCTACTCCAACTGGAGAAATCAGAGATACACACTCAGAAGAAGATGAACTTGGACATATTTTTATAGCACGAACGAACAGAGATCCTGTCAGTTATAAAGAAGCTATTGAATCAGACGACAAACATAAATGGTCAGAAGCAATAAAACAAGAGTTAAAGTCTATGGAAGACAACAGTGTGTGGACAATAGTAGACAGACCCTCTCTAGACAAAGATGGCAAAAAGGCACACATCATTGATTCCAGATGGGTATTCAAAAGGAAAATCTCAGAAGACGGTCAGACGACTTACAAAGGAAGATTAGTTATCAGAGGATTGAAGGATAGAAAAGAATATGAACTCAGAGAAACTTACGCACCAGTCTCAAGATTGCCAATCGTTAGAGCGACTTTTGCAATCATTAATAAGTTAAATTTAACTGCTTATCAGATGGACGTCAAGACAGCAAGTCTGAATGGAACGCTTGAAGATGACATATTCATGGAAATACCAGATGGTATAAAAATAGACCCATCCATTAAGAAAAATAAAGTATGTAAACTTCAAAAATCCTTGTATGGCCTCAGAATAAGTCCCAAGCGATGGAACAAACGCTTCTCAGAAGTTGCTTTGGAACTTGGACTAGGAAAGGACATAAATGAACCATGTCTGTTCACGTGGAGAATACAAAATCAGATGGTAGTATTACTGCTATATGTAGACGACATCATTCTAGCAGGCAACAATCAGACGAAACTAAAACAGATAAAAGAAAAATTATGTTCTACCTTTCAGATGAAAGACTTAGGAGAACCTAAATTATTTTTAGGCATGAAAATAACCAGAGACAGAGATCAGAAAATATTAAAACTGTCACAATCAGAGTACATAGAGAAATGTCTTGAACGTTTCAATATGAAAGATAGTAAGCCACAGAAAACACCTATGGTTACAAGACAGATTCGAAAAAGAGAACTCATAAATTCAGAAGAAGCTCAGATAGCAACTCATGCACCGTATAGGGAAGCTATAGGAAGCTTACTATATCTGGCAGGTGCCACCAAACCTGATATTGCATTTGCAGTAAACTTTCTATCAAGAAAACAGCTGTCACCCACTGAAAGTGACTGGAAGGAAGTAAAAAGGATTTTCAGATACCTCAGAGGAACCTCAGAAATAGGTTTGATTTTCAGAGCAGAAAATGAGTATATGGAAGCAATGACAGACGCTAGCTTCAGAGATTGTGAAGACTCATCTTCAACTGGAGGATATGTAATAAAATTGTATGGCGACTCAATTATGTGGAGAAGCTATAAACAAGTTTACGTATCACTCTCTACCTGCCAAGCTGAGTACTTGGCAATGAGCAATGCTTGCCAAGAAATTGTATCGTTGGATAAAGCTATCAGAGATATAACAGGGAAAACTATGCATCCTGTTACCCTGTGGTGCGATAACAAATCTGCAGGGGACTGCACTCAGATGGAAGGAAATCACAAGTTGAAAAACTTTGATGATGATCTGGAAACAATTCAGAGAAAACTACAAATCAGAGAAAAGACAGGGAGTAAAAGTCACATGGCAGAAACACATGGAGACTACATAAAACAGTGTGTCCTAAAGGGACAAATCAGAGTTAAATGGATATCTACTACCGACAATGTGGCAGACATTATGACTAAACCTCTGCCTAATGATACTCATAAATACCTCAGAGATAAAATATTGAACATAGAAATTCACACTTAATTATAATTTTCAGAGTTTTATTTATATATATATATATATATATATATATATATATATATATCAGACGAATAAGAATTTTTGTACATATTTCAGATACAGGAAACCAAGGAGAAACTAATTCAGAGTAAAGTTCAGAGAATAAAAAAAAAACGCAGACGTACAGGAGGACAAGCGCCCCGACGGATTAGGGCGACAGCATTAGCCATATTAAAAGAAGTCAAGGAG
Organism: Nasonia vitripennis; assembly: GCF_009193385.2. Classification (NCBI taxonomy): domain Eukaryota; kingdom Metazoa; phylum Arthropoda; class Insecta; order Hymenoptera; family Pteromalidae; genus Nasonia; species Nasonia vitripennis. Next base: position 1,160,654 of record NW_022279616.1, on the reverse strand, counting down.
TCCCCATCTAATGTAATAGGATCACAACGGAAGCATATTTCCTTATGTATCTTACTTTAATAGTTGTGTCGTAATTAACAAATAGAATGTCGCACAGCCAGAAATATTTTAATAATTGTGTCGTAATTAAGAAATAAAATTTCGCACAGTCAGAAACATTGGAAACTCAACAACTATGACTCATAATGCGCTGTCAGGATATTTTACAAAAACCTACAAAATTGCTATTACATAGGATATGTATATTTTATTATGATCAACATTCATACCGTATACGATCGTGCTGCTACTTTTATCTAATAGTAGCAAAATTTTTAGTAGCTCATAAATACCGTATTAGGACGACATGGTCAGTAATAATAAGATAAGTCAAAAAAGCTCCAACCTACTCATATAAGATTACAACGACATAGTGATGGGCGATATTCGAAATAATATCGATATTTGGTATCGATAAATATCATTGATACACTTATCGATATCCCAAAAATATCAGGTATTAAATATCGATACGGAAAAAAAAAATATATATATATATATATATATATCTCGGAATTTTTTCATATTGATTTTAATATCAATTTATTATATTATAATAATATAAAATAGTTGTTCAAATTTAACTTATACTTATAATAGGTAGCATATTACTATTAATAAAAAGTAAAAAATACTATTGTGCATCACTTAAAAACCAGTACTCTCTGGGTTACGTAGTTAGAAATAAATGTAGTTAAAAATGGTCAACGGAAAGTTCTTTTTTCTCTAAGGATGAGTAAGGCTTGCGAAAACGGTCTTTCACTGGGCATCGATGCTATAACTGTTAAATACCTTAAAGCCAATTTTGCCAAGATTGAATTTGGTATTTTGGTTTTCGCTTCTGCTAATGGGATCGTGTGATAAATAATACTTAAATTCTTCCGGCATGTTCCACATTTGAAGCTTAAACTTTTCCTCCCTCGTAATTTCTGTGTTTGGATCCGGTCGACCGTCGATGCATACGCGCAATGGCGCGTATGCATCGACGTACAATGTAAATGGAAATGGCAAATATTTGGCATACAATAATAGACTTAAGCTAATATATTACAAAATAATGAATTGCAAATCATAACAAAATAATCGAAAAAATAAAAGTATCTATCTTAAGCAATAGGAAACACCAAAATCACCATTTAAAGGCAGCAAAGAAACTAAGTAGTAAGCTTGCAGTAACATCCTATAACCTAATCTTAATATTAATAATGCAAATAACTTTGCGGAAAACTTAATAAATAATCATATAGGCGCTGTTTAAATGCACCCAGAGATTTGCTTAGCCTAATAATTGTAAGGATAGAAACCCAACCGGCAGACTGGCGCGCTGGACGTTGGAATTGCAAGGGCACGAGTACACCATTGAGCACCGCAAGGGCGCGGATCATCACGCTTGGCAATGATATACTCTTTTTCCTAGTAGTTTTCGTATTTATACTATAAATATCCCTTAGTTTCCCATAGTGATATGTTATTGCTTCAATTTGGAACAATTGCCTAACTGTTAGTGGGAAATTTTGTGTTTCAAAATGATTTCTGTTAATAATTTTTAATAACTTCTTTTGTACACGTTGTATCGAGTACATACATTTGTTATATGTCCCACCCCAGGCAATTATTCCATAATTGACTAGGCCCTGGAAGAATGCATAATAGATCACCATTAAGGTTTTTCTATCCATTAAACTGCAAAGACAAAAATTAAATATCTTGTTTTTTTTACAATGGAGTCAATTTGTATATTCCATTTCACATTGTAATCGAAATGTAACTGTAAATATTTATGGCTTTCAACCCTATTTATAAAGTTGTCTCCAATTTTAATATTTATATCCTCTGGAACACTATCACAGTAGTTGCCATAGGTTATGTATACAGTTTTATTTACATTTAACGATAGTTTATTTAAAATCAGCCATTTGGCAACCGTGCTAAGATAAAAATTCATCTTGTCCTGTGCTGCCGACCACGAGTCATCACTCGAGATGATGACTGTGTCGTCTGCATAAGACATTATAGAGTCTTTTAGCATATCTATCAGTAGGTCATTTACATATAGGATAAAAAATAATGGACCTAAAATGGTTCCTTGCGGAACACCTATGGAAATATCTTTGTATTCACTTTTGAAATTATTTATCTTAACGCATTGTTTCCTACCTAATAGATAGCTAGTTAAGAGTTTTAAGGCACATCCTCTTATTCCATATCTTTCTAACGTATCCAATAATATTTTGTGATCAACAGTATCAAAAGCTTTGGCTAGATCTAGAAATGTCGTTATTATTGGTTTACTTTTGTATAGACTTTTGTATATAATATCCGCAAGACAATCAAGCGCATCTGTTACTCCTCTGCCTCTGACGAAACCAAACTGTCTCTCTGATATAATAGTATGCTTCACTATAAAATTTAAAAGTCTGTTGTATATAATTTTTTAAAATATTTTAGCTATATTAGAAATCAGTGATATTGGGCGACAGTTTGCAATACATGTACTATCTCCAGACTTGTAAATTGGTACTATCTCAGCTCGTTTTAGCGCATTCGGCCAAATCGATTGCTGTATACTTATGTTAAAAATATGTTCCAAGGGTTTTGCCAGAAACATAGCAATGCACTTGATTGTACTTGCCTTGATGTTGTCTACCCCAACAGCTTTTTTCTTCATTTCGCTTATTACTCTATATATTTCACAAACATTAGTCGGTTGTATAAATATAGATTCGCTATTTCTTGCTGGCAATCTTATTTGATCATCGCACTTATTATTTATTTGGTTACTTAAGTCTAATCCAACTTGACTAAAATAATCATTCATTTCATTCGCTATATTTAGGAGGTATTTTATTATTTCGAACTCTTCGTTTGATAACTGCATGGTCTCTCTATTTTCGATATTGGTTGCCGTCGGAAAGTGGTCTTTTGACCTACGTGTTTCCTTGTGCTGTGCGCGTTCTAAGTTTGGCAGTGGATTATTTTCTACTGGATTGGCACTTGTAGCGAGTTTGCTAATATCGAAATAATTTTTTACGCCTACCATACACTTTTCGTTTATCGCGCCGTCTGCGTTATTGTCGAACATGCTAGTGATTTGCGGTTTGCTTTTATCGCCGCTCGTTTCGCTTGCCGGTTTGGGAAACTCGTATTGTTTTGGTGTTTGATCTACCGGATATAATCGATTTTTTAGCCTCGAACCATGTTTCGTCGTGCGTGAGTTTGTTGGATTCGGCTTCTTCGTCGGATGATGACGAGATACCCTCGTATTCGCGGCGGGACCGTAATGCTTTACGCGTGCGGGGTGATAGCTTTTGTTCAATTCTAATTATTTTTCGTGCATATTTCCTTTGCTTTGGATTCCATTCTGGCTCGCTTAGAGATCCGCTCTCTTTCGTTTTACTATTAGATTTCTTCGTTGTCCCTGTCATAATGTTAAATAAACCCGGAGGAGCCATTGGGGATACGACGGATAATAGATGCGTTTGTATGTTTTTAAAGGAACTTGTTTTGTTATTTTCAAGTGATTCGAGCCGAAATTTGTGTGACGTAAAGACGCGAGCCAAGCTGATGTAACAGAATAGACTTACAGTAGGTTGATCGAAATGCTGACTGCGGCGGTGATGAACATCGTGACGGCTCTCGGGATGGCTGCGACTGCGATGGGTAGTTGAGACTGATCTCGATACGGCTGATGTGGATGAGGCTGCGAATTCGCGCACGCCAACGGCTGGTCCGCGCTGGCGGCTGAATGCGCGTGATGACTGGTCCTTGATGGTCCGGGCAGGCTTAGGTGGTTGATCTCGGCTTCACGGGGTCCGTTGGTCGTAGTGATTTTTTTGTAAGGTACGTCGGCGGTTGCTGGTTGAAGTTTTTCTCTGAGCTCCGATGTAGAATTCGGAGCCTCGACGGCACAGGAGTTCTCTCTTCACAATTCTGTGTTGCTTTGACGGCGTAAAAGAGTTATTGGGAACGTGTAGACGTTAAGTCCTGATCCTCTTCGAAGATTTTTTCGAATTAAAAATTGTTCTTCTGACGGACGGCTTTCTGTTAGTCCTATTTTTTGTCCTTTCTGAGTGCCCGGCCAACAAGGGATACCACGTGTTACAAAAGGAGGGTGGTACTCGGGTGCTGGACAAGAAGAGCAACTAGATGGTGTTTCTGGTTTATTAGCAGAGAGAGGAGCTACTAATCTGACGAGTGTCGTCGGTGATCTGCCGGCCCGCTGGCCGGTAGCAGTTTGCGTATGCGAACTGCTCCGCGCATAGGTGCTGCATCGGCAACTTTGGGACGCGCAACACTCCGCGGGTGTACGGTGCTGTGCCACGGGCTTACGCCCGTGACAAGTGATTTTTGGTTCTAATGTGTTTTGATAGAAATTTTTTTACACTATTAAGAAATTCTGTTTTGGGAACATCATGACACCTGTACATAGCCGAAACTCTTAATGATTCACCTGATTGATATCCTACAAATAGTTTATTATTGCTTTCTCTGACACTTTGATACAATTCTGCTGGCATTTCAATTAACGCTGTTTGCAAGTTAGTCTTGTTGTTCTTATATGTATGTAGAACTAAAAATTTTTTGAAAATTTACTAAAGTTTCTTTCATTTATATCTTCTTCTAATTTTTTATCATCTAGGTTTTCAAAATTGTTAATTCCAACTACTTTAATTTTGGATTTTTTTTACTTTTTCTTTGTTCACTTCACATTCATCAGCTAGTTTTTTCTTTAATATACTAAAAGCTTTACTTGTACTTTCTTCATTTAAACAATTAACAATCACTTCATCCTTTTTCTTGTGAACATTTTTGGTCTGAATTGCCTTATCCTTATTTAAATAGTGTGCTACAAACAAGTTTATCTGATCAATTGTATGTGCTGATTTGTTCTTTATTATTATGCTAGGTACCCTTTTTGACCTGGTACTAGTTTTTGAATAAGACATTATTTCCGCAAAAGTTTTATTTTTTACTGTATTTCTGTCACTTTTTTGTTTCTCCAGTAACTCTCTTAGCATCTTGTTTTTTTTCTATTAATTCTTTATTTAGTTTTCTCAACAGTGAAATTTCTCTTTTCAAACTATTCTCATACACTTCTCCTTCTTCTTCATCACTGACGATTTCTAAATTATCGAGCAATTTCTTTCTAGATTTATGTTTTGATTTTATCTGAGCGACTATATGCCTCGCATCATTACTCAGCGTTTCTTTACTTATATTTGAGGTTAGATCTAGATCATGATGTTCGTTGCATATTCCCAATATACTACTTAATTTAATCACACCATCTAATCTTGCAAAATCACTTGTGTGGTACACACTTTCACAAATTAGACACACAACTGTTTTCACTTCTATTTTAGGATGATATTTGTAATAAACTGTCGCTTGTGCACACGACGATATATATATATATATGTGTGTGTGTGTGTGTATGTGTGTGTGTATATTATACCTATCTTATAAGCTATTTAATAAACCTTATTATTGGTGAAACTAAGTGTTCGATCCGGACTACGACCACCAAAAAATTATTGAGATACTTTTTTATAGTGCAAAAGTTTCTGTAAGGGTCCCGTAAGTATATTATGTGTCTTGCCAAAAATTATAACATAAATCATACACTTGATCATAATTTGTCAAAGTCAGTAGATAATTAAGTTAATTTTTGTAAGAGATATGATATATTTACGATTCGTTGACTTTGGTAGAAATATTTGTAACAATAAAATCAAGTTCTATGATTTTTTGTCGATGATCCAAGTGACGCAATTTATTTCTATAAGCAAACATGTATTTATTAATTTATCACTAAGCTTTGAATTTTTAGTCAATGATAGATATTAAGGAACAATTTTCTCCTACGGTGACTTTCTTTATTTTGTTGTTTTCTACCTCTGTAATTTTTTTTAGGAATGCTCCAGGCAATTCATTAGCTTTGCCACAGGCTTCAAATATGAATTTTAATCATTTTAGCACAAATGTATGGACATCTTTATTTTTAGCCAAAGATACAGGGTCTCTTCCATTCTGGGACCCATACAGGAACTTTTGCACTATAAAAAGGTATCTCCACGAATTTTTTGGTGGTCGTAGGTCAGGCCCATTCTGAAACTTTACAGACACTTTTTTACTATAAAAAGATATCTTTTTACTGTATTGAGGTTGGCGGAGTCGTGATCAAACATTCAGATTTTTATATTTTAAGCTTTAAAATGCAAATAAGGTAGCCTTAACATGTATATAGGGCTTTTAAAGTATTTTTATTGAAAAATTAAAAAAATTTCACAAAACAAAGTATTTGGGTAGTTTTAGTTAAAAATGCATCTCATATAAGCTACAAATCATTGAAAATAGGCAAAAATTGCTTGAAACCTCAACTTTAACCAGCTAGAACTCGAAGCCAAATAAAGGAATCACGCAGAAAATTTTTTTGGGAGTCAGGTACAACATATAGAATATATATGTACAGTTTGGGCAAAAATTCAAATGTTCACCTTCGATTTCACAGAGAACCACCCATATATATATATACAGGGTGTTTCATTTTAATCCGACCACGACAAAAAACCATTTAAAAACTAATTTTAACGAAAAATGACCTTAACAAAAGTTGAAGGGGGTAAAGGGGGCCATCGAATGACACAAACACCTATGACCTTGAACTCGATTTTCAAGGTCATTTGAGGGTAATTGTGATTTTTTTAAATAGGAACCTCTATTTTAGACCTTGGAATCGGATAGAGCGGAAAAAATTACGTCGCAAAGGATATTTTAAGTTTGCTTTGGTGACCTTGAGAAGGTCAATTCAAGGTCAAATAACAAAAAATCTGCTAAACAGCTGTTTGTCTCGTTTTATTTTACTGATGTCGAAAGATGACTTTGACAAAAGTTGAAGGCAGCAAAAGGGGCCATCTAATGACACCAACACCTTTGACCTTGAACTCGATTTTCAAGGTCATTTGAAGGTCATTGTATTTTTTTAACGGCAACCCCTATATTTGAACTCGGAATACGGAGCAGCGGAAAAAATTACGTCGGAAATGACATTTCAAGTTTGCCTTAGTGACCTTGAGAAGATCAATTCAAGGTCAAATAAGAAGTATCAGCCTAAGATTGTTTTCCTTTCAATTTTTTCGTAGAATTATCATTTTGTTATTATAATAAACATTAAGAGAATAATTGACTTAAAATGTGATTATGCTTTGCTGACTTCAAAGCCATTTTTAACGTCAAAAGTGCAAAAATGCAATATCAAATGTTATGTGGAGTCCATATTTATATCCTAACTTTAGTGTTGCCCAGGAACAACGACGTGGACGTAATAGGATTGTGACAATAAGGGGAAACAGGAGCGCTTGCACTAAGTGCTTGCGCAACCTGAGATTGGTACTCTTTCTGAAAAAGTAAAGCCTGTACATTAGTGAGTGAGCACGCTTACACACTTGTGTAACGTGCTCCTTCCACGTAAGTTTAGAGTCGAGCACCAATCCCAGATTACGCACGGAAGATTCAAAGCTGACCTGAGCACCCCCAATGATAATATAGGTGTTAGCTGTTGAGGGTAAGGCGTTTATGTAGTAGCTAGAGCCCAGGACAATTGCTTTGGTTTTAGCAACATTAAGTTTTAGCCTGTTCTGTGCAGCCCAGCCCATTATCCTCTCGGCATTAGCACTCATCTTGTTTGACAAACAATCGAGCTCCTCAAGGTGGCATTGACTGTAAATTTGCAAGTCGTCCGCATAGATGAGATGGGAAACATCGGTATCAAGGCAGAAACCGATGTCGTTGATGTACAATGCGAATAGCAAGGGACCCAGAACGGATCCCTGCGGGACGCCGATGTTAAGACGCCGAGGAGAAGAACGCTCACTATTGTCACCAACGACGGCCTGCTCTCTCCCAGAGAGGTAGGAGGCAAACCAGCGAATGACTTGCTTTGAGAAGCCGAAAGTGGATAGCTTTCTCAGGAGCCTGACGTGATACACAGTGTCAAACGCCTTGCTAAAGTCGAAGAGAAGGAGTAGTGTTACTTTCTTTTTGTTTATCCCGATCCTGGCATCATCAGTTAGCTTAATTAGGCCAGACTGAGTGCTGTGACCAGTGCGGAAGCCTGTTTAAAGGTCGTCTAGCAATAGCGTTGATTCAAGGTATTCTGAGACCTGCTTGTGCACCAGCCACTCCAGGGCCTTGGAGAGAAAGCAGACAAGTGAAATCGGACGGTAGTCAGTCAGGGCTGTTGGTGAACTGATCTTGTTGAGTGCGCGCACAAGTGACAGTTTCCAGGCAGATGGGAAGCAGGGCACGCTCAGAGACAGGTTCAAAATGTGACTTACAAGGAAAGGTACCCAACCCGAACTCACCGATTTTGATGATTTTCATATATGTTGTAGAACATAAAAAAATAAGAGACACGTATTTTTTTTTATCGGCTGATTTTCACTTTTAAGGGGTAAAAACCTCCCCTAAAGTTAACCCCCAAAAAGCGTTTTTTTTAAATATCTCGGCTTAAAATTAATATTTTTCAATGAAACAAATTGGAGGTTATTTCTTACAAAAAGAGCAAGTATTTCATGGTGATTTGAAGAGTAAGGGTAGCATCCCCTATTTTTTAGGGGTTGAAAACATATATTTTTTGGCATAATTTTATAATAAAAATGTTTAAACCGACTAAAAAAAATTGGAAAAAATGTTTAAACATCCTTAATAACAAAATTTAGTTGACGTCTTTCGGTGTTTTCATAAATATTGTCCCTAAGGGGGTAAACCACCCCTAACACAAAATAACTGTAAATATGTAATTCAATACATAATATTTCGTAGAAAGTTTGTATATAGAGGTTTTCGAGGTCGCTGATTACAAATCTGTTATCAGATTTTGAAAATTCAAAATGGCGGATCCAATATGGCGGACGGAAATATCGAAAAAAAATTTTATATAATAAAAAAGTTTTAAACGACTAAAAAATTTGGAAAAAATTTGTAAACATCTATAATAAACAAATTAAGTTTTTCGGTTTTTTCATAGATACTACCCTTTAGGGGGTAAACCACCCCTAACACAAAATAACTATAAGTATACTTCAATCCATAATATTTTGTAGAAGGTTTGTATATAGGGGTTTTCGAGATCGCTCTTTACAAATCTGATATCAGATTTTAAAAATACAAAATGGCGAAACCAATGTGGTGGACGAAAATGTCGAAAAACTTTCAAAAAAACTTGTTTACAAATGTGTGATCTTTGTAGCCTGTACATGTGAACTAAAGAGTCTTAAACCCTAAACCCCTAAAGAACAAATAGGCTAAATGGTTGTGCTTTTTAACCAAACCACCTCAAATTCCTAAATTTGTAAACAAAAAAATTCTGTGTGTGAAGCAGTTTTATAATTTCCGTAGAAATTGTTATCAGAATGTTATTGAAATTCCTTTATTGTAAATTCAACTTATAATGTATTTTTGTTTATAATATTAGAGTATAATAATAATCTACAATCTTTTATCTTTTGCCATAGTGCATTTTTTGTATTGAGCATAAAATATATTATTTTACGATGTTTTTACAATAATGGTAGTCCTCATAAAAGTGTTTAAAGCACAATGCTTTTTTGCACCAACCACATCGTACAATTGCAATGTTTGTGCACCCTTCTATTTCACAATGTGTTGCACAAGACTTTCCAAAACTGAAATCTATAGGATTATCAAATTTATCTGGTTTTTCATTGACGTAACCGCTTTTATACCAGGAATATTTAAACAAATCTATATATCTCGGTGAAGACAGTTGGTTGTGAACCAATGATTGAAGTTTAATTATATTATTTCTCACATGTAAATTCATATCATGATCCATTAACATTACATTATCAGAAAATGTTCGGACAAAGTTTTTCCAAATACGGAATCGTATTGAGTAATAGTACAAGCAATAGTATTGAGTGATGGCCTACATAGGGATAAAATATTTTTTTCAACCAGATTTTGAAGTGATCTGCAATTAAACGACTTACTAATTAACTGATCAACGATATTACAATGTAAAAATTGTTATTAGTCCCCTTACTTGTTGTTAATTTTCCAGATTTGGATGCTTCCACGTACACGTTTTCTGGTCTAAATATGTTTTGTTCTACAATAGGGCCAAACTTGCCACTTGGTTCCTTTAAAACAAGAAATAGCGGTGACAACAGTTGTCCAGTAGCTGATATTAGTGGCTGTATAGTATAACTATGCGTTGTTGCTGAAATTGACTGTACCAGACATTGCACTTGCTTTTCTCCTTCTACTGCTAATGTTCTTCCAGAATGCATTTCTAGCTGAAATCCGCTCTGATCTGTATTATACAAATTTTCGAGTCCAATCCTTGGTATACACGATTTAACGTCATCGATAAATGCTTCAGCTTTAGCCGTAAGTTCTGCACTACTTTCTAGTGTTTTTCTTGTTATGAACTTATTTATTTTCCTAGAAACTATTCGGTGTGCTTGCTTAAATTTGAGTAACCAATGTTTAGAAGCTTTGAATCTAATATCATCAAAACCAATTTCTTTTTTAGCTTCTAAGGCCCATCGAATTATATCTTCATCATGGATAATTGAACCACTGTCGAGAGCTGCTTGAAAATTATCCAGGGTATACTGACAAATTTGTGCTACTTTTTCTCTATACGTGCCACCTTTATTAATTGAATGAGCCCAACGACGTAGCTGACTAATAGATGATACTTTTTTGAATCTGTTTTGCACTGTTTTGAGACTTAAATTTTGCTTTGTTTTGCTACTTCTCCAAAATTCTACAGCTCTTTTTTTGTATTCAAAATCTAGTTCTTCATTATCTGCTGTACATTGATTTGTTGGTGCTATACCCGGATCAGGAAAATGATGTTGCACTTCATCTTCAATTATTTCCGCATTATGGTCTTTATACTCTTCTTGAAAATCCAAAGAGTCATCAGTAATCATTTCTATATCGTTGAAATCATGTGTTGCATCTATTAAAATTTCTTTTATTTTTTCGGCCAACTCTGTTTCGTGATAATTCGTGACACTATCTGGTATGTTTAACGCTTGAAAGTATGCTAATAATAAGTTTAGAACGTTTAACGGATTAATTTTCATTTTTCAATCTAAAATGAAAACAAGCGGTAAAATTTATACAAGCTGTGTTTTTGCATGTAAGGCACGACTGCTACATTTCTACCAGAATAAAACGAGTGAATGTAAATTGAATCAAATCATTAATTTATGCATTGGAGAAGAATTCTCGTTCCACTTTCTGATGTTCGGAAAACTCTATTTTTGGTTTTATTCAACTTTTATTCACTTTGAAATTGAATAATGTAAATCTATATAAAATCACTAAAGAAAATTTTCTACAACTGTATGATACCACTGACAAACAAAAAGACGTACTATTCGTACTTTCCGGCATCGAACTAGAATACCTACAAAACTCACTCACTGCCTAAAAAATAACACAGGCAGCTGAGGTAAACACTCGATGAAAACAATCTAAAAAAAGAACATACTGATTCGCACATATTGTCAAGAACTTTTATGAGTGAAAGACATTTATCTGTGGAATTATCATTGAATGTACGATAACATTCATTAAACTAATGAATGCATATAAAATTCCCTTTCAATAACAACGTGTTCTTTAATTGCAAATGAAGTTCGAGTATTAATATTCTTTTATGTATTTTTACCAATAACAAAAATTATCATAGTAATATAATAATAATAATAATAAGAAGAAGAATAAGCATAATTGCAATAGCAATAATAACAGTAATACTGATAATAGCAATGATAATGAAAAATAATAATAATAATTAGAATAATATTTATTATTAAATTTAGATTTTTTGATAAATTCATTAAATCGTAGCAAATAGTATTATTATGAAATTCCAGACTGTAAATATTTTACTATAGATACAATAATCATTACTTCGAGAATTCATCTAAAAAACTTTCGGCTTACGAAATAATTGTAACAATGAAAAACTCCCAAGTTTGACAACATTAAATTTTATTACAAAACGCAAAAGAGTTTGATAAACTAATTTTATTAACCTATGTTTTTTCATTTGCAAAAAAGTGTGGACTTTTTGAATTTATAAAATTATATAATTATGCAATTTATGAAATACTTTATAATTTATGAAATTACTTTTGAAATTATGCTAATTTATAAAAGCAGAAAAATAAATAATCTTTGATTGAAACATAAAACTAGACGTTATTTGTTACATACAAAATGATAGAATAAAATATCGGTAATATGTCTATACTCGTGTCTACGGTAAAGCATAGGCCTTCGGCTTGTCTGGAGGTTAGGGGTTTGGAGTCGTTTGGTTAAAATGCACAACCATTTAGCCTATTTGTTCTTTAGGGGTTTAGGGTTTAAGGCTCTTTAGTTCACATGTACAGGCTACAAAGATCACACATTTGTAAACAAGTTTTTTTGAAAGTTAAAATTTTTTTTCGATATTTCCGTCCACCATATTGGATCCGCCATTTTGAATTTTCAAAATCTGACACAGATTTGTAATCAGCGACCTCGAAAACCCTTATATACAAACCTTCTACAAAATATTATGGATTGAAGTATACTTATAGTTATTTTGTGTTAGGGGTGGTTTACCCCCTAAAGGGTAGTATCTATGAAAAAATCGAAAAACTTAATTTGTTTATTATAGATGTTTACAAATTTTTTCCAATTTTTTTAGTCGTTTAAAACTTTTTTATTATATAAAATTTTTTTTCGATATTTCCGTCCTATTGGTTCCGCCATTTTGAATTTTCAAAATCTGATAACAGATTTGTAATCAGCGACCTCGAAAACCTCTATATACAAACTTTCTACGAAATATTATGTATTGAATTACATATTTACAGTTATTTTGTGTTAGGGGTGGTTTACCCCCTTAGGGACAATATTTATGAAAACACCGAAAGACGTCAACTAAATTTTGTTATTAAGGATGTTTAAACATTTTTTCCAATTTTTTTTAGTCGGTTTAAACAATTTTATTATAAAATTATGCCAAAAAATATATGTTTTCAACCCCTAAAAATTAGGGGATGCTACCCTTACTCTTCAAATCACCATGAAATACTTGCTCTTTTTGTAAGAAATAACCTCCAATTTGTTTCATTGAAAAATATTAATTTTAAGCCGAGATATTTAAAAAAAACGCTTTTTGGGGGTTAACTTTAGGGGAGGTTTTTACCCCTTAAAAGTGAAAATTAGCCGATAAAAAAAAATACGTGTCTCTTACTTTTTTATGTTCTACAACATATATGAAAATCATCAAAATCGGTGAGTTCGGGTTGGGTACCTTTCCTTGTAAGATTCGAACATTTTATACAGAATTATATGGAAACGTACGCGAATATACGCGGACGCACGCAGGCGTAGGTGAAAGTGTGAAAATGTAGCAAACTAATTCGTCGGTCCCTACGAAGAGTAGTACGGTTCAGATTTTTGCGGCGAAGAGTAGTACAGTTCAGATTTTCGCGGCGAAGAGTAGTACAGTTCAGATTCTCGTTGCGAAAAGTAGTACAGTTCAGATTCTTGCGGCGAAGAGTAGTACAGTTCAGATTCTCCCGACGAAGACATCGTACAAACTCTACAGAAAAATAATACTACACCCTAAACAATAGGATATTTCGAAATATACCATTCTGGTAATGGCTTACACTAATAAGAAAGGCATTTTTATTTTAAATAAAGCGACAGTAGATCATCACAGAAGATGATTTCGAGTCCGGTTAAGTTGGAGAGACAAGGCACATTCACCTATTCCACCGTCCTGGTAAAATCGTTGCCGGGTTTTCGAGTAGAAACAGGCTAAAATTTTTCAATATTGGTAAATTCCGGCAAACGGAGCTCGCTAGAAATCCGGTACCGACGACATGAATTTCAAATTAAGAATTTTGAAAAATTTTAAAACTTTAAAAATTTAAAAAATTTTGTTTGAAAGTTTTTGAAAATTTTAAAGCATTTTTGAGTAGCGGGAGGGAATGGCAATTCTCTCCCGCACGTTCGAAATAAGAAGCTTGTCATTTACTTTAGATGCATGGAAATTTCCATGCATGTGTTAAGAAAACATTTATTACTCCTTGTCGATATTATAAAAAGTATCGATACTGCGTATCGATATGTATCAATGCACTAAATATCGATACGTGCAATATATTGGCATCCGAATATCGATATTACCTGTATCGAATGTATCGATACAATAATTTAAAAACATTTTTTTCTTTTTAAAATCAACTAAAATTAAAAATTTGGAAATTCCTTCTACTATTTCTTTATTATTTTATGATCAACATCTGATAATTACATGCTAAATTATAATTTACATCAATAATATATTAAATTTTTGTTTAACAAAATTATTTTCTTCCTCTGTAAACTCAATAAATAATGATTTTTCTTTAAGATTAACCTTTTAAAGGTGCCAGTCTTTTTTTGGCAATGATGCTAAAAATAGAAGATGCTGCAGGTGTTTAGGGCTCAGACGACTTCTATCTTGAGTCATAATTCTTCCAGTCTTTGAAAACAATCGTTCTGAAGGAACAGAAGTGGCGACGATCACCATATACCGCTTGGCTAAGGTAGACAGTGATGTTGAATTTCGATTCCAATATTCGATTGGCCGAGCTCCCTTCTAACGAACTTCTAAAGCGCGCGTGTATTTGGATCAGATAACCTATGTATTAATACTAGCTTCTTAAAATTTATTATTTATTCTTGCTGCGCTTGGAGTAATATGGTTTAACATATATTTTAAGATTTTTGTATCGACAAACCGATATTGCCTTGGCTGTATCGATACGCCGATGTATTACTACGCAAAATATCGATACAAAATATCGATATTGACCATCCGATATATCGATATTCATTTGTATCGACGTTCATTGTATACAGTATCGCCCATCCCTACCAGGGCGTTAGAATGGGTGAATGTGCCTTGTCTCTCCAACTTAACCAGACTCGAAATCATCTTCTGTGGTGATCTTCTGTGGCTTTATTAAAAATAAAAATGCCTTTCTTATTGGTGTAAGCCATTACCAGAATGGTATATTTTGAAATATTCTATTGTTTAGGGTGTAGGATTATTTTTCTGTAGGGTTTGTATGGTGTCTTCGTGGGGAGAATCTGAACTGTATTACTTTTCGCCGCGAAAATCTGTACTGTACTACTCTTTGTGGGTACCGAGGAAATGTACTAAAGAATAAAGAACTAAGAATGTACTAAAATACAATAAAGTTCTACGTATGATTGTCTTATTGTACCAATGAATTTTTCCATTCGGGTAGCATATTATTTTTATTTTTCACATTTTTTTCCACAAATTTTTACAGTTTTTCACATTTATTATTTCCGCTGGGGAACTATAAGTTTTTGTCGTAATTGGAACAAGACGTAGCAAAATATAGACAAATTATGATGGTTTGTCATAGTTTTGTCATACTTTTATCATACTATTTGTATATTTTTTATTCGATTATATCATTATTTTGTAAAATTTTTGTAACTAACGCATATAAATTATCCATATTTGACGATTATAGGAGCAGAAAATATATAAAAGTACATTTATAGAATTTTATAAGACATTTTTTTAAAGAAAATTATGATTTTATACGATGTTTAAAACAGTTTTAAAATACTTTAGTTGTAACTTTTAGAACAAGTATGTCACGCTTGTTCACACTTTATACAAAAATGATCAATTTTTTGATCGAAAGTTAAAATACGTTCTACGTTTTCTGCAGAACTGTTAAAAAAATATGACACAAAAAAGTGCGAAATGATTACAAAATACCTTAACTAAGAAAAAAATTCCCGTTTCCATCATTATAAAATTACGCTTTCCTATAATTAAGAAACACTTATGTAACACGCTTTCTATTGCTACTGGGGTAGTATGTAGATTTATAGATTTAGATTCAATAAATGAAGTTTATAAAGTCGATATCTATATTGTTTGTAAACTTAATTGTTTGCACCATACCCATATCCGTTTGTTGATACACTCCCATTCTTTATTTAATTCTGATCTCAAATGATGTACCCTGAGTTGTTGTAATGTTGAAAATGACATTTTTTAAAATCTTATTTTTACTATTTGTACTAAAACAGATTGACTATCAGAATAAATAGTTCTTTAGTTAATATTTATTAACTAACTTTTAATTTAAAGTTGGGTCCAAAAGTACAAGCTGATTAGAAATACTTATGCATGCGATTATTATAGGATTGTGCAGCAGACAACATTCAAACTTACCCAGCAGTTATGCTACGTCTTAGATATAAATATGTAATTAAATGTCATGTATTTTTTCTTGGATTTAGTTTTGTAATAAAAAAATTGTAAAAACTTAGAAGCAATCGAATGCTTAATATTACAGAAAAGACTTTAAGTGTTAATTAGGTAGCATTTTTTTAGCTAAATGTCGCTAAAATTATTGTAAACCATTTCATAAAAATATTTAAAATTATGTTCATCACTTGGTTTTTGAATCATTATTTACAAAATTTATCCAAACTTGACAAAATTAAATACTTTAAAAATAAATATTTTAACAAATATAAAAAGCGATTAAAATACATGTTATG
This sequence comes from Nasonia vitripennis, assembly GCF_009193385.2. Taxonomy (NCBI): domain Eukaryota; kingdom Metazoa; phylum Arthropoda; class Insecta; order Hymenoptera; family Pteromalidae; genus Nasonia; species Nasonia vitripennis. Next base: position 1,143,971 of record NW_022279616.1, on the reverse strand, counting down.
CTTTTTAGTAATTTGTAAAAAACAAATGATATATTAGGTGAGAATAAAGTTTATTCGGCGTAATTGTTTATTAAGGGGACACAACACCTTTAAATCCTGAAAAAAAGAATTATGCATAAAAATGACAAAATTAAAGTAAATCATTTAAAATCTGTTTTAGTAATATTTAGTATAAATACCTTTAACTTTACCGTACTAAATCTTTAATTATTCCTGCTGACCCATGTCCCATTGTGGCACTCGGTGCAATTTTTTGTGATCTTTTTCACTGTCCGTAGAATTCCAAGTGAACGAATGGTTCTTCTGGGCTTAAATTTGAGGAGGATACTTTGTACACCTGTAGTTTTATCATGAATGCAGGGATTTTAATTTGAATGTTAAGAAAATGTTTTATGCACAAAAAGGTGGCATAATAAGCGAAAAAAAAGAAAAAAATCAGTATTTTCATCGCCAAACCATTTCTAAGCATTCAAATTAAAATCCCTGAATTCATACCAAAACTACAGGTGTGAAAAGTATCCTCCTCAAATTTAAGCCTAAAAGAACCATTCGTTAGCTTAGGATCCTTCGGACAGTGAAAACGGCTGCCAATACTTTGGCACGTAGCTTCCTTCAACAAAATTTATAGTTCAAATAATAAAATATTTTTTAAATATACAGTAGATTTATGATTTTTAAAATACTTTCAATCTTAATTATTTTACATAAGGGGCACCCATCACAATATCAAATCATATAATTTTCATGAAAAAATTTAAACCTCAATATTTTAAATACCATAGGGTCCTCATAACCTCATACAATCATTACAATCGTCTTAAAACATTCTGAACTTTAATTGGCGAGTTATAAGGTTCAACAGAAATAGTAATCTTCAGTTATACAGGGTTTACAGCCCTGTTGAAAATAATGACGTCATTTGTTGCTACAAATTGGAACCTTTTATGACGTCATTATTTTTAACAGGTTGTACTTCTAAATACTTATACTCCTAAATACTTCAATATTAATAAAATGGTTGCCTATATAGGTGCTACCATCCAGATGGTAGTACGAAAAATAGGGGCTAATGTCCAAGAAATTAATAACACCGGCACACAAAATAAAAAAAGTTGTCTGCGCGAGAAATCAGACCTATCTATCTTTATGTTTTTCGGGTCGCTGAATTCGAATATAAGGTCAGTTAGGCCCCATCTCGTCAGGGTCAAGGTCAGTTCAAGATCAAACTGAGAAGAAACAGTTTAAACCGATTAAAATGTCATATCAAAAGTTTCCAAAAATGGAAAAAGATACCGAAAAATTGTAAAAAATCTTATTTAATCACATAATATCTTCCTTGTGTACAGAGAAAAGTTGCTTTCGTTTATATTTTTTTCTTATTTTGCTTTTATTCCACTAGCTTAGTAACTCTCGATGTCTTTCTTTACTCCTTTTTTTTCTTGTAACGAACTCTTTTTACTTCAAATGACCTATGCAATGGGTTTCTTTTTCTCTTTTTGTTATTTGTTTTAATGTCTCTCTTCAGTGTCCAGCAAAAATCTGCCATCATGTTGACATTCCATCTTCCTTGGTATCGATTCTCCATTACACTTATATCTTGATGAAATCGTTCTCCCTGTTCTTCACTGACATCTCCTAGATTAAGAGGGAAGCAATCAAGATGGGAATGTAAGAAATGCATTTTATAACTCATCAAGCAACCCAAATTTTTGAAATTCTCCAACATTTGTTCAACTAGTTCCTGATAGTTCTCACTCTTTTTATTTCCTAAAAAGTTCTCACGAACAGTTTTAAAACTTTGCCATGCAGCTTTTTCTGTGTCGTTTATTGTTGTGATAAATGTTTCGTCTTCAAATAGAGTACGAATTTGAGGACCATCAAAAATACCTTCTTTAAATTAGCTTCACTTATTGCGGGAAACTTTTCTCCCAAATACTGAAAACAATCGCCATCTTTATCCAGAGCTTTGACGAACTGCTTCATGAGGCCAAGTTTGATATGAAGTGGTGGTAGCAGATAGTTTGATGGGTCAATCAATGGCGTACGTATAATGTTCCTCGATCCTGGTTCAACATGTGTTCTAGTTGGCCATACTTTCTTAACGTAGTGATTTACCCTGTCTCTACTATCCCATAAATACAAGAAGCAGGGATTTTTAGTAAAACCTGATTGTTGTCCTAAGATCATGGTTGCAATTTTAAGATCACCACAAATTTTCCATTGATGTTCCAAGTACTTTATTTTTTCCAATACAATTTCTAAATTTTCATAAGTCTCTTTCAGCTTAGTCGAGTGAGCTATGGGAATGGATGCAAACCTGTTTCCGTTATGATAGCTCACTCGACTAAGCTGAAAGAGACTTATGAAAATTTAGAAATTGTATTGGAAAAAATAAAGTACTTGGAACATCAATGGAAAATTTGTGGTGATCTTAAAATTGCAACCATGATCTTAGGACAACAATCAGGTTTTACTAAAAATCCCTGCTTCTTGTATTTATGGGATAGTAGAGACAGGGTAAATCACTACGTTAAGAAAGTATGGCCAACTAGAACACATGTTGAACCAGGATCGAGGAACATTATACGTACGCCATTGATTGACCCATCAAACTATCTGCTACCACCACTTCATATCAAAATTGGCCTCATGAAGCAGTTCGTCAAAGCTCTGGATAAAGATGGCGATTGTTTCCAGTATTTGGGAGAAAAGTTTCCCGCAATAAGTGAAGCTAATTTAAAGAAGGTATTTTTGATGGTCCTCAAATTCGTACTCTATTTGAAGACGAAACATTTATCACAACAATAAACGACACAGAAAAAGCTGCATGGCAAAGTTTTAAAACTGTTCGTGAGAACTTTTTAGGAAATAAAAAGAGTGAGAACTATCAGGAACTAGTTGAACAAATGTTGGAGAATTTCAAAAATTTGGGTTGCTTGATGAGTTATAAAATGCATTTCTTACATTCCCATCTTGATTGCTTCCCTCTTAATCTAGGAGATGTCAGTGAAGAACAGGGAGAACGATTTCATCAAGATATAAGTGTAATGGAGAATCGATACCAAGGAAGATGGAATGTCAACATGATGGCAGATTTTTGCTGGACACTGAAGAGAGACATTAAAACAAATAACAAAAAGAGAAAAAGAAACCCATTGCATAGGTCATTTGAAGTAAAAAGAGTTCGTTACAAGAAAAAAAAGGAGTAAAGAAAGACATCGAGAGTTACTAAGCTAGTGGAAAAAAAGCAAAATAAGAAAAAAATATAAACGAAAGCAACTTTTCTCTGTACACAAGGAAGATATTATGTGATTAAATAAGATTTTTTACAATTTTTCGGTATCTTTTTCCATTTTTGGAAACTTTTGATATGACATTTTAATCGGTTTAAACTGTTTCTTCTCAGTTTGATCTTGAACTGACCTTGACCCTGACGAGATGGGGCCAAACTGATTCCGGATTTGGATTCAGCGACCAAAAAAACATAAATATATGGCATTTTAATTTTTTAAAACCTTTTCTTCTTAATTTGACCTCCAACTGACCTTGACCCTGACGTGATGGGGCCTAACTGACCTTATATTCGAATTCAGCGACCCGAAAAACATAAAGATAGATAGGTCTGATTTCTCGCGCAGACAACTTTTTTTATTTTGTGTGCCGGTGTAATTTTTAATAAGTTTACCAAACAACCTGTTAAAAATAATGACGTCATAAAAGGTTCCAATTTGTAGCAACAAATGACGTCATCTAATGACATCATTTAATGGCGTCATTATTTTCAACAGGGAGGGTGAGAAATAAAGAATTTTTATCCTGATATCTTTTAAACTAAACTAAAGTTTAGTTTTTAGTTTTCGATTTTTAGCTTCCAAACTAGCCACCAAAATGGTTTAACATTTTTACAGCAAATAGATATTGTCGTTTTTCATTGTCATGCATTTTTACAAAACGTTTGACAATTTCGTTTTAGAGATATTAATTTTTTTTTTTAAATCACCTTTTTTATCATAAAAATTGAACAGAACGGTCAATCTGGCAAATCTTGCGGGAAAAAGTAGGCAATTTTATGCTCTTTTAGATACATTATTGTTGAATATATTATTTAGATCATATTATCAAAAAAAAAGCAAAAATCAAAAAAGGGCTATCATATGACCATAAAATGGTCAGAATTATGAAAAAAAAAATTTCCCGAATTCACAATCAGAAAACATATATGCATGCTAAATTTTATTACGATCGATTGCGTGGTTCCAGAATTATGACGGTATACGTACATATACACACACGCGCACACTCTATTGGACCTTGGAAATAAGTTACACAGTGGAGATGTTCTTTGTGGACACTTAGTTTTATTACGAATAAGTCGCGAATAATTATACAGCGTCTATCGACACTACTTCCGTTCCCTGGACTATACAAGACTGTGTAAGACAACCAATGCTACAACCGAGGATAAGTCGATTTGGGCTTCTGATCGGTACCACGACTCGATCAGGACAGGTCGCGATGAACACCGCTATAAGTAACGCTATGAAGCACTCTATCACACTCACACAAATACGCTCGATGTGTGAAATCATAGAGTGTATATACACGCGGTGACTGTGTCCCTATTACATACGATTGAAAATACGTGAATATTCTCAACACTCCCGCTATTTAAGTATTTTCATACAAGAATACTGTCAGGACAACAAAGTCCTATGCTCTCATACATTCGTTCATGATGTTCTCGCGTTAACGCTTTTGTGAAAATGTCAGCGAATTGCAATTCACTCGGTATATACTCTACTTTTATAACGTCCGCCTCGTATTTTTCTCGAACATAATGATGATGGACCTCTATATGTTTTGTGCGCCTGTGAAATGCAGGATTTTTAATCAATTGGATGGTACTTTGGTTATCAATATGTAATGTGGTTGCGCCAGCACATGGAGATCCAACATCGTACAGCAACTGTCTCAGCCACATGGCTTCTCTTGTCGCGCTAGATGCGGATATATACTCCGCTTCTGTACTACTCAAGGACATGGTACGCTGTCTCTGAGCACACCACGAGACATGACCATTACAATATTTAAAAATGAAACCAGAGGTTGACCTCCTTCCTTCCTGGTCGCCTGCGTAGTCCGAGTCGCAATAAGCTTCTAATTTTAACATGCCCCCGCTGCTTTTGTACAAAATTCCGTAATTTAAAGTGCCTTTTACATATCTTAAAATTCTTTTCGTCGCTTCCCAATGTTTTCTATTAAAATTGTCTAAATATCTACTCATAAGATTCACGGCATACGCGATATCGAGACGCGACACGGTACAAAGAAACATTAAAGAACCTATTAGTTCCCTATACGGCAATTTTTCATGATTTGACTCATGTTCCTTCATGCAAACGAGATCAACGCCCTTTTCAACAGGGGTACATGAGGTTTTGGCGTCCAACATGTCGAAACGCTTTAGGGCTTTGTAAGCATACTCGGTTTGACAAAAATATCTAACTCACACACCGTAATTTCGAACCTATTTGTTAAGATCTTTAAAACTTTGTCGATTGCATTACAATCTTTTGTTAAAATTAGACCATCATCTAAAAATAATATTATGTACACTACAACATCACTTAAACGTCCAACAAAAATTGCACTCTCCGCGTTACAACAGTCAAAACCGTACTCAGATACAAATGCTTTAAAAGTATTGTGCCAACACCTTGACGCTTGCTTTAAGCCATAAAGCGATTTATTAAGCTTACATACTAAATTCTTATCACCTATGTTATAAAAATCACTTAATCCTTCGGGGATTTCCATAAATACATCCTCTTCAAGCTGACCATGGAGAAATGCCGTCTTGACGTCGAATTGAATAATCTCAAGGTCGTGATGGGCTGCAATGGCAAGCATGACACGTAAGGCATCATATCGTACCACAGGTGCGAATGTTTCTTGGTAGTTGATTCCGTGTTGCTGCCGGAAACCTCTGGAACAGAGTCGAGCTTTGAGTCGATTTTCTTTTCCAGCCTTAGCCTCCTGCACCTTGAAAACCCACTTCGAGTCGATGACTGTACAGCTGTTGGGTCTTGCTACCAGAGTCCACGTCTTATTTTTGCCGTGAGCCAACAATTCTTCATGAATCGCTATTTTCCATTGTGCGGCATTTGGACCGGTTATTGCTTTCTGATAAGAATCAGGCTCATGAATTTCAATAAAATTAGCTTCGTACTTAGCTGGTCTTTTGATGTTCTCACGAATTCTAAGTTGGCGACACGAACTGAGCTCTGGCGTACAATCCGGCTTCTGGACTTTGCACAAGTCAATATTTTTTCTTGTATTCCCACCCGCTGGTCGTTGAGTGCGGGCTTGTTGTTGAGGCTGCTTGGAAGGTGATTTTACCTGTTCATTAGCTGCTTCGCGAATGGGTTCCGAAGCCTCAGTCCTGCCTATATTGTCAGTAGTTTTAAGATTTTCTTCCGATGGCTCATTATCTGGTATTGGCGCATGAAAAATAAGAGATTCAGCTGGTTTTATGGCTTCAAAAAATCGACTCTCGTCGAATGTTACATTTCTACTAACTGACACTTTTCCTGTGTTATAATTATACAGACGATAATTTTTGGACTCTTTCTCGTATCCTACGAATATAACCTTATTTGCTTTCTTTGCAAATTTCTTTCTAAGAGCCTTGGGTACGTGTTCAAAAGCAAGGCAGCCAAAAATTTTTAGGTGTGTGTAATCTGGTTTCCTCTTGGTCCAATACTCCCAAGGTGTGGTGTCTGGTTTTCTTTTTGTAGCTGTCATGTTTAATACGTAAACTGCCGTATTGACTGCCTCGGCCCAGAGATACTGCGGTGCTTGGCTGCGAAGGAGCATTGTGGAGGCACTCTCAACGATCGTTCGGTTATCCCTTTCGCTTCTTCCATTTTGCTGGGGTGTATATGGTGCTGTCGTCTCCAGCTTAATACCTTTCTCCGCCAAAAGGTTTTTCATGAGAGCGTTGCAGTATTCCCCGCCATTATCTGTGTGAAGGACCTTCATGGAACGACCAAATTTATTATAAATCAAACGTTCAAATTCTTTAAATCTATCGTACATATCAGACTTATGTTTTAAAAAATACACGTGTCTATAGCCAGAAAAATCGTCTTTGAACGATACAAAATACCTAGCACCTCCCAGAGAGTCCACCGGCATCGGTCCGCAGACATCGCTGTGGAAAAATTCTCCTATTTCCCACTCACGTCGCTCAGTGTTGGATTTGAAAGGGAGCACATGCGCCTTCCCTAGCTGGCAGGCCTTGCAGGTGATGTGTGACGCTTCTCCAAATTTTACTCCGTCAACGAGTCCCTTTTGCACCATCGATTGCAGCGTCTTGATATTTACGTGTTAAGCTCGATCATGCCACAACTGAAGGTCATCACTGGTTGAAGCGTTGGCTTCACGACAAGCGACGACTTCCAAGAGCATTCGATAAATCTCGTTGTTTTGTTTGACTCCTTGCGCAATGACTGTATCGTTCTCTAAAATGGTTACCGCCTTATCTTCGAAGAAAACCTTGAACCCCCTGGTGGTGCACACACCATCGGAAAATAAGTTCTTACGAAGATTTGGAACGTAAAGAACATTCTCTATTTTTCCAGGTATCCACTGTGCATCAACATATCTATTTATCAGAATTGTACCAGAGCCTTTTATTTCACACTTCTCGTTATTTCCGAGAACAACATTGGAACCGCTTACTGGTGTAAAAGTATGGAACCAATCTTTGCGATACGTCATGTGACACGATGCGCCGCTATCGGTGACCCAGGCCTCCGTCGCGTCTCTCTTCATAATTCGATCGATGATTTCATGATTGATGGATTTGCGTGTGTGTGTCTGCTCGCAGTCGACTGTCGTAACGAGAGCACTTGTATATTTATTCTCAACGCTGTCGTGCTGTGTCGTTTGTTTACCATTTGGAATACGCTTCTTCTTGCGGCAAATCCTCGCAATATGACCAGTCTTCTTGCAGTTATGACACGTATATCCCTGATATTTATTCGGTCGATGTTTATTCACAACAGCCTTGTCTCCCGTCGAGCTGCGAGGTAATTTCGAGACTACAAGTGCATTGGTTTCTTCGCTTTGCTCACTAAGCCGGCGTACTTCTTTGATGAGGCGTTCTTGCAGATTATCGAGAGTCTGTTTGTTTACGTCTACACTGTCCCATGCGGTAACAAAACTGTTATATTTCGATAGTAAACTTCCAAGAATTTTCGAAATAATACCAACATCAGATATCTTCTCATCAAGGTCCGATAATGTTCTTGCCATATTCAAAATTTTCGTTACGAATTGTACGACCGGCTCACTCGCGTCCATTCGGCAAGAATAAAATTTTTGGAGTAGCGTTGCCTTATTAGTCGCCGATTTATGTTCATGAATAAGAATCATCTTCATCCACATCTCATTAGCTATCTCATTTGTAATGCAATTTTCCAACTGTGTGGGTGCCATTGCTGAGGAAAGTATACACATAGCTTTGGCATTATCTTTCATCCATTTCTTCTTATCCTCTTCCTTATCAGACCCTGTAGGAATCTTTGCCTCACCCGTAACTACTTCATAAATACCATGGGCTTGCAGCAACGCCCGCATTTGAAATTTCCAGATTTGGTAGTTGGTGCCGTCAAACTTAATGTAGTGGTTGCTTGGGAGTTCACTCGCCATCATGCTCACGTCAAATACTTTTCACTTTTCACGGATTTTCTTCACGCGATGCGTGTGGTCTATTGTAAAGTTCTTCTTGAGAGCGAGTTGAAACATTATTGCGACTTTGCGTATTCTGGGCCCATAACCTATTGGACCTTGGAAATAAGTTACACAGTGAAGATGTTCTTTGTGGACACTTAGTTTTATTACGAATAAGTCGCGAATAATTATACAGCGTCTATCGACACTACTTCCGTTCCCTGGACTATACAAGACTGTGTAAGACAACCAATGCTACAACTGAGGATAAGTCGATTTGGGCTTCTGATCGGTACCACGACTCGATCAGGACAGGTCGCGATGAACATCGCTATAAGTAACGCTATGAAGCACTCTATCACACTCACACAAATACGCTCGATGTGTGAAATCATAGAGTGTATATACACGCGGTGACTGTGTCCCTATTTACATACGATTGAAAATACGCGAATATTCTCAACACACTCACACATACACACACATAACTTCGCTACGCCGGTCCCAAGCCCAGGGCTATGTTGTGCAAACAGCGGAGTAGGAGGAGGAGGAGGAGTATTAACCTCGTTAAAATAACCAAGGGGCTCCTTCCAAGGATACAGGATAGGAGAAGAAACCCCGGAAAGAAATCAAATATGATGAGTGAGTTAAAAACAACATTTCCTCAAGCGGGTAAGGCCACAGAGCCAAATCCCGCCGACGGTTCCGATCGGGTGAAAGTCCCGGTGGCCGGCGCAGGCTCCATGGATTTGAGGGCAAACCAAATTCACAAGGTTGTGGAAAAGAGCCAAAGAGAAGACCTCAAGATTTTGAAGGGTATAATCACCGGAACAATCGAGTACGCAGAGGGCAGGAGTAACGTGTATGGTCCGATAAAGACGGGCCTCGCGAACGCGTTGAAAGAACTAGGAAAGACAGAAGAAAAAAGTATGCGTCCTTCTTAAAGGTGCCGGAGCTTCGCCTGGGAGGAGAATCTCTGGGATCAAGAACGACAAGTATGGAGAGTTTAGCGAGCATTACCAGGGCTAGGAGCATGGACAGCACCTCGGTTATGGCACAAATAGCAGACTACAGAAAAGCTCGGCAAGAAACCATAGAAGTTCGCAAGGAAGAAGAGGACTATATAACAAAGTTAGAAAAGAAAGTAAATGAGTTTATCGAGGACTGTCAGTCAGCACCGCAGAACGTGCTTAATAACTTAAAGTTCTACTGATCCAGTTAAGGAAAAAGTATGAGGAAGGAAATAATAAAGATGCACGCTATGAAGGTGATGTGGACTATTATCAAATGTGGCATGTAACACGATAGAATGCAAAGAGAGGCAGTGTCGGAAGCAAGAGGCCAAGAGAAAGTCTCAATAACAGCCCAGAATAGAAGAGCGAAGGAAAACATGACAGGAAGAGACAACGATAGGAGAAAGCGGTGATGCAACGTGAGACCCTCGCCCCGAGAGCCCCTCACAATGCACCAGAGCCACCTGCGAAAGCCAGGCCCAACAAAAACAGGCGCCCTGAAGGGATTCTAGTGAAAGTGGGGCAAAACACGACGTACGCGGAAGTCATGGGGAAAATCCGAAAAGATGTAAACCCGAACACCACTGGAATAAAGGTACTGGGAGTAAAACAAACAAGAAGTGGAGACATCCTCCTAAAACTGGGAAGAGAGTCTGACAGGACAGCGTTTACTGCGGAAGTAAAAAATGCAGTGCTGGGCCTTGGACAGGTTAAAAAGAAAGAACGGAATGCCACCCTAGAAATAAGGAACATGGACTCGGAAGCAATGGAAGAAGAGGTGAGAGCAGCAATATGAGGAGCCCTCAGAAAGCCAGACAACGGCAGGAGGGTGACTCTATTAAAGCCCAACACGAGGGGCCTTCAGCGAGAGAGAGGCCAAGGAGCTCCTAAAAATAGGACACATCCGCGTGGACCTTGTAAGTTGTAGGATTAGGAAGCGAGTAAAGGTAGTGCGGTGCCACAAGTGCTTAGGCTTTGGACATTGGAAGGATGAGTGTAATGTAGTGGATAGATCGACCCTCTGCTATAAGTGTGGAGGAGCCGATCATCGCATGGCGCAATGCCATACGGAGGCGAGCTGTTTTCTCTGCAAAGATGATGGACAAAAAGAAGAAGGCTGCAAACATGTAGCTGGCTCTGGCAGCTGCATTGTATTCAGGCGCGCCCTGGACACGACGAAGAAAAGGGAAAGAGGAGCCTTAAAAGATGGTGATAGCAGAAGAGATGCAGAGAGACCGGACGATGCAGTAAGAAGTAGACGCTTGGACAATGCCGAAAGAAGAAGACGAGATGACGACTACATCAAATAGAAGAGGGCAACAAGCTTTTAGCCTCCCCGCGAAGCAATACTCGACGGTCGTACCGCGGGGTTCAACGGCACAGAAGATGGAGCTGGGCGCACCTTTACTAAGGGTCGGTAAAGGCAAAGGAGGGCGTTTCCTCTTACGGATGGGTGTTTTTTCACTTGTGCCGTAGGAGGGATTGGTTTAGTCGGCGCGAATCCGACACACAACTGACGGTGGGGATGGGGTTGTTCCAATGACTCCATTAACAAAGCCAGCTATGGTCTTTCTAAGATTTTCCCTAATATCTCTTTCTCCAAGAGAAAAAACACACACACACACATATACACAGCCATCCGCACGGACATTTTCTGAAAACGCATGATTCGTACTCCAAACACCTCCAAATGCGTTTCTACAAAGTTTCAGTGAAACTAAATTTTGTACTATTACAAAGCTTCCTCTTCGGAGGAAGCAACACAAAACATTGCACTGAGTGCCACAATAGGCCACCAAGGATAATTAAGGATTTAGCACAGTAAAGTTAAAGGTATTTATACTAAATATTACTGAAAAAGATTTTAAATGATTTACTTTGATTTTGTCATTTTTACTCATAATTATTTTTTTTTAGGATTTAAAGGTGTTGTGTCCCATTAAGGGTAAATATCTTTGCCGTCTTTAAATAAATTAATGCTCTATTGTACAAATTGTAAATCAAATTAAGTGATAAGGATAACTAAAAAGAATGTGTATGATCCCTTTTGTAATAAAAATACTGATCTGCATTCAATTTAAAATAATTTTAGTTTTCATGAAATTTACACTCATTAGGCACGACCGCGACACGGAAGTGCCTTATAGTTTCGTGCGCGAAAAATGTGTGAGATGCGTATATGACCGAATCGGTATCATAATACAGTAACCGCTCGCCTAGATTTTCGAGAAATTCGTACAATTTTAAATGTCCCTGCACAGACGTATAAGCGGCTATGACTACATTCGTATTTCGTGCAACGATACGATGTCCGTGACCGGTTCTTATTGCCTGTTTCCTGCGGCGAATTTGCGGAGAATTTGATTCAGTAATCTCTCACGCGTTAGAATAATGAAACTATCATCGTACTTTTCCCGTATAGGATATGAAATAAAGTCATGCCTGTTGTAACTTTGATCTTTACCGGTCGAGAGCATGCTCTTCAGGCCAGGCTGAGATTTAAAAAGGATTAGAGAGTATGAGTGTTTCTCATTGTCCAAGAATGAACGACAGCTCTATCAGGAATATAATTAAGTTAGTTATTTCTCAACAATCACTAATTAATTAGTAATTGTTATCAGAAGGTCGGAAGTGAGTTGCAAATGAATACCAGCAAGTTTATTAAGAAATTCAATACAAGACAATTAATGACCGCCGGAGCTTCGCTGTCTTAGAGAATCGCGAGAAAAGAGCACCCTAAAGTAGGTGGTGCTCCAAGTCCTATTTATGCAGTCTGCTTTACGGTGTACGCCCTTAGCTATAGTTATCTAGGGACGAGGATTAGGCCAATAGGATTTTTACGGAATAGTTGTGTTGTTACGAGAGAGGTGCCTTTACGGTGTTTTACAACCCCACCATTAGAGTCGTTTTGACGTCTGTTGACACCTGTCATTCCAGATGTGTGGTAGGTGATTCATCCTGTCGCGGAGTTGTAGAGGAAGTATGCTGGTTATCGGTACTGCAATAGCCTTTTTGATGGTAACGTAGGTATCCATTTTGACCACAGGTGTTGAGCCCACCCTTTTAAAAATGACTAATTAGACCTGATTAATACTGATTCCATTTTAATCGATTCTAATCGGTTTTAATAGAGATAATCAAGCATGAAGATTACTAGTTAATTAGTTTTAATCGGCTTTAATTGGAAGTCAGTCCGAATACGTAAAACCCCGATTTCTTTTAATTGGAAAAAATTAGTCTTAAACGTTGATTTTTTTGTGATTTGAAATTTATACGGTAATAATCGGTTGTAATCGGAATCGGTCCCAATCAGTATTCAACAAATACTGTGAGATCGTGATTAATCGTTTCTTATAGTGGTGCAAATGTTATCGTGTTTTAAAGGATTAGAATTAAAGTTAGTAATCATCGGTTGTAATCGTAATCGGTCCCAATCAGTATTCAACAAATACTGTGAGATCGTGATTAATCGTTTCTTATAGTGGTGCAAATGTTATCGTGTTTTAAAGGATTATCGTTTGCGTCTATGATAATCGGTTGTAATCGGGAAACGGTCCGCGATGTGTTAGAACGCGAACGCGAGGGATTTCAAATCCGAGGTTAGTAAACCAGGAGATAAGCACCTCCGAAGAACGACAATAGACTTAGAGAGCGTCCGTTGTGGGTTTTACCCGTGGCTACCACCATTTTTTGAATTGTATTTTGTATCGCAGATAAAGCTAGAGAAAGGCCTATAGGCTTTAATTGAAAGAGAAAAAAAGTGTATCTAAAGGTTATCTATACTTTCTTTTAAATTTTGATGATTGAGATTACCACATATATGGGAGGGGGGGGGGAGGCGTTTCCGCGTCTTACATCAAGCTGCACGTAGGCTCGTGAATCGTTAATTTACTCATTCCGTCCGTTATTTCAGATATCTCCCGGTCGAATGAGTCAAGTCGTGAGTTTATGATTCGGAATTTTTTATCTGTACACACCGATAGTTTTTCGATCAGTTTGATTGTTTCTGCCTCTTCTTCTATTCGAGTTCGTCGAATCCCTTTTCCAGGACGCGCAGATTCCGATCGAGATTTAATTATTAATACATTTTTGTGGCAGGTCTTGACATCCCGATCAACGTTTTAGAGGCATTCGAAGTCCCGTGTGCTGAGTTTGGTCAATTCCCAGATTGCCTCGCAAAGATTATCGATGCGCTTGTGTATCTGTTGCTCAGCGAGCGATAGCCGAAGAAGGGGAATTATTGAGCGTGGTAGAGTCCTCTAATCTCCGATGTGTAAATCGATGTGTAAAATGCTTCAATGATCTCCCTTGGTCAATCTCCCGTATTATAACGAACTCGAGTCCCTGCTCGGGCGCCAATGAAACGGTCCGCGAAGTGTAAGTACGCGAACGCGAGGAATTCGTGACCCGAGGTTAGTAAATAAGGAGATAAGCACCTCCGAAGAACGACAATAGACTTTGATCCACCCGGTAATATCTATTGAGTTGACAAAGGCTTCCCTATCCTCTGAAGTGGGGGACCCACCAGAGGAGAGCTGCTCGTGTGTTGGAGGAGATGAGTAGGGTATATCCACTATGCATGTCCCACACACTTAGGTAAATCACGCAGCTATTAGACTGATGTGTGAGGTACTTCCATCCCACCATGAGTCTCTGACAAGATGCCCCACCTAAGAACAGGGTACTACCATCCTGAACCGGTGACACATCTGAAGGGGGGATGGGAGTGGGTGATACTAATAATGGGTTCAAATCATTATTATATTTATAAATGTTATTCATTTATTCTCTTGATGATTATTTATAAGCGATACTGGATTTCAGAGTCTACAGGAGAGGGAGAAAACTGCACGCATACTCTTCGAGAGCCTGGGGCTCATAGACTACTGGGTATGGTGAAGACCGGAGCAAGAAGTGAGTACTACCATTCGCTTGTTACTCATTTGAGAGCCAGATCATTAATGCTCGCTGCTGGCTCCGGGGCTCCCTATATACTCGAGTCGCTTTTTCTCTCTCCTGTGTTTTTAGGATCGAGCGTCGGAGATGACGTAGATGAGAGTCCTACTCTCTCGGGGATGGGAGCCTGAGGGTTAGAAATAACCACCAGCTTCTTCGGGAATGCGACTTGTCCTTTATTGGGCGACTTGCTAATTCAAGCGCCAGAAACGTTACATGCGGCTCGTAGGCCGTTCGTTCTCTCTCTCTCTCTCTCTCTCTCGCTCCAACCAACATGGCGGGTATCCCCACTCTTGACTTACGCAAGGCTGCCGAGGGAGCTTCCCACATGTTACTTGCACGCACGCTATCTACCAGCGCATAGCGCGTAGACTATTTACATTTGGTTACTAGCGCCGCTCAGTCGGTAACTTGCCTACCCCAGGCAAGTTATCTATTGCTGCTCTCTTATCCTCGGGCGGGGCCTGCCGTCTCACGGGATTGGTTTAAACTCAGTACTCAACCAATATTGTATTGGTTCTAATATTGTTGTTATAAACTTAACCGTGTTTAGAAAATTAGTGTTGGGGTTGGTAATAATCGGTTATAATCGGAATTGGTTAAAATTGGTATTCAACTGACATTTTATGATTGCGCACTATCTAGATTCGGTCATCGGTCAATTGATAGTGACCACCTAGAGCACCACTCTTTCGTCGAGATTCTCGGGGTCGCGCGAAAGGCTAGGAGCGGCGAAATGCGAGGACTGGCGCGAGCCCGCGTGATAGAGTGGGGGGAGCGAGCGAGGCTCGACGTTGGCGCGGTTCGAGGATTTTTATCGCTACGACAGAGAACCACCAGCACTCGAAGCGAGCGGACATGTGTCAGGAGAAAGTTTCGTGTGAAGCCGGTTGAAACCTGACGATTCGACCTGAGAGAAGAAGACGTTGACGGGAACCAGAGGAGTCAAGCAAAGTGTCCAAATACGATTGCCGGGGGTCGGGCATTTCGTGGAACCGCTTCAGTTTGCTGACTTCTACGTCGTTGCATCTTTCCCTTTAATCGCAGGTACGGTTATACGACCGACATTAGTCTATTTAGTAAAGGCAAGTCAAAATTGTTAGTCGTTAGAAACTTTAATATTATATATAAAAGCGGAGGCGGGAACATCCTCGGCACGAATTCAAACACTCGTTTAACTCGCGTGCGTTTTGTTGTTTTGGCGGGATGTCGAGCATACTCAGTCCAAGTTGCGTCACACCGTTCTCGTATCCCTTGTACGTGTGATATACAGCAGGATAGAATCCTCAGCTGTGGCCACGAAGGTCAATATCTCACGTTTGCGGAATCGTCATTCTATACTCGAAAGACAGTTGAGTTTATTCGCAAATAACCAAAATTGTTAACTATGAGACTTTTTTTCAGCGTAGCAATTAAGAAAGAAAATTTTTTGTATCGTACTCTATATCGGATCAACGCGTGTGATTAAGAATAAAATGAACACTCATTCTTAAAGTTATTCAGAGTCAGATAGCTTATTTTTTGAGTCAAATTAATTTGCTCCCTTCTTTTGTGATATCTATATATTATGAGATCTAGATAGGCAATATACTTTAAACTTCTAACTAATTTAGAATTTGAAATTATGCAGATTTTTGTCTCGATTAAATGAGGAGAGGAAAGTCTGTGATCGGATAATTCAACCACTTCATTTAAAGGGCAGACAAAGTACCTTGGGAAACATTACTTCGCTTCATCAGTTATCGGTTTTTTATTTCTATCCAAAATAGACAAGGCGCACAAATTGACTGTCGGACCCGCCGCCAGAGGTCCTCCGATATTTCTCACTCGCAAGCACAAAGATTCTATGATGGTTAGTATATGAGGCCGTTCCCCTACGGAAAAAATCACGTGATAACCCCGTGAAAATCACGAGAAAATCACGTGAAAACCACGTGAGATTTTCGATCAATTTCTCACGTGGTTATTACGTGATAATCGCGTGACTATCGCGTGATTTATAATAAAATTTAGGAATATTATTTAGAATGTTGAAACAATCTTTGTAAATTAAGAAAATGGATAATTAGCAAT
Source organism: Nasonia vitripennis (assembly GCF_009193385.2). Classification (NCBI taxonomy): domain Eukaryota; kingdom Metazoa; phylum Arthropoda; class Insecta; order Hymenoptera; family Pteromalidae; genus Nasonia; species Nasonia vitripennis. The sequence continues at coordinate 1,127,193 of NW_022279616.1, read as the reverse complement.
AAATAAGTATCGAAATAGAAAAGAACAAATTTTCTCTGATCGAGATTTGAACCCAGAATATTGGCCTGAAAATCCATTGCTCTACTATCTGAACTATTAGCTTTCTTTGACGGTTAATGTATAAAAACTATTCACATACATAGAATTTTTTTTGTAAAGTTTCTAGTTTAAATTAATTCTCTTGAGTTATTGTTATTAAAATAATAATGAATTGTAGCGTTAATTAATATTCTGACCGATAGTCATGTTCATTAAATAGTTGAAAAATTAGAAAATTTAGGTCAGAAAATTAATTAATGTTACAATTGACTATTATTTTAATAATAATAACTCAAGAAAATCAATTTTTACTAGTAACCTCAAAAAAAAAAATTATATCTCAATATATCGACGGTCGAGAATGAGAAGCAGCTACTCCAGACATTAAAGGAGAATAAAATGTTTGGACAACATTTTTTTTACCCCTGACTTGTGTCAATCGTATCACAGAAACGAACGATTTTCGTGAAAAATGGACACAATTTTTGTTCCATAAATGGGGTGACCGTTGATCATTATTAAGGAGACCCCTCCCAAAATATCAGCCCGATAAATCGAAAATTGCGTGAGACATTGCATCTCACACATTTTTCGCGTACGAAACTATAAGGCACTTTCGTGTCGCGGTCGTGCCTAAAAAAATAGAATATTTACAAAAGGTATTACAAAAAATTACCTATCTCGCTAGTGACTTCGCTTGCACGAAAAAGTATGGCTGTGACGTATAATAATGATCAAAGGTCACCCCATTTATGGAACAAAAATTGTGTCCAGTTTTCACCAAAATCGTTCGTTTTCGTGATACGATTGACACAAGTCAGGGGTAAAAAAAATGTTGTCCAAACATTTTATTCTCCTTTAGAATAATTGTTACCGAAAATTGAAATGATTTTAATCCGGCGATTTTTTTACCTTTTCACCCCCGCACCCCTGTTTCCATCATTAAAATGGGGGATGATCGCAGCACGGTTATCGAGTTCGAAAGGACTCGAAAACCACTTGCGTCTATTTTTTCACCGTCTTTTTAAAATTATTTTAAAGCCTCGTTTTATAATTTTCACCCCCAACATAAGGGATGATGATCAAGTGGATGTAGCTGTAGCTCCCTGCAAAATTTACTTATCGCGCACCGTTCAAAAGTGTGATAGAATCACTTTTCAAGATTCTATCTCGCGAAAGAAACAATGAGATTGCCGGAGAACAGCACGTAAAAAGAGCCCCATCCCTTACGACGCGTGTGAGCAGCCTCCTGCACTTGAACACTATCAATTCCTGTCTAATCGAATACTATAAAGTTGACTGGGATATCTACTTATTGACTTGCGCGCTGAATTGTTTGGTTTTTATACTAGCTCTAACGTAGCTGCTTCTTGCTACTCAAAAAAGGAATCTGGTTGTTGGACGATTTTCTCGACTACCTGCTTTCTGACACGCTTTCTGGAGTAGCTGTTTTCTGACACGTTTTCTGGAGCAGCTGCTTTCTGGCTCATTTTCTGGAGTAGCTGCTTTCCAAGACTTTTTCTGGAGTAGCTGCCTCCTGAAGAAATTTTCTGGAGTAGCTGCCTCCTGAAGAAATTTTCTGGAGTAGCTGCTTTCCGAAGCGATTTTCTGGAGTAGATGCATTCTGAGACTTTGTCTGGACTAGCTGCTTTTTCGACCGTCGATATGTGAATAGCTATTATACATTACAACCGTCAAAGAAAGCTAATAGTTAAGATGGAGCGATGGATTTTCACGCCAATGTTCTGGGTTCTCAATCAGAGAAAATTTTTTCTTTTTTAATTAGGTTTTTATTTATTGTTAATTATCCATTTTCTTAATTTATAAATATTATTTTAACATTTTTAATCATATTTTTAAATATTATTATAAATCACGCGATATCCACGCAATTATCACGTGATAATCACGTGACAAGATGGTCGAAAATCTCACGTGATTTTCGCGCGATTTTGTCCGTGATTTTCTCGTGATTTTCATGTGGTGATCACGTGATTTTTTCTGTAGGGTCAAGTTACTATACTAACCAATTAATCATACAAGATGAGTGCAATTATATATTGCAATTATATATATTATCCCATTATAGGGCTGTCGGAGGAGCAGCCGAACGGTGCCACCGCAACGTCCAAATGGCGCTGCGGTCAGGTGGCAAAATCCCGATTAAACAATAAATACAGCAGAACCGCGTACTTTAGAAAAAATCGCTCTTTACCGCCCTTCCTTTTATCCTAAAGTAATAGTAACTCGTGCAAAACATCGCATTAAGTACATATTTTCGACGTATTGTTGGAATTACGTTACAGCAACAGAGCAGCCGAACAAGCGGCCATCTTGAATTTATATACAGTCACTGTGCCTTGGTAGGTCATATCGTAATTCTAATACTACGTCGAAAATATGCACTTAATACCATATTTAGCACGGGTTATTATTACTTAAAATCAATTTGTACAAATTTCGATTGATTAATATCAATTACTACAATGAAAATCTATTTAACCGATTAAAGAACCATAGCAATCTAGATCGCAACATTTATACAATTACAGACGATTTAGACCGATTTAAAAAAAATAATTCACTAGACTGTTACGGACGCGCCGCCAGGTAGCGTCCGGTTTTTCCTACTCGCAAGCGCAAAGAATCTATGATGGTTAGTATATAAGGCCATTCAAGTTACTACACTAACCAATTAATCATAAAATATACGTGCGATTATAACCCATTGAACCCGATTAATCAACCATAGCATATCCCCAAATTCACAATCCATTATCTTACTGCCTGAGCTATTTTTACTTTTCCTAATGATAACTTGAAGATCATGTATGAATCTCAGTAATCTATCGTTTACGTGTATAGACTATTTGCTGCTAATTGATAAAATAAGGAAAATAATTTCACCAATAAAATAAAAAATCTAATTTAACAATTAAACATAAGTTTATTTTGCGTTTTCATCTTTATAAATTAGAATAATTCTTCTATGCTAAATAATATAATGTTAATATCAAATTTAGATTATAAATATCAATATTTCTTTATAAATATTTTAAATCTTTTCAATTTTTATCTTGAAGTATACGTGTAAACTGTACAAAGTAAATCAAACATATTTTTAGGGAAAAACAGTATAGAATTTCAATACTGATTCAACAGCACTAGTAGCTCAGACAGTAAGATAATAGATTGGAAAGTTGAGGACCGGGGTTCGATCCTGGGTTAGGGCAACGTTTTTTTTTTAATTTTTTTGCGGTCAATTTATTTAGATTATCAAAAAATCTATTTTATATAATTGTTTAGTAAAAATAAAATAATTTATTTTAATTAAAAGAAATAATTTTAAGAGTGATTTCTGACGTTATTTTTTACGTGATTTCTCACGTGAGATATCACGGCAAATAATCACGTGAGAAATCAAGTGACTGTTCACGTGATTGATCGTGTGATAAATTACGTTATTTTTCTCGCCAGGGCGCCCCTGGCAATTTTTGGTACGCAAAATTTTTCGAAATTTTTCTCGTGCGATTTTTGAGATATCGCTAGGCTCAATTGAACCCCTGCTTGACTGGAAATCAAGAACGGCGTGCCAGACTTATTATCAGGTCCGGATCAGTTTTACCGGATCCGGCCCTCATACGGAGACTCACGCGGCGCAAGTCTGGGCCTAATCCGGCAAAAAAATAAGAATAGCGCCGGACCGCTGCCGGAATGCGCCCTGAACCTGGGTCCCCCCACCTAAATTAATGCTATAAAACTGGCAAACATAACCTCAAAACACCAATTTTTTTAGATTTTAATTTATTTTCCATAGAAGCCATTACCGCAACTTAAATCAACACAAACAAATAGTAACGTTCTAAAATGCATTATAGAAGACAAAACATTTGATGAAAAATCATGCTTCCGTTTTTCTAAACGAGAGTTTTATTTTTAATTCATTTAATGATTTTACGGCTGCGTATGCGGCCCGGACCTGCGCCGCGTGAGATGCCGTAAAAATCTCCATGTTTTTTCAACTACGGGCCGGATTCGAATTTTCAGGCACCTGATCCGGTCCTAATTCGCGCCGTAAGTCTATTTCCAGTCAGGTGATTGTTGATCAATTGTGGAAATAAGCGCCTTTTGGAATGGTTTTGCACTGGGCGCCCTTGTCGCTCTCGCGACACTTGTGTTCTTAAAGTTGCCAATCTAGTCAAAATACACGTTATCACACTACAATCAACTTGCGAACAGAGCTTGCGCATTACCTTACGCATTATTGAAAGCTGCTGTAGCATTCACTATCCCTTAGACTTTCCTTTTTACAAATTTCTTATTCTTATTCATTTTTACCTTAATAATTATTTGAATGAACTTCTAAACATAACGCGTAATTGATGTGAAGAAGAATTATTTTAATGTAATTGAAATTTAATATCCATAAAATAATTTCAATTACAATAATTTATCAAATTTAATTATAAATGTTAATAATTAGATACTCGAATCAAAAAGTATTAAAGATTGAAATAATGGTCAGTACTAAATTTTCTTTCATAATCTTAATTATTTATAATGTTTATTAGTTGCAACATAATTTACATTACTATATATATATATATATATATATATATATATATATATATAATATTCATAAAATCCTGATTTCTGATTGTAGTTTCAAAAACTAAATCAATTGCTATAAGCAAGATCATAAATATAATTTATAGTTTAAGATGTAGTTATAAAACTACTGTACATATGTATTATCAGAATGGATGTAGTGGCCACAAGTTTAGAAGCTTTATTACGTAAGTAATTAGAATAAAATAATATTATTCTTGTCTTAATCCATAATTTAAAATGTAATATTTGTATGATAAAAATCTATAAAACAATACCAAAAACATTGATGGTTTCTTATTTTGTATTTAAATTAAATATAGCACCACACTGAGAAATTCATCAGATAGCTGCTGCTCAAAAGCTCTAGTGGATTTATGCAAAAGTTTTGTAGCGCTGTTATACAAAAATTAAGCATCAGCTGTCTGAAATTCAAGCAGTAGGCATGCAAATTATCTAGGTACCACCACTTGGAACACGTCGCCGGTTTTTAATGCTGATGTTTAGTTTTTGCGCAGTAGAGCTACAAAATTTTTGTCAAGGTTAAGGTCTTTTTGAAAAAGACAATGTTAGTAGATGAATGATTGAATGATGGAGGGTAGCAGGGGATAGTCGCTTTGTGATAGCAGCCATCCCAAAAAAACTTTTAATGTAAGATAATTTTATTTTCAATTAAACAGATATGATAATCAAACATTCATATTGTAAAATCTCACCTGATTGCACAGGTGATATCTCATATACTATTTTAGATTGAACCAATATTACTCATGATTGCTTCCTACAAAGAGTAGCATAAAATATTATTTGTATCAAAGACTAACAGATTTCAATTCTGCTGGGAAGACTAGCATGTTTCACAGCATAAACTAACATTATTTATAGCATAAGAAAAACTTATTACGATTTAATGATTATTGTACTAGCTGGATCTTTGCATGTGAATATTATGTACTGCTTTGACGTTTTTTAAATATACAGCCCCAAAATCGTTAGTGTTTGTGTGAAATGTGCTAGTCTTTGTGGCAAAACTCAAAATGTGTTGGTCTTCGCCACTGAGAACGAAACCTGCTAATTTTCATCATGAATTTGAGATGTGCTACTCTTTATATTAGAAGTGGCAATGTTATTATAGTTGTGGTATTAAAATAAAATGTTTGTCATTGGTGTTTTTATTTAAAACATTTATATGATATATTAGTGATTAAATGTACTCAAGCACTATTTATTTATATTTATTGTTGTGAAAAATTATTTAACAAAATTCGAAGTTACAAAACAACTGTTCACTGTGGTTACTTATTTAACACTGGAATGACTTTATGCCAACTACAGTTTGCCCACTATATAGTTTATGTTACAATTTTCAAAGTCAACAAAAACAAGAAAGAATACATTTAAGGTTAGGTTGCTTTAAGATTAGGTTGGGTTCTTTAAAAACCATAGACATAAGAGAGATAGACTGCGTGTGTAGGCTAGCAAAAGTGGCACCCAGTGAGAGAAAGACAGAATACCTTCTATCCCATATACCAAGCATTGGATAGAAGGTATGGTGTCTTTGTCTTACACACAGGTCAATGGGGTCCACTTTTGCTAACCTTCACACGCAGTCTATCTCTCTTATGTCTATGTTAAAAACAATCTATGTGACTAGAATTTTTATTGCAATTATCATTGCCCTACTGGTACATTCAAAAGCTTTTGGAGTAGCTTCTACTCTTTAAGTTCATATGGAGCTCTGAACTATTATATGGTAAGTGCTACCCCTGTTGAAAATAATCGGATGGATATCCAGCTGGATATCCACATGGATTGACATGGATTCCATGTGGATCCGGCATTGAATCCAGCTGGATAATCCGCCCGGATTTCTAGTTGGATATCTACTGGATTGTGGCAAAATCCAGGTGGATTTTCCAGCTAAAAATCCAGCTCAAAATAATCTTAAAAAAACGCCTAGACCTGGGCTCGAACCCGGGACCTTTGAGTTGATAGACTTGCGACTTAACCACTTGGCCAATTCATGACTTACCTTATGATCTCAAATCGTAACATATATGGTAAATCCTGTATATTCCCGATATAATGTTGCATTAATTTGTGTTAACCATAATAGTACATTACGATACAAGTGGCATAAGTCGTAATTTACAGCACAGCGTATATAAGCGTCCAAGTGCAGCAAGTGAATTTTCAAGCTGGAATTTGCGTTTAATCTCGAACGTAAAATGATAAAGTTTATACATCGGTTAATGCATATTTATAACATTATATTAGGAATATGCAGGATTTACCATGTATGTTACGTTATGAGATCATAAGGTAAGTGATGAATTAGCCAAGTGGTTAAGTTGCAAGCCTATTAACTCACAGATCCCGGGTTCGAGCCCACTCTCGGCGAGTTTTTTAACAATTATTTTGAGCTGGATTTTTAGCTGGAAAATCCACCTGAATTTTGTCACAATCTAGTGGATATCCAACTAGAAATCCGAGTGGATTATCCAGCTGGATTCCATGCCGGATCCACATGGAATCCATGTCAATCCATGTCAATCCATGTGGATATCCATGTCAATCCATGTGGATATCCATCCGATTATTTTCAACAGGGACTTTTGTAATTGGAGGAACAGATAGTCCAATTGTACACATACATGTGACAAAGTATCAACGCATGACCAGTATGTAATCAATAAATGTAATTGTCCCCTCGGGTTGGCTCTCATATTTGATTTTTCTACTTAATTGCTCTCATGAATTACTTAGATGGAAAATATAATTGTACTTTAACATAAATTATTGTAAAATCAATTGAATAAGATATAATTACATTAGTACATTAAAGTAAATACTAGCACAATTACAGGCATACCGAATAAAAAAAAAAGAATGAAAACAAATGGTAATCTAACAGCTTTTAATTTATTGTGTAAGAACATACTTGTTTGTACTAAGATATACAACTGTATACATTTCAAAATAAAAATTTTTCCTGAAAGTGAAATATTTTTCACCGAATAGTCCAGGAACGTACTCAAATGTACAAAAATATACTTGAACATATGGAATAATACTTAAACATACAGAAACATACCAAAACGAACATAAATGTACTAAAATGTAAATTTACAGAGAAGTACACGAAAGTTCATAAGCCTGGAAGTGTACACTCCCCTAATAGTATATTATGACACTAGTGTGGTAAAGTAGTTTCACCCTCGTGGGGATGTTATCACCCGAGTGAAGCAAGGGTGATAAGTCCTCGCGAGGGTGAAATCCCTTTACCCCCCTAGTATCGTACGATATTTTATGATACAACGTGCGTAAACCGAGATTTAGCGAGTGCATTTTTGCACGAGCATGGCATAAATCGAAGTTTACACCACGGCGTGTCTTAAAAACGTTTAGAGAGCATACTTGAATTATTCTGTACATTAAGTAGTACACTGAGAGAAATTTATAGTAAATTTTACTATACTGGATAGGAAATTTTACTAAAAAGTTTGGTAATCCACTCACAGACTGACAGTCTAGTAATTTTTACTAAACTGTATAGTAAATTTTATAAAACTATAAATTTTACTATACTGAGTAGTAATTTTTACCCTGACTAAATTAAATATGAAAATGCACATAGTGGACAAATTATTTTCAATTATTATATGGCTCTAAATTTTTATGGTTATGGAGGGTTACTCTTCTAACGCACTTCATTCAGAGAACATGATCGATTCACTCGCCGGAGTTGATTTTTAGAGACCTTAAACTAACCTAGATACATTTCCTACAACTAAACGCTTAATTATGATACATATTCGCAATTCGCAGTACATATGCTTATACGCTCGCAATTGTTACAACAAGGTTGCTAAACGGACTTATATACTAACTGAGCTAACTTCTTACCGCTTGCGGGTTTTATTTCCCGTGCACCCCCTAGCGGCAACACACAAAACAGTTTGACTTTATTTGAAACAGTTAAATTATTTTTGAAAAGAAGTAAGGATGAAGAAGTAAATTTATACTTATAATAAGACATATTTAAATTATAGTACTGAAAATAACTGAGTTAAATAAAAATCTGTCAATTGTTACTATTTAATATAAATAAATAAATAATGAAGTTGTTCTATTCTTTATAAAGATAAAAAGGAATAAAAAGTAAGTAATTACAGTTTGTATATTATAGTTTTTTTAATTTTTATTAACTGTTTTACATCCAAGATTTTTTACATTTTCTACATCGCGTATACACTGCCGAGTGCCGTACGCCGTATCAGGCGTGTACTATACATACACCTTTATATTGCCGATGCACCGGCTTCAAACTGCTGCTCTGAAGTCGAGTCTTGTCATGATGCTTATTTTCAGGTTAGATTGCTAAAAAATGAGTCCTTATTCTTGGAATATAACTTTCTTCGAGTACGCCTTCCACACACGCACGTGAGAGTTAAGCGATATTCTTTGACCGATTTCCTTGTAATCTGGTACTTATTTGATCCAGAAGTTCATCGTCGTGAATAGGTTTTCGCTCGCCGCACTGCGCACATCATCCCTATACTATACCTATATATATATATATATATATATATATATATATATATATATATATATACATATATATATATATATATATATATTGTTTTTCAATAATTTAATTTAAACAAATTTTTTTTAATTGTTAAAAAATAAAAATTTTGGAGCTCACAGCCAGAGTTTTCGTGTTATCATCCTGATAGTAACACCAGTATTGGCCCTCATTATTTGAAATTTATAAATTTTACTTATTTTAAACAACTTATAATAAATATATTAAAGGTTAGAAATTTTGAATGATTATCACCTGATTATCATCAACATTTTATCTCACATAAACGCATATTTATAACTATCAGCTTTATTAAAAATACTGAGCCGAAATCACCTGATAATTAGCTGACGTTTTGGCATGATTATCAGCTGATTATCAGTTGATCGTCATCTGATTTTTTTCAGTAGGGAATACCGCGCTCGCATGCCGAGCCAACCTCGCGCGACTAAACGAGCACGCGCAATACCAATTCGCGACCGCTCGTTCAATATTTTCTAATGTATACTCTGTAAATTATTTTCTTGGTGTATACACATTTTTTAAATATTTGTTTTGTTTTTTAGAAAGAGTGATTAATGTTCAAAACCAGGAAATTGATACTGCTGCGGTTGATGCATTTTGTGCTATAATTACTAAAGAAGTCGATAGCATCCCCTTGGCTACCAAACTTTTAGCATTTTGGATCCAGTCTATAATTGAAAGACAGGCTCTACAAGCTTTAACAGTATGAACTATTTGACATTATTTTTATATTTATTAAGTTAGTTTATATCCTTAACACAGTAATTAAAACAATATTGCAGAATTATATTTTCATTTTTTTTCGTGTGCGCATTTGTCGCAAGATGCGAAATAATAATAGCATACTCTGAAAGAAATGAGATACACCCCGTATAGTAAATTTTCGTACACTGGGTAAAAATGTTTACTAATTAATGTAATTTAAACTGAATCAAATAAATTGATGTAATTTAAAAACACTGCTCCTACGGAGACTTGAACCTAGAACCCACGGGACGAGAGGCAAGACAATCATCCATTGGACCACCGGTCATTTTCATAATAATCTTTTGGTGCATGACGCTTTACTTTCAAATTGTATCCCTCAAGTTAGTAGAGATCAACATTTTTAATAAAAATTATTATATATATGCTTTTTCAGTGGAATAGATCCCATCACTCTCGTCAATCGTCGTAAGTGATTTCACTAGTTGGCTATTGCCTGTAAAATCTTTTGCGTATCTGAATCCTCTGGCGTTATACCATTTCGCACTTAGTTCTGCGTTGACCCACCATTTATAGATCTACTTTTTTCGCAAGCAGATTTTATGTGTAAGGGTTGATGATTTTGTTATCCGTAAGGTATTAGTTCACGGTTGCTGCCAAAATACTGGGTTAATAAATGAACACAATTATGTGTTGAGAAAGTTAGAGTCAATAGAGATAGTGAAGAAAAGTTTTCTTTTTGCTAACAGCCGCTTGACAATTTGCATATTACAATCATTTAAGCCGAATAATTTTTTTTGGAGAATTTAGCGTCGTAAAATATTTTGCGATAGCAAGTTTGACTTGATTTGAACATTTTCAAACGAAGATTCAATTACAGCGATCTTGTCAACTATCCTTATAGCCCCGAACGAATTAATACAAAAGAAATTTTCACGTAGCTTGATTGTGAGTCATACCAAGCGACAGCAACAAGAAAATTGATTTGCCCCTTTTACTATCTGATTACACTCAAAACAATATATCGTTTATGCATGAATAATTATAAGTATTAATTGAAATAATTTTTTTGATATCTATAATAATATAGCATAGTTGTTGTCGAGCTTTCTGTTGGAGAACGAATTTGAATTTATGTCGACTGATATATTATTCTAAGAATTTACTGCCAGACCCGCTGAATTTACTGCCTAATTTACAACCATAATTTTCCGCCTTGAATTCTGGTTGCCGCCGAGACCAGCAAAGATTTCCCATATTGAGCCAATGTTTAATACTGTCAGATTTGAGAAAAGAAATACCTGCCCTGACCACACATCCAAGCTGCTATTTCGACATAAAAATGAGTACTCATTCAGAAATTATGGCAAAATTACGGAACAATTCAGAGGTCAGGAATCTTAGTCGACAAATTCGAAGGCTACATACAACCGAATTAAATGTTAGTACACATGGTCCTAAAGATCTACGCAGAGACAGACTGTTACGTGCAGTTCTGTGGTGTACTGGTTATCAAGAGCCGATACCATGGTGTGGTTGGAACAACGCCGAAGAGGTACAGAGTAAATTGCCAAAAACTAGCACGAAAAATCGCAGCGCTAAAAGAACTTGTAGACAAATTAAATGGAGAGGAGGCCGATAAATTCCGAGTAACGAAAACAAAATCGCTATGTGACCATCCCGGTAGGAGGGAAGACCAAGTTAACCAACGAAACTTCAGCAAGGCCAAGGCCCAACACCAGAAGGAGAAGATGTCGAAGAAAAAGAGTCGAAGACTGCGTGGTCGAGTTAGAAGTCGAAATTGGAGTTTTAGCAGCAGTTCAAGTCGAAGCAGCAACAGTTCGAGTCGAAGCAGCCGCAGTTCGAGCAACAGCAGCAGCCCGAGCAGCAGCAGTTCGAACAGCAACAGCAGTTCGAGCAGCGGCAGCAGCGGCTCGATCAACAGCAGCAGCAGCAACTTGAGCAGCAGTTGCAGTAGCAGAAGCTCTAGTATTTATAGCCGGAATAGTAAACGTAATGACAGTCATGTTATCCAACCGAAGCCAGATGGAGTTCATGGTAGAATACCATCCCAGCCAGTGTGTCAAAGCCAGAACTTCGAGGAATATCAAGTCTTTGGCCAAATAGGAGTGGTTTTTCAAAACTGCCCTACATGCACTACACTTCGTCATCGGTTGGGAAATGGCAACGCGGGAGCAACTCAGAGGTCGATGCTACCCGCACTGTCCCACAACAGACCTCTATTGAGGTGGAGAAAACTGGGCATATGAGTTCTGCGTTGCAGAGAGGTATGCCAGTTTTGGGAAGGGGAGTGAGTGGTTCAAGTCCACTAGAGGCACCAGGAAAGAAGCTGAGAGGGAAGTATCAAGAGATAGCGAAAGCTGACGCAATCTGTCGGCCTAGCCCCTCGAAGGAATTAAGAGCCAAATCCCAGGAAAGATTCATAGCAGCCGCTGACGTAACCTGTCGGCCACGCAACTTGAAGGATGTAGAAGAGGAGAAGAACATTTTTGAAAAGAAAAATAAATTTTGTTTAGAAGAGGAGGAGAAATTGTTTGTAGAAGAAAATAAATTTCTTGCATAAGTGAAGAAAAAAATTCTGTAGAAGAGGAGGAAAAAGAGTTTGTTGAAGAAAAGAAAATTTTCGTGAAAGCTGGCATAACCAAGGGCAGCTGCTGGTGCTGTCACAGCCTGGCCGTCTAGTAGTGACGAGGAGAAGAAGAAGAGTAGTAGAGGTAGTGCAGTGAAATTATTTTGGGGTATGATTCCGACTCTGAATAATAATTGTCATTACACAAGGTTGCAGATCGCCAGGAAGATAGAACGTACAGCTAGCTCAGTTAAAACCAGCAGCGCACAGCCGTGGCCGAATAATGGAATCTATAGCTCAAGACGAGAGCAAGAACGAGCCGGGAGAGAACCCGAGGTTTCCATCGCTCTCAATATTGCAGCCCAGAACCCATTCCCAGCTGGTGTCGCAGCCTGAATAACAAGTGGGCGGACAGGATGTTAGTACCTTAGATGGGTGGCCAAATGACGCAATTAAGGAGTTAAGGAACACAGCATTTGTGAATGTAGAAGAATTGTTGGAGCAGGAAGATGTTGAAGATGTGCAAGGAGTACTTGCGAGAGATGGACGAGAAGAATTGGTAACCAAGAACAACATTGTTGTTACTCTCATACCAGCCAGAGAAGTTGGAGTCATGAAGGGAGACGTGGAAGTTCTAGACTTTGCTGAACCGAAAGTGAATTTAGCTACGCTTGACGGAGTATCTGACAGTACTGACCGGGGCTTAGCTGCATTTGAGAAAAGTAGTTTAGAAGGAAGAGCCATATTTGGAAGCACACTCGCTAAAAATGTTTTACAGCCAATTACGTCTAGAATCAGAGATACAAGACGAAGAATAACTGATAGACTGAAAGCCGTAAACGACGTCACGGTACTACAAAGAGCGATATCCAGTGGACTTAAGGAGGGTTGCTTATCAAGTTCTCTTCGATCGTGGCCGGGATCACAGCCTAGACCATCCAAAAGTCGAACGAGGAAGCAGTAAGCTAAAAGGGTCCGCATCACCGATAGAGTCTAGGGTACTACATCATAACCAAAATGTGAGCATTCTTAATCTATTCCGGGCTCCTCAGCCCTTAAGACCTGTCGATTTCGACACCCTAGTTTTAAGCTAATCATATTATTCTTACAGCCCTGCAGTCCTGGGAGAGTGATTGAGAGAGAGATAGAGAGGGAGAGAGAGAGAGAGAGAGAGAACCGATGGCAATTTGTTGCGGAAAACTGAAACATTCAGGATATTTTTAGTTTTGGGAAGGGGAATGTGATGGGGTAACCGTAGTAGGGATCTCTCTCTCTCTCTCTTTCTCTCTCGCTCAAGCTACTCTCTATCAGATCTGCATCACCACGAGACCATACTTATATTAGTGGTACTGCATTTTAGATAGAGAAGAGAGAGAGAGAGAGAGAGAGAGAGAGAGAGAGAGAGAGAGAGAGAGAGAGAGAGAGAGAGAGAGAGAGACAGAGTAGCAGCCCAGTGACGTGCTATACGGCACCTCATTACCGCCAATCGCCCTACTATACTCTGCCGACGCACACACACCGAGAAGCGCCGATACCCGCCGGAATCGCAGGAGCTCGAACAAGAACGAACAGCTAGGAGGGGGAAGCTACCCGCGGCAACAAACGAAGATACATGCCGTGCGCGCGTGTATGTGTGACGCGGAGTTGGTGTGCGTGACTTAATTGTTGACGATAAACTGTACTAAAAATTATGTAAAGTGTGCAGAATGAGAGAGAGAGAGAGAGAGAGAGAGAGAGAGAGAGAGAGAGAGAGAGAGTGTGATTAGGACTTACGAGACAGTTGTAAAAAGTGCAATTTTCCTTTGGAAACCCTGTAGTGTGCGAGTGAAGGAGAGAAGAATGTAATGCGCAATTGTATGCGAGAACATCGTGTTGAAATCCGCAGCCTGGAGTAGACCCCCTCGGTAGTGCCGAAAATCCTAGTTTTTTTTCTATTCGCGACGAATTTTTCAAAGCACGAGACATCACCAATACGAGAGAAGAGCCGTTTTATTTTTGCTGAGAAAGTTGAGGTAGAGAGCGAGGTATCCGTATACCTATTTCGTAGCCGTACTGCCGGGTATTAGATTTGCTCTAGTCGTGAAGCCATTGTGTTTAACCGTCGGAAGGCTAGTCTCTCACAAAAGTGTATCGCACGAGTGCGAGTTCGTCGCCGAAAATCAGTCGACGGTGCGCTGTAAACTGCCTAGCCAGTTTAAATAAATGAATTGTGATTGTCAGGGTAATAATATAAAGCGTCATAATCATTCTCTCGACTTTACCTACGACCGAATCTCCTCAGATATAAGGAGTCTCCTATAGCCGGTAACGCGCTAGTAAATTTGTTAAATGAAATACTTCCGACCTGGCGTCCCTTTTTATAAATACGGTCGGACGCTATTGATTTGTGACAGTGTTAACGTGTGAATGGCGTAATCTCACACCTGGTTTTCTCCCGAAAATACACATCGTTACAGGTTCCGCGCAATTTTACTTATTACTGAAAACTAGGCTCGTTTGATTCTTGGTCTCTGTATCGTTTCGTGACCTTGTAGTAGCTATTTTAATTTGTCAGCGTTCCTCGCTGTCCTCGATCTGCTTACGTATCTTGGCCAGCTGCTGTTCGTATAGGCATGCTGTATTTATTTGAGAACAGAATCAGTTTAGAATACCCCAGCTTCCTAATAACTTGTTCCACCATGAGAAAAATAACTCATGATTTATACGCTGTATCATTTTCCATGTTGTGCTGGAAGTCGCTAACGGGTTCAACCTTTCGACCAGTAGCCCTGGGTTATGGTTAATGGCTCTTATGTCGATTCCTCTATCGATTTCCCTAGGTACGGCGCACCAGTAATAGGGTGTCCTATAGTTTTAGTTTATTAAATAATGTGATAGCGCCCCGATAGCCACTATATTTAGCTTTGTGTTAGATTATCATTTTTCGGGCCTATGGTTGAACAATCTAATTATTTTATTCAACCCATGGGTTAGTTATATTAATGCCCATATATCCGTTTTGATTTTGTTTTTATTTATTAATTTTTACATTTTTTTATGTATTGGCTGTTGCTGTGCTGCAATATTCTGCTCCTAGAAGACCAGCGGGTATATGGTGTTGTGCAAAGGGTATGAGGTAATCTGCTATGGGGTCTCTTAAGTTGTATTTTAATTAGTGAAGATTTTTTCATTCATATTTATCTAGTTTTGGCATTGCCGATTATGTCGGGCAGTGCCAACTGTGTCGTGTTTGCAGCAGCTTGTCGTTTATCATTTGCAAGCTAAGTCTCTTTTCATACTTTTCTTTGAAATTCCGTATTGACATCGCGTACGATTATTTGTTCTGGGGTCTCGGCGAAGAGTGCCATGGTTCTGAACCCGACTAGGTTACGATAAGTGGTTTTAATTTACTTGTGCGCGGTTTCATTCGCTTTTAGAGTGATGATAAGGGATTTGCGGAGCTTCCTCGCGCCCAAAGTGGCGCCTATCCTTGTCAAGATTTTACAGGGTCCAGCTTGTTTATCTCCTCCTATATCACCATCCTATATGACAGTCTTGCGGACCTCGTACGCTGTTCTCGTAAGTGTCTTATTTAATTTATTTTGTTGCATTTTCTTGCTCGGTTGTTTTATTTCTTAATTCATTGATTTCTGGGTGCATTACATGCTTTTCGGCTCATTGATGTACTGGAATTTTTCTAGCATTCCTGAAGGGACTTGGTTTCCGTGCCACGAGGACTGGGATGCCGTCTTCTGACCTGGCTCCTTGCAGTCAATGTGGTCGCTCTCTTGATAGTCTACCCGGGATGATTTGCCTGCTAGGTCGCTGGGTAAGCTCTTAATTGCGTTTACACTCAGCGTTAATTTTACCTATCGCCCATGCTAATTATAAACATTTTTGTTTTCAAGTCTATTCCGGTTAGCGAGATGCACTATCGGTGATCGGCCCGTGGCAATACTTTACTTCCCCGATACACCATCCAGATAAACCAAATGGAATAAAGCTTTTGTGTTACTTTTACGCCCCCCTTTTTATTTTGACGCAATTCCAACATGTATTGACCTTAATTATTTAACTTTATTATTCATGTTGGGTGTCACTTTTTATTTTATGGACTATACTAGCAGTCATTATACATTATGTACTCATACATTTTTGCCTTTTTCTTCTGTCATGTTCCCCCTTTTTCTTCATCGTCCAATCCCTAAAATCTTTCATACACAAATTTCATAACATTATTTTTTGCTGCAGTAGATTAATAAAGGTATTCGAATGAAACTGAGTAGTTTTATTAAGATGCAATTGACTAATCTTAAAATTTATCTGTTTCATAAGAATACGAATTTCTCCTATAAAACATAGTCAGTATATTGAAAATACTGTCCGGAAACACAACCGGTAATCCGAATAGAAAACAAAGAAGAATTTATCGATAATATTCGAATATTTGCATATTTGAATATCTGTATACTTTGTGTGTGTGCGTGGTTGTGTATGTGTGTGTGTGAGTAGCTATACTACGCGGATTTCGCAGTCCCCCACCACTCTACTCTCAGCACACCTGAGCAGGTGAGAATCGGCTGCTACGTGGGGGCGCAGGGGACATTGAGCGGGGTGGGGGGCTGCAGGCTTGTCGGGCAGCATACTCTGGACCGTATACTGCATACACCGTGCTGACTCTAGGAGGCCGCTCGTAGCGGGAGAGCTGCGGACTCCTGGAGGTGAGCTGTGTACTCCTGGCTCAGAAGTTTGTTCAAGGTCAAACGCAGCAGTATCTCTATACATTCTGGAATATTCCAGAATGCAGGCTACAGCGCTGACGTCAGCTACCAGCGAGCATGCAGCTAGATGCAGCCGCGGTGACACGTGCGTGGATCGAGTTACACTTATTGTTTTGCGAGCGCATTCTTATCTACGTGCTTTCTTCGACAGCATATACGCGTTTTCTCAGTGCAAAAAATATTACGCGAATTATCGAGAGCTCTCTCTTTCTTTTTCACGCTGCAGTGATGATGCGTCACTGCCTGAAGCGTGCGTCTATTATTCGAAGCAGCATTAAATGATCCATTGAAAAGTAGGCAAAGGTGACTTCGGGCAGCATACTCCCTGTTATCTGCAGGAGGCTGCTCAATGTACAGGGCGGCTTCGGGCGGTACACTTCGGAAAGCATATTCCCTGCTATCTGCAGGAAGGTGCTCAAGGTCAACATTGAGGAAGGGAAAATTCTCGAACGTGCACTCGATATAGCTATCCGAGCTCGGATCAAGTTACGCTCTAGCCACGCAAATACACGTTATCCTCGCGCACGCTGCATCACCGCATTTGGTGATGGTGCGTCAGCGGCTGCCGCGTTTTAGCTTGCAGCATCTTTCGCTGCGACTTCTAATGAGAATTGACCGAGGGCAGCTTCGGGCGGCATACTCCCTGCTGTTGCGACTGCTCAAGGACAGCACCCATTATCGTTGCGTGCAACTTGCTGGCTGCGGATACGTCAGCGGTTGGCGAGCAGCTTTTTGCGTATTTGCTATCATCCGCTGGCTTCTACGAATGTATTTAAATATCCTTTGAAGTATTATTTTTACAATGATAACAATATCCTCTTCGAGCTTTTGCGTCTTACTAGTATTCGCAGACATCTAAGATTATTAGGTTACATTTTCGTTGCTAGTATCAGATTGCAACCCATGTGACTCATGCGTGAAATGCATACATACTCTGAGAAAGCTAGCTGCGTATTCACACACGTTTTCCTGGAACTTGATTACAATTAATATAATTTTTTATTAGGTGAATCTTCGAGACCATGCGCGTATTGATTTTCTACGAATTCGTTTGATGTCTTGGAGCGGCAACGATCGAAAGGTTTCTAGTTTCGCGCTTGTTTTTCTATGAATTTTACAGATTAGAGTATAACGTTACCGTGAAAAATAGCATTGCAACTTTCACAATTAACATATCAAATTGCGATTTTTGAGAATGATCACCATGTCTGCATACGATTGCAAGAAGTTTGTGAATATTATGCTAAAAGCCTATGGGCTTATGCTAAAAACTCTAGAGACATACCTAAAAATGTAGAAAAATGGATCAAGCTTAATAATACAAATTTAAGACATTTAAGACTATTGCTTTAAAGTGCTGCAAATGCTCTCGAAAAACAAAAGTTTTTAGCAACAATCGCGTTTCTCAAGGGCTTCAAGGACAAATTAAAGTGCTTACTGAAACGTGGTGAAGGTGTGCGTAAAAGACGAAGTGATAGAGTGATATGGCAAGACTTAGAGGCAGCCTTTAATGGTCGTATGAATAAATTACAAAGAAATTACGGAGATAAAATATTTCAACACAAAGGCTGAAGCTATTTTTTAAAATACCGACCTCAAACAGTGGTTGACTTTGAATATTCAGCAGCCTGTCCAGCGAGATATGGAAGAATTTCAGGAACGAGACTCAGGCTGGTCACTTGAAGTTATTCTTAATTTGTGTGTATACATTAATAGACATAATGAAATGAGGGACAGTTAATACGTGGAACTACCGGATGTAATAAAAGGAAGGAGAGCATGTGTTAATGTTTAGAATTTTGATGATGCGTGTTTCAAATGAGCCATTCTTGCAGCAATACATCCAGTAAAAATAAATCCTGATAGAGTATCTTCATACAAGGCTTCTGAGAACGATCCGATTTTTAAAGACCTTCAATACCCTGTGCTGCCAACATAGATACCTAAATTTGAAAAACGAAGCGGTATTTCTGTTAATGTTTACACTTTAAATAAAAAATGAAGGTGCAATCAAAGTTGTACCAACGCACTTGACATCATGTAAAAGAGAAACTCACGTTAATCTTTTACTTATACAAAATTATTACGCAGATGAGAAAGAGGATGCTGATGACAAACTTGTACTTTATTACTATGTCTGGATTAAGTATTTGTCTAGTATCCAGACAATTATAATAACAAAAAGTTAAACTATACGTCTGCAATCGATGCTTACATTATTTTCGAACTTAATCGCAATTACAGATACATGAACGTGACTGCTTACAACGAAATAAGCATCGAGTAAATTTACCGAATTTTAAAAATTCAATTCTGCAATTTATAAATTTTTAAAACAAAGAAAAAGTAGCATTTGTAGTTAATGCCGACTTTGAGTGCATCCTTAAAGATATTAAAGTTGGGAATGCTTATCAGCAGCATGAAGCTTTTAGTATTGGATATTATATGAAATACAGTTACGATGATTCACTCTCATATTATCGTAGCTATAGAGGATATGATCCTGCAAAATGGTTTGTTGGCGAGCTTTTACAACTTGCTGGAAACATTGAAACAGTATTTTGGTGCCCGATACCTATTAAGCCATTAACTTAGGAGCAAGAGCTGTCTTTCCAGCGAGCTACTGTTTGTCACATTTGTGAGAAATTTCTTGAACAGGATAGAGTACATGATCACTGCTATCTCACTGGAAGGTAATCTTTTAAGATAATAATAACAACGACGATAGTGCCCTGGTGGCAAGTAATATCCCTAAATATAAATGTTTCAGATATCGAGAAGCAGCCCATGAAAAATGTAACTTAAACTATCAAGATTCTCGCTCTGTTCCTTTTATATTCCACAATCTGAGTGGATATGACTCTCATTTTCAAATCAGAGATATTGCTCAATGTATACCTGGCAGAGTCAATTTGTTACCTATAAACAAGAAGAAATTTATATCGTTTACGAAATACATTGATGAAAGCGATATCAATTTCAAATTTATTGACTCTTTTCGATTCATGACATCGTCACTAGACAAGTTGTCATCTTTCCTCGAAGATTAGAATATACTCAAGCAAGAGTTTAGCAAGAATAATCAGCTAAATGAAGAAAAATATCAATTGCTAAGGAGAAAAGGCGTCTTCCCTTATGATTATTTAAATTCTTTGGAAAAACTCAACTTTTTCGAGCTACCACCAAAAGATGCATTCTACAACAAATTGAACAATAACCAGATCTTCGATAAAGATTACAAACATGCACAAAATATTTGGGATAAATTTAAAATCTCTAACTTAAGTGAATATTTAGACCTTTATTTGAAAACAGATATGCTGCTGCTAGCTGAAGTTTTTGAAAATTTTCGCATCAGTTGTCTGAGTGCATATGGTTTGGATCCAGCGCACTATTATACAACTCCAGGTCTAACATGGGATGTGTAGTATATTTAAATTAACGTTCTTTTTAAGTTCTATTGTTATTCATGCAACTTCATATTATTGATTGTAAATAATAACTGTTATTTTAAATAAACCTATCTTTGAGTAAATATTTTTACACTTTCTCTAAGTTTACTTTATATATACACAATATTTTGGTGTCAGAATTGGTTTTGAAAATACGCCAATTACTTGATTTTCTATATTCTACTTCAATAACACGCAGTGAGAAATAGTGAAAAGTGCATATTTTCATTACAAGTCAACATAACCATGTCGGATGTAGAGGAACCTTCTACTGCATCGATTGCTGCTGTGACAAAGGCGTTGGCGTATGCTTTGAGGATCGCTATTTCACAAGTTACCACTTCTGTTACAAACCAGCCTAAATCTACTTCTCAAGCTCAACCCAAAGCTTCTCCGTTCAAGTATCAAGAATATCGTTCGTCCGACGGAACAACAGTCGACGATTATTTTAAGAGATTCTAGTGGGCATTACAACTGAGTAAAATTTCGAAAGAAGAATACGGTAATTTCGCTCGAGTATTGTATATGGGTGCAGAACATAATGCTCTGAAAATTCTTATTGCTCCTGATACACCAGAAAGTTGTACGTATCAAAAAATTCGCACTCTTTTAATTGCAGATTTCGACGTCGAGAAAAATAAATATGCAGAAAGTGTTAAGTTCCGACAAATTGTACAGCTACAGAATACATCCATTGCAAATTTCTCACTACGATTAAAGCAAGGGGCTACGTTCTGCGAATATGACACATTTCTCGACAGGATGCTGATTGAACAGCTCCTACATGGTCTCACCGATCGTGATATGCGCGACGAAATAATCGCCAAGAAACCTAATACATTCAAGGACACTTACAAAATAGCACATACATTGGAGTCAACTCGTCAAACAGCGGATGTGGTTACCTTTACTTCTAATATGATACATGCACTATCTTATTCAACGACGCATTTCAAGCATAAACAGAATGCTTCAGATACATCGCGTAGTGCTTCTCGGAAGCAAGATCATGGTGAACAAGAAGGTCAGTACGCTTGTTATGGATGCGGAGAACGTCACAAACGCAGTAAGTGTCCATTTCGTTCTTCTGAGTGTCATAAGTGCAAAAAACGTGGGCACATAGCAAAAGTTTGCAGAGCTTCATCTTCGCTTTCTACTTCTCAAATAAAAAGTTCTGAAGAGTCTTAAAATGGATACGACACAAGGTTCTTTGCAACGGAACTTGAATGAGTTCTTAAGACAATATAGAAAAGCTCCTCATTCAACTACTGGACAACCACCTGCTTTATTATTTTTAAAACGAAACATTGGCATACGGTTAGATCTTGTTCGACCCGAACCTATCAACGAGAAGATTTCTGAGAAACATCAAGTTGATTTTTTCAATACATACCGAGAATTTAAATTACTTTAACATGTTTATTTTCTTTCCGGTAATCCAAAATTAGACAAATGGATTCCAGGACGAATTAATTCTCGTCTAGGAGATCTGCATTATGAAATCAATTACATGGAAAAAAAGTATAAACGATACGTCGATCAAATTCGTGCTTTTACAAAGAAATCAGAAGAAGGGGAAGAAACAAGAAAGAAACCAGAATAAGTAACATTTTTTGAAGATAAAATTGATGCTAATTTGACACCTCTTTCCACCACAAGCACACGACGTCGTACTCGATTTTACAAAAATAACGCAACTCCAAGATCTATGAGTGCACAACAAGAAGTAAATACTGAAGTAATTACACCATCATATAAGGCTCCTTCGACTTCTCAGACTGTGTCGTTTAAAGAATCACCGACTATACAAGTTTCGACAACTCAAGAATCTTTAATTTCAAAATCTTTACCAACTTCAAGTGTTGAGATGTCTACGACTACAACGAAAGCTCAGTCTTCAACATCTCACGCATCTTTTCCACCTACTGTAAATGATTCCAAAATCTATCTACCTCTACAACTTTTCAAGAAGAATTTCCGTTTCAAACTCAAGATCAATTACTGTACGTTTACCCCAAGAACAGTCATTTTTCATTCCAAACACACCACCGATTCGACGAGCATTTCGGATACGCAAATCACGAACTATTTCCTCTACTAGGAATGATGGCGCGCTTCGCGCGCTCTTGATTCTATCTCTAACTAATAACACTGGTAGAAAATCTACCATAAGTGTTGAGCGGCACACTAATACTAATATTTTATAAGCATGTAACATGTTACTAAATCCCTCAAAACTATTTTTTGATAAATATATTAATAATGCTTAATGTCGTCATCATTGGTTTGAATAGTGAATTTGAAGAAAAGTTCAGTATAAGAGTCAGTGGGTTTGTCTATCATTAAAATGCCATTTATTTGCATTATAAAAAAGCTATACAACTGAAATTTTACACAGATACTTACTATGCTACCTAGAAAACATGTAACCTACATGATTATGATTTAACTGTTTTCATTCATATTTTCACATCGAGGTCCATATGATTTTTTTAATTTAGCGTATCAAATTTTGCTTGTAGACAGTTACACAGAAACTACCATCTCTACATATTGTATTTCTGGTTTCCAGTGTATTTTTTTACATGAAGAAAGTGATAAGTATTTTAGCTTTTTTGTCAAGACATTAATTAGTACCTTGACTTTTAACAGTTGTAAGAGATTTTGAGACCGATACCTGTTTTTCCATTTTTGCATTTATTCTCATTCGAAAACTAACAGGTCTAGACAGCTCATATTTTGCATATAGATTTTTTTTGTGATTGTGGAAAGATATTTAAAGTTGAATCAACGTTAACTGAAATACTTTTGTGTTCGACTACAACACCCATGATAATTATTTAGTCGAATAGCATGAGTTTGCATTCACATCAGTATCGGAGTCGAAATCAGAAGTTTTTCAGTTAAAGTCAATTCAACTTTAAATATCTTTTCACAATCACAAAAGAAATCTATATGCAAAATATGAGCTCTCTAGACCTGTTAGTTTTTGAATGAGAATAAATGCAAAAATGGAAAAACAGGTATCGGTCTCAAAATCTCTCACAACTATTAAAAGTAAAAATTCTAATTATCTGTTATCAAGGTTTCCACATTTCATTTAAACACCTCAAACATTTCTACCAGGGTTATGAGTTATGACTGTTTTGAGGGTTATGAATTTAAAGCGGTTCTGATCTCGTTGCCTAGGCAATCAATCAGCAACCAATCAGAATCTACTTCTACTATTATATTAAAGTGTTTAATGTCCCCGTGTGCCGTGCAGCCTTTCTCATCTTTTCCTAATAACTTAACATCTTGGATATAATTTTGGGCCTTATCATTTTTGAGCCTTCAAATTTTTGGGCATTAAAATTTTTGGGCCTCAAATATTTTTGGGCCTTAATAATTTCGGGTTATTTAAATATTCCTGTGTGCCGTGAAGCGATTCATATCTTCTCTTAATAACTGACATATTTGTATATATTAGTATAATTCTTATCTCATTTGAATTTTTTTAAGTCCTATAAATTTTGTTACAACATAGACTTAAGAGTAACAATTTCAGACCCGTCTAAACGATCACCGAAGCTAACAGTGCGCCTCCACTGAAACCCATAAAGTCGACAGTCACAACAAGTTTGTAGCATAAAAAGTTTAAATGAAAAACTATAAACAAGACTAAAGCTAATATGACAATACAAAGTAAAAAAAAATATTAAAGATCTTTAAATTTCAAAGGCCAGAGCAGACTGAGCAATGAAAACAATTTCCCTGGCTATCTATACATATTGTAATAATATCAGATATGTATATGAATATTATCGTACGAAATTATTATAATTTTTCCGAACTGGCCACTTCTAAAGTTCAGACTGAGGAATCGAAACCACTTTCCCGGCAATTTATACATATTGATTACATATTGATAGGAATGCGCAGATTGCATTTGTGAATATCAGAAATAAGTATATATATATATATATATATATATATATATATATATATATATATATATATATATATATATATTTAACTTACACTGCTTTCCAAAGTTTAGTCGGCTCTGACTATACTAGAAAAATATTACACATAAACTTATAGAAATATTATCGTACAAAATGTTTATGATTTGCTGATCATACTATATCGAAAGATTCGAGCAGACTGATCAATGAAACAACTTATATATATATATATATATATATTTGCGTAAAATTTGTTCATATATATATATATTAAAATTTTAAGGACGTTCTATTTGATATAAGTACTAAAATTTCCGCACTATCACAAGTCGCTGAATTGCATACAAAAAATTTGTGACGAGACACGAGTCTCGCACATATAAATACACATGAAGACGGCCGTAATAAACATAACATGCGCAACGAGCGAATACACACGACGCGAAATAGGCGCACGCGCGCAACATTCACAAGGCGAGTCCGCACGAAGCGAAGCGAGCGCGCGCGCGCGCAACAACCGCAAGGCGAGTCCGCACGAGCGCGGAGGGCGACAGCCGACGAACAGACCCCCCTTACCCCAGCCCGCAAATATTGAATATATATAATAAAAAAAATACTAGTCGATGTATTTTTAATTGCACATTACAAATAATCTATTTATTGTAATTGAACCTCCGTAGTTTTTTAATTAAAAATAAAAAAAGAAATGTGCTATATGTACCTTGGAAAAATACGTTTTTCTCAAGAAATATTGTGTTTACCGATATTCTATCAACGTTAAAAAATTGAACCCTAGCTATTTGTAATTGAGACACTGCTAAATATTGCAAAAAAAGCATTTATTTATAAAAAAATCTAAAAAATCACTTGAGAAATTTAACATACAGCACCAACGTATTGCGCATGCGCAAACCACTCCGAGTGCGTCAGCGGTCAGCGTGTGGCAGGCAAAGCGAGCAGCTGTTCTGCAGTGGAGAAAATACTTAGTGCTGCTGGCTGCACTTTGTGCTGATGCTGATGATGTCGCATCTGAAAGCAGTATGCAGCGATCCAGGGGTTATGCCATTGCCGCAATCAAGGATGGACTTTTCGGTTATTCATACAGGAAGTTCTGGTGGAGATGATTGTGATGAGAAATGACTGGACTGTGTGCACTAGGTGTGAGACTTACAGACCACATAGGGCACATCATTGTAGGATTTGTAAAAGGTGCATTAGGAGAATGGATCATCATTGTCCCTGGTACGATTGATTAATCATGCATATTCACTGTGGATGGGTAGTATTGGAATACTTATCTCTTTCCTCCTACTTTTCAGGATAAACAATTGTGTTGGTGAAAGAAATCAAAAATATTTCATACCATTTTTAGTGTATGTCGGTACTCTAGCTTTATACGCGATAGCCTTAGTAATCGTGTCTTGGGTATTTGATTATCCACAGTGCAGCAATGACATTGCAATAAAACAGAGTCGCATGTAAGTACTGATTTTCAGAGTTGCTTAATTTCTAGTTAAAAATTATTTGCAAAGAATAATAGCTTTTCGATAAATAACTGTGACAAGAAACATGCATTTTAAATTACTAGTATTACAACGATCTTTGATGATTGCTACAAAATTATATTTTTTTGTTTCAGTTTACACTGTGTGATACTAGTTCTCGAATCATCATTATTTGGAATGCTTGTAATTGCAATTCTAATATATCAATTCCAAGCTATTCTTGATGATGAAACCGCTGTTGAACGTGTACAAGGAACTCACAATCATCATAAGAATACTCATGCTTTTACTCTACTAGCTCAAGTCTGTGGCAAGAGCCATCCTATATTCTGGCTGCTTCTTTGCCATAATCCTCCCCGTTATTCTTGCAGGCGAGATGATCATCTTATTTGAGATGACCATCAAGTTTGATTAAATTATCTAATTTAAGTCAACAAAAAGAAAGTCTTTTAAAAAGAAATTGTCAGTCAAGTTGAAAGTTGTATATTTATTTATCTTATTTAGGTGGTTTTAGTTTTTATAATGATTTGCTATTGGAATGAATTCAATTTAAACTCGATTTATCTTTTTTGTTCTTGTTCTAAAACATAAAACAAAGTTTTTCTTTTCTAAAGACAATATTGACGAAACGTAATAAAATCTTGTGCCACTATTTTTTTTTATATTCTTACCAAAGGCAGTATCAAGACATAAAGAATAAGAAAGTGTCATATAAACAATTATTAAAGTACATTAATTCGAGTACAATTAAAATAATGTCACAATGTTTCAAAAGCTGTGTTATGTGTATCAATAGGAACTTCCATGATTAACAACATATTTTATATTATATCTTAGTCTTTGTAATGTATTTTATATTTTAAATTATGATTGGATTTGTTTGCAGTTTCTGTATTATACATGTGTATATACACTTACTTGTTTATGATAGATTGTAATGCAACAATTTTATTCATGAGAATATATTTTAGTATATTAAATATCTTGAAATCTTAAATATACATAAGTGAAATATGAAAACATGAATTCTTTTAATGCTGATATTCTAATTTCTAAGATATTTCAACAAGTTAATAAAAGTTGTTGCTACATAAACAAGTACAAGTCTTGAGATTTTTTGGGATATTTATGTAGCAACAACTTTAAGCACAAAGTGCAGCCAGCAGCACTAAGTATTTTCTCCACTGCAGAACAGCTGCTCGCTTTGCCTGCCACACGCTGACCGCTGACGCACTCGGAGTGGTTTGCGCATGCGCAATACGTTGGTGCTGTATGTTAAATTTCTCAAAAGTGATTTTTTAGATTTTTTTATAAATAAATGCTTTTTTTGCAATATTTAGCAGTGTCTCAATTACAAATAGCTAGGGTTCAATTTTTTAACGTTGATAGAATATCGGTAAACACAATATTTCTTGAGAAAAACGTATTTTTCCAAGGTACATATAGCACATTTCTTTTTTTATTTTTAATTAAAAAACTACGGAGGTTCAATTACAATAAATAGATTATTTGTAATGTGCAATTAAAAATACATCGACTAGTATTTTTTTTATTATATATATTCAATATTTGCGGGCTGGGGTAAGGGGGGTGAACGAACAGCTTAGCAACGACGCGCCAGGTGGCGCGAGCGGCGTACGCGCTCATACGTATCCGCACCGCGCGTCTTTATAAGGCGGACAGCGCAACACGGTGGAGAGTTCTACTCGAGCTCCACTCCAGGTGGCATCGTGCGCACACGTTTCTACAGGGAACAGCGAGAGATAGATCTGCGTCGACGAAGTCGTCTCGTGAGCACGCGTGACGATTTGGTAGACGAACCGAAACCCGTATCTCCGAACCCCGAAACTCCGAATTGCCGTCGTGAGCACACGAGGCAACCCGGAACAGCCGAGCGACATCGAGCCTCGTCTACGTGAGCACACGTGACGATACCCGGTGCCACCGTAAAAATCCTAACCAACAAAGCCAGCCTTACGCCGACATCTCACGACTCGCTTTATCTCTGTGCGCACACAGGATAAAGAGAGGAACAAGACGAGCGACGAAGATTTGTGAAGCCGTGCGCACACGACTTCATAAATACGAGGGATAACCTCAAAATCCCGTTATACTATCCTGGCCGCTACTACGCGCACACAGAGCGATCGAGATTCTTGTTACACAAGTCACCCGGATCGGTGTAGCTGTGTGCACACAACTCCACCGTACCGAATGAAATCCTAATCTTCAAACCCATCAACGATCTGCTATACCGTCACCGTACCGAAACACCGTAGCCGTAACCACCAACTCATTGTTATAGCGAAGTCGCGTAGATATTTTCGTAAATTGTTAACAGCGCTAGTCACGTATTAAATGCTTCACAACAAAGGCCATCATTTTTTAAAGAGAGGATACCATGATAATTTAAGAAATCTTTATAAATGAGGGCGGAAATGTAGTATATTTTAATTAACGTTCTTTAAGTTCTATTGTTTTTCATGCAAATTCATATTATTGATTGTAAATAATAAAAAGACAAAGTAATGTTAATTGAGCGTGGAATAAGGGGAAGAATAAGTCAATGTTGTAAACGTTATTCTCGAGCAAATAATATTTACATGGGAACCAACTATGATAATGACAAAGATACCAAATATTTAATGTATTTCGATATTAATAATCTGTATGGATGGGCAATGCAACAATTACTACCATATGGCGGGTTTAAATGGATGACAGAGAAGGCAATATGTCAAAACGATTTTTCCAGCGTAGATGACGATTCACCAATTGGCTACATTCTTGAAGTGGATTTAGAGTATCCAGAGCAGCTTCATGACGACTTTGCACTCTAAAGAGCGATATGTTCTACATTATCGAAATTGGAAGCAAGCTCTGGCCAATGGGTTGCAAATTCAATGAAGACATAGAGTCATACAGTTTAATCAGAGGCCGTGGCTAAAAACTTATATAGATTTGAATAGTAGCATGCAAAGAGAAGCGAAAAACGAGTTTGAAAAAAATCTTTACACGTTGATGAATAATGCAGTTTTTGGCAAAACTATGGAAAACGTGAGAAAGCAAGTTGACCTTAAAATTGTAACTAAATGGGACGGAAGATACAGTGCGGAAGCACTTATTGCTAAACCGTATTTTCACAGTCGCATCATACTGGATGAAAATTTGGCAATTTTAGAACTAACTAAAACCAAAGTTAATATGGATAAACTCATTTATACTGGACTCTATGTGCTTGATTTATCAAAAACTTTACTATACAGCTTTCACTGTGATTACATGAAAAAGTGGTTTGGTGATAGCTGTAAGCTGTTGTATACAGATACGGACAGTTTAATATACGAATTATGTGATATAAATATATATGAAATTATGCAGCGAGATATTGATCATTTTGACACTTATGACTATTCAGAGGACAATATTTTTGGAATGTCACGGAGAAACAAGAAAGTAGTTGGCTTGATGAAAGATAAGGGCAACGGACGCATCATGACTGCGCAGTAAAATGTACAGTATTCGAGTGGAAGGTCAAGACAAAGTGAAAAAAGTAAAAGGCGTGAAAATCACTGTAGTACAAAATTCAATAACTTTTGACTATTATATACAGTGTTTACAGAACATGTCTACGCAGTCTCGTGAATAATGCGTCATTCGTTCTTACACACATAATATATTTAGTGAAAAACATGTAAAGTTAGCTTTAAGTCCATACGATGATAAAAGGTATTTACTACAAGGTGAAACTGATACTTTACCTTGGGGACATTATAAGATTATGCAAATAAATGAAGAATAAATTGTATTATGTTAAAATAAAAATACTAAAATTATTTTATTATAAATCTGATTTATTTATCTAACTATTGTGCGTATTATCAAATCCTAACCATTTTACAGAAAGCTGATTTGCACGTTTTTGCAATACTCTCTCTACAAGATAAACGTCTGGATATTTGGCTTTAAAGAGTTCTAGTTCATAAAAACCACCAGCGATGGGTTGATCATGATAGTCCTTCAACTTGTACGTTGGCATAGGATATGTTGGTATGATTTGAAATGGTAAAAATCTCTGTCAACCAGTTGGGTGTATAACCCTTCTCAAATACCTGCTTCATTTTGCTCTCTCGCACCTTATCTCCAACCTCAAATTTAGCTTTATTTCTGTTTTCTTGGCGAGAAAAATGTTTAAGGACTTTAGTTTCATTCTCCTTGCTGACATCTTTAGGTTTCATACCGATAGTGCGATGCTTGCTATTATTGTACTCTGCCAGTAAATCAGATAAAATATCAAGCCATTTGTAATTGCCTCGCAAACTAAATTGCTTGAAGCGCTCACAGATAGAAGCTTAGAGTTTGCTGTATGTCGAGTAGATATGAATGCCATACCGCTGCATGAGACCTTCAAATGATGAGTTGTAAAATTCTTTGCCTCGATCGGTATGCAAGTTCTTTGGTACACGACCCTGCTCAAGAATAGATTTCATGGCTGATGTAACTTCGTTTCCCGTTTTCCGCTTTAAAGGTACGGCCCAAGCGTACTTTGAAAAGACATAAATATTAATTAAATATTATTATCCATACGTTGTATACGTAGCTAATAAATTTAATTAATATTTTTACACTGTACTTGTTGCTAACAATATTTAATAATATTTTTCAGAAATGTCTTTCATTAGGTCTGAGGGGGCATGTTTAAGGTACATTTTAAGCCCGGGTAGAGTAAAGAAGACGGTCCGGATCATCCACAAAGCCGTGGCAAGTGACTAAAAACACTTATTAACATACTAAAATGTCATAAATTTTGGTCAGTGATTTTGTATGGTATATATATGATATTTCTCGGTAGAAATAGTGTATATTGTAAATATTTTTAGTAGTTATTTTTTGTTTTTTAATTTACGTAAAAAGAAAAAAAAATATCAGATGAATATATTGATGTTTTTTTGTAGGATTTCTCAGACTGGATCCCTTAATGAACACATTTATCAACAAATTTCCAGTGAAGCTTTATCTGCCAGAATATCAGTACTGTGGACCTGGTACTAAACTAGCAAAGCGATTAGCACGTGGGGATACTGGAATTAACCGTCTCGATAAAGCTTGCAAAGAGTACGATACTGCCTACTCACAGAATCGAGAAAACGTTAAAGCAAGAAACGTTGCAGATAAGATTTTGGCTGCAAAAGCCCGGCAGCGAGTCGGGGCGAAAGACGCGGGAGTTGGTGAAAATGCAGCTGCTCTCGCCCTAGCAAGTGCCATGAAGGTAAAAACCAAGTTTAGTATAGTTCTAAAGCGACGAACAAAGAAAAAAGAAACATCTATTTTACTGGCTAGAGTAATCAAAGCTGCTTCCACCTCTGCCATTCTAAGCAACGACTTTCGGGAAGTCATTCGTAGCGCACTCAAGGCTGCTCGTCAAGCTGTAAGCAAGGCCGGAGGGAAGAAAAGTGTACGTGTTCCACGTGTGCTGTCAGGCCCATCCAAAATTGGAGGAGTTCTACCATTTCTCATACCAATACACGGAGAAACCTTTTTGTTGAAAAACACGATGGAACCTGCGCAGTGTTTATTTTGATGAACAGTCACCGTGAAATAGTGTGCACGCACGCAAAAGAACGTTACCGATTGCCCAAATTTTCAGTGATCGCGCACTGAAAAAACAGGCGTTGACGCGCGCCATCTCGCGTGCACCGGAAAAAACGGCGATCGCACTGTCTTTTAACACACGCGCTATAACGTTCACTGTTATTTTCGATGATTTGGGCTCTCCGTGTATTTGCTGGTTTGAGTGCGACAGGTGCATTAGCAGGTGGCGCTGCTGGTATCGCTAAGATAGTGAATGATGCTAGTGCTGCTAAGCGGCAGCTTGAGGAAGGTCAAAGATATAATAAGACAATAGAAGCTATTGCGCTCGGCAAAGGTCTATATCTCAAACCTTACAATGAGGGTTACAGTATGTGCCTGAAACGTGGACAAAACTTAAGAAAAAAAACTTCAAACTGCCGCAACGTGCATTAACCGATGCTGATCTTCTCAAATATGCTCGCATCTCAAAAATTCCATATTTTTGAGGTGTCTACATGCGAAATGCACTACCTACGAATGGACCACGCCATCGCGAATCGACAATTATCAATCTTGATGATGAAAGTGGACCTGACACGCATTGGGTCGCCTATGGAATACGAGGCAACTTTGTAGTGTATTTTGACAGTTTTGACAATTTACAACCATCTCAGGATCTCATGAAGTACTTGAATGTAGGATGCGGAGTCAAGTACAATCAAGAGAATTATCAGGACTATAACAGCTACAACTGTGGCCATCTTTGTCTAAAATGTCTGCTGAATGATATATAAGTGTTTGTTATGCTTCAGCTGTAGTTAGTAGTGTTCGAGTAGTCATAGAAGATTTACTAACACTGAGCTTATCTGGAACCTCATCTGTACTGGAAGCTCAATATTTTCTACCACTTGACTTGTCGCCAAGCAAAAACTACGTTCACGGATTTGTAGAGTTGTTGACATTCAATTCAATACCCAATATTGATACCGGCAATAACAAGTTTTACGTGGGAGGAGAGTTGATAATTTTGCCTACAGGCAGCTATGAAATTTAAGACATTGAGAAAAGTCTGAAAGAGGCGCTAACACTAAAAGGCATAACACTCAAACTCAAGCTGAACAACAACACCTTTGATGCATTATCAGGAGTAATCAATCAATTGATTTCCAGCCAGAAGATTCTATTGGAAAATCGTTGGGTTTCACGAGTCGTGTATTGTCGCCAAATATTGATCGCGAATCCGACTTGCCAGCCACCATTCATTCATTCATTCTTCAAGTTAACGCTTTACGCCTTGAGTGTAATATTACTTCTGGGGCATACATAAACGAGCATAAGGTGCACACTTTACACGAATTCTTTCCAGCTGTCCCACCAGGCTACAAGATTATTAAAGTACCATCGCCTATTATTTACATGCCAGTAACTATCAAGAATATAAATAACTTGCAGCTGCACATCGTCGATCAAGATGATCATTTAGTTAATTTTCGTGGTGAAGTCATAATTATTAGATTACATATCATATTAGTATAAGCATTATGGGCATTATGTACAATTCTAAAGTAGGTAAAGGCTATAATACTAACTTACCATGCCGTCAAGCAATCAGTCGTCGACGAGTGCTCAAAGCGCTAACACGTTAAAACATACAGTTCCTAAGAAGCCTAGGTCTAAAAGTAGTTCTTAAGTATACAACCACCTGTCGTATTTGACGAATCTGTTGCGCATTACAAGATTCATGCGCATCAGCCCTATACTTTGTCAAATTTCAACAACAGCGATGAAATGCGCATAGATATACAACATCAAGATCTATGTGTACTGCCTTCGCGCAGTTCATTAGACATATGCGGAAAATTGCAAAAAGCAGATGGCACTGCCCTCACAGGCACAGCGTTTGTAAACAAAGCCATATGTCATCTATTTGAAGAAATTCGTTATGAGCTCAACGCCATAGAGATTGATCGATGCAAGAATGTGGGCTTGTCAAGTCTCATGAAAAGATTCGTATCATTTAGCCCCAGTCAGAGCTCAGTTATTGAAAAAGCTGGCTGGATCGATACTGCAGAGACTGAACAGCAATTAGTAGCCAATAATAGTAACTTTGGCGTATCAATCCCACTTAGCATGATCCTAGGCTTTGCTGAAGATTATCGCAAAATCGTTGTAAATGCCAAACACGAGCCCATTCTCACAAGATCAAATTTCGATGTGAATTCTGTTGTGCAGACGCAAGTAGCCACGGCTGGTCAAAACGTTTACAAGAATTACCAAGTTAAAATCACTAAAATTAAAGCAGCACATATGGCTTATGCCATATGTGCTGTTCTCAGATAAACATACAATTAAATTACTCAATCACCTGGAAAAGGATAGACCTGTCACCATGAGTTTTTGTAGCTGGGAGCTGTATGAATATCCCTTACTGCCCAGTACATCGAAATACGTATGGACTGTAAATCAGCTGGAGAAGTCTCGCTTCGTTATTCTCGGCTTTTAGATAAATCGCAAAGGACGAAGAACAGCTAATGCCAGTCGCTTTGATCATTGCAACATAAGCAATGTCGCACTGTTTCTCAATTCTCAACACTATCCCTATGGAAATCTCAATCTCATTATTAATAATAATCAGTATGTTCTATTATACTACATGTATGCCAACTTTCAAAATACTTACTACAACAAAGGGGTAGAATCAATGCTAAATAAGAACGACTATCTGACGTATACTCCTCTTTTTGTTATTGATTGTTCGAAGCAAAATGAGTCACTGAAGCAAGCTTCAGTGGATGTTTGTCTTGAAGTCGATATAACCCTATGAGTGGGGATGTGAAAAAAATTGTGTAAAGGCTGGTGGGAGAAAATCGTATTAAACGAACAGCAGCAGCTTATCTTAGGCAGTCAGTCATGATGGAATACGTGCTTGCATGGATTCAGAAAGCCTGTAAACGAATTTGTCGTCAAGGAACTTGCTATAGTTCTACTCAATTCGTACCTCAAGACATTGGTGTTTTGTTTTCAAGCCGCCCACACCTTGGCGCAGACTTACAGCCAAGTACAAATCTGAAAATCTCTGGCTGGAACGTAATTATCATGGACTATCTTGGAGTTCGGGAAATATGGCCTACGAAGAGTTCGAAAATGTGTTGAAAAATGTTCTACATACCGCAAGTGTTGTGTATGTCAAAAGAGCTCAGAAGAAGCAATGGCTCGAGAAATTCAATTTACACGTAGTCGATGTGGGTGAAATGAACTTTCCCTCATTACAAAAGCTGAAATATGATATTTTAGAGCCACTCTGCTCACACCATAAATGTGCATTGAAGGTATACTGTGCGCACATAGATGTATTGTTACTGAAAAAATTTTATCACGATAATACGCCATCGCTGAAGAGGTCACTTAGACAATTTTATCGCACAGAGCACCTACCTTTTATGACATTGAACGATATAATTTCCGAAAGAATTTATTATAATATTTACCGCTAATAGCGTTAAGCAAGTTTGGGATAAACTACCAGAACATTTAAAGCTAGACTCATTTAAACTAAATTTTGGAGTGCTTACGCTGTAGAGAATACAATTCCATTGCGAGTGAAAACCTGCCATTAAAAAAAGATTCTGTACAGTGTAAACTAAATGCTAACAACAACAATAAAAAGCAACATGGAAAAGCAGGTGCGTTTTCAAGAAAAACCAACAGTTCATTTAATGTGTACATGGGCATATGCACATGAAAATGCACGCTGTAGAGAGTGGGAGCAAGAAGCCCGAGAGCGTTTCAAATTAAAGATTGAAAGAACAGGTAAAATTATTGTGCCAGTTCTTATGAAAAAATTCAACCAGTTAACCCCTCTTACTGTAGACAACAAGATATAAATATAGAGCAGATTGGGCTTTTCTGTCATTTACGTTTTGACGCTCATCAAAAATGGGTCAAACTTGAAGCAGTGCAGAATACATTTCACTCCCAGATAGCAAGAACAAAAAGATTACAACAAAAAATAACACTTCTCAAAAATGTTCTACATATACATACTCAAAATCTGAAAAACTACGTTATAAAACATTTTAGCTATGTGTGATTCATCTGTGCTTTATAAAAGAGCAGCAAATACATCAGCTTCAGTCAGTACTCATAGAACATTCGTCGTTACTTGAACGTCGCAAATGGATTACAATGAGATTAATCGTCTTGGACGCAAGGATTTCCTACTGACGAAGAAACTAGCGAGTTTTGAGCTAGAGAAAAAACATCAGATCACCAGTGTGAGAGAAATGAAGACAAAGTATGGGGACAGAGTCTTCGTCGAACTGGAGGATTCGTTTAGCATCTTTTTACCTGCAAGATTAAGCAAGTTACTAGCTGAATATTTTCTCAAGTAATTGTGCTCAGAATGTAAAATAAAAGAAATATACATGCAATATTTTGAGTGTGATGAAAAAGATAGAATTTGGGTATTTAGAGAAATAAAAAAAAATGTTCTTTTACATGCGACTATGATTATTTTTAACCCTTTGTCCCTAATCCGTATGCATACTGTCCTCCATAAAAAAGAATCGTTTAGAGTAAAAACTGGCTGATTGGCTCTTTTCATTCTCTCTAGGCCCGATGCTGCTATCACTAGCTGCTCGCCAGTCGCTGACGTCACCGCCAACAAGTCGTACGCAGCGATAAAGGGTAGAAGTGTTGCAGCGATGCAGCGTGCGCGAGGATAACGCGCATTTGCGTGGCTAGAGCGTAACTTGATCCGTGCTCGGCTAGCTGCATCAAGTGCGCGCTCGAGAATTATTATCTCTCCCTCGATGCTGACCTTGAGCAGCGAGTATGCTGCCCGAAGTGTACCGCCCGAAGCCGCCCTATACATCGAGCAGCCTCCTGCAGATAGCAGGGAGTATGCTGCCCGAAGTCACCCTTGCATACTTTTCAATGCGGCATTTAAAGCTGCTTCGAATAATAGATGCACGCTTGAGGCAGTGACGCATCATCACTGCAGCGTGACACAGAGAGAGAGAGAGAGAGAGAGAGAGAGAGAGAGAGAGAGAGAGAGAGAGAGAGAAAGAGAGAGAGAGAGAGAGATTTTTTTAGATTTAATTGTTTTTTATTGTTGTACATTGTATTGTACATATACAATTATAGTATATTATAAAAAGAATAAAAATTTTGTGTAAGGGTGTTTGTGTAGGGGTGCTAGTGCGTGTGAAGAGTATGAAATGGAATGAAGTGAAATGAGATGAATGCGAATGTGTGTATGTTTGTGTGATGTTTATGTGTTTTCCAGATTGAAGAAGTAATTTTTAGCTGCTTGTTTAAAGTA
This sequence comes from Nasonia vitripennis, assembly GCF_009193385.2. Classification (NCBI taxonomy): domain Eukaryota; kingdom Metazoa; phylum Arthropoda; class Insecta; order Hymenoptera; family Pteromalidae; genus Nasonia; species Nasonia vitripennis. The sequence goes on along the minus strand of NW_022279616.1, from coordinate 1,090,081 downwards.
TGATATGGATAGTGTGTTGCGAAGATGAGATGGAAGGCTATTCCAGAGGTAGGAGACGCTGATGAAAAATGAATTTTTCAGCGTCTCCGTCTTGAAGGACGGGATGTCCAGTGGAGTCACCTCACCCCTCACAGGCCTGAGCGCGACGTGAAAATCGAAATAGGCTATTAGATAAGTAGGTATTGAGGTGTTGAACATTTTTCTTAGAAAACAGGCCATGAAGTATTTCCTACGTCCGGCGGTGTTAAGCCATTGCAGCTCACGCCTGTAAGGGGAGATGTGCTCGTCCTTCCTCACACCGTAGATATAACGGATCCCCGTATTGACAAGCCTCTGCAGTTTTAAGTCAAGTTCCTGAGTCAGGTCGCAGTAAGCAAGTGAGCAATAGTCAATGAGGGGAAACAGGAGTGCTTGCACTAAATGTTGGCGCAATCTAAGGCTAGTGCTTTTCCGAAAAAAATAGAGACGGTACATTAAAGAGTGAGCACGTTTACAAATTTGTGTAACGTGCTCTTTCCACGTAAGTTTGGAGTCAAGCACCAGCCCCAGGTTGCGCACCGATGATTCAAAGTTGACCTGGGCTCCCCCTATATTTATATAGGTGTTAGCAGTAGAAGGTAGAGCGTTTATATAGTAGGGGGAACCCAGGACGATAGCCTTAGTTTTAGTTACATTTAGTTTAAGTCTATTCAGCGCAGCCCAGCCCATTATCCTCTCGGCGTTAGCGCTCATCCTGATAGAACAGGAGTCAAGCTCCTCGAGGTAGCATTGGCTGTAGATCTGCAGGTCATCCGCGTAGATTAGATGGGACACATCTGAATCTAGGCAAAAACCAATATCATTGATGTACAACGAGAACAACAAGGGGCCTAAAACTGACCCCTGTGGGACACCGGTGTTTAGTGGTAGAAAGGTAGAGATCTCATTGTTGTCACCAATGACGGCCTGTTCTCTTCCCGAGAGGTAAGATGCAAGCCAGCGGATAACCTGCTTGGAGAAGCCGAAGGAGGATAGCTTTCCGAGTAGCACGACGTGACACACCGTATCAAACGCCTTGCTAAAATCAAATAGAAGTAGAAGAGTGACTTTCTTCCTGTCTATCCCAAGCCTGACATCATCAGTCAGCTTAATTAAGCCGGACTGCGTGCTGTGGCCAGTGCGAAAACCAGTTTGGAAGTTGTCAAGATAAAGTCTTGTTTCAAGGTATTCAGAGATTTGATTGTGCACCAGCCACTCCAGCGCCTTGGATAGGAAACAAAGTAGAGAGATCGGACGGTAGTCTGTTACAGCTGTTGGAGAGTTGATCTTGTTTAATGCTCTTACGAGCGATGACTTCCAGGCGGAAGGAAAGCGTGCCTCGCTCAAAGACAGGTTGAAAATTTGACAAAGTAAAGGAGCGAGTATCGGCAATGCTTTGGAGATTACAACCTGTGGGATGCCATCGCTTCCCCTGGCCTGGGTATTGAAGTGTGATACTGCATCCAACACGTCCAACTCTGTGATAGCCCTGAAGATGAAATGTTCAGGGAGGTCTAGACTCTCAAGGGTTCGCAGATACTCCTCAACAGATGGAGCTTGAGGATCATTTGAGATGGAACTAAAGTGTTTGTTGAGATCATCTGGAGAGAACCGAGCAGGTGGAGAAGATTTAGAGGTAGTAATACCAAGATTTTCAAGCTCTCTCCATATCTCTGCAACGTCGGTCAGAGTAGACAAGCGTGAATAATAGTAATTCAGCCTGGCCTCCTCGACCCGTCTATGAGCGTCGTCCCTTGCGATTCTATAAAAGTATAGATCCCAAGGTAGTCGACTTCTGCGAAAGCGCCTGTAGAGTCTATTCCTTTCAGTTAAGAGGTCACGAAGAGCCGCGGTGAACCACGGGTGACGCTTACGTCCAGGTGTCACAGTCTTTAATGGGTCTAGATGATTTATAGCTTTCGTGATGTTGTCGTTAAGGATGGTAATGCATTCGTCAAGTGATGGCGTGGTGAAAGATGACCAGTTACATGCGCTAAGGAAGTCCCTTAGCTTCTCAGCACAAATCCCTTTGTAGTTTCTGAGAGAGAGAGAGAGAGAGAGAGAGAGAGAGAGAGAGAGAGAGAGAGAGAGAGTTCCCGATGATTCGCGCAAAAGTTTTTGTACTAAGAAAACGCGCATATGCTGTCGAAGAAAGCACGTAAATAAGAATGTGCTCGCGAAACAATAGGTGTAACTCGATCCACGCGCGAGTCGCCGCGGCTGCATGCTCGCTAGTAGCTGACGTCAGCGCTGCAGCCTGCACTCTAGAACATTCCGAAATGTATAAAGGTGCTGCTGCGTTTGACCTTGAGCAGGCTTCTGAGCCAGGAGTACACAGCTCACCCCCAGAAGTCCGCACCTCCCCCGCCACGAGCGGCCTCTTAGAGACAGCACGGTGTCTGCATTATACGATCCGAAGTATGCTGCCCGACAAGAATGCGGCCCCCCACCCTAGTATAGCTACTTGTGTTTGTGTATGTGTGTTTTTTTTTTTATGTGGCGTAGGCAGAGCAAGCTCTGCACAAGTGGCCCTCTGACACAGGATATACTTCCGTAGGGCCCGTAAAGTAGCCTTTTTTGGCTTCTCCTTTGAAGTTTAACATTTCCATACATCCCTCATTCACCAAGGTGATTAGGGATTCAGGATCAAACTCTTCTTCTTACTGCATAGTCCTGCCGTCTTCTACATTATGCATCGTCCAGCCGTTTGCTTCCTGCAGCATCGTCCGTTCGTTTACATCGAGCAGCATGGACTGGCCGTCCTCTGGACACACTCAACCCCAATACCTACGTTCCTCTGCATCGGGTGAGGGAGTCTGGGCTTAACTAAGTTACCTACGTTCCTCAGCATCAGTCCGAGAAGCGTTTCGTATCTACTACCTAGTGGCCTTCGTCTAGGAACAGTTTTACTCAGCTGTTTCGCCTTGTCCTTCCCTTCTATTCTCTTCGTCATTTCTAACCTTCTTAAGAATGGTTCTTACGTAGTTGTTGACTGCGCACCAGCCAACTTTTGACGTTGGCATAGCTGTCATCATTGACGCAGGGGTCAACCTAGTCTGAAGGTTACACTCAAGTTCTTCTCGTTTCATTTCGTATCGCGAACAGTCACAAAAGACACGCTCTGCATCTTCGTTTGCTTCCAAACATACTGGGCAATTCGGATTGTCCTTTATCTTGAAGTGGTGTAGGTAGGCTCGAAAGCACCCATGCTCGCTTAAAAACTGCTTAAGATAGTAATTCACTTTCCCGTATCGTCTATTGGTCCAGCCAGCAATACGTGGTATGAGGCTGTGAGTCCATCGCCCCTTTCCACTGGTGTCCCATCGTCTTTGCCACTCAGCTCAGGGTTTGTTCTTTCGTGAATTTCCAAACTTCCTTTTGGGTATTGTCATCACGCCGGCTTTCTTCGTATATATTTTTCCGCTCTGTTTCTAGAAGGTCAATAGACGGCATGCTTGAGATAACGCACACTGCATCTTCTGATACTGTTCGGTAGGTAGCAGCGACCCGCAACGCACTTCTCCTATAAACTGTCGACAGCTTTCGTGCAGAGGACTTCACCAACATAGCGTCCGCTCATATTAGGGCATCGTATAACATAATTAATGTAGTTACACTGGCTAGGAGTAACCTTCGACCCTGCGTTGGTCCACCTATATTTGGCATTAGTCGCGATAGTGTAGCACCAACTTTTACTGCCTTATTGCTCACCCTCTCGAGATGCTGCTTAAACGTTAGTCTGGCGTCCATGGTGATTCCCAGGTACTTAATGGTCGGCTGAGAGTCTATTTTGTATCTGTCCACTGTCAGCGTTATTTTCTCTATTTTCTTTCTACTAGATATAAGGATAGTCTTCGTTTTATGCCTAGCAAGCTCAAGTCCAGTCTGCTTTAGCCAATCGTGGATTATACCTACTGCCCTGTTAGCGATTTATGTCACCTTTCCTTTTTGCTTTACTACTACCACTACTGTAATGTCATCTGCAAACCCTACAACCGTTGCTCCTTCGGGTAGCTCTAGCCTAAGTACTCCATCGTACATGATGTTCCACAATAATGGGCCACGCACTGATCCTTGTGGGGACCCTCCGGTTATTTTATAGGATTTCGTGCCTTTCTCTGTGTCACACAAAAGGGTTCTGTCTTTCAGGTAGTCAGACATAATCCTTCTTATATATGCGGGTATTTTTTTTCGTAGTGCCTTGTGTATCTTGCCCCAGCTGGTTGAGTTGCACTGCGCGACAGACACTGTCTCTCCCGAGCTCGCGCGACGAGTCAAAAGGCACGCAAAAAAGAGCGGCTGCTGCGCGTCCGGCTGCGCGCGCCACAACCCAGCTAACATATCGGGCAAAAGTGTCATGGCGGGCCACGTTGGACGGACCGGAATATTCAAAGTTATTTTGTCCCCCGAGTGTACTTACTACGTATCTTACTATGCCTGTTTCATAAATATTAAAGTTATCCCATCATTGAACATAACAATTTTGAGTTAGTGTTATATTATGTTTGCAAAAATATTGTTATAAACTCAACTTACTTTGATTAATCTCACTTTATTTTTAATATCTAATTTCATTTGAATTGACATACATACTATTATATTACATTTGTAACTCATTACACATTATGTTATTAAAATGTACAGAAAAATAATCAAACTCGCGCAACTTTGTAATTTTTTGTGTATATCATAATAATATAATTTTTTTTAAATTTTCTTTGGAGCAATGAATATTTATACCTAACATCAACCGATCGACGTTAGGAGTGAGGTGACCCTGCTAGTATATTATATTAAAGTTAAATACTTAATGAACCTGTGCGCCCTAAAGCCATTCACATTTTTTCTCATTAACTTAACATCTAGGAGTTACCCTGACACCTGGACATCATCTATGAGGTGGATATAATTTTGGGCCTTTTTTGGGAGTTTTTTAAATTGTCCTGTGTGCCGTGAAGCCATTCACATCTTGTCTCAACAATATATAAAATAGGAAATGATTAATTTGCTAATTATTAATTTATATATATATATCTACTTTTACTATTAGTCTAAGAGCTGGCAACATGTCAAGCAACATGCCTCGAGGCACGAAATATTTTACATGCAAATAAATGTATGAGTATCCGCAAAGCTAAATTCCTACCGTCAGAAGGCGTGCTGGAGGCTAAGTGCGTGGGCGGCCGATGAAACATGTAAATTTTCGGACAAAAAAAAACTGCCTATCGGCACAGCTGAAAATTTGTAGAGATATCGAGGAAAATTAGGAAAAGCAGGAAAAAAATCGTTAGAAGGTTAAATAGAGGAGAAAGGGTTGTCAGAAGCTGCTAAATTTGCGAAAAATCGCGGAAAATTTACATGTTAAGCGGTACTTCTGACAATAAGGATTTTTGTTGTTTACTCATAGAATAAACTCTATGCAAAGTGTCAGAAGGCTAAGTGGAAGCGATCGTAAGATAGTCGGATTCAAAGTGCGAGAGCGTATTTTGGCGCGCGGCGCAGCGCTCAGTGGACTGACGGTTTTTATCTTGATTTTCACACCGTACATATTAAACGGTACTTCTGACAATTGGGATTTTTATTGTTTACCCATAGAATAAACTCTATGCAAATTGTCAGAAGGCTAAGTGAAAGCGATCGTGAGATAGTCGGGTTCAAAGTGCGAGAGAATTTATCGACGTGCGGCGCAGCGCACAGTGAACCGATCGCTTTTCTCTTGATTTTCATGCGCACATTTTTCATAGCACTTTCCATAATTTATTGGGATGTTGATAAATCACTAATATATACCTTGAAATAAAATGTAAAAAGTAAAAAATAAAAATTTATTTTAAAAAACACTAATTTTTTCGATCGGCACCCACTTGTCCTATTTCATCTGCGTCTAGGTCTACCTAGCGTCTAGGTCGCGTTACCATCGGCCTGTCCTTCATGACACGCGCTGCCGTACGGTCGTCTCCCATTCTCGCTACGTGCCCTGCCCATTCCAGTCTGCGTGATTTTATTATTCTGTTAATAATTGGTGATGCGTATAGATTGTGTAACTCATCATTGTGTAGTCTGCCCCATTCCCCGGTTTCCTCATCTTTCTTCGGCCCGTATATTTTTCGCAAGACTTTATTTTTAAATACCCTAAAACGGTTGTCCGCCTGCTTAGTGAGAGCCCACGTTTCGCACCCGTACAGAACCACCGGCAGTATTATTGTCCTGTATATTCTTACTCTAAAAAAAATTAACTTTTAAAAAAGTAAAAAGTTAGGCAAGTTTGATATATTTCGCAACAAAATTACAGATTGAAAAGTACTAAGATCAATCAAACAAAGTCAAGTTTATTATATTTAATCGTGATGAAGCAAGGAACAACTCTCAAGATAATTACTACGTAACTTGCCATGCCCGTTTAATTTTGTTTATTGGTGAACAACTAAAATTTCCTTTTATGTATTAGAACGTCATACAAACACCATAAGTACAATGAAACGGGCATGGCAAGTTACGTAGTAATTATCTTGAGAGTTGTTCCTTGCTTCATCACGATTAAATATAATAAACTTGACTTTGTTTGATTGATCTTAGTACTTTTCAATCTGTAATTTTGTTGCGAAATATATCAAACTTGCCTAACTTTTTACTTTTTTAAAAGTTAATTTTTTTTAGAGATTTCAATCCTTTTTCGTAAATTTTTTTGAGTATTTCATATTCGACGTCGTAGAAATAAAATATAAGCATATTTAGCACCTTTAGATCAAAGCTTTTTTGTAACATTTTTATCACTAACATGAGATCACTGATAGTTCTGATATACACCACCCTCGAATTATTTCTACGCCTAGACACCAAAGAACCACGGCGCGAACTACCCAGAACTCGTTATCGGCCACCCTGTACACCTAGACGCCGTCATCGTATGATTTATTTACCTAGACAACAAAAACCACGAAGCGCACCACCTAGACGTCGTCATCAGCCACCCTATTTATCTAGACACCTTTCTTGAAAGATTTTTACACCAAAACACCGAATACTACGGAGCACACATTTATAATTCAAGCAGAGTAGCAGACAATGTAGGTTCAATAGCTTGTGCGGCCAACTTCACAGTCTAACCACTCGGTAAAACTGCACGCAGCTAACTTAACGGTCTTACCACTTTTTAGGCTGAAGAAAAATTAAGCGAGTGATTTCAGCATTTTTGTTCACCTGCATATTTGTTTATTATGTTAAAGCTGGTTTATTGCTGATATTTTGGTTTAAAATCATAGTTTGGCATACCAGTATAAACATTTATCAAAATTAGCTGGGTACATGAATGATAAATAATTTATTTCCTTAATTGAAAATTCGAGATACCAATATAGAAGTAAATAGTGTCACGGGCGCCGCGGCGTCGTCTGCTTCTCAAACTCGCCTTCGTGGCGCTCCCGCGCCACTTGATTTTAACGTTTTTAGACAACAGCCTCGACTTAAGTAAATTACTCACGGCGTAGAAGCAAGCATTACCCGAATGGAGTCTCTTGTTTATTTCGACATTAATCTCGTTTCTATCATTTATGGTCGTACCTAGATACCTGAATTCGCTAACCTTTTCAAGAGTGAAATTCCTAACTCTGAGATCTCCCTCCCCTCTGCAGGTGCCTAGTTTATCCACAATCATGTACTTTGTTTTTGATTCACTTACTTCTAACCCTGTATACTCCGCCGCTTTTATGAGGATTTCCGCGTTTCTTGCTACCGTTTCCCTACAATCCCCCAGTATATCCAAATCATCTACATAGCCTAGTATCTGCGTTGTTTCATTAAGCGTTGCGCCCAGCTGGCTAACCTGCATTTTTCTAACGACATACTCTAAGGTTAAATTGAACAGCACATTAGAGAGCCCATCCCCTTGTTTTAAACCATCGCGTATCGTGAAGGGTTCTGATACATTACCGCCTACTCGGACCTTTCCCGTGCTTCCGTTCAGACATATTTGAATCAATCTCAGGAGTTTTTTTGGTACACCGAGAAGTACTAGAATTTGATACATTTTGCTTCGCTTAATAGAATCGTACGCTTTTTTAAAATCTATAAATAGTTGGTGTATGGTTTCGCAAAATTCCCACTTTTTCTCTAACAATTGTCTACTTGTTTCTATTCTCCTAATAAGATTCTTTTGATACTCCCGCTTCTTATTTCTGTAGATCGCGCTCGCCTATTTCCTTACGTTAGAACACTCTTCTACGGTCCTATCACTTCTATTGTGTAAGCTAACTAATTTAGCCTTTTTGCGCCTTTCAAACCAGAGTTCGCACTCTTCATCAAACCATGGTTTGCTCTTTGGCTTGTTCTTTTTACCTAGTACTTTGTTCGCGGCCTCTTTTACCGTTTTTTCGATGTCCCCCATAAGCTATTCGGTTCGTCATTCCCATCCGGCGATGTGTTTGCTACACTAAATTTATAAACAAAATGAATCTATTTCGTAATCTATATCTAAAATATTCTCTTCAAATTCAGGATCTTCATCGCTGTTATATTCAGTCTCCTCGTCATCAACTGAAAATAATAAATATTTTAATGAAATGATCATTACACAATCAAGACGTCCATCCTGAAGTTTGGGGCTCGAATTCGATTGGATCTGATGAGGTAGCATTGTTCCACAAGTGCTCAATGTAGTGGGCTTTTTCTATTTGTTGAAGTAACTCGCTGTAGCAAGGTGGCAAGCAGGAAGCGTCGAAATTTTTTAATTTTTTTCTTTAAAAAAGCTTCGTCAGTATTTTTAACTTTATAATTTCGGAGAAACATTTGAAATCTGACATTATTAGTTTTTTCATGCTTCTCATACCCATACATGCTACATATAAATAACTCTATTTTTAAGAAGGTTTCGTCTGTATCGATTGAAGTATCTTTTAACGCAGCAAATGCCTTCTAAAACTCATCTTTTTTTGCAAGTAATTTAAACGGACGCTGTTTCCCTTTTCTAAAAAACGCTGGATTATAATCACAACCCGCGAACGCATGAAATCCCGGTAAAGCTTTGCATAACTCTAAACCTAAAAGTGTGTGAAGCGCATTTACATCTGTAACGTGCTTACTATTAGAAACTTCACATTGAATAAAAATTTTCGCTGTTATTTTGTGCAAATTACCTAGCATAATTACAACGATATCTGTATTGGAGCACTTTACAACAACATTAGAATTAGCATTGCCAGTGTGAAATGAGGAAAAGCACAAGAGCTTCTTTAAATTTGTCGTTCCTTAATTCTTTGGCAAAATCATGTTTTCTAGTTTGTTCCGGACGAGAGATAACGTACTCGTGGTTGCTGATGTCGATACCTCCCCACAACGAACGTTCGTAATCTTTTATAGACGGCGACCAATAGCGATCAAAAACTATGTGTACACATGAAACTTTGTAACTCGTGAAAATCTGTAAAATTTTTTTAGAAATATTGCCAAATGATTGAGGCACCTCTTTCATGCAGTGAATTAAAAATAAACCGTCAACAATTACGACGTCGATATGGGTCGGTAAAGCGCTGTCATTTCGCAGAATTTTCATTATAGCCGAGTTTTCGGTTTTACAAATGTTCCCATTGAATGGCATAACGAAGCAGGCATCGGAGTCGTCGGAAACGAAAACATTTTCTCTACATCAGTTGCTTCTTCCATAGAAATTCCTAACATTTGACCGAATAAATCGTGTTGCATGCGAACTTTCTGAACTTTCTGATTCACTATTACTTTCTGTTTTTCTTTACAACTTTTAAAATTAATTATTTTATTTTGTTTAATAACAGATTCAAATCTGCGTTCGTCTTGTGCACATTCGGAAATAAATTTGTCTCGTAGTTCCGTCCCCTTTTTTTCAACATTGAGAAGAAATTCTGCAACAGCTTCAGACGCGCAGTAACCGGTTTCGATATTATATAATAAATCATTGCTCATCTCTGGGCAATCGAAAGGATTCACATTTTTTTTATAGTACATGGACAAAATCAATCAAACTTTTGGAATCTTTCATAATTTGATGTTTTTCTAAATTCGGTGTTGCATCTTTGATTTTTTTTAATCCACTAATCTCAAATACATGTGAAATTATCGTTGACCTTATTCCATGGCTCCTTGCCCATCGCTGTCGAGCAGATATCGAGTTCGTAAAATGTGTTATGCCCGTTAATCTTCTGTTATGCCTCGCTGCATCGGCGTTTACAGTTTGCTCCAATGTTAAATCTACTGGCGCGCGCGAGAAAGAATTCGACATTTTTTTTAATGCAAACATCCCTCTTTTAAACTCTTCGGCAAGTTGTGGATGTTTTTCTTCAACTTTCAGCAAATCTTCATTATGCATAGTAGGACAGCAGCAGCACTATGCCCAGCACTGCAAAGATCCACAGTCTTCGCAGTAAACTGACAGAATTCAAGAGGCGCCAAGGACAGACCCCGAACAGTGTTATTATTATCACGGGTCTACACTTTACCCGTGAAACCTCGATACACCTCTTCGCGTACTTATTGATGAATGCGCTTGACCCTACGGTCCTCAGAAGAGTCGTGGCATCCGTCAGGCCCATCGGAAGGCTCCATGCAACAAACAACACTGTTAGGGGTAACGGCAGACAACCACCATTAGTCGTCACCCTCTCCTCAAGTGCGCTCACTCGCTCAATCGTCTTCGCCAAAGCCCAAAAACTTAAGATGCACATCAACGAACTGGACGCCAGCTTGCTGAAGGAGACAAAAGCTCTGAGCCCTGACCATCAAGGGCTCAGAAAAATGAACGAGCTGCTTCCTTTAGACGTCTACAAGCTAAGTTCGAAGGCTAGGCTAGAGGCTAAGAGGAGGCAGGGTTGCCGAGCTTACGTGAGAGACGAGAAACTCTACATGCGCTGTGATGATGACAACGAGCGCGCCACCGGCATCACCACCGACGCCGAATTAAGCTCATTTTTAGCCCGAATTCCGCCTGCTCCCGACATCAATCAACGCTGAAGCTTCAACATACGCGCATCATTCCACCACACTCAGTATTAAGCTCATCTGCCATATCTTTATCCGATTCTAAGGTATCTCTGTCTAAAGGTCTAAGAGTCTGTCATTTCAATGCGAACTCTATTACGGGTCACATTGAGTTGATCAGGCTTTTTTTATCCACTTGCTTTCCATTCGCCGTAATAGCTGTGACTGAAACCTGGCTGAGCGACAAGGTAACATCCATTTTTTTACTGGATGACTACTCACTGTACAGACGAGACATAAACTGGAACGGAGGAGGTGTGGCCCTCTACATACATAAATCACTGACAGTTAGCAATATTTCGTTATCCGACAGTGAATGGTCGGGCAAGTCATGCAAGCCTTAATACCTTTTCTGTGAGGTATTGGCAAAGGGAGTTTCTCCCATCTTTGTGGGGGTTGTGTATCGTCCACCTTATGCTCAATTTTTTCAAGGCTCTAATTTCATATACCAGCTAACAAACCACATGCACGACTATTCCACGAAGGTTATAATGTGTGACTTTAACTCAGACCAACTCTCCTTATCTGAAGATGCCAATTTCATCAGGGCCTTCATTGATGAAAACTATCTTTCGTCGGTTCCCTATGGTGCCACTCACTTCAAATAGGGTTCTGATACCTAGCTTGACCTGTGCCTAATTGATGAGCAGGATCGCCTACTATCATACTGGATAATAGACGCACCTTTCATCAACGGGCATGACCTTATCACAGCCACTCTCGACGTACAGATTCCACGCTACGTACCTTACATACACTCTTACAGAAACTATAAAGGAATCAGCGCCTAGAAGCTAAGGGACTTCCTTAGTGCATGTGACTTGTCACCCCTCACTTTCTTATCACTCGACGAATGCATAACTATGCTTATCGCTAACCTTACTTCGACACCCAGGCCAGTGATGACATCCTAGAGGTCGTTATTTCAAAAGCACTGCCGGTTCTCGTTCCTTTACTAAGTCGAATCTTTAACGTGTCCTTGAGTGAGTCACGCTTCCCCTCTGCCTGGAAATTGTCGCTTGTGCGCGCACTCAACAAAGTCAGTTCACCAACAGCCCTGACTGACTATTGTCCGGTTTCACTTCTCTGCTTTCTCTCCAAGGTTCTGGAGTGGCTGGTGCACAGGCAAGCCTCAGAGTACCCTGAATCAAGGCTCTTGCTAGACAATCTTCAAACAGGCTTTCGCACTGGCCACAGCACTCAGTCCGGACTAATTAAGCTTACTGATGATGCCAGAGTCGGGATAAACAAAATGAAAGTTACACTTTTCCTTCTTTTTGATTTTAGCTAGGCGTTTGATACTGTATGTTACGTCAGGCTCCTAAGAAAGCTATCTATTTCGGCTTCTCAAAGCACGTCATCCGCTGGTTTGCCTTTTATCTCACTGGGTGAGAGCAGGCCGTCGTTGGTGACAATAGCGAACGTTTCTCACCTCTGCATCTCAACACCGCAGGGTTCTGTTTTGGGTCCCTTGCTGTTCGCATTGCACATCAACGACATCGGTTTCTACCTAGATTTTGATGTCTCCTATCTTATCTATGCGGATGATCTGCAAATCTACAGTTAATGCCACCTTGATGAGCTCGATTCTTGCTCTAACCAGATGAGTACTAACGCCGAGAGAATAATGGACTTGTCTTGTGCAAGCGCTCCTCTTTCCAATAATCAACTACTGCTTACTTGTGTGATGTGACCTGACTCAAGAACTTGATTTAAAGCTGCAGAGGCTCGTGAATACAGTGATCCGTTACATCTCCGGTGCAAGGAGAGACAAGCACATCTCCCCGTACAGGCGAGAGTTGCAATGGCTGACCACTGGCAGACGCAGGAAGTACTTTACTGCTTGGTTTCTCCGTAAAATGTTTAATTGAGTCGTATCATCATATGTACTGGCTTACTTCGACTTCCGCGTGACACTCCGGCCTGTGAGGGGAGAGGTGACGCCTCTGGATATTCCTGGTTTTGCGACAGAGACGCTGAGGAACTCGTTTCATATCAGCGCCTCATACTTGTGGAATAACCTAATATCACACATTCGCAACACAACATCTATAACCGGCTTCAAAAAACTTACTAAAGAGCATTTATTCGCACTCGAAAATATGTAGGAATCTTCTACATTTTCACACATACACACACATACACATATACGCACACACATACACATATGCTCACTCTCGCTTACTCCATTATCTCATCTTGCACACCCCCACTCTACACAATCACTAATAGATACACCTTCACCTTTTTATTTACTATTTTTTTATTCATTTATGCTTTTACCATAATTTTTGTACAACATAATGTACTTGAATAAAAAACCATCTAAATCTAAAAGTCTAAATCTCTTGTATTCTTGGGTCCACGTCTAACCAGCTGATCAGGACCTGGCCCTTTATCTGGGTTTAGCAGCCCTTATTATTAGCAGCTAGGCGCCACATCCATCAACCGTAGCCTCCTTTACCTAGGCAGAACTTCACCCCTCAACAGGCAAACTTGGGCATCGTTTCGAAAATACCGCCCTTGTCAGTACTAGGGGAGTAGCTGTAGGGTCCCCTTCAGACACCACTTGTGGGCAAATGAGCTGTCTGGCAGCCCACCACGACGTGGCGAACGCGTGGAGAGCTTGTACCCTCAAGCCTGTAGAGTTGTTAGAGTCTGTACTTGGCCTGGCTGCTGATGTGGATAGACTTTGTAATCACTAGTACTTTATACACTATTAAATATATCTTACGTCTTATTAGTACAAAGTGTTTATCATTGACTTGGCCTGGTCTGATCTCTAAGCAGATAGTCTATAAATCCTGCTTGCATTTATAGATTAAAGGATTAGAGATCAGACTAGGTTAAGTCAATAATGAACACTTTGTACTAATAAGACGTAAGATATAGTTAAGAATGTGTGTGTGTGTTTTTTTTTTTTTCATGTGGCGCACAGTGGTCAAAAACGAACTTTTTTTTCAAAATCGTAGAACTTTCAATAAAAACAAACGACCAAAGTGAAATTTTTTAAGCGTTATATTCACTGATTATAGAATATGAACAAACTATACAGGAAGCATTAGACTGATATTCTTACCTCAAAATCAAGTACAAAGGTGCTTATTTTTCGGAAAAATATGGCTTTTGATGACGCAAAGTCGTAATATATATTTTTTAATGCCTCAAACACTATATTTTGTATATTTTTTACCGCTGAATCCGAATTCATCACTAGAATTAACTAAAGTAATCAAGCTAAAATTTGGAGAATTTCTTTCTTTGATCAGTACTATATAATATAAAAATTGTCTTGATTTAAAGCATAGTGCAATAATTAATTATTATCAAAATAAAAGTGAAATTTGTAAATTTCTTTGTCAGCAAAGAGATGCTCACCTTGTGATATTTATCTTAATTATTTAATAAATGTTTCAACAAATATCAGGATCAAAATATATCTAATGGGATTGAACATAAATCTAATAAATGAGTGAAAGAACTCAGAGTGAGTTCAGACAATGAAAGGGTTGAGTGAGTGAAGGGTTATATAATTCAAACACACGAATTCGCGGTAGAACAAAAATGCACTTGCTATGGCGTAAAAACCCTCACGGATTAAAGGGAAAAGCCGCAGCAAGTGTAAGCTTTATTCAACTAAAGGAAAAGAAATTCTACAAATCAAAAGGAAAGAAAGTGACTCTATTAGAGAGAAAGACAACGCAAAAAGATGCACGCAAAGACGCGAGATACCTGTTCGCACGCAGAGAGTTCTCTCTTACCTAGGGGCTTCGTAGCCCGCGCAATTCTCGCAACCTCGAACGCCGCCGCTGAATTAGATGTTGAGCTGGCCTCGCGAAACTCCGCCGCTGCTTCCGTTCTGGTCCTAGAGGTCTGGAAGCCGGGCCTGGGTAGCGAGTAGGCGGTCTGCAAACGTGCACCAGACGCTTGGCACGAGGGCAACAAGTTGTTGCCGCAGCTCGCTCGACCCACGTCCACAACGTGGGCACCTTCCCAAAGCACATTAAAAATTAATGCCTCAATGCACACACATGTGCGCACAATTCACACACGCGAACACGATCGCGAATTTTCAGCAAACGCAACTAACACGGTCCTGACAGGAGTAAGCACGTGCGGAAGCGCTCGCGGGGCCCCTTCTCGCGAGTGGGGCCGGCGGCGCGTGCCTCGACGCATGCGCGCGCTACTCAACGTCGCAACGGAGAGCACGCAGCAGCGCGTAATTCAAAAAGCCTAAACTTACATCTACACTACTTAACTAATTAAAATTGAACTGAACAGTGTTTGAGGCATTAAAGAAAATATATTACAACTTTTCGGCACCAAAAACCGTATTTTTCCGAAAAATGAGCACCTTTGGACTTGATTTTGAGGTTAGGATATCATTCTAACGCTTCCTGTATAGTTTTCCTATATTCTATAATCAGTGACTATGACGCTCAAAAAATTTCACTTTGATCGGTTGTTTCTATCGGAAATTATATGATTGTGAAAAAAGGTCGTTTTAGACTTCTGTGTGGCGTAGGCAGAGCAAGCTCTGCACATGTGGCTCTTTGACACCGGATCCCTGCAGGCACTAACGTTGAACAATACTTTCATGGGGCCCGTTAATTAGCCTAGTTGGCTTCTTTGTCAGGGTTTGACATTTGCATACATCCCCCATCCACCAAAATGATTAGCAGTTCAGGATCAAACTCGTCTTCTTTATTATGCATCAGCTCGTCTTCTTGTTTCTATGCTCTCGATGCATTACATCCAGCACTTCGCCTGCTATTGCCATCTTTTAAGCTTTTTTATCTTTTTTCTTCACTGTGTCCAGGGCACGCCTCAGTACAATGCTGCTGCCGGAGCCAGATACATATTCACAGCCTTCTTATTTTTGTCCATCCTCTTTGCGGAGAAAACAGCTTGCTTTTATCTGGTATTTAGCTATGCGGTGATCATCTCCTCCACATTTAAAGCAGAGGGTTGACCTATCTGCCTTATTGCACTCATCCTTCCAGTGTCCATTGCCTAAGCACTTGTGGCACCGCACTACCTTCACTCGTTTTCTTATCCTGCAACTTACAAGGCCCACGTGGATGTGTCCTATTTCTAGAAGCTCCTTGACCTTTCCCTCGCTGAGTATCGCTATAGCCATTATAAGGCCTCTTATGTTAGGCTTTATAGGGTCACCCTCCTGCTACTGTCTGACTTTCGAAGGGCTCCTCCTATTGCTACTCTCACCTCTTCTTCCCAGTTTCAGGAGAATGTCTCCACTTCTTGTTTGTATTACTTTCAACATCATCGTTTCAGTGGTGTCTAGGTTTACTGCCTTTCGGATTCTCCCCAGGACTATCGCATACGTCTTGTTTCGCCCTACTTTCACTAAAATCCCTTCTGGCTGCTTATTTTTGTTGGGCCTGGCTTTCGCCCGTGGCTCTGGTGCATCGGTCCGTGCACGTTGGTTCTGGTCTCGGCGTTAACTCACTATTTATGTTCGATTTGTTTTTGGGGTTTCTTCCGCTATCCTGTATCCTAGGAAGGTGCCCTTTAACAAGGTGTTAACATCCGGGCCAGATACCCCATGGTTATTTTAACGAGGTTGCTATTCCTTCCCCTCCTCCTTCCTCATCACTTGTGCGTCAGGGACCGTGCTTGGGATTGGAGTAGCGGAGTTTTAAGTGTGCGTACGCGCGTGTGTGTAGATTATAGTTATTAGAGTTATGATCGGGTTTGTGTTTATGATTAGCCACTCGTGAATTATTCGGATAGCCTTGTTAGCAATATCTGCGACTTCATCCTTCTCGTTTGCTACTGTTAAGTCGCAAATTCGATCTTTTATTTATTTATCCTTACTTACTTGCATTTAACTGCTTGGGCTGAATCGCTGCTGCTGTGCTTTAGTCAGGCTTATACAGGATGGGTGTATTCGAATAAAGGACACTTGTAGTTGGCTGATTCTCACGATTTATTCAAGGCAAAGTTTTCTATAAAGACCGAAATCGCGGCTTAAGACTGGTAGCTCTTTGCGCCGTCCAAAGAGTCCAGGTTGAGTGTACAAACACAACTGATCGCGCGGAGTATACAGAGTATACTCATCAACTTTGCTGTTCTACATATTATTCTGACTCATCGATTATGAGTTTTCGGCTTCGCAATATTGCTCAACTGCAATACGTCGCAGGACGTAACACTACTACCACCACTGCGATGTCATCTGCGAATACTACAACCATTTCCCCATTTGGTGGTTCTAGCCTTAAAACTCCATCGTACATAATTTTTCACATTCGTGGGCCCATCACTGATCCTTGGGGGACGCCTCCTGTGACTTTGTAGGCTTCTGTGCCATTTTCTGTTTATGACATATTCTTTCTTATATACACGGGTACTTCATTTTTTCGTAGTGCCTCTTGTACATTACTCCAGTTAACCGAGTTTAACGCATTTTTGACGTCTAGTGTAATGATAGCTTAGTACTTCTTAGATCCTCCTTTTCATATTTTCCCTTTTATCGCTGATTGGGCAGTAATGATCACTAAGCTGGCGGAATGTAGGGTAGAGTGCTTCTTCCGAAAGCCATATTGGTGATCAGCTACACTGAGAAAAAATCAAAGTTAGAGCTACCGAAGATTCCGGTAGCCACTAGCGGAGTTGCTCAAGTAAGCATGTCAAGTAGCCCTGACCGGCGAAAGTCCGGTAGACAGTACCGGACAAAATCCATAGGCCAGAGTACATGAATTTTCGAACCCGTGCTACTGCATCTACATTGATATAGTATGATCGATTAATGCCATATAACCAGAAGCAAAATGCTATTAACAAGCAAGGCAGCGTAGGTACATTTATAGGTTATGTTGGACTCCGGCTCTGGCTACCGGACTCTCCTGTTGATCTACCAGAGACTACTCCGGTTTGTGCTACTTTGTGCTATCAAGTAACCCTAAATTAATTTTTTTCTTAGTCTAGTCCACTTGATTTTTCTATGGCCTGGTCCATCCTTAAGCAGATTATGCATTCAAGAGATTATGCATTCAAGGCTGCGCTGAGAGTAAGCGGGCCACGTGTTCTTTCCTCCTTACAGAATGTGCGTGGCAACAGGGAAACCGCCGAGCCTGTGTCCACTAGGAATCAGAGCTTTGATGTTCTGTCGACGATGTGCAAGCGGCGTTCTGTTGCTGCGCCAACTGCCTCGGCTTGCAGGGGCGAGGGCGCGTTTAGTTTCCCTGACCTGGTGCGAAGGAGCAGGGCTGCTTGCATTGTGTGGCCTCCTGACCGAATTTGCGGTGATACCAGCACCGGCCGGTGTTGGATGATGCTGGTGTGGCTGAGGCAGCTGGACGGGCTGGACGGGAGCGTGAGCGCGACCTCTGCTGTTATTGTTGTTGCTGTTGGAATCGCCGATTTTGTTTGCTGCGTTGACAAAGGTCTTAAGCACCTTGCTCTGCCTCCGCGTGTTGATCAAGAGCTGCGTCAACGTAGCCTGTAGCGTGGACATGTCGAATTCTGGCTGAGGCGATGCCGTGCCTGAGGAAACGCCACTCGAGGGCGGTGTTGGTTGGCGAGGTGCGACAGCGTGGACTGGCGGTTCTGGAGCAATAGCGAGGTCGGCCAGGTGGGCCAATTCTTCGAGTGAGGTGGCTGGCAGCACTCGGCATAGACGGCTGGTGTGAGATGGCAGGAGGTCCAGCCATTTGACCTTCATGGCCTCATCGGAGATGGCGTTGTTGGCCAGGCGCCTCATGTGTCGAAGCAGCTGCGATGGTGTGCGATCGTCGGGGCGCACCTCGTTCAGCACCTGGTATAGCTGGGATGGATCAGCGGAGATGGACAGGCGCTGCAGTAGTGCAACTTGGAGGGCCCAGTAGCGGTTGGTGGCTGGCGGATGCAGGCTGATGTCTGACAGCTCCTGGGCGACGTCCTGCGGGAGGTGAGTCACTACCAGGTTGAACTTGTGGCGATCGCTGCGTACTCCGCTGGCCTCGAGCGCTGCATCGACCTGTGTGAGCCACAAAGCTGGGTTAGTATTGCAGTATGTCGGTAATTCGTGTGAGTCACATCACTGTAAGCGGTGTCGAGACTATACGACTCTCTTGGACTCGAGCCGTCGTCGAATGCACATGGTGCCGACGGACGTTATATGTATTGAAGCAGTTCAATAAAATACATTTACTATTAACATCAATAATCCTCTCTAGCCTCATTTATTCAACACCGATGTTCGGCTGTGTAGGTGTGCGCAGCACCATATCGCTGTTTTCAGCGTGAACGAAATTAAGAGCGCGGCGAGGCGCTGTCGATGTCGAGGCGAGATATGCTGGACTGACGCCGCGCTGATGGTGGTCTGTGCTGCTCCATCGCGATGCTCCGCTGCAATGGTGTGCTACTCTGCTCCGTTGCGATGTTCGGCTGCGCTGGTCTGCTGCTCTGCGCTGCGTGCTGCTCAGTGGTGCTGGATGCTCTCGTCGTGCTGACCTTGCTGGCAGGGAGACGACCGACGGGGCCGCTCCGCGCGCACTCTAGCTGTAAAGGGGCTGGAGGCAGACTCCCTGCTGCTGGTGATGCCGTGCGACGAGATGCTGCTGGTGCTCGCCTGATGGTGCTGCGGTGAAGAGGCGGACGATGGGCCGCACCGCGTGCTCGAAATGAGAAACTCTTCACCGGCGGCTTCACCACAGGCTACCTTATTTGCATTTTAAAATATAAAATACACCGTAAAATATAAAAATCTGAATGTTTGATATGTACTCCGACAACCTCAATACAGTAAAAAGATACATTTTTATAGTCAAAAAGCAGCTGTAAAGTTTCAGAATGGGCCTGACCTTCTACTAGAAGTTATGTAGAAAACAAACATGCTATAATGGCTGATGAGTGGTTTTACATGCAAGTTTGACACTTATAACCTAGTAAATTTCATGTCTACCAATACCTTCACAAAAAAAATATATCTGTGTGTGTGTATATATATATATATATATATATATATTATATATATATATCTTCCTATATTATATAGTCATTTTGGCAAGACTCCCCCCCACCACCCCCCACTACCCCCCCCCCCCCCCCGCCTGCCCCCCCCACCAAATAACATGACTGCTCTCTGCGTTATCGGGCTTGAGACCGTCATACTTTCACAACGCTATTGCGTAGTAAAATAAGGCCGCATTAACAGTCCAATTAAATACAAATTTATAACATATTATGATTAAATAGATTTAAATTGGATAATATTAAATAGAATTAAGGTTTAGGTTAAGGTAAGAAGTATCAGTTCCAAGAGAACCAGATATTGAAGATCTCTAATTTTATTTAAGTTATAAGATTAAAGTTAATTATTAATAACGTGTAAATAAGTTAGGGAATAATTGAGTTCAAAGAACTCAAAGAACCATCAGAAAGTATAATCATTATAGATGATTCACTGATTGAATAAACAACAAAATGGACAAGATAAGCGAGATCAAAGACCTCGATGAATTTTCAGGTAATATGAGTAGTCAGACAGAACTAGAGAGACAGAATAAAGAGACAGTTTTCCAAATAATTTAATTTTCAGGATCACCTCACGTCTCCCAATGGCGCGCAACTCGAAAAGTCTATCATTTTATAGATGCCTTTTGCGGCACAAAGATTTAAACATTAAGAACATTAAAAAAAATTAAAATTAATTTTAAAAAAATATATATATATAAATTCAAATGATGAATTTCAAGCGTCAGAAAACTTCAAAAACTAGCTAAAACTATTTTAAATGCCATTAATAGTAGAAGTTCAATGTTAAACAATACTTTTACTTCCAGTAACAGGTTTTCTTATACAATAAGATCGATCATTTTCAACCATCCAGAACATAATTATCAGTTCATGAAAATAAAATTTTGAAGATAAAATCACACAGAAACTACAATAGGGGGTTGGCGAGCGAAGCGAGCAGGGGGGCGGAGCCCCACTAGTATATATATATATATATTTCGCTGAGAGTTGTGCTAAAGCAATCGCACTTCATGATTCTGACTCTGATCAAATCGACTCTATTTTGAGCGCAATAAACCTCTGTGTACATGAGATATATGGTGCCGCGGACCCATGAACCCGTTGAGGTACCATAAATTCCTGTATATATAAAATATAGCGCCATAAATCCCTATTACGCCGTTTATTACACACACACACACACACACACACATATATATATATATATTTATTTATTTACACAAACTTATTCATACCTTAATATACATGTACTTCTATTTCATAAAAAATATGTCATGAAGCTTTTAGATACTTGTATGCAGAGATGTGGACCATTATTCGTTTCGGAAGTAGGAAAATTCCGGTTTCTGAATGAAATGATAAAATTAGTTTCACCAAAATATCTTGGTACCAAAACACCAATATCAGTACGAGAGAAGGTATTCTGTTTATTGCAGCAATGGATAATAAGTTTTCCTCGTGAAACTAAAATTAAGGAAGCATATGATATGTTAAAAAAGCAAGGAGTGATTAAGGTTTCTATTATCTTACAGTAAATTGATTATTATTAAGTAAATAATTTCAATCAATTATTGTTTACTTTTAGGACGATCATTATAATTTCATTAATTATTCTGGAATATTAAACCAGTCAAACAAAATAAAAAATCCTATTTTTGACGATGAAGAGAAGGCAAAACTTTTACAAAACCTCTTAAAAAGCAAAAATCCTAGTGATTTACATGCCGCAAATCGTTTAATTAAAACTATGGTTAGAGAAGTAAGTATAAAAAGAATTTCATTGCTAGTTTTAAAGTCGAATTATTATTATTATTAAAACTGCGAAAAAAACTTACGCATATTTATACACGTACATTAAACAGCTGTCATCGTTTTTTAATGTAGGCGCTTTTTTAAATCAAATTAGGGTATCGTACAGAGACTTGCTTATTGTGAGGATGGCGATACGCAGTGCATGCGGATTCAATAGGATGCACCTTTATATGGAAAGATGTACAGTACTCTAAAGTTCAAGTTACAAACCTTAAGGTTTAGATTTTATTTACCTGTTAATAATATGTACATCAGACTAGAAGACTACCCTAGTGAAAATGTTGATGTGATTTTGTGGTGTATTAAAATTATTGCTTCCTCCTAAGAGGAATCTTTGTAATAGTAGAGTTTTCAGTTTTGCTGAAAATTTGTAGAAACGCATTTAGAGGTGTTTAGTGTACGAATCATGCGTTTTTTAGAAAATGTCCGTGCAGATGGCTGTGTGTGTTTTTTTTATGTGGCGTAGGCAGAGCAAGCTCTGCACAAGTGGCCTTCCGACACCGAATCCCCACAAGTACTATCGTTGAACAATACTTTCATGGAGCCCGTTAAGTAGCCTTTTTTGTCTTCTCCTCTAAAGTTTGACATTTCCATAGATCCCCTATCCACCAAGGTGATTAGGGGTTCAGGATCAAACTCGTCTTCTTTATTCTGCATGGTCCTGCCATATTCTTCATTCTGCATCGTCCAGTCGTCTGCTTCTTACAGTCGTCTACTTCGAGCAGCATCGCCCGGTCATCCTCTGTACAGACTTAACCCCGACACCTACGTTCCTTTGAATCGGGTAAGGGAATCTGGACTCAACTCAGTTACCTACGTTCCTCAGTATCAGTCCGAGGAGCGTTCCGTATCTATTACCTAGTGGCCTTTGTCTAGCAACAGTTTTACTCAGCTCTTTTTCCTTGCCCTTCCCTTCTATTCTCTTCGTCATTTCTACCCTTATTGAGAATGGTCCTTACGTAGTTGTTCACTGCGCACCAGCCATCCTTCGACGCTAGCATAGCTGTCATTATTGACTCAGGGGTCACCCTAGTCTGAAGGTAACGCTCGAGTTCTTTTCGTTTCATTTCGTATCGCGAACAGTTACAGAAGACATGCTCCGCATCTTCGTTTGCTTTCAAACATACTGGGTAATTTAGAATATCCTCTATCTTGAAGCTGTGTAGGTAGTCTCGAAAGCACCCATGCCCGCTTAAAAACTGCTTAAGATAGTAATTCACTTCCCCGTGTCGTCTATTCGTCTAGCCAACAATACGTGGTATAAGGCAGTGCATCCATCCCTTTCTACTGAAGTCCCATCGTCTTTGCCACTCTGCTAGGGTTTGTTTCATTGCGGATTTCTAAACTTTCTTTTGAGTATTGTCACCACGCCGGCTTTCTTCGTATACATATCACACATATCACACATCCGAGCGGCCGGCTGATTTCCCACTAAAGTCACCAGGCATCGGTAGGTCATCGAATGTTAACGTGCATTCATTGGTCGCGTTGGCCGAGCGTATCTCGGCCCCGTGCCCCATGGGGGGCCAAGGCATAGCTCACACGTTGAACAATTGGATTAATGTACACCCGACATCGTCCCGGTACGGTTTATCACATTACTTCGAACTGGGCCCATGTCCTTTGCGCTTCCTCTGCACATTCATTCCTTACTTCCGGTCATTCATAGCTACGCTTATATTTATATTCTCCCACTCTCGCTCTCGCTCAATTATCCAAACATCCATCCTCTTTCTTACCTCGCAAGATGCTACCAATGTATGTCGCAATGCTTCTCCACGCGTCTTCGCTGGTTATCATCAGTTTTGTCACGTTATCTAGTGTAATCGTCGTCGTCCGCGTCGTCCCAAGCTTGTCCGCAGTACGTACATTCCGGTGTGATCACTCTGTTCATTCGGTATAGATACCTTCGGAAGTACCCATGTTCCGACAGAAATTGGGTGAGGTAGAGGTCCACCTCACCGTGTTTCCTGTCTTTCCAGGGTCTTACCTCCGGTATCAGTCTGTGCGTCCATCGACTTTGTCCGTTTATCGTCCATCTTGTCTGCCATTCTTCCATCGCCCTAGTACGTTCTTCTGTCGCAGCGTCTGCCCTCCCAACATTCGAACTCCGTACGTATAAGCGTTTTCGCTCACGCGCGAGGAGGTCTATAGGAATTCCGCACGCTATTACGAAGATCGCATTTTCGGATACGGTACGGTACGCGCACGCGATTCTTAGTGCCCCGGTTCATTGAACGCTCGTCATAGCCTTTGCCCGTTTCTTTACCTGTAACGCATCCGCCCATACCTCCGTAGAGCATGATCAAATGTGTGACGCTCATAAGAAGTCGCCGTATACTCGGTCTTGGTCCTCTCCTGTTGGCCATGAGCCTACTCAAGGCTTTCGTCGTCTCTGCTGCTTTGGCCCTAGCGTTGCGTATTTGTGCCCAGAAAGTCAGTTTCGTATCTAGAGTTACCCCCAGATACTTTACTTCGTTTCTGGTAATCGTATGTTCCGTCCCCACATTCATAGGTATAATTGTGTCTATACGTTTCCTTGTTAGTAGCAGTAGCTCAGTATTTTGTAGCGCCAGTTGGCGTCCGTGATTCGTCATCCATGTGCTTACGAGTCTCATCACCTGATTCAGTTTTAGCTGCGGCAGGTGAGTGTTCCGTGCAGTAATTACAGCCGCCACGTCGTCCGCGTATGCGATGAGGCACGTGTCGTCCGGAATATCTAGTCTTAACAGTCCGTCGTACAGTATATTTCAGAAGTCAGGACCCAGAATTGAGCCCTGTGCTACTCCTGCTGTCAACTTTCTCTGTCGAGTACCGTCCGATGTCTTATACGTCAGGTACCGGACCCGTAGATAGTCTTTTATAACTCGCACGGCGTAGCAGTAATTCGTACAATTTACCCGCCCTCTTCAGGAGACTTCGAGGCTTATAGGAGGACGACGAAGCAGGATCCCCCTTACCTTTGGCAATGAGGACCAGCCGCGCGCACTTTCAAGGCCCACCAAACACTCCCGCCGTCAGGCAGCCGCTGTAGAGCCTCAACAGCGCATCGGGCTGTTCAGCTACGATGATCTGTAGCAGCTCCCCAGGCACGCCGTCAGGTCCCGGGGCTTTTCGAGGCTTCAGTTTAGCTGCAGCACTCTCAAGCTCCGCCACCGTGAAAAGTGGACATTCCACTGCGGTGTCCATGTCCGTATCGTCCGTTCTGTCCTGGTGAGTAGGAAAGAGATCGTGGACAATCCTCTCCATTGTGTCCGCGTCCTTCGTCTCGGGGGGATTCCAGGCGCCAAGTTTGCGAGTCACAATCTTGTAGCCTTCCCCCCAGGGGTCTGCATCTACTTCGTCTTCCAGTCGTCTCCAACACCGTTGTTTCGTGCTGTTGATCGTCTGTGTAAGTAGCCGTCTGGCGAGCTTGTATTCCCGCGAGATAGCCTCTCTTTCGTCCGAGTCCCGTTCCCTTCCCGCTAATCTGCGGAGTCGGAGGCATTCTTTTCTGATTTCGGCAATTTCCTGCGTCCAGCAGTAGGTCTGCCTTCTGTCCTGTCTGTATCGTTTCCGAGGCATCACGGCCTCTCAGATGCGCTGCGGATACTTTTCCAGATCATTAGCACTCCGTTCAGCCGCGGCTTGGTCCGTCCGTCCTTGAGACAGATCCGCAGAAGGTATTGCTACGTTCCGCAGTTGCCTCCTGATTTCGTCCCTGTTTATGTGTCCAATGTCCCATCGTTTTGTGCGTATGCTCTGTCTTTGCCTCGACGCGGCGTCATTAGTCAGGTTGAAGACGATGTACTGGTGATCACTGGCTGTGTAGTCCTCGATCACTCTCCATCCCCTCAGCCTTGTCAACATCCTGTCCGTGGCTAGGGTTATATCTGGTATAGAATTACCAAAGCCGGGTCGTCTGTAGGTGGTCACGTTTCCGTCATTTATGACTTCCAATTCTAGTCGTGCGGCCATTTGTAGAATCAGTCGTCCTCGTCTGTTCGTCGTAGGCATCCCCCATTCGATTGCTCTCTCGTTAAAGTTGCCCGCCACGATTACATCGCCGGTAAGGTTTCTGATGACGTCTTCCAGGGCTTCCAGCTTGTCTTCGTATTCGCTAGCACTATTGTTCGGAGAAAGATAGACACTGACAATAGTGACAGAACCCACCCTTACCCAAGCATAGTTTTCTCCGGCCCCACTGTCTATAATCCGCGCCGCGTTCCCTCGCACTCACACCGCCGCCGTGCTCGAGCTGCTAGCGATCCACGATGGCTCGGAGAGGTTTCTGTACTGCTCGCTTCTCACGAGTACGTCCGCGTCCGTTTCCGCCGCAATTTGCGGGAGCAGCGAATGTGCCACGCTGCTCCCGTTCAGGTTGCATTGAAGTATTGTCAGGTCCATTTTGTCTGTTTCGTCCTGTATTCAGTCAGAGCTGCCTTGAATACTGCGCACGAGGCCGTGCCAGGCACGTATGCCAGATCTTGGTTGGCTCGCCCCGCGCAGAGGAAGCAGGAAGGCGCGCTTGTGCACGCCTTGCCTACATGCCCCTTTCGGCCGCATTTCCAGCAGCAGTCTCGTCTGTCCGGTCCTTTGCAGTCAACCCTCACGTGTCCATAGCCAAGGCACCTGTAGCACCTCAGAACGCGAAGCGTGGGTCTGATCCGGCAATTAATCCATCCGATTTTAATTCGGCCTTTCTTAAGTAGATCCGTTGCCTCCTTCGCGTCAAACTCATAGACAGCTAAGGCTTGTCCGCGGTTATTTGCGTGAAAGACGTGGATATTTCGGTCAGTCGTGGTCCCCGTTTCGCAGTTGATCGCGTCCGCGACGTCCTGTGCTGTTGTGACGCAGTCCAAGTCCATGAATTCCAGTGTCACCTTGGAAGTCACGTCCTTGACTGTGGCAGTCTGTCCCAGTGCGTTTTGTATCGTCTGCTGAACAACCTGTCGCTCCTGTTCTTTATCAAGCTGTAGCAGTACAGAACCGTCTTTAGTCTTACGAATAGCTCGTACGTCCACTTTACTGTCCGCCAAATTCACTCTGTCGTATAGAAAGTAGAACGTCCGTGTACGTCTTGCCCTCTGCTGGTTTAATCAAAATCGCTCTTCGCCTGGGTTTCAGGTTTGAGCGATCTGTCTTGCGCGCTTGGAGCTCTTTTGTCTTTGTCTTGTTTGCTTCAGCAGCATTTGTCTCTGTTTCCGTGGCCGCTTTTCGTTTCTTTCGTTTCGTGACGGTTGCCCACGTATCCTTTGCCAGCAACTCCTGCTTGTCTGAAGTTCCCGGTTCCGGAGTCGGGGTTTGTCTGCCCCGTTTACGTTTGAGTCGTGGCGTTTCTTCCGTGTCCGTCCTTTGTACTTCTGTGAGAGTCTGTCGCAGTTGTTTCATAAGTTGAAGTTCATGCATCCCAACCTCAACAGCTTCATAGATCTCACACATTCCATCCGTAATTACGCGACTGACATTCTTTTGGACGTTTGTCTTCGCCTTCATCTTCACCAGGTTGCTGCGTATTATGAGTAGTTGGTCTTCCAACTTCCTCTCTGCAGCCTCCCAGTTTTGTGGCGACCCTCCGATTATATCGACGGTCCCTTCAGGATTTTGTGCCGCGGTGTCATTTATAGTAGCCAGGCAACCTACCAGGTTCTTACTTCCACCTCCGCTGACCGCATCTCCATCTGCAGGCACGCCGCACCCCTCCATCCTCAAATTGTTCCGTTCGGTTGCCTCATCCATGCTGAAATCAAAATTCGTCCTGGTATGTGTCCTACCCCCTGGATCCCCCCGTCTATGAAGGCAACTGACATGGCCCCAACACATGCCTGCAGGCGATGCCAGACTGGGTACATCATACCAGGATATAGAACCCACTGCCGCACTAGCCCACCTCCGCTATCTCGAGCTTCCCACCCCCGAACAAAAGTGTTCAGCTCACTGAAAAGTTTACAGCAGGCGTCACACGACAGCAGGCACTCCCCAAGCCAATTGATCGGTGCTGGCTAGGCAGCCGACCTCCCGCCTTGCCGTCAGCGGGAGCCAAAGGTGGCTCGAGTCACTTCGGCACGCAGCCTAAGATCGTCTCCCCACCTAGGATCTCCTTTTGACAGCTCACGGGTCGCACCGCACGGCCAACACGGCGGTCCGCTTGATTAGTTTGAGAGCAGCCTTCCCCTGACTTAGACGGCAACAAGACACTCCTATCACTCTGATACGTCTGGGAGATATCCGTTTATAGGACCCCCTCAATCATGCATCAACAATTCTCTCCACCAAGACGCTACCATTGCTGCGGGGTCGCCGCAGAAAGGGCATAGTCCCGGCTTGTGCTCCGCGTGTGATTTCGCTTCTCAAAGAACACCCGTTTATAGAGGTCTTCGATAGTGCGTGCCTTCCTGCGTCTCTGTGTGACCGGTCAAGATCTTGTTAAAGGACCTACGGCTCCGACTGTGGTTGGCATGCAGCTTGCATATTCGGCTTCCCTTTCTGCTACTGCAGCTCATCTCCGCTCCGTGCGCTGATTCATCGAGATACTCTTTTTAAGGAGTTTCGTTCAATCGTCCCTCATTTACACTCCCACCAGAATGCCATACATTCACTCCCTCAGAGGACTGCTGCTTTCGTAAGCCCATCACCCGGCAGGTTGCGAAGATGTTAAAGCAACCGCCTACGACAAGGAGCGGACATATCGATGGGATTATTATTATTATTATTATTATCATTATTATGAATTATAATGCTAGATTGTTCGCGTTTGCTATTTCGAAATAATTATTCAAAAATACTGTTAATATTTAGTAATAAATTTTATCGTTGGCAAAGATTAATAGAATCATTTGAATATTATTTATATTAATATTTATATATTTTTAAAATTGTAAATTGCTGATTTTAATAACTTTTTAATAAGAGTACAATAATAATACAAATTTTAATTGATAGAGAGAGAAAACCAGTATGAGAAAGTTTATTTATGGTTAGGAGTACTAAATAAGTATTTGGTAAATCTGTATGTTTTTTATTACAAAATATATTTCATCTATATACAATGCTCTTTTGATATTAGTAATGTAACATATTTGGTAATGGCAAGATGTACATATTTCAAAGAACTTTCATGAAAATACAAATACTTTTAATATCCGTAGTATCTATAACGGTAGGATTCTCTTCCCTATTAATAAATCTCAGGTGAAATCTCACATGAGATATCTCATAAGTTCCGTGGGAAAAAAAATCCTCTTGTAGAACCGTGTTTTTTATGCGTTTTAGACGATTTTTGATCGTTCTAGATAGTTTCCAAAAAGAGCATTTAAAAATTTTTTTATTTTGGAAGATTTGCAAAATCTGACTATACATCTAATTGTTATACAAATATTTTACTAATTGTGTAGAAACGTGCTACTTTAATAATTGTAACTCAACTGCTTTGGTTTACACTTTCGCAGTGGTCTCTATGGCTGTGACGGCTTAAAAAATCACATGAGTACTGATATGAAAACTATAAATCTATTAGTTAGGATAAAAACCACTTGATTTACATAATTTATTGTTTTATTAAGTTGAAACAAACCTACATGAAAAATTTTAGTCCTCCAACTGTGATAGGTTTCGAGTAATTTCAAAAACGATATTCTTGGTCGACTCCGTGTACTTGTTTTACAATTTTCCAAGATGGCGTCGGGAGGCAAGGAGCCGCCCGATGCCGCTCTTAATAATAAGTACTTTAAATGTCATCCAACCAATAAAGTAAGTGCAGTAGTGTGCATAGTTTGTGGTTATTTCTATCACACGAGCGAATTTGTGTCAAATTATAACTCTGGAAGTCCTGTGAAATGCCTAAACAGCTCATTTGTAATCTACCAGGAGCACCCGAATTTTGCTCTAAACTCTAAGCTACCATATGGCACTCTTAATCAGCAGGCCTGCGAATTCATCGCACAGCTGAATTATGAAAACAGAGAAGAAGTCAAACGTGAGATATTAAATGACATCGAACTAAGCAAGAAACAAGACGATGCAAACAACAGTACTATTGATGATTATAGTGAAAATGAAAAACTAGAAATTGAAAACAGTTTACTAAAAGAATTAAACAAGGAACTACAAGGTAAAAATCAACTACTAAACGAATGACTAATTAAAGAAAAACAAAGAATCAATAACACTGATTTTACCAAAGTTAAATCATTTTCTGAGGCATTAACAAGTTCAATAAACAATAGCAAACCCAAACCCAAAAGAGTGCCTAAATTAGTTGTCAAGAAAATAAATGAAAATGACAACACTAACTTAGAAAATACAATTGTCAAATATTTAACCAAGGATAAATCCATTTTTTTTTTACATGGCATTTGGAACTCGAAAGTTCATCGCCTCATCTACGCAAGCCTTCCACGCTGCCGTATCATGTGTCAACCCCACCCAAGATGCACCTCTCCGATCGACACCCACCCGTCCTATTTCTACTAGATCCGCTTTTACGTTGTCCTCCCATCTACGTCTAGGTCTACCTAGAGGTCGCGTTACCATCGGCCTGCCCTTCATGACACGCGCTGCCGTACGGTCGTCTCCCATTCTCGCTACGTGCCCTGCCTATCCCAATCTGCGCGATTTTATTATTCTGTTAATATTTGGTGACGCGTACAGATTGTGTAACTCATCATTGTGTAGTCTCCTCCATTCCCCGGTTTCCTCACCTTTCTTCGGCCCGTATATTTTTCGCAAGACTTTATTTTCAAATACCCTAAAACGGTTGTCCGCCTGCTTAGTGAGAGCCCACGTTTCGCATCCGTACAGAACCACCGGCAGTATTATTGTCCTGTATATTCTTATTTTAACGTTTTTAGACAACAGCCTCGACTTAAGTAAATTACTCACGGCGTAGAAGCAAGCATTACCCGAATGGAGTCTCTTATTTATTTCGACATTAATCTCGTTTTTATCATTTATGGTCGTACCCAGATACCTGAATTCGCTAACCTTTTCAAAAGTAAAATTCCCAACTCTGAGATCTTCCTCCACTCTGCAGATGCCTAGCTTATCCACAATCATGTACTTTGTTTTTGATTCATTCACTTCTAACCCTGTATACTCCACCGCTTTTATGAGGATTTCCGCGTTTCTTGCTACCGTTTCCCTACAATCCCCCAGTATATCCAAATCATCTGCGTAGCCTAGTATCAGCGTTGTTCCATTAAGCGTTGCGCCCATCTGGCTAACCTGCATTTTTCTAACGGCATACTCTAAAGTTAAGTTGAACAGCACCGTAGAGAGTCCATCCCCTTGTTTTAAACCATCGCGTATCATGAAGGGTTCTGATACATTACCGCCTACTCGGACCTTTCCCGTGCTTCCGTTCAGACATATTTGAATTAATCTCACGAGTTTTTTCGGTACACCGAGAAGTACTAGAATTTGATACAGTTTGCTTCGCTTAATAGAGTCGTACGCTTTTTTAAAATCTATAAATAGTTGGTGTATGGTTTCGCAAAATTCCCACTTTTTCTCTAATAACTGTCTTATGGTAAACATTTGATCGCTCGTCGATCTGTTGCGCCGAAATCCGCACTGATAATCTCCTACTATATCTTCCGCGAATGGAGTGAGTCTAGCTTGTATTACGTTTGACAGAACTTTGTAGCACGTTGCTAAAAGTGAAATACCCCTATAGTTATTGCAGTTTGTCTTATCCCCCTTTTAAAAAAAAAAAGTATAATGATGGATTCCTTCCAATTTTCGGATATTGTTTCTTTTTTCCAGATGGCACATACTAGTTTATAGATTTTAAATGTAAGCTCGACGCCCCCATACTTGAGTAACTCAGCTGGTATAGAGTCATTTCCCGCGGCTTTATTGTTTTTTAGTTTTTTAATCGCGGCCTCTACTTCTTGGTAGCTCGGTTCCTCCACGTGGGGTTCAGCAGTGTGAATTTCGTCCCCTAATTCTTCGCTATTTTCGTGCACGTTTAATAATTTATCGAAATAATTTTTCCACAGCGACAGTAATTCGTTGTCATTTGTTACGAGGTCCCCGTTTTCGTCCTTCATCAATTGCGCTCTACTCCTAAAACCCTTTCTGATGGCGTTAATCCCTCTGTACATTTCGCGGGGGTTATTTTCCTTACTGTTAGTTTCTATTCTCCTAATAAGATTCTTTTGATACTCCCGCTTCTTATTTCTGTAGATCGCGCTCGTCTGTTTCCTTACGTTAGAATACTCTTCTACGGTCCTATCGCTTCTATTTTGTAAGCTATCTAATTTAGCCTTTTTGCGCCTTTCAAACCAGAGTTCGCACTCTTCGTCAAACCATGGTTTGCTCTTTGGCTTTTTCTTTTTACCCAGTACTTTGTTCGCGGCCTCTTTTACCGTTTTTTCGATGTCCCCCCATAAGCTATTCGGTTCGTCATTCCCCTCCGGCGATGTGTTTGCTTCTTCAAGTGCCTGAAACCTGTTATTAATTTCTATCTGGTACCTCATACGCTCTGTTCTATCTCGTAGTTTCTCAATATCGAAGCTTTCTACCTTGTTTGCTCGCTTACTATTTTGATTCGCTACTAGTCTAGCTCTTAATTTGGCTACTACTAGGAAGTGGTCCGAGTCGCTATCTGCCCCTCTGTAGGCCCTTACGTCAAGAACATTAGTATGACGTCTTTTTTCAATGAGGAAATGATCAATTTGGTTCTGTGTGGCCCCGTCCGGCGATGTCCACGTTGCCTTGTGTATATTCTTGTGCTTAAAACACGTAGTTTTGATTATAAGATCTTTTGCCGCCGCGAAATTTATGACCCTAATACCTTTATCATTGCTGGCTTCGTGAAGGCTTTCCATACCTATAGTAGGCCTAAACATTTCTTCCCTACCTATTTTAGCATTGAAATCGCCTAATACTATTCTTGTGTCGTAAAACGCGAACTGGTCGATTACCTGCTCTAAAGTTTCGTAATAGAGATCCTTAGCTTCTTCTTCTTTGTCCTCCGTAGGACAGTGTACATTAATAAATACATATCTATACCATTCACCTTCGATAATGATGTACGAGAGCCTATCATTGACGGATTTGAAACTTTTAACCGAATGTATGATGCTTTTGCTTACGAGAAATCCGGTGCCTAGAGATCCCCCACTCCCGGCCCCATACAGGTACGTGAAGTTACCCGATGCTAGTACTCCGCCATCTGGCCACCGCGATTCCTGTATTGCTACCAAATCTAGATTGTACCTATCAGCTTCCTTTACGAGTTCTTTAAACGCACCTGCTCTGTATAGACTGCGAACATTCTCTTAAGTCCCTTTTGGTTCGGATTTGATTTTTTTGAGCCATGATGTTATGTTAAACCCGCGCGCTTCGGATCCTATTCCGATTGCAGGTGAGTCCACCTTTCTAGAGGTGATAACCCCCATACCTCTCTAGAACTAAGTATGAGAGCTTTCCGACTTTGACGAAGACAGTGTCAATTCGTCGTCAGACACACTACGGTTTCATTCTCGCATCCTAACGCCCCCCTGCAAGGCAGCGCGCCTTCGCTGGCATCGTTACCGCGTAAGACCAGGTGACGAATCATTCTACACATCCCCTTTCGGGGCAGTTGTCATCGCTCCCGCATCCTCCTCGGCAGCAGGAATTTTGCCCATTTTTGTAATGTGTGATGAAAGAGATAGATTGAGAGATAAGAGATAATGTGAAGTATTTTTGTTGTTGTGGTGCTTGCGTAGTGTTTCTAGATGAATGCGTTCGACAGTGTGGGCTCATCACACCCACGCCTGTTCCTATCGGCTGTCCGCGGCTGCTTATTCAATTTATTCGCAGCTAACCTCTTTCTCAGGGGCTGTTCCTCTATCCGCAACCTAAGGACGCGCTGTGTAGTGGTGATAGGCACCCACCCGTCCGATCTGGACGACAACGCCCAAGACCCGCTTAGGGTAGCGGCATTGTAACAGCAAGGATAAATCCATACAAACTAAAAATGTCATTAATAAAAATAAAAATACCGTAATAATAAATTGCATGAACGAGGAAAGTATTAATTCACTCGAAAAAACTTTGATCAGAAAACTAGCAAACAAGGATTTTAAAATTGAAAAGGAACAGATAAGAAAGCCAACCGTGAAAGTGATTGATATAGACAAAGTTTATAATAATGATAGAGATTTTGAACAAGATATTAATCAA
This sequence comes from Nasonia vitripennis, assembly GCF_009193385.2. NCBI lineage: Eukaryota > Metazoa > Arthropoda > Insecta > Hymenoptera > Pteromalidae > Nasonia > Nasonia vitripennis. Next base: position 1,056,115 of record NW_022279616.1, on the reverse strand, counting down.
AGAAATTTCAGTGATTTTGATGTAAAGTGCAAAGTTTTACATATGTACGAAAACGTGAAATCTAAAACCATGTGTGCAATACTAGAAGTTACACCAGCGCTCAGTGCAATAGTGAAACAAATAAGTGTCCAAACTGTGAATTTAGCAAAAAAAATATAAGACAAATTACAACATCAATTATAGTGCCATAGATAGTGATAATTGTGAAGTTCTAAAACATACAATAAAAAAATTCATTGAAATAACAGACTATCCAATTCAGCCTACTCACCAAAGATTCTTTGGTAAAGTAGAGCGCACATTTTCGCGACAAATGGTAACACGTACAAGAACAAGATTAGCAAGTGCTACATCAGCAGGGTCATTAACACGCCCATACAAACAGTACCATCCAAGAATACTAAGAAAAGGTAATGGATATAGACTTTCAAAAGGATATTCTTAATCAAGAATATAATTTTGATAATATAAACATGTTAAATAGGCACTTGTTAAATGATAAAGAAATAATTTTGTGTATTAATATAAGAAGCTTAAATGCAAATTCTAACAAACGACTTGTTTTTTTAAACAGCCTACAAGTAAAACCGTGTATTATTATTTGTACTGAAACATGGAATCTTGAAAAATATGAAATTTTTAATATAAAAGGCTATAAAATGTACTACAATGATAGTAGAACAAATAAATCAGATGGAGTAGCTATATACATAAGTGAAAACATAATTGAAACAACAGAAATTATTCAAATAAACAATTTCTAGATTATCAACTACTTTAACAAATAATAAAGAAATAATATTATCAGCAATTTATAGATCGCATGATATGCACAAAACAGAATTTTTATTAAACATCAAAAACCTTATAAAACTTAACAAGAAATATAAAAATAACTTAATAATAGGAGATTTTAATTGCGATATTTTAAATCAAGATGTGGTAGACCAGGAATTCTTACAAGTATTTCTAGAGAATGGGTATTACCCGGGAATAACCAGCAAACTAGACCATCGACTACTAATATAATGATATCGCTAAAGGGCATTAAAAACAATTCTAGTCATGAAGAACGTAAAAAGATAAATGACAACAAGCTAAGGAAAGCTGCAGAAAGGGTAAATTGGTCAGACATCTTATTAATGTCAGATCCGAATCTGGCATTAAATGACCTAATTCTAAAAATCGAAACGTGCACAAAAAAGGCTGAATATAAAGTGCGAAAGAATAATCACAATAAAATGAAACCAAGAAAAGACTGGATAAAGAAAGCAATAACGATATCGTGCAATAAAAAAGAGGAACTGTATAAAATATGGAAAAGTGATCCTAGTAATCTAACAAAAAAAGAGCACATAATAATTATGTCAAAATACTTAATGGAATTATATACAAAGCAAAAGAAGAATTTGATAAAAAACAGATAGAAATGAATATGTGCAATCAAAGGCATTTGTGGAAAATTATTAATAATAAAATAGGTAAGAATCCTAAAAAGTGCAATAACATTAATTATATTATAAATAACAACAAAAAATCACTGATGCAAATGAGATGGCCGAACATATGAACAACTTCTTTTGCGACATAAGTAAGCAGTTACAAGGCAAAATAAATATGCCAAAGAATGAGAAAATAAAGATGCCAAGCATGAACAACAAAAGTATTTTTATACACCCAACAAACTATAAAGAAATACATGAAATAATTAATAATATGAAAAATAAAAATGGTGGACTTGATGGCATCAATACTCTGACTTTAAAAACAATACACGAGTATATTCGTGATCCTCTGGTTCACATAATAAATCTGAGTTTGGAAAAGGCAATATGGCCAGAAGCTCTAAAAATTGCAGAAATTATTCCTTTACACAAAGCTAAAGAAAAATATCTACTAAACAATTACAGACCAATTTCGCTAATATGTAATATTGCAAAAATTTTCGAAAAATTGTTACATAAACGTATACTAAATTTCTTTGATGAATGTAGCTTGTTCTCAGAGAAGCAAATTAGTTTTAGGAAAAACAGAAGTACTAAAGATGCCCTCTACCAAATAACATCAGATTTATAATCAACTTGACAAAAGCAGTCCTATCGCAATCACTTTCCTTGATCTTGCCAAAGCGTTTGATACGGTGGACCATCAAATTCTCCTTGACAAGCTATATAACTATGGAATTAGAGGAACCAGTCATGAACTTATAAAAAATTACCTAAGCAACAGAAAAAAAAGGTAAAAGTAAATAACAAAGTAAGCCATTTCAATACTCTAAGCATGGGTGTACCTCAAGGTACTATTCTTGGGCCATTACTCTTTATCATCTACATCAATGATTTACTAGTTACAATGTCAAACAACACAATTTTATCTTTTGTTGATGACACCGCAGTTATAACTACAGGGAATGATTGGCAAGAGGTTGAAGCAAAAATAAATAACCGCCTTGACAATATAGCCAACTGGCTGGCATTAAATAAATTGTCACTTAATACAGAAAAAAACTGTATACGTAGAATTTGGTAATACCGCTACTAGTATCCCAAAAAATCTAAACATAAATATTCATGGTAAACAAATAAAACGAGTTGATGACGCTAAATATCTCGGCGTTATTTTCGACAGCAACGTGAAATGGGATATTGATATTAACTACATATATAACAAAACTAAATATTTAACTTCTTTGTTTTAAAAGCTTTCAAGAATTATGTCTACCGAGAATTTGAAAATGCTATATTATGCATTGTTTCATAGCATCACCTCTTATGGCATCATAGCCTGGGGTGGTGAATATACAAGCACAGTTGGATGTCTTCAAAGTCTACAGATCAAACTACTCCAAATAGTAAACAAGAATAAATTCTTAGTTGATAATCAACCACTTAATTTGGAACAAACTTTCACATATGAATCACTGATGTACCATTATATAGAACTACAGGATAACTATTTAAATTCAGATAAAACCACTAGGCACAAAAGTATACAAATTCCCAAACGTCGCAAAAAGATAAGCATAAAAAATAGCTATATAAGAGCTTTAACAACCTTCAATAAATTACCAAAAGAACTTAAGGATTTAACAAACAACAACATCAGAAAGGTTAAAATTAAAAAGTGGATCAAAGAAAACAGCCTATAATGCAAAATAAAACTAATTCGTCCATAACAACAAAAATTGATTGTCGAAGAATAAATTACTTTTTTAACTCGAAGTGTTGTCTAGAACAACATTACAACCTAACTGCAAAAATATACAAAATAAGGAATTTTCACTACCTCTAACAAAGAAAATTATTGAATATGCATATCCTACATTGGAAGTCCATTTGATAAATTGCATGTGTATACTGCACTATAATCGCTCTCATCGTCGAATATCTAACTACAATTGGAAGAAAATGAATAACCTAACTTCAGAAAATAAAAGAGCTATCGAGCAGATAGCAAATAAGATTATAAACACGTGGAAACTCAACACAGAAAAGAAACAGATTATTAGGACTACAACAACGGAAGATAAGGTTTTCAAGTCTACTAGAGGATTATTTTTGCAAGGAGCAGAAATGCGTCAACTCAGAGTTTCACGACAGCAAGATCTATGCTAGTGAGATATTGGTGAATGAGAGAAGATTTGAAAGAAGACTTGCAACGCTGGGTTGTTCAGGTAGATTGTACTACTGGATTTCAAACACGGCGGAGCAACTACACATTTTAGTTTTAAGATTTAATTTTATTAAGTCATTTTGTATTCCGGACCGGCGAATAGGAAATTTTCCTCTGCTGGATTACGTTTATGTAATGTTTTTGTATAATTGATGTATTTCAATCTATTGTACTTACTCTAGATAAATAAATAAATAAAAATAAATAAATTTGTTTTTTGTGTTTCTGGAAAACAATCACAGCTACAGAGCTGAATATTTATATGTTATATTTTCTACACTGCTGGCAAATTCTCGAATGTTTTTTATTTTAGTAAACTGCAAAGGAGTACATAGTGAGAGCCCTATATCCCAGTGTAAACCTGTTGCTGCTATCAGATAAGTCTTTTATTTTACATAATATTTGGTTAATTCTTCAGAGTGGCAAAAAAGCTTGTTGCTTTGTGTTTAAGCCAGCTTCGATTTATTTCAGCTTATTGGAGATACTATGCATCTAGAGGACGGTTTCGTACGTATATGCTGAATTTGCTTGGGCAAGAGTTATCATAGTGAGTCTGATCATTTATTTAACACCTTAGAAAACTACACTAGTTTCTAATATTCATTCACAAAGTGTTTCATTTGTTATATTTTAATTTGCACCACAAACGCAAAATGTCATGTGATAATTGGTCTTATTTTACTATTCTTGAGTAAAGTTAAAAAGTTTGTATATTGTTTCATTACACGTTAAGATTAGTGATTAATTTTGCGTTGATTCTCATGTGATATTAGTACAATAATTTCTTCAATTTTATTTTCATTACTCAATGCACCACGTCAGTTACTCTATACATTTTTTTTGAAAATCAGAAATATTATAAATTCAATAAAGTTTTAATTGGGAATTGACGTTAGAAATGTATGCTAAGCACAAAATAAATTATACTTATCTTCTATTACAAAGAACAGTCAATTTCTATGTTTCATTTATAACCAGTGACTCGATTCTATAAAAATATTCACATGTCAATGTAAGATCTGTTCAGAGGTAATATACTCTATCATTTGATATTATGGTTTAATATGCACTATGGTGAATTATGCATCTAATTTTTACACAAATGTTTTACTAATTTTGTAGAAACAGTCTACCATAACAATTTTTACTCAACTGCTTTGGTTCGCACTTTCGCAGTGGACTCTTTGGCTGTGGCGACTTAAAAAATTATATGCGTACTAATATGTGAAAGATAAATCTATTTGTTAAAATAACAACCAATTGATTTATTGTTTAGTTTTGAAACAACCTTACATATAAATATTCAGCTCTGTAGCTGTGATAGCTTTCGAGAAATACAAAAAACAAATTGTAAAACAAGTACACGGAGTTGATCAAGAATATTGTTTTTGAAGGTACTCAAAACCTATCACAGTTGGAGGACTAAAATTTTTCATGTAGGTTTGTTTCAATTTAATAAAACAATAAATCAAGTAACTCAAGTGGTTTTTATCCTAACTAATAGATTTATGGTTTTCATATCAGTACTCATGTGATTTTGTAAGCCGTCACAGCCATAGAGACCACTGCTAAAGTGTGAACCAAAGTAGTTGAGTTGTTCTCCCTACCCGAGACCCTTCAGGAGCGTCCTCCAGATGCTTCGTCCTCAGCTTTGCCCCCGAGGCAAGGTTCCTATTAGCGTGCCTGTTTCTTTTCTTTACCTTGCTATTTTCAGTTCCCGAAAAGGCACTGGTATTTGCCGCTGGGGTGGACCGCGCAGCCACCTGGTGACTATCCTGGGAACTTGCACCGGTATTTTCCGTCTTGACGACAACCGCCCGGTCTTTCAGTATACCGTCCGTGAGGACTTTGATCCAGCTGGGTAGCTCCTTTGTTGCTGGCACTTTTGCAACCGTTTCCTGTAACTTATTTCCTTCCATTTTCATTTGTGTACTTACGGGTGTGTTAGTGTGCGTGGACCGAGCCCCGCCCCCCGCATCCCGGACCAGTACGCCCCCCAGAAGCCACCTACCGCGGAGAAACCAACCCCGACACCTGTGGCCTCAGCATGGCCCCCCCCTCTCCTGACCCAACATGGCCCTATCCGGTCACCAACTATAATATAGATAATATTAAATATATTAAAATAATTAAGATCTAAAAGAAACTTTTAAGCCAAAATAATAATAATAAATTATTTTTAACTAAAGAAAAAACCGCGCTAAACAAGTAGACAGTTTACCAATTGTTATAAGTAATGGCAAAACCGAAAAACTCCTAGACATACCAGCATTAGAAGATGGAAAAGACCTTACCCAAGCTAATGTTATTTTTAGAGATATTTATGATTGGGGCTTAAGCAATAATGTTTAAGTTCTATGTTGTGACACAACTAACTCAAATTTAGGATGTAAAGCTGGTGCAGCAGTCATTTTTGAGATACTTCTAGAAAGAGATCTACTTTATTTGCCAAGCCGAAATCATATATTTGAAATAATTTTGGCTGCTTCATTTGAAGTGAAACTACCTGATACGAATGGACTAAATGTTCCATAATTGGTGTTCCATAATTCCAATAATGTCCAATATTTTGCAAAAAAATACCTAAATAAACAATTACCTCAAGACGATTACAAGAAATTACTCAAGTTGTGTTTAATTTTCTTAAGAGCAATAGCATCTATTTTACTGAAGTAAAATTTTGAAAGCCTGGTGCGTTCCATCATACACGTTGGATGGCCAAGGCCATCTACTCTTTAAAAATATACTAGCAAAAAACGCTCGCTTCGCTCACGATTTACAAATTGATTGTGACGATATTTAAGGAAATGTCCCAAAAAAACACACACTGTTTTTCTATTACATAAAACTTTTTTATGTTTATCAACATGTATATGTATCGGCAGAAATGAAATTTATTAGGTTATAAATGTCAAATTTGCATGTGAAACCACTTATTAGCCATTATATAATGTTTGTTTTTAACATAACTTCTAGTAGAAGGTCAGGCCCATTCTGAAACTTTACAGCTACCTTTTTTTACTATAAAAAGGTATCTTTTTACTGTATTGAGGTTGTCGGAGTCCGAATCAAACATTCCGATTTTTATATTTTAAGGTTTGTAACGAGTTGAGCACCGTGACCAACTCGTAGCGGTATGAGTACCGCTGCGCCGCGACGAAACAGCATAGACTCGCGCGCGCGAAGAAAAACACGTGCGAATTCGGTAATAGAAGAGAGAAAGAGGGGGAGAGAGCGAGAGAGAGAGAGAGAGAGAGAGAGAGAGAGAGAGAGAGAGAGAGAGAGAGAGAGAGAGAGAGATAGTCATTATATGAGTTTCATTTCAGTTGTTGACTTGCATTTCTATGCACTAACCAAATCAGATCTCTATTCCCCCCGTTTCCCGTCTCTACCGAAGTATTTGGTTTGATTTAATAATTTTTTATGAGTAAGTTTTTGACCCAACATATTTACAACTTGGTTATTATTTTAAGGATGAAAAAAGAACTCAACAAGAATTACGTCGAGTCATGGACTTGGAATGCATTCATAATAATGTTAAATTACTATCGGATATGCTAGAATCGTACATACCAACTCAATGCAAGAAGGATGATATTGAATTAATGAAAGAATTATATGAAGCTTGCGAGCATTTACGACCAACTTTGGAAAGGCTTGCTGAAGAAACACAAAACGATGAAGTAATGCTACGTAAGTCTATCACAAAAATAGATAAAAAATCATAAGTAATAAGAATAATTTAAAGTTTTTATTATAGTTGATATTGTTAGCGCCAGCGAGGATTTAGAAAAGGTTTGTAATAAATATGTACTAAAGTTACTGCCAGATCAAGCTTCACATTTATTAGACAGCACTACAGAGACTCAAGATACGCTACTAGATCTTAGTAGTCCGGAAACAGTAAGATGCTCAAATACTGACAATATTAACAGCAGCAAGGAATATGATGACTCTATTAACTGTCAGTCTGATATTGATCTTCTAAAAGATATTTTTGAATGTCCTAAAAGCCAAGAAGTATCCTTTCAATCATTGGATGCACAACTTATGCTTTCGAATGCACCAATAATGCAACCAATTAACATTAGAGACACAACAAGTAAAGGTAATTTGAGAGTAATTTTCATAAGCAGTATTTTCCGATACTATTTTATTGTATGTGAATTATATTTTAAACTATACATGTATAAAATCAGATATTCTAGATGAAACTATGACACAGCTACATAAATTTGAAGAAAATGTTTTAAAAAAAAGTTCCGATATTAAAATTCACAATCCATCAATATCTGGGTAAGTAATGTTTATTATTATTTTATAACAATGCATACATACACCTTATGTTGAGTAACGTTGTTAAATTGTCATGATCTTCTCAGCCTATGTTAATATTATAATTTAACTGTATAATAGTCAATTTTATAAGTGTCTTACGGTGCTGCCATAAGGTGAGAGAGAGAGAGAGAGAGAGAGAGAGAGAGAGAGAGAGAGAGAGAGAGAGAGAGAGAGTAGTTTTATTTTGCGTACATTATATTGTACGATTATAAGTTTACAGTGTTACAAGTGAGAAAAGAAAAAACAATAAATAATAGATTGAGGCATGTTTAAAGTATGTATAGTGAGAGAGTGCGGCGATAGTGGAAGTGGAATGAGCGAGAAAGTAGGTGTGTGTGTGCATGGACTGCGTACGAGGTATGTGTTTTCGAGTTGAAAAAAGTGATCCCCTACTGAAAATAATTAGATGACAATCAACTTATAATCAGCTGATAATCAGCTGATAATCATGCCAAAACGTCAGCTGATTATCAGGTGATTTCAGGTGATTTCGGCTCAGTATTTTTAATAAAGCTGATAGTTATAAATATGCGTTTATGTGATATAAAATGTTGATGATAATCAGGTGATAATCATTCAAAATTTGTAACCTTTAATATATTTATTATAAGTTGTTTAAAATAAGTAAAATGTATAAATTTCAAATAATGAGGGCCAGTACTGGTGTTACCATCAGTATGATAACACGAAAACTCTAGCTGTGAGCTCCACAATTTTTATTTTTTAACAATTAAAAAAAATCTTTGTTTAAATTAAATTATTGAAAAACAAAAATATTGGAGCTCACAGCCAGAGTTTTCGTGTTATCATCCTGATGGTAGTGAGATAGGAGGCAAACCAGCGAATAACCTGCTTAGAGAAGCCGAAGGTGGATAGCTTTCTCAGGAGCCGGACGTGACATACAGTGTCAAACGCCTTGCTAAAGTCAAAGAGGAGGAGAAGTGTCACTTTATTTTTGTTTATCCCGACCCTGACATCATCAGTTAGCTTAATTAGGCCAGACTGAGTGCTGTGGCCAGGCGGAAGCCTGTTTGAAAGTTGTCTAGTAAGAGTCTTGATTCAAGGTATTGTGAGACTTGCCTGTGCACCAGCCACTCCAGGGCCTTAGAGAGAAAGCAGAGAAGTGAAATCGGACGGATTCAATGAGGGCTGTTGGTGAAATGACTTTGTTGAGTGCACGCACAACCGACAATTTCCAGGCAGATAGGAAACAGGGTTCGCTCAGAGACAGGTTGAAAATATGACTTAGTAGGGGAGCCAGAACTGGCAATGTTTTTGAGATGACAGCCTGAGGGATTCCATCGCTTCTCCTGGCCTGAGTGTCGAAGTGCGATACTGCAGCCAACACATCCGATTCCGTTATGGTGCTGAACTCGAAATGCTCCGGGAGGTCAAGACTTTCCAGGGTGAGGAGATAATCCTCAACAGCAGGGGCTAACGGATCATTGGAGATCGAGCTGAAATGCTTGTTGAGTTCGTATGTGCTAAAACGAGATGGTGAAGGGGCCTTGGTGGCAGTAATTCCAATTTTCTCCAGCTCTCTCCAGATCTCGGCAACATCAGTCAAGGTTAACAGGCGTGAATAGTAATAATTCAGCCTGGCTTTCTCGACTTGTTTGTGAGCATTGTCTCTAGCTAGCCTATATATGCGGAGATCCGAATCGAGCCTGGAGTTCTTGAAACGCCTGTAAAGTCTATCTCTCTCAGATACAAGGTCACGAAGAGCCGTGGTAAACCACGAGTGACGCTGTCTTCTTGGTATCACAGTCCGTAATGGGGCGAGATGATTGATGGCGTTAGTGAGGTTAGCGTTAAGTGTGGATATGCATTCGTCGAGTGATGAGAGAGAGAGAGAGAGAGAGAGAGAGAGAGAGAGAGAGAGAGAGAGAGAGAGAGAGAGAGAGAGAGAGAGAGAGAGAGAGAGAGAGAGAGAGAGAGAGAGAGAGAGAGAGAGAGATTAGATTTAGATTAGATTAATTGGTTTTATTTTACGTACAATGTGTTGTACGATCAATTATGTACAGCAGGAGTAGTAAGAGTACAGGCATAATAATAGTATAAGATGTCTGTTGTAGTAGATGTGTAGTGTGATGATAAGGTGAGAATGAGTTAAGCGAGAGTGTGTGAGTGTGTGCGTGTGCGTGAGTGTGAACATGATGTTCATGTGTTTTCGAGTTCGAAGAAGTGCTCTTTAGCTAGTTTCTTGAAACCTGAGATAGAAGCAGTATTACGAATGTGTGATGGTAGATTGTTCCATAGGTATGAGGCGCTGATATGAAACGAGTTCCACAGCGTCTCTGTCGCGAAGGTAGGAATATCCAGAGGTGTCACCTCCCCCCTAACAGGCCGGAGTGTCACGCGGAAGTCGAAGTATGCCAGTACATATGATGGTACGGCTGTGTTAAACATCTTTCGTAAGAAACAAGCAGTGAAATACTTCCTGCGTCCTGCAGTGGTTAGCCACTGCAGCTCCCGCCTGTACGGGGAGATGCGCTTATCTCTCCTTACACCGTAGATGTAACGAATTCCTGTATTCACGAGCCTCTGTAGTTTTAAGTCGAGTTCCTGCGTCAGGTCACAGTATACAAGAGAGCAATAGTCAATAAGGGGAAACAGGAGCGCTTGCGCTAAGTGCTTGCGCAACCTGAGATTGGTACTCTTTCTGAAAAAGTAAAGCCTGTACATTAGTAAGTGAGCACGCTTACACACTTGTGTAACGTGCTCCTTCCACGTAAGTTTAGAGTCGAGCACCAATCCCAGATTACGCACGGAAGATTCAAAGCTGACCTGGGCACCCCAATGATAATATAGGTGTTAGCTGTTGAGGGTAAGGCGTTTATGTAGTAGGGAGAGCCCAGGACAATTGCTTTGGTTTTAGCAACATTAAGTTTTAGCCTGTTCTGTGCAGCCCAGCCCATTATCATCTCGGCATTAGCACTCATCTTGTTTGATAAAGAATCGAGCTCCTCAAGGTGGCATGTAAATTTGCAAGTCGTCCGCATAGATGAGATGGGAAACATCGGTATCAAGGCAGAAACCGATGTCGTTGATGTACAATGCGAACAGCAAGGGACCCAGAACGGATCCCTGCGGGACGCCGATGTTAAGACGCCGAGGAGAAGAACGCTCACTATTGTCACCAACGACGGCCTGCTCTCTCCCAGAGAGGTAGGAGGCAAACCAGCGAATGACTTGCTTTGAGAAGCTGAAAGTGGATAGCTTTCTCAGGAGCCTGATGTGACACACAGTGTCAAACGCCTTGCTAAAGTCGAAGAGAAGGAGTAGTGTTACTTTCTTTTTGTTTATCCCGATCCTGGCATCATCAGTTAGCTTAATTAGGCCAGACTGAGTGCTGTGACCAGTGCGGAAGCCTGTTTGAAGGTTGTCTAGCAATAGCCTTGATTCAAGGTATTCTGAGTCTTGCTTGTGCACCAGCCACTCCAGGGCCTTGGAGAGAAAGCAGAGAAGTGAAATCGGACGGTAGTCAGTCAGGGCTGTTGGTGAACTGATTTTGTTGAGTGCGCGCACAAGTGCCAATTTCCAGGCAGATTGGAAGCAGGGCACGCTCAGAGACAGGTTGAAAATGTGACTTAGTAAAGGAGCGAGAACCGGCAATGCTTTTGAGATGACAACCTGTGGGATGCCGTCACTTCCCCTGGCCTGGGTGTCAAAGTGCGATACCGCAGCCAACACGTCCGATTCCGTTATAGGGCTGAACTCGAAATGTTCCGGGAGGTCAAGACTTTCCAGGGTGAGAAGATAATCCTCAACAGCAGGAGCCAACGGATCGTTGGAGATCGCGCTGAAATGCCTGTTGAGTTCATCTGTTGTAAATCGAGATGGTAAGGGGGCCTTGGTGGCAGTAATTCCAAGTTTCTCCAGCTCTTTCCAGAACTCGGCAATGTCGGTCAAGGTAGACAGGCGTGAATAGTAATAATCCAGCCTGGCTTCCTCGACTTGTTTATGGGCATAGTCTCTAGCTAATCTGTAAATGCGGAGATCCTGATCGAGCCTAGAGTCCCTGAAACGCCTGTAAAGTCTATCCCTCTCGGATACAAGGTCACGAAGAGCCGCGGTGTACCACGGGTGACGTTGTCATCTTGGTGTTACAGTCCGCAATGTGGCGAGATGGTTAATGGCGTTAGTAAGGTTAGTGTTAAGTAAGGATATGCATTCGTCGAGTGATGAAGTGTTGAGAGATGACCAGTCACATTCGCTAAGAAAGTCCCTTAGCTTCTCGGCGCTGATTCCTTTAAAGTTTCTGTAGGTGTAAGTGTTAGGTACGTAGCGTGGAATCTGTACGTCGAGAGTGGCCGTGATAAGGTCGTGTCCGTTGATGAAAGGTGCGTCTGTCTTCCAGTATGACAGCAGGCGATCCTGCTCGTCGATTAGACATAGGTCAAGCCAGGTATCAGAACCCTGTTTATGGTGCGTGGCACCATAGGGAACAGACGAAAAGGAGTTCTCATCAATGAAGGCCCTGATGAAATTGGCATCTTCAGATGAGGAAAGTTGGTCAGAATTGAAATCTCCCATTATGACCTTCGTGGAGTAATTGTGAGAGAGAGAGAGAGAGAGAGAGAGAGAGAGAGAGAGAGAGAGAGAGAGAGAGAGAGAGAGAGAGAGAGAGAGAGATTAGATTAGATTAATTGCTCTTTATTTTTGTACATTTTGTTGTACATATAACAAATATAGTGTATTATGATAAAGGAATAAATAAAATTTGTGTAAGGGTATATAGTATAAGGTGTGTGTGATGTTGAGAGATGACATGAGATGAAAGAGAATGTATGTATGTTTGTGCGATGTTTATGTGTTTTCCAAATTAAAGAAATAATTTTTAGTTGCTTGTTTGAAGTGTGATATGGATAGTGTGTCGCGAAGTTGAGATGGAAGGCTGTTCCAGAGGTAGGAGGCGCTGATGAAAAATGAATTCCTCAGCGTCTCCGTCTTGAAGGACGGGATGTCCAGTGGAGTCACCTCGCCCCTGACAGGCCTGAGTGCGACGTGGAAGTCAAAATAGGCTAGTAGATAAGCTGGTATTGAGGTGTTGAAAATTTTTCTAAGAAAACAGGCCATGAAGTACTTCCTACGTCCGGCGGTGGTGAGCCATTGCAACTCACGCCTGTAAGGGGAGATGTGCTCGTCCCTCTTTACACCATAGATGTATCGGATTCCCGTATTGACAAGCCTCTGCAGTTTTAAGTCAAGCTCTTGAGTCAGGTCGCAGTAAACAAGTGAGCAGTAGTCGATGAGGGGAAATAGGAGTGCTTGCACCAAATGTTGGCGCAACCTGAGGCTAGTGCTCTTCCGAAAGAAATATAGCCAATACATTAAAGAGTGAGCACGTTTACAAGTTTGTGTAACGTGCTCTTTCCACGTAAGTTTTGAGTCAAGCACCAGCCCCAGGTTGCGCACAGATGATTCAAAGTTGACCTGGGCCCCCCCTATATTTATATAGGTGTTAGCAGTAGAAGGTAGAGCATTGATATAGTAGGGTGAGCCCAGGACGATCGCCTTAGTCTTACTAACATTCAGCTTAAGTCTGTTTAGTGCTGCCCAGCCCATTATCCTCTCGGCGTTAGCACTCATCTTGTCAGAACAGGAATCGAGCTCCTCAAGGGGGCATTGACAGTAGATTTGCAGATCATCCGCGTAGACTAGATGGGATACATCTGAGTCAAGGCAGAGGCCAATGTCATTGATGTATAACGCGAACAATAAGGGGCCCAAGACTGACCCCTGTGGGACACCGGTGTTTAGTGGTAGGAATGTAGAGAGTTCGTTGTTGTCACCAATGACGGCCTGTTCTCTACCAGAAAGGTAAGATGCAAGCCAGTGGATAACCTGCTTGGAGAAGCCGAAGGAGGGTAGCTTTCTGAGTAGCCTGACGTGACACACTGTATCAAACGCCTTGCTAAAATCAAAAAGAAGCAGAAGGGTGACCTTCTTCCTGTCCATTCCAAGCCTGACATCATCAGTCAGCTTAATCAAGCCGGACTGCGTGCTGTGGCCAGTGCGAAAACCAGTTTGGAAACTATCAAGATAGAGTCTAGTTTCAAGGTATTCAGAGATTTGATTGTGCACCAGCCACTCCAGCGGCTTGGATAGAAAGCAAAGTAGGGAAATCGGTCGGTAGTCAGTTACAGCTGTAGGAGAGTTGATCTTGTTTAATGCTCTTACAAGCGATGATTTCCAGGCAGAGGGAAAACATGCCTCACTCAAAGACAGGTTGAAAATTTGACAGATTAAAGGAGTGAGTATTGGTAGTGCTTTAGAGATTACAACCTGTGGGATGCCATCGCTTCCCCTGGCCTGGGTATTGAAATGTGAAACTGCAGCTAACACGTCCGATTCTGTGATGGCCCTGAAGATAAAGTGTTCAGGGAGGTCTAGACTCTCGAGGGTCCGCAGATACTCCTCGACAGATGGAGCTTGAGGGTCATTTGAGATGGAACTGAAGTGTTCGTTGAGAGCATCTGGAGAGAACCGAGCAGGTGGAGAAGATTTAGAGGTGGTAATGCCAAGATTTTCAAGTTCTCTCCATATCTCTGCAACGTCGGTTAGAGTAGACAAGCGTGAATAATAGTAATTCAGCCTGGCTTCCTCGACCCGTTGATGAGCGTCATCCCTTGCGATTCTATAAAAGTATAGATCCCAAGGTAGACGACTTCTGCGAAAACGCCTGTAGAGCCTATTCCTTTCAGTTAAAAGGTCACGAAGAGCCGCGGTGAACCACGGGTGACGTTTACGTCCAGGTGTCACAGTCTTTAATGGGGCGAGATGATTTATGGCTTTTGTGATGTTTTCGTTGAGGATGGTGATGCATTCGTCAAGTGATGGTGTGGTGAAGGATGACCAGTCGCATGCGCTAAGGAAGTCCCTTAGCTTCTCAGCACAGATTCCTTTGTAGAGAGAGAGAGAGAGAGAGAGGGAGAGAGAGAGAAAGAGAGAGAGAGAGAGAGAAAGCTTGCGGTTGGGTGTTGGAGAGTCGGGAAAAGCGCATTGTCGCGCGGAGAACGGGATTCTGTGAATTAGAGAGAGAGAAAGAATAAATAGAAAGAGAAAAGAATTCGACTCTAATTATTCCAATCACCCTGAAAATCCCGATTGAGGGCGATCTGACGGGACCTCCTCCGAGATTGCAAGGATATTCGGAAACGTTTATTTATAAATAATAGTGTCGCGGATTCAGGGCCGCGGAGCGATAGAGGAAAATTCTCCTCGCGGGTTTTGCCACGTCAAAAAAAGTAGCCAAGGACTCAGTGAAAACTGCAGTGATGTAAGAAAAAACCGCTACAGAGATTAGAGCTCCCGGACTAATCATTTTGACATTTAGAGGTTAGACTGGTGATTTTCTGCAGTTTTAACTTGAATATTCAACACAGTGACCAAAAGAAAAGAATAGTATAAAGTGTTATTATTATCAAGGACCTTTTTATTACATTTTTATGAAAATTCATGAAATGACTTTTTTTTGTTTGCAGGTAAGAAAAGCTGTAAAGAGTCCAAAGGTATAAGTGAATATACCTCATAATTTCTGAGAGTCGAGATCCATGTGTGTGGAATATAGAAAACTTGTTTTCGAAGGATTTGGTAAGCACTAATTTAAGTTATACTTTCAACAATAATCATAAACTTTGAAGTTGATTTTCTCCAAATGTTGTTTTTACTGATTTCAGCTCACTGTCCGTAGGATTCCAAGTGAACGAATAGTTTTTTTGGGCTTAAACTCAAGGAGGATACTTTGTTTACCTGGAGTTTTGGTATGAATGCAGGGTATTTGATTTAAATGTTTAGAAAATGTTTTATACCCATAAAGGTGCTAGAGTGAGCAAAAAAAGAAAGAAAATTCAGTTTTTTTACCGCCAAATCATTTCTAAGCATTCAAATTAAAATCCCTGCATTCGTACCAAAACTTAAGGTGTACAAAGTACCCTCCTTGAGGTTGAGCCCAAAAGAACTATTCGTCCACTTGGAATCTTACGGACAGTGAAAAAGTCCACAAATCCTTGCACCAAGTGCCACAATAGGCCAGCAGAGATAATAGAGCTTTTAGCATGGTTAGTTGTATTATATTATTATAGCGTTAATGGTATTCATACTAAATATCAATATACAAAATTTTAAATTATTAACTTTAATTTTGTGATTTTCACTTAGAATTCTTTATTTCAGGGTTTAAAGGTGTTGTGTCCACTTAAGATTTTTCAATAAGGATTGTTAAAACCTCGATTTAAGTCACGCTCGTGCCAAAATGCACTCGCTAAATCTCGGTTTATGCACATTGTTTCATAAAATATCGTTCGATACTAGTGGGGTACAGGAATTTCACCCTTGTGGGGACTTATCACCCTCGCTTCGCTCGGGCGTTATGTCCCTATTAGGGTGCAACTACTTTACCGCGCAAGTATCGTAATATACTATTCACGCACACTGTATTGAAAAATATTTTAAACACTGACTTATTCAATAATTTAGATAAGTTTTGAATAATATGACAATGAAATTAATTGATCTTTATGTAAGGATATAAAATATGATTTTATATAAAATTATATAATTTTTCATACATTATATTGAACCGATAGTGAACAAAAAAATTCTACACTACAGTTTTTATTCGAAGATTTAAGACTAAAAAAGAAGATAACTGAATAAAACAGAAATTTTTAGCAGAAGAATGTCGGAATTAATACAAAGACAACAGTTATTTACAGGTATTATTAGTTTAAAACTAGTCAATGTAGAAGACAACAATTATAAAATGAAGAGAACTGTTTTAAACTATGAGAAAACTGTTGTCGTTGCTTATTAATAGTCTGTTGTATTCAGTTTTTTATTTATTAACAAAATCGCAAAACTTTTACCTAAAAAAATTGAAGAAAACTAAAAGAAAACTCTAGCTAACTTAATAAAACTAAAGAAAACAGAAGATAACTGTTGTCTGTGTCTGAATTCCGACATTGTTCTGCTGTCATCTGCAGTTCATAACTGTTTTCTTCAGTTTTCATTTTTCTTTTTTTCTAGAGATTTAAGATATCGTTATCAGTAAATATAAAAGTAAATATTGTATTATGTATAAGATTGCTAAGTGACGAAGTTTCTGGATGAATATTCAGAAATATTAAATTAAATGAAACAAAGACAGCAGGAAAAATCCAGAAACTTCGACGCTTAACGAGCGTAAGAAGTAACCCTAAACCAAAACAAACTTCTCCTCCCTCGGCTGAAAGCGCGCGTGCACACTCGACGCTGCAGTTTAGCCGTTGACCGTACTTAGGCCCATAAGGCCGAATGAGTAAGAAAGAGAGCGCGGCTAAACTGAAGTGCGGAGGAGTAGTAAAGACCCTGCATGGGAGAAAGCTATGACGTTTTATTCAAGCTTCGCCTCCCCCGATTTTTATTCCTGTGCGTGCGATCCAAGAGTAAGGACTATATTCAAGAGTTCGATTTTGTAGTTATATTTCTGAGTCTTTAATTTGAAGTCTAGTCTTAATTGTGATTCCGTCTTGATTATCATTTACCGAAATCGTGTCTTATTCCATTTAAAAATTATTTAGGTTAGGTTAGGTTAGGTTGAAGGGTTCTGTGCAGTCTTCGAAAGAAAACCGCACTTCGCTCGGTGGCCTGTGGCCCAGTGCGATACCTTGTTTGTCGATAGATCGGAGCTAACCTAGTTCCTTTACTTTTGCTGAAAGCGTTTCCAACTTTTTGCAAAGATCGTTATCTTCCCAATATCCATTCCTACTGCCTCGTCCAGTTCCACTAGGAAACTGTGGCCCAACGAATTGTGCCTTTTGCTTTTCAGGGCTGGGCAATGACATAGCAGTTGGGATATGGTTTCTTCTTCTTCGCAGCATTCTCTACAGAAGTTGTCTTTCGTCTTTCCCCATCTCTTGAGATTGACCCCGACCGCACAGTGACCTGTTACTACTCCTTTGATCGTGCTTAAAAAGATTTTCCTGTTATTTAGCAGCTTCTTTGTTTTTTCCTTGTCCACCTCTGGCCACAGCGTTCTCGATGTAAAACAGTCATCTCGTGTTTTCCATCTCTCGCTGTGAATTACCTCGATGGCTCTGTCAATGGTCGTCTTTATCACGTTGATCGTTGGCAGTGGGTGGCTGATCGCTTCGCTGCTGTCTTTCTCCGCTCCAAGCTTTGCCAGTTCATCTACCTTGATGTTCCCTTCGACACTATTGTGTCCGGGTACACAGCAGAGTCCGACTTCGCTGTTGCGGATCCATGACAGGGCTTTGCGGCAGCTCATCACTGCCTTTGATCTAGTTAATTTCGACGCCAGAGTTTTGAGAGCTGCTTGACTGTCTGTGTAGATAGTCACCTTCATTGACGCACCATCGTTTAGCTGTGCCAATCTCGCTGCTTTCTCAATTGCTAGGATTTCCGCTTGCAGAATGTTGCAGTCGTTCTTGAGCCTGTATGACTTTTGAACTCCTAGTTGTTCTGAGTAGACTCCTGCTCCCGTACCTTTTATCGTTTTTCAACCGTCTGTAAAGATTGAGGTCTCGTCTTCTTTTATTATTGAGTTTTGTTCCCAGTCTTCTTTTGTCGGTATTGTTATTTTGATGTTTTCTTTGAAACTTAGGTAAGTGACCGTGTAGTCCGTCTGCTGTGTTAGCAGGGGCTTTAGGTTTTTACTTAGTTTCCCCATCTCCTTCATCACCGACGCATGCCCGTGGTTGGTTTGTTTCCACAATTTGGAGTCTCTTAATCTGGGAGCCCCTTTTGCGGCTAGTCCTTTTACGTACAGATCTATCGGTTGTAGGTTTAGCATTACCTCTAATGCCGCTTGTGGTGTGCTTTGAATTGCTCCAGTGATACCGAGTGCTGCAATTCTTTGCACCTTGTTAAGCGTTTTCCTGTTTACTTCCTTATCCATGGCTTGCCACCATACTAAGGCTCCATAGGTAATTACAGGTCTTACAATCGCCGTGTACATCCAGTGTATGATGTATGGTTGTAAGCCCCATCTCTTACCGAACATCTTTTTGCATGTGTAGTATGCGTTTATTCCTTTTTTCATCCTTTCTTCCACATTCCTTTTCCAAGTGAGTTTGAAGTCCAGGATGATTTCCAGATACTTTGCCTCCTTGGATAGCGTGATTCGCGCCCACCAATTCTTGGCGGTGTGAACTTGGGTATCTTGTATTTTCTTGTGAACAGTACTAGCTCGGTTTTACTTGGGTTGACTCCCAGACCGTTCTGTCCTGCCCATTTAGAGATTTCCCCCAGTGCTGACTCCATGATATCTCTAATCGTGGTTAGGTCCTTACCCGTGATTAGTACTACCACGTCATCTGCATACGCTATTATTTTTATCTTTTTATCTTCAAAGGTTTTTAGTATCTTATTGATTACTATTAGCCATAGTAATGGGGAGATTACTCCCCCTTGTGGCGTACCTCTTGTGGTTTTCCATTTTATCGAGCTGTCACCCATCTCTGAGCTGATGGTTCTGCTTTTCAGCATTTCCATTACCCAATTGATGGTGGTTTGATCCGCTTCAATTTCTTTTAAAGCTTTCTCTATCGATTCTGTGTTCACGTTGTTGAAAGCTCCTTCTATGTCTAGAAATGCATCTAATGTGTATTCCTTTTCATGTAGAGCTTTTTCTATAGTTCCCACTATCTCGTGTAGTGCACTCTCTACAGATTTGCCCTTCAGATAGGCGTGCTGCCATGTGCACTTCTTTTCTACATCTGTGGTCTCTTTTATGTGCCTGTCCACCAGCCTCTCTAATGTCTTTAACAGAAACGATGAGAGACTGATGGGTCTGAAGTCCTTTGGTGTCGTGTGGCTTATTTTACCTGCTTTGGGTATAAATGCTACTCTCACCTCTCTCCATTTTCTTGGTATGTATCCTAGAAGTACACATTCAGTGTAAATCTTTACCAATAGATCGATTATCGTGTCTAAGGATTTTTGTAGCATGATTGGCATTACTGCGTCCGTTCGCGCCGATTTATACGGGTCGAATGTATTGACCGCCCATGTTACTTTTTCCCTTGAAACTATTCTCCTCGCCACCTCCCATTTGTCCATGTTGGCTGTCTCTTGTTGCATTTTTACGCATTCAGATTCCTCCTCGTGGCATCCTGGGAAGTGGGTGTTCATTAGTAGTTCAAGGATCTCTGCGCTGGTTTCAGTCCACGTGTCGTCCGGTCTTCTGATACTCTTTAGAACTGTTGGGTCCTTTTTGAGAATCTTCCTGAACCTAGACGCCTCGTGTGTGTCCTTGATGGATTCGCTGAAACTTTTTATGGATTCCCACTTTGCGCACCTAATTTTTTCTTTATATTCTCTAAAACTGGTTTTGTACTTTGTTGTTTGAGAATAGAACAGGTCATATCCTTTCGCCCTGAGTCCTTGAATTTGGTCTCTTGCGAGCCATGGTTCTTGTATCAGGGCGATGTCTATATTCTCTTTTTCCATGGACAGCATCAAGTCCTCCGAGGCTGCTTCGCAGTGGTGCAAATTAATTTGCACCACCTGCAGTCCCGTGGTCCTTGTCCATGTTCTTTTCATTTGGAAGCCTCGCCTTCAGAACTCCCAGTCCGAACTTGATGCTTCCGCTCGATATCTTGAGGCATTTAAGAGATTCTTCGTCCATAGCTATGACTAGGTCTTTGCTCTCCTTTCAGTTTCTGAGTCCGCTGTCTCGACTGTACTTCCGATAGACATATTATCGTCTTCAGTCGCTGTGTCGATCTGCATATCATCCATCCGATCAGAGATGCTCCTTGGGCTGACTTTGCCTGCCAGGGATTCGGGTTCTTTGTTTTTATTTTCACTTGAGGCTTTTCGCGAAGTTCCCGCAGCCAAGTGGCCCACTGCGGGCGCGGTGAAAAACGAAGAGGGCAACGATGAGCCCCTCCCAGAATCCGAATGGGGCTCGGCCGCTGTTTCAGCGGGTGGGTTACCACCTGGGTTAATTGTATTCTCATTGCTCTCTTCCATATTTTTTTTTAACTCCTTTCCATCATCAAAGATTCCATTGTCCGCGGTCGCGTATGTAGTATTAGCGACTAATCGGAGAAACTGGGGATGGTTTCCCATCCCCACTGCTCTGCCCGGCCGTTCCACTATCCGCAACCTGTGGACGCGTTCGGTGGCATGGAAAAGTGTCCTACTCTCTTCCCGAGTAAAAATTATTTGAAGTCTCCAGAAACAAATAAAGGAATTTTTGAAATAATTGAGTCTAAGAGATTACTTGATTTGAGAGTTTTGATCGTCAACCTTTGGGTCATCCCCGTCAACAAACGCAAGTAAGTCGTTCTCGTTAATAATTTAATTTTCCTTGGTGTTTTATTATTACGCAAACAGCTCCGCCGCGACAATCAGTGCGAAGTACTGATCTCCCCCGTATGGGAGAGTAAGCTATCATCCGCATAATCATACAACATTACTTTGTTAGTTCGGTAAACTTATTACTACCCTAACAAACATTTTAGTACAGAATAAAAATGTTATGATTGTTATAATCCTACAATTAACATTATATTATAAAAATAAAGAAAAAATGTTTATTATATATTATTTTATTGTTATATTTTGTTAAAATAATTAATACTGTTATCTAATAATAACAAAGAGTTCAAAAACATTTTTTAATATTTAAAATTTATTTTCATTTTATTCTATAATTTTAAAAACAGTCCTGTGTACTAGTAGCTATAACTATTTTTAAAGAATGTTGGCTGTATTGAATATATTCATTTATACTCGACGAGAGTTAATTCTCGGGAAATGTTTTATAAATCGTGCTTTTGATTGGTTAGAATTTATTAATCCATCTAATATTTAATATTATATTTATTAATGACTCGTCATAGAATTAAATATCATTACAATTAACTTGTAAATCGCGAGCGTATCATGCTAGTAACATAATTGATGTAGTTATACTGGCTAGGAGTAACCTTCGACCCTGCGTTGGTCTACCTACATTTAACATTAGTCGCGATGGTGCAGCACTGTCTTTTGCTGCCTTATTGCTCACCTTTTCGAGATGCTGCTTGAACGTTAGTCTGGAGTTTATGATGATTCCCAGATACTTAATGGTCGGTTAAAAGTCTATTTCGTGTCCATCCACTGTCAGTGTTATTGTCTCCATTTTCTTCCTACTAGATATGAAGATTGCCTCCGTTTTATGGCTATCAAGCTCAAGTCCAATCTGCTTAAGCCAATTGTGGGTTATATCTAATGCGCGCGCGCGTGTGTGTGTGAGCTCGGTGATCTTCGTGGATATTCGTTGCGCACTCTCAGTACATACTTTGTATCTTGTAAACTTTTTACTGAATGAGGAAACATGTGACTAGAAACGTACCCATCAGTTACTGTGATATTAATTTGGATGGATGATTTATATATTGCACTGATAATATTTATACCTAGAAAAATATAATATTTTGTTTGTTAAATAAAGTGTCGGAATATAAGGATTTTCTAGACGCGATTGGGATAAGCTGATACTTAAATTAAGATACACTTTACAAGAGGAGACCCCCCCCCCCCCGTCCCAGCCTGCAAATATAACAATTAGTTAATAAAAAAATACCAGGCTATAGATATTGATTTGCCCTTTTATTCTACGTAAGAATTTCAATTTGCCCCTTCTTAGTTTTCTCAGGAAAAATAAATTAATAATTCAAATTTCATCTCAACTTTAAATAATCGTATCTCTTTAACCAAAACGTTTTTGAAAATCTAATGAACGTTAAAAAATTGCCCTTACGTCGATTCTATTTGCCCGCTAGTCAAACATGAAAAATATTTATGCATTATAATCTAAAATAATAAAATAGTGTTGTGGAATATGAGCCTTTGATTTTTTGCTATACTCACGTATATGCGGTGTTGCCAAATCGCCGCGCAAGCAGGACAACTGGACAACACAGCTTGACAGCTGGTATGTATACAATGGTACTTGTAAATCGGAGTTATTAATAAAAGCAAGTCATTAATCAACCATCTCCAGTGATAGAAATATAAGTATAAATTCAATTTTAATTTCAGGCAATCAATTGCAGGCAATTTTCACGGGTCTTATCATCACAACTGCAATTACATTGCCCATTCATATTGCAACAACAAAATTGTCAATAAAACGTTTGAAGGTTAACCTGGTTTTACACCAGTACCTGTTGCTCATCCGGTTCAGGTTGTATCAGGGAACAAACAATATTATGCAGCAACAGCTTATTCAAGAACAGATAAACAATCCTTGAAGAAAAAAAAAACGATACTCTATATTTGTATATTTGTCAATAAAGCTGTTTCTATAAGATAATGTTTATACATTTTAGCAACAAGGGAATTTTGCTCAATTGGGCAGCGCTGTAGAAAATTCATCTGATGACAATGATGAGAAGGAAGAAGAAAATGACGATGATGAAGATCTTAATGAGAAAAAAGAAGAAGAGCAGGAAGATGCTGGTCAAGAGAAGAAGTTAGTATTTCCATTAATGCAACTACTTTGATTCTCAATCTTCAATAATCAATGTAGATGCTGTGCAATGAAGTCTGTGAATAGTTTAATGCCAAGGAGGAAGCTGAAGTTCATGCAGTGTTACTCAATGGAGATTCACATAATCAATTAGCGAGTGCTTACCATTTAATTACAGACAATAAAATTGCAGATGTAACAGCTTTTAGTCCTAGTGGAAAAGTTCTTTGCGATCTTAGTTTTTTTTTGTATAAAGGGTATCAAATGAGAAACTTTCTTGTAATTGTTATATAAAAATTTTATTTTTCAAGTCTGTCATTTGGAATTCCTGATTTCAATAAGGATCTAATTTTATTTTTAAATGCAAGATGTGAAATACCTCTTTAAAAAGAATAACTCTGTAACAGAAAAATGTTAAAACTTTATAGCGTGTAAAGCAAGTGTGTCATTTTTGAACACGTGAATCGTTGTTAAAGAGTATTTTTAAATATTGCATCCAAATAAAAAATTAACTCGTGTTATTTAAAATATAATTTTTTTAGATACAAAGGAGATCACTTCTATCACATAATTTAAATTTGACTATACTACCATAGATATTAAATTAATGATTATTACTTATGATCTAAATTTTGAATTAAATGAATTTTGTTTTTACATAAAATATTTCGCTAATTTTTAGTTTAGGTGAGTTCTTCGGTAACCTTTTACTATATTTAACCACGTCATTCTTCTCTATCCAGTGATCATTACTGTAGCAGTATGCCACATAATGACCCATTCCTATTGGATCAATGGGTGGAATGTATTTGGCTACGCCACAGAGAATAAAACTTTGATTTATTATTATTAAAGTTTTTGGTATATCATTCAAACTCGTGGTAAAATTGACACTATCAATTTTGAGAACTTCTGATGCGTATAGCGAACTTCTATATGCCTCATCTGTTTCAATCCATAAGTATGGTCCTAAATCATATTTAGACTGAGCACTGTCATTGTTGCAATTTTTGCAATTCCAAGTCTTAGTATCGAAATAATTATTAACTTCTCTTTCTAAATTTATATAATTACTCAACCAAGCAATTTTCAAATTGGGTAACGGTATTGTTATTTTTTTGCAGTTTTCAATATAACCACATAGATTGCATTCCGTTTTTTCTACTGTACTTTCATAATATTTCATTAATGATGTTAAGTGTTGTCCTATATTAGTATTACAATTTATAGTACTGTTACCATCCTCTTTAAATAATGAATACAGCATGTGTGCTCTGTTTGTGTAAAAATAATTGTTGACTCCTTGTATTGCATGCTTTGTTATCGTGTTTGCATAACATAAATGTTTCTGTGCTGCTGCGTCATTTATACTGTTTTCTATAAAATTTTTAAAGTCAACTACTTTATAATAAGCACTACTCAGAATCTCTGTGATTGTATCGAACGCACATGTATTCTGGAAACAAATTTTTTGTTGCTTCATTTGTTTTGCTAACTGTTTGTTTCCATTTGTTATATTTTTTTTTGTTGGCTGTGCCTTTTTTATTATTAGGTTGTTGCAGCCGTAGGACAATATCTGGATTTAGACGTACATGTATACCTCTTTGTTTTTGTATATTGTCTGTTGTTAAACAATCATTTTCATTTTCTACTATGTTTTGCTCATTTCCATTTGGTAACATTTCACTACAATTTAATGAAGAATGAAATGTCAGTTGTTTTTTGAATGAAACATAGGTATGGTCTTGTAAAGAGGAATCCATCGTCATCAAATCATTATCTTTTTCTATTTGAGATCCACTTGTATTTACTGTTACTTCTTGACCAACATTATAGTTTTCAACTGATTGAACAATATCAAAAGATTTTTCTTCGCAATCAGCAAATACCACATTATTTGGTACAGCCGTTGATTTCAAGGAATCCGAAAAAATTAGATTTTAAGTATATACTCATTTTTATAATATACTAGTAATAGTTTAACTAAAATGCACTATTTGTTGTTACGATATTTTATATAAAAGTCCGTATTAATCTTTAACGCTTTTAAATTCCGCGCGCGCTCTAAACGATACCGCGCGCAGCGCCAATTTTTTCATATATCATAATCATATAGCGTTATAGTGTAGAGTCAAAATAACTTAAGAGGTTATCCCAAGACTTGTTTAACTAAAAATACTTGTGTACGAACGTAAAAAATACACAGAAATTGTAGTTTAAATAATTAAAGAAGAGCTTCGGATAACCTCCTGGCTCTGATATATATTGTGCTCCAAAAGGAGACAAATGTGGGTCCAGGACAACGGACAAGTACGCAGTATAACCTCTCTTTCTATAAAGGACTATCAGATAAGTATTCTTTGCAATCCGTATTATACTTAAACAAAATTTCATTTAATCAATAAGCTTAGTTGCTTTGTGTAATTTTATTTTGTTTATTTTCAGCTTTTGGAATCTATACGTTCATCTTTACAGCATACATATCACCATGGATTTCTACAATTTGAATTGTCTTTCCTGAAGTTTAAACTACAGCTTTTAGACACAGATTAAGTATGGAAATTTTTTACTATTTCTGTATTTAATGCATAGTTATTACAAAGAGAAAACTAATGCGGATTTTTGTTGATTAAGTTTTTCTCAGGGATTTGATTTTGAAAATGTAAGCAATATTTTAGATTATATCAAAATGTTTCTACATAATTAAAATCAATTCCCTGTGTTCATGCCATAACTAATGTATTGAAAAGTAATAAATGTTTTAACTTGTCACCTGAATTTTTGTTTGAACTATCATCAAAATCAATATTGGAATATTTTTTCCTCCATCGTTCGACGTCAAACAAATGTTCATAATATTCAAATAAACCTAAACTACATCATAATAATTTTCTTTACTTGTCTCTATTTTCAAATCATTAATGGCTGCTCTAGCCAATTTAATATCAGCATCAATGTTTCGACAATGATGGACTAAAATTTTATCTTCCCTTAAAGAAATATTCTTTATTGAGAGTTTAAAATCTGCAAAATATGCTTCATTTCTAGCTGAAGTTGCAACCTCATGAGTATTTTTAAAATATTCGTTCATGACGTTTGTCCAGCAAGCAAATTCTTTGCATAAATCGACTAATCTTGTAGCAAAATCTGGAAGATAATAGTCATTAGTCTGTACGCCTATATATGAACTATTTTTATTACAGACTTCAGAAGTAACATAATCTTTTAATCTCTGAAAATATATATGAGTAAGTCTTGACTGATTATCAGGATCTTGCTATTCTTCTTTGTTTTCATTATTGTTATAAGATTTAATTATAGTTCAGTTATTTAGATCAAATTTATGAGTTTGTATAATATTAGTCAAATGTAACATTGCCGTTTGACAAATTTCATCATAATATTTGCTACAAGAAACAATAAATAGATATTCTAGAGCTTTTTCAAAAATTTCTAGATTGTTAATTGTAGTAAGATATCCAAAATACTTGACATATAGCATTTTAACTTTGCGATTCTCTTTTGTGAAACAAGGCCAACTTGTAACTATATGCTGTACACGAGATATATCTGTTCTCATCTGTGTTTGAAGTTGCACATGCGTCTCTTTTTGAAGGAAGAAGAAAATGACGATGATGAAGATCTTGATGAGAAAAAAGAAGAAGAGCAGGAAGATGCTGGTCAAGAGAAGAAGTTAGTATTTCCATTAATGCTACTACTTTGATTCTCATCAGTTTAATAACTTTGACATTTTGTAAGAACCACTGTGTTCAGGAGATGACGTTACAGATGATGATCCTGCCGATCTCTTTGATACTAACAATGTTGTAGTTTGTCAATATGATAAGGTATAAAGGGAGGCAATAATAGTGATTAAATCAAATGCTTACAATACTATTTATAAAAATCAAAAAAATTTCAGATAACAAGGAACCGAAATAAAACTTGAAGGAAATGAAACATGGAAATTATACTTGAAGAATGGTATTATGAACTTAAGTAGTAAGAACTTTGTTTTCCAAAAAGCCAATGGAAATTCTGAGTGGTGAAATAATACTATGTGCAGTGTTGATACAGAAAAATCTTTTTTAATTGATTATTGCTGTACACGATTGACTCAAAACAGCTCTGCTGTTTTTTAACTACACATTTGCGAGTTAATTTTGGTGTTGTCTTGTTTGTGCAAGATACCTATGCGTGAATGGTCAGTGACATTTACTACATACCTTTGCACTTGCGTAACTACAAAAATTACTCTGAATTTAATACTAATGATTTATAAGAAAAAAATACATGTGCAGTGTTGATACAGAAAAATCTTTTTTAACAAAATAATTGGATATCAAAATTACGTTTGTAAATACAAAAGTAATGTAAATGTAATCAATGCAACGTGTACGTCTTTGTAGTAAAAACTTAAGATAAATTTTCAAATTTAAAAATCTTTTTATTGTCTTTCTAGATTGAACATTTTTGTTTCTTTGCACTAGTTTCGAATTTGTCTCTTAATGTTTAGTTTTGTCAATTTCATGGTTGATAATTTTTTTAAATTATAAATTTGTTATCCTCTTAAAGACACGGTGAGGTGTATAAAGTTTCCATTTGAGCGAGTTAGAACTTTTAGCTTTATCTGTATACAAATGTATTGATTTCTATTTTCGTTTCGCTGAGAATGTAATGGATGTGTGTGTACATATATGATTTTTTTGCAAATATCTGATAAATAAATGTGTCTTATATTATTTTATCATTATATTTTTACTACCCTCTGCTTCATATCTTTTTTTTCATAACTATTTTAAAAAAATGTAGATATAGATTATAAATTGGAAATGGTCTACATAAAAAAAAATCAATAGATTAACGTATATTTCAATTTATTAAAAGCCATGCCTTCAACTTACACAAAATAAAAAGACTTGTAAATGGAATTTACTGAAATAGGTTACTGAATGTACTATATTCCGTACAACTGCTGTGCAATTCTGAGATGGAGTGAGTAGGCTTTGCAGGAAGCAGTCAAGAACATTTTCTTCACCATTTTTTTGCGTGACATTCTTATAATGAGCTGCTAATAAAATTTCTTTGAAACTTCTTAATCCAATGCAACAGCTCCAGAGATAATTTTGATAAGCTCTCTAGTTATGAGAGTTTGTCGAGTACGGTTGAAGGTAAGTGAGTTTGTCAATCATCTCTCCAGCATTCTTACTGGCATTGTCCATAGTTGTCACTCTGCTGGATTGTTCACTGCATGCTCTCTCTTTCATTGAGTATAAGAGCATAGATGCAAGAGAGAATTCAATTTTTGAATTATTTCTTTGTCAAGCGAATCATAAACAGATGACTTTGGTACACTAACGACAGAGCCTTTGTCGAAAGTGGTAGTTGGTCAATTTTGTAAGACACAACAGACCTGGACCTGTTGTAGATGATCTTACCAGATCTATATGTGTACCTAGATAACATAAGGAATGTCATTAAAATCTTTCTAAATTTGAAGTTCATTGCTCAAAAAAAATTTTAAATAACTGTTTTTTCAATTTTTGAGGAATCAGTATGAATGTGATAAAAATCTTTATACACTTACCCATTGTTCATAACTTCAATAGCTACCTTGGCAGCATCGTTGAAAGTAGGGGGTTCGCGACCCATCTCAGATGCAACAAACAGAATGTTTTTAGCTAACAGGTGTTGCAGGATGGCACGAGACTTTTCTCCAAACAATTTTTGTGTTTTCATGGTCAGCAGGCTTTATCATCAGTGTGGACAGCACCACAAAGTCCCCGGTCGCTATTTACAGCAATCATCAACTTCTTGGATTCACTTTCTGGATCAATGTTGTTTATTAAGAATAACACTGTCACAGAAAAAATGTTAAAAGTTAATAATAGCGTTTGATATTAGTATTACGATAGGTTTATTTTATATATATAATTTCAAATAGTTTCGATTATTCGCCGTATCGCGGCGCATGAGTCGAGAAAGCTTATAGGTATTTACTTCTTTTGAAATCTGAGAAAAAACAAATCAAAAATTAGAACTTGACATTACATTATTGTCTGTATTGTTAGTGGTATGACAAATAAGTTTACTGTAGCATATCTATAGGCTTTTCTTCAGTTATATGTTAAACAAAAAATTACGTTTTTTAAATTTATTTTATAAAAATTAATTTTTTTTTAATGTATGCTTAAAATGGTTGGGCGCAAACCTTTAGTTTCGGCAGAAACAATCTTAAATGAACTATTGAATTTTGAAATTTATGATGAGAATAATGTTTTAAAAAAGAGAACTGATGAGGTGTGGAAAAAAGTATGTGAATCAATTGGAAACATTAATGTAGTTAATCTTTTCAATCATGTTCAGCAAGACAGACACAACACCCTTATTTTCTATAGAAAATATAAGGGTTTGGAAGATATAATTATAGATGAAGATCATGAAAATATTTGTGATTTTAGCATCAGAAGTGATACACAGGAATGTAAATCACGGAAAAGAAAGAAAAATGATAGTGAAAGTGATGTGGATGAAAATGAAGAGCCAAATACCAAGAAAAAAGTGCCAAAGATTGGCAAAACATCTCAATTATCATTTGACATTATAATGTCAAGTGATTAATGGTCTATAATAAGTCCTGTGGAAAAAATATATAAAGGTGGACGAACTGGCGTAGCTTTGCAAGAGGGATGGACTGACATCATGAGAATTTTAATATGGCAAAATCAAAAATTACCTTGTACTTTTAGGTTTGATAGACATTTTGTAAATAAAATTTATGCTATATGCAAAGAAAAACCAACAATAAATAGCTCAGTGACATTTACTGTTACTGTTATGGATACTAAAAAAATACCACACCAAAATAAAGTACGCTTACAAAAATTAGCAAAGTTGAATGTGGAAAAAGAGGTCTTAAATAAATTACCAAAACAGTATAGACGAGATAAAGCAAGAGCTGAAATGTCATATGGCGATGTTGAACCAGCTCATTTACCTAATTTAAAACAAATTCAAAATGCTCGACAAGATGCAAAAAGTAAAGAGCTTGGAATAAAGCGTAGAACCAATTTGTTTGATTCACTGACAGAATTAAAGAATAATGTTGAATTTAACAAATTTATAAGATATATTGGATATGACAAATTTTTTATTATGTACTGGTCAACGGAACAAACAAGTGTTTACAATGATATTTTATCAAAATTAGGCAATGCAGTATCACTAGATGCTACATCATCTATAACATTAAAAATTAAGAGAGTTGATGGAGATGCTAGTGATATTTTTCTCTCTGTTATGTGCACGCATATTAATAATTTAATTGTACCAATATCCCAAATTATGTCTGAGAAAAATGATACTTGTTTTTATAATTTTTGGCTTCAAACATGGTTACAATCCGGGGCAAAAGTACCAAAAGAGTTAGTAACTGACATGGGTAAAGCATTGCAAAATGGTGCATGTTTAGCCTTCAACTCTATCACATTTGGAATGTACAACGATTTGTGTATTGATTTTACTTCAAAAAGAGACGCATGTGCAACTTCAAACACAGATGAGAACAGATATATCTCGTGTACAGCATATAGTTACAAGTTGGCCTTGTTTCACAAAAGAGAATCGCAAAGTTAAAATGCTATATGTCAAGTATTTTGGATATCTTACTACAGTTAACAATCTAGAAATTTTTGAAAAAGCTCTAGAATATCTATTTATTGTTTCTTGTAGCAAATATTATGATGAAATTTGTCAAACAGCAATGTTACATTTGACTAATATTATACAAACTCATAAATTTGATCTAAATAACTGAACTATAATTAAATCTTATAACAATAATGAAAACAAAGAAGAATAGCAAGATCCTGATAATCAGTCAAGACTTACTCATATATATTTTCAGAGATTAAAAGATTATGTTACTTCTGAAGTCTGTAATAAAAATAGTTCATATATAGGCGTACAGACTAATGACTATTATCTTCCAGATTTTGCTACAAGATTAGTCGATTTATGCAAAGAATTTGCTTGCTGGACAAACGTCATGAACGAATATTTTAAAAATACTCATGAGGTTGCAACTTCAGCTAGAAATGAAGCATATTTTGCAGATTTTAAACTCTCAATAAAGAATATTTCTTTAAGGGAAGATAAAATTTTAGTCCATCATTGTCGAAACATTGATGCTGATATTAAATTGGCTAGAGCAGCCATTAATGATTTGAAAATAGAGACAAGTAAAGAAAATTATTATGATGTAGTTTAGGTTTATTTGAATATTATGAACATTTGTTTGACGTCGAACGATGGAGGAAAAAATATTCCAATATTGATTTTGATGATAGTTCAAACAAAAATTCAGGTGACAAGTTAAAACATTTATTACTTTTCAATACATTAGTTATGGCATGAACACAGGGAATTGATTTTAATTATGTAGAAACATTTTGATATAATCTAAAATATTGCTTACATTTTCAAAATCAAATCCCTGAGAAAAACTTAATCAACAAAAATCCGCATTAGTTTTCTCTTTGTAATAACTATGCATTAAATACAGAAATAGTAAAAAATTTCCATACTTAATCTGTGTCTAAAAGCTGTAGTTTAAACTTCAGGAAAGACAATTCAAATTGTAGAAATCCATGGTGATATGTATGCTGTAAAGATGAACGTATAGATTCCAAAAGCTGAAAATAAACAAAATAAAATTACACAAAGCAACTAAGCTTATTGATTAAATGAAATTTTGTTTAAGTATAATACGGATTGCAAAGAATACTTATCTGATAGTCCTTTATAGAAAGAGAGGTTATACTGCGTACTTGTCCGTTGTCCTGGACCCACATTTGTCTCCTTTTGGAGCACAATATATATCAGAGCCAGGAGGTTATCCGAAGCTCTTCTTTAATTATTTAAACTACAATTTCTGTGTATTTTTTACGTTCGTACACAAGTATTTTTAGTTAAACAAGTCTTGGGATAACCTCTTAAGTTATTTTGACTCTACACTATAACGCTATATGATTATGATATATGAAAAAATTGGCGCTGCGCGCGGTATCGTTTAGAGCGCGCGCGGAATTTAAAAGCGTTAAAGATTAATACGGACTTTTATATAAAATATCGTAACAACAAATAGTGCATTTTAGTTAAACTATTACTAGTATATTATAAAAATGAGTATATACTTAAAATCTAATTTTTTCGGATTCCTTGAAATCAACGGCTGTACCAAATAATGTGGTATTTGCTGATTGCGAAGAAAAATCTTTTGATATTGTTCAATCAGTTGAAAACTATAATGTTGGTCAAGAAGTAACAGTAAATACAAGTGGATCTCAAATAGAAAAAGATAATGATTTGATGACGATGGATTCCTCTTTACAAGACCATACCTATGTTTCATTCAAAAAACAACTGACATTTCATTCTTCATTAAATTGTAGTGAAATGTTACCCAATGGAAATGAGCAAAACATAGTAGAAAATGAAAATGATTGTTTAACAACAGACAATATACAAAAACAAAGAGGTATACATGTACGTCTAAATCCAGATATTGTCCTACGGCTGCAACAACCTAATAATAAAAAAGGCACAGCCAACAAAAAAAAATATAACAAATGGAAACAAACAGTTAGCAAAACAAATGAAGCAACAAAAAATTTGTTTCCAGAATACATGTGCGTTCGATACAATCACAGAGATTCTGAGTAGTGCTTATTATAAAGTAGTTGACTTTAAAAATTTTATAGAAAACAGTATAAATGACGCAGCAGCACAGAAACATTTATGTTATGCAAACACGATAACAAAGCATGCAATACAAGGAGTCAACAATAATTTTTACACAAATAGAGCACACATGCTGTATTCATTATTTAAAGAGGATGGTAACAGTACTATAAATTGTAATACTAATATAGGACAACACTTAACATCATTAATGAAATATTATGAAAGTACAGTAGAAAAAACGGAATGCAATCTATGTGGTTATATTGAAAACTGCAAAAAAATAACAATACCGTTACCCAATTTGAAAATTGCTTGGTTGAGTAATTATATAAATTTAGAAAGAGAAGTTAATAATTATTTCGATACTAAGACTTGGAATTGCAAAAATTGCAACAATGACAGTGCTCAGTCTAAGTATGATTTAGGACCATACTTATGGATTGAAACAGATGAGGCATATAGAAGTTCGCTATACGCATCAGAAGTTCTCAAAATTGATAGTGTCAATTTTACCACGAGTTTGGATGATATACCAAAAACTTTAATAATAAAAAATCAAAGTTTTATTCTCTGTGGCGTAGCCAAATACATTCCACCCATCGATCCAATAGGAATGGGTCATTATGTGGCATACTGCTACAGTAATGATCACTGGATAGAGAAGAATGACTTGGTTAAATATAGTAAAAGGTTACCGAAGAACTCACCTAAACTAAAAATTAGCGAAATATTTTATGTAAAAACAAAATTCATTTAATTCAAAATTTAGATCATAAGTAATAATCATTAATTTAATATCTATGGTAGTATAGTCAAATTTAAATTATGTGATAGAAGTGATCTCCTTTGTATCTAAAAAAATTATATTTTAAATAACACGAGTTAATTTTTTATTTGGATGCAATATTTAAAAATACTCTTTAACAACGATTCACGTGTTCAAAAATGACACACTTGCTTTACACGCTATAAAGTTTTAACATTTTTTCTGTTACAGAGTTATTCTTTTTAAAGAGGTATTTCACATCTTGCATTTAAAAATAAAATTAGATCCTTATTGAAATCAGGAATTCCAAATGACAGACTTGAAAAATAAAATTTTTATATAACAATTACAAGAAAGTTTCTCATTTGATACCCTTTATACAAAAAAAACTAAGATCGCAAAGAACTTTTCCACTAGGACTAAAAGCTGTTACATCTGCAATTTTATTGTCTGTAATTAAATGGTAAGCAATCGCTAATTGATTATGTGAATCTCCATTGAGTAACACTGCATGAACTTCAGCTTCCTCCTTGGCATTAAACTATTCACAGACTTCATTGCACAGCATCTACATTGATTATTGAAGATTGAGAATCAAGGTAGTAGCATTAATGGAAATACTAACTTCTTCTCTTGACCAGCATCTTCCTGCTCTTCTTCTTTTTTCTCATTAAGATCTTCATCATCGTCATTTTCTTCTTCCTTCTCATCAATATCATCAGATGAATTTTCTACAGCGCTGTCCAATTGAGCAAAATTCCCTTGTTGCTAAAATGTATAAACATTATCTTATAGAAACAGCTTTATTTACAAATATACAAATATAGAGTATCGTTTTTTTTTTACTTCAAGGATTGTTTATCTGTTCTTGAATAAGCTGTTGCTGCATAATATTGTTTGCTCCCTGATACAACCTGAACCGGATGAGCAACAGGTACTGGTGTAAAACCAGGTTAACCTTCAAACGTTTGATTGACAATTTTGTTGTTGCAATATGAATGGGCAATGTAATTGCAGTTGTGATGATAAGACCCGTGAAAATTGCATGCAACTGATTGCCTGAAATTAAAATTGAATTTATACTTATTTTTCTATCACTGGAGATGGTTGATTAATGACTTGCT
Organism: Nasonia vitripennis; assembly: GCF_009193385.2. Lineage (NCBI taxonomy): Eukaryota > Metazoa > Arthropoda > Insecta > Hymenoptera > Pteromalidae > Nasonia > Nasonia vitripennis. Next base: position 1,021,005 of record NW_022279616.1, on the reverse strand, counting down.
TTTATTAATAACTCCGATTTACAAGTACCATTGTATACATACCAGCTGTCAAGCTGTGTTGTCCAGTTGTCCTGCTTGCGCGGCGATTTGGCAACACCGCATATACGTGAGTATAGCAAAAAATCGAAGGCTCATATTCCACAACACTATTTTATTATTTTAGATTATAATGCATAAATATTTTTCATGTTTGACTAGCGGGCAAATAGAATCGACGTAAGGGCAATTTTTTAACGTTTATTAGATTTTCAAAAACGTTTTGGTTAAAGAGATACGATTATTTAAAGTTGAGATGAAATTTGAATTATTAATTTATTTTTCCTGAGAAAACTAAAAAGGGGCAAATTGAAATTCTTACGTAGAATAAAAGGGCAAATCAATATCTATAGCCTGGTATTTTTTTTATTAACTAATTGTTATATTTGCAGGCTGGGACGGGGGGGGGGGGGGGCAAGAGGAGTAAGATTATTAAACGTGGCTTTATTGCAACTTAAAAAGAACAACGGGGCTTAGACGCGTGACGTGAGCCGAGAGCGTGTTGCTGGCTCGAGGAGCTACGGACGGGGCTGGATGTCACGTGGGATCGCCAATATTTCAATACTCGTATTTAGGTGATTTGTTGGCTTCTGGTGTGTGGCTTAATTATTTTGAGAAAAAATAAAGCGATTGAACTCGCTGTTCCCAGGGTTAGGCTAGTTAGCCTGGTTATGGTTTGGTAGGGGTGTTTTCTAGGGGTAGGGGGTGAGTGGTTAAGTGGTTAGCTGGCTTATGGTGTGTGGCTTTATTATTTTAAGAAAAAATAAAGCGATTTAACTCGCTGTTCCCTGGGATAGATGAGTTAGACTGCTTGTGGTTTGGTAGGGGTGGCTTCTAGGGGTCGCATGGGTTTAGGGGGAGGTGATACAATAATTTCCGCACCTGTAGCTTAAACTTGATGCTTTTTTAAAGAGTTTAAAAAAAAATCGTGGCTCTACGATTAAAAATGACGCGTGGCTCGAATTTTGTCCATTTTCTCCCACTGTGCGCCGTGTAGCTTTCCTTGTCCTGATAGGCCTAGCTTCTTGTTGAGACGTGTTCGTGGCGTTCGCTGAAAAGCGACGCGTCCAGGTTCTTGGCTTCTTTGTTGAATGCAAAGCTCCCTTTTTTTTTACTTTTACGTATCACTTTTCACTTTCCCGATTCGCGCAGTAGTTGCGAGCGGGGCTCATAACCTGTCGGAATATAAGGATTTTCTAGACGCGATTAGGATAAGGTGATACGTAAATTAAGATACACTTCACAAGAGAAGTAAGATTATTAAACGTGGCTTTATTGAAACTTAAAATGAACAACGGAGCTTAGACGCGTGACGTGGGCGGAGAGCGCCGCCGAGCGCAGCGGCGGGTCACGTGATTGAGACATCTTAACTTCTTGGTAGCGGCGTGTCACGTGATTAAGATATCTTAACTTCTTGGACGCAGTGGCGCCATCGGACGGGGTTAGATGTCGCATGGGATCGCCAATATTCCAACATAAAGGCTAGAAGAGGTCCTTACCAAAGACGTTATCTTCCCACCTTTGAATTTTTCTTTTAAATTTTTACAATATAGAAAGGAATTCACACACTTATATTAAAAAATGTTACCTATTGGTGATAACAATTAATACATAAGCAATATTTACAAAATCATTATTTATATGTACTAACCTCTTTTATAATTTTTTTTCTTTTTAATAAAAAGCTTAATATGGTCCCGAACCGGGGTCGAAACGTCATTAAAAGGAGAAAAAGGAGTATTACTTTGAATTTCCCCTCAAGTTTGCTCTTACGTTTAAATTTTCTACTTTTTGGGAGAGAAAACGCCGTTTATTTAAGACTGCTAAAGGTTTCAGATTCCCGACGTGTTATGAGAGCGTGATCGGGCATTCTTCTAATCGTATGAAAATTTAACTTAATATCTACTATTATATTAAAGTGCTCAATGTCCCCGTGTGCCGTGAAGCCTTTCACATCTTTTCCCAATAACTTAACATCTAGGAGTGATCCTGATACCTAGACATCATCTATGAGGTGGATAACATTTTAGGTTTAATAATTTTTGGGTCTTAAAATTTTTAACCTTAATATTTTAAGGCTTTTTAAATTTTTGGGCCTTTTTTAAATTTTAGGTTATTTAAACTTTTCTGTGTGCCGTGAAGCCATTCACATTTTTTCCCAACAACTGACAAATTTCATTTTTTTATTATTATTAATAATTAATAGCGCATTATTTACATGTTGCCCATATATATATATAATAGAAGATATTTTATTTGTTTATTATTATTGATAATTCGGAGCGCACTATTTATATGTTGCCCATGTATATTTCAAATAGGAGATGAATTATTTGTTCATTATTAATTTATATATATATATAATAGAAGATATTTTATTTGTTTATTATTATTGATAATTCGAAGCGCACTATTTATATGTTGCCCATGTATATTTCAAATAGGAGATGAATTATTTGTTCATTATTAATTTATATTTTTATATATATGTACTTACTATTATATTAAGTATACTTAAGGTATCTGTGTTCCGTGAATCCATTCACATCTTTTCTCAATAACTGACATATTTTATTAGTTTATTATTAATTTAATATTTTATGATATACGATATTGTTCGTATATATCTTATTTGAATCATCATTATTTTTACTTTTATCCTTGAAACTTAAATTTTTTGTAAGTAAAATTGTTAAATTTTTGTTTAACGTTACCCTGGATAATGCTACATATAATTGACCATGACTGAAAACTGTATTTGGTTAATAGACACCAACTTTGTTAAATGATAGGCCTTGTAATTCGTCGATTGACATTACATATCCTAATCGTACTAAAATCTGTCGTCTTTTCATGTCAAAAGCAATTTCTTCTTTTAAAGAAGTCAAATCAATTCGTGGTATTAAAACAACTTTACCAAATTGTTTACCGCTAATTATTTCTGCCTGTATACAGAATTGCATCATTTTCCTTACTATTAATCAAGTGCCATTACAAAGTCCATTATTTAAATTTTAATTTCTCAGTAGAATAATTACAGCACCTACTTTTAAACGTAACTTATGAGGCGGTAGGCCATTAGACGTAAGTGAATTTAAAAATTCTATTGGTAATATCTCTTCATTGCCATCTTTGCATGACTCTATACTTAGATACTCTCTTACATCGCCTTGCATCCTATTTAAAATGTTTTTATTAATTTGTAGTGCATCATTGTTTTTCGGCGCTAAAATTACTCTTTCGCAAAGTTTATTGGCATTATCATTATTATAGCAATCTCCATAAATTTCTATAATGATATCACTAATTGATAATAATTCTGTTACAAGTAAAGTTTAATCATTGTCCATTTTAAATTTGTTAGAGTATTTTCAATTTTTAATAGCCATTGTTTAAACTCTTTGTCACAATAACTAACTGTCATTTTATCTTTTAAAGTCATTATTTGGAATTTACTTCATAAATGTCTATTTTTCACACAATTTTCAATAATTTTTGTTCGATTCCCATGTTTGACAATAGGTAGTGTTTGTCAGAAGTCACCTGCTACAATCATTACTTTGCCACCAAATTCAATGTCATTATTACATAAGTCTTTAAATAATTTATCCACTGCCTGAAAAGCATGTTTTAATGTCATTGTTATTTCATCCCAAATTATAACTTCTAATTAGCTTCCAAACTCTTTTTCTTTGTGTATTTCTTTGTTTTTTTTTTATTGAAAACGTAAAAATATGGTATATCAACATGCAAGATCCTTCCTTAAAGAATACAAACTGTTCATTTTGTAAATGTACATCTAATCGAAAAATTACGTGTGACAAAACATACATTGCATATTATAGTAGATGATACATTGCTTCTGAAGGGCTTATATATTGTATTTAAATATTGTTTTATTTTATTGTAGTTGAAATTATCTTCTTTACATTCATTATCATTATTACCTTGACTCATTTTTATCAATGCACAATCATGCCCTTTATAACAATATTTAAATAATACTAAATCTCTAAAAAAATTAACTTTTAATAAAGTAAAAGGTTAGGCGAGTTTGATGTATTTCGCAAAATTATTATGGAAGTCGATTGTGACTTAATAAATGCTGTAGCAAATGTTATAATTGTAACCATAGATAAAAAAGGTAATAAGACCAATGAAAAATAGTCATGTTTTAAATATATAAATAATTTAACAATGGAAACTGTAAGTTGCCATGCCCGATTCATTTTACTTATGGTGTTGCCTATTAGTAACTTATTTGTGTACATACATTTTGGGCATGGCCAATCGGGATGAATAATAAATCCAACTACACTGCATGCGCAGCTAACTTAACGGTCCTAACATTTGTTTGGAGAACAAAGAGATGAATTGAGCATTCGGGTTTTACATATCTATTTATTTTGAAAATGAAACAGTTTTTTTGCCAATATTTTTGGTATAGTCATAGTTTAGGACAAAAACATGCTAATAAGCTAAAAATTTATTGGAAACAGTAATAATATGCATTTTTTCTGGATACTATAAAAATCCGAACACCAATATAGAAGTAAATAGTGTCGCGGCGCCGCAGCTTCGTCTGCTTTTCAAACTCGCCTTCGGTGCGCTACCGCGCTACTTGATAATAATAAATTTCAACATTAATATGACAATGAAATTTCAACAATAAATACGGATTGTATGGAACTACAATTCAATTATCAGCTATATTGTTTTTATTGAAACGATCGTGGACTTTAAGAAAATGTTGAAGGTAATATAACCATTCATTCAATTTTTACGTTGTCATCGTTACTTTTACTTTTAAAGTGATCTATGACACCTTTGTATAAATAATCCTTAATTGTTGCTGATTTTTATTAAAAAAAATTAATCGTGAACCTCAACTTTTATCCAAGCATCAACAATGTATTGTTGAGTTAATTTTCCTAAATTCAAGTAAGGATTAAAATCGTTTCTAATGCTAAATTTATGACAATACAATTGTAGCATTGAAATATGCTAGGTTATCCATCCAAAACCTTCATTAGGATAAATAAGTGGATATGACATAGGATCTACATGTTTACTAATGTACGGTATATTATTAGGTACTCTATGTTTTGAATATATACATACATTTTGATCTTCAGGTAGTTGACTATTTTCACCTACAAATACCACAGCTACTTCACCACATTTAGCTGTGTTATATCTACGTTTATCATGATTAGAATTGCGTGTTAAATCTACATAATATTAATTTGATGTTTCTAATGTGTTTTTAACTTTGCCTTCTAATAATGTATATCTTCTTACAATTATGTTAAGCTATTTTGAATCCCCTTTCTTGACTACATACTCCTTTACATTGTTGTGAAAAAAACTTTTAAAAGTTGCTTCTACAATTATAAAAAAAATCGGATTAAAGGTAGATAACTCGTTTTTAAGATTCTCCGGTCATCTAAATCGTGACTCAGCACTATTTTTATCGACTTTTCTTTGACACTTGGAGATCTTTTACAGGTAGGCGCGATTTGTTTTTCGGTAGATTCGATTTACACCTAGTGCTCATTCTCGTAGACGATGTCTCGTCGACCTAGAGGTCACCCTGACACCTCGACATCGTCCACAGGGAGGTACAATTTCTTTTTTGGTAGATTTAATGTACTCATGGTGCTCATTCTCGTAGACGATGTCTCGTCGATCTAGATGTCACCCTGAAACCTGGACATTGTCTACAGCAGAGAGTATGCAATCTAATCTAAAATATTTTACTCAAGAGTATGCAATCTAATCTAAAATATTTTACTCTTGAGTAAAATATTTTAGTGATTGATTTAGTCGAAGCCCTGTGCGCAAGTAACTTTTTCAAAAACCTTGAATTTTAATGATTATTATTGGTTTGTATATCATAACTTAAGTATATGTGGATTAAAATGGCCCAAAATTGCTATGTGTCCTTCGTTTATCACAACAATCAAGCCCTTAAAAGCTGATAATGGATATGGTGCAAAAGGTAAGAAAAATTAAAAATTAGTGGAGATCCCCCTTAAAGTTTAAGTTATATAATGATCAATTATAGGAACAACTTTCAAGATACTTGCTACGTAACTTGCCATGCCCGTTTATTTTGTTTATAGGTGAACAACTAAAATTTTCTTTTTTTACCCTAGGGGAAATAAGAAATGTATTAAAGTGTAATAAAATATAAGAAAATGTAACAAATCGTACTATTTTGTACGTTTTTGTTGGATTTCGGACCTTTTTTACGTTTTATCACAGTTTGCTACATTTTATCACATTATGTTACGTTTTCTTACAATTTATTACAAATCCATTGATCCAGGATTTCATGAGGGTCTCTTCTTTAAAACAACAAATGTAAAAATACGTAAGAAAGTATAACAAAATGTAAAAAAATTTCTGTACGCGTAATATTATATAAGAAAATGGCGACTTTTTTATTTTCGTACTTCTGCTTACATCCTTTAACTTTTTCTTACAATTACAAAAAAATAACATATGTAATAAAATGTAATAAGATGTAAAATAAAGGTAACAAATCTGAAAATGTAAGAAAGTGTACAAAAAAGATCCGAAATCCAACAAAAAGGTACAGTTTCTTACGTTTTCTTATATTTTTTTACGTTTTATTATAATTTATTACAATTTATTACAATTTATTACTTTTTTTTCCACTAGGGTATCTATTAGAACGTAATATTTAATTTATCAATATTTTAACTTAGCACATACATTATATTGTACCTTTAAAGAGTTTTATCGTATGCTAAAGTTAATATTAATTTTTTTAAATTTAATTGTTTTTACATATTTTTTATTTATAAATAGATAAATACAATTTTCATAACTTATATCTAATTTCTATAATTTGTTTAGACACAAGGAAAACATGTTACATCATATTACATACTTTTTTTAAATTATGTTTGCAAATTAATGTCGTGTTATCTACATTGATTTTATATCATTGTATCGAAATAACTATTTTATAAAGTTTAAATACATAAATAAGTTACCAATCAACAACACCATAAGTAAAATGAACAGACATGGCCAGTTACGTAGTAAGTATCTTGAGAGTTGTTCCTAATTGATCGTAAAATAACTAAAACTTTAAGTTAAATAAGCCCTTTGATAAACAAAACAATTTTTTCGTTTATCTTCATTATGATTACATATAATAAAGTTGACTTTAAGGGGGCACACCTTTGAAATTAAGATCACAATTTTTCATCAAAAATTTATAAATACTCACATTAATAAACCAAATTTTTGGTACTATTCTTAGACATAATTACCTTTATTTTGAGTTTTTTTTTTTTTTTTTTTTTTTTGTTTATCCGGAGAGTTGGAGGAATGCATAATGCACCATGACAGGAGCCGTGCGAGACTCCCCGTGTGTGAGGCTCTCCTGGTGTAGGACACCAGCCCGCGAAACGCCCCCCCCCCCGGTAGCCGCTTTCGCATTCCTTCGGGGGGTCGCCTGTCTTAAGCTATTCTAGCCGACAACTAGTCTTGCAAGCAACCGTCATTGTTCTTCGCGCGGAGAACCGTACGTTCTCTCCACGTACGCCGTTATCTCATCCCAGTTCTGCTTACTATCAAGCATCGTTTCAGCTACAGTCTCGGGCGTGAACGCCCCTATCGTCAGCTCCAGTACTCTACGTGTCTCGGCCCAGCGTGGGCAGTCAAAAAACGTGTCTCACGTCGTCCCGTTCGTCACCGCAGTACTTACACCCCGGTGATGCCACCCTGTTCATCGCGAACAGGTAGCTTCTAAAGTATCCGTGACCGGAGAGAAACTGGGTAAGGTAAAAGTTAACCTCCCCCCACTTCCTGTCCACCCACGGGCATACATCTTTAATAAGGATCCTAGTCCACCTAGCCTTTGGACATTCGGTCCACCTAGTCTGCCAATTGCGCATTGTTTTTTCTCTTTCTTCCGCGGCGATCGAGATGCTATTCGACGATAAGCGAGCCTCGTAGATCCGCTTGCGTTCAGTCGCAAGAAGATCCACGGGGATTATCCCCGCGATTACCCTCGATGCCTCGGCCGCGACCGTTCGGTAGGAGCATGCTATTCTAAGGGCCCACTTTCGCTGTACAGCCGTTATCTTGTTCCGATACTTATTCATGCTCATCGCGTCGGCCCACACCTCTGCTCCGTATAATAGGATAGAGTTGGTGGTCGCCATGAGTAGCCGCCTGACTGTTGGCCTAGGCCCGCGCACGTTGGCCATGAGTCGACTAAGCTGACCTATCCTAGTCATGGCTTTTTTACAGACGCGATTTAGATGTTCTCCGTAGTTCAGCTTCGTGTCCAGAGTTACCCCTAGATACTTTGCTGATGGTTTCGTCGTTATAGTCTCGCCGCCTACCTTCATCGGCATGATGGTAGGTATGCGCTTTCCTGTCAGGAGGACTATTTCGGTCTTATTAAACGCTAAAGTCAAGCCGTACTTCGACATCCACCATAGCACTCTACTCATAATCGCGTTTAGTTTCGCTTGCGCGATGTCCACGTTACGTGCCGTTATAACCGCGGCTACGTCGTCTGCGTATCCCACAAGCATCACGCACCCGGCATTTCGAGTTTTAGAAACCCGTCGTACAAGATGCCCCAGAAGTCCGGCCCTAAGATCGAACCCTGTGCTACTCCTGCAGTTATAGGTCTTCTTCTACGTCCCTGCTTCGTGTCATACTCTATAACCCGATCTCTCAGATAATCTTCCGTAAGACGCATAATGTATTGCGGCACATCGAAAGACTCTAAGGCATCATGTATGTCGGTCCATCTTGCTGAGTTGAACGCGTTTTTTAAATCTAACGTTACCAAAACTACGATGTCTCTAGTCGCGTGTCTAACCTCTTCTACCCTCTTTACCGCGTCTGTTACCTCTCCGATGGCCCCTATGGTCGATCGTCCTTTTCTAAAGCCATACTGCTTATCAGATAGGTCTCCCGCTTCGCGTACGGCGCTAAGTATTCGCAGTTTAATCAGCGCTTCCTCCGTCTTTCCCATCGTATCCAATAGACTCAATGGTCTATAAGAAGTGTCCGCGTCCGGTATAGATTCCCCAAAACCTGGTCTGCGATAGGTAGTGGTGTTTCCATCGTTTGTTACCACTTAGCTTAGTCGAGCTGCCATCTCGAGGATGGCCCTGCCTCTGCAATTCGTTGTCGTCATACCCCATTCCGTGGCCCTCGCGTTGAAGTCGCCCCCAATGACGAGTTACCCGGATACGTCTCTTATTGCGTCCTCCAGCACCCCTAGTCGTATCGCGAAATCCGCCGCAGTAAGGTTCGGTGAGAGATATACGCTGAAGTAAGTGATGCGGCCCACCCTTACCCGTACGTAGTCATCCCCCGTCCCTGATTCTGCGATTCTGAGCCTGGGCACCCAGACTGCGGCGGTTTTTGCATCGTTGGACACCCAGCCGGGTGTGTCTCGATCCGTGTATCGTCCGCTTTCTCCTCTGCGACAAATTGCGGTAGGAGATCGTGGGCGAGCCTACTTCTGTGCAGGTTGCCTTGAAGTATCCGCGCCATTGTCCTTGCGTTTTTGCCGCTTTTAAGACCGACCGGAAGACCGCGCACGTATCGGTGCCTGGTGCATGCACCGTCTTGTCCTCGGCCATCTTAGCGTCTTTGCATAAGAAACACCTCCATTGTTGGGTTGGCACAGTGCATCGTGCTGCCTTGTGCCCACTCGCGCCACACTTCCAGCAGTTGGCGCTCCTGTCGGGTCCTTTGCATCTCGCCTTTACGTGTCCATAACCGAGGCAGCGATAACATCGCGTGGGGTTCGCGCGAACCCTCACTCTGCAGTTTATCCAGCCGATACGGATCTTCCCTTTTTTGAGCAGAGCGGTTGCCTTGGCATCTTCTTTCGCCCGTCTCGGCTGTGATAGCACTGCGGACATCGTCCTGCGTCGTAAGACTGTCGATGTCACTAATTTCCAGTGTGATTCTGGAGATCTTTCCCCTGACTGTGCCTGCCTTTCCAATGGCGGTTTGGATGGCCGTTTTAAGTGATTGATTCCATTTTATCATCACTCTTACCTACGCCAATCAGAACGCCGCCCTCTTTTATCTTGCTGAGATACTTAACCTCCGTATTCAGCTCCTCCAGCTTTACTCTTGCCTTGATCTGTCCCAAGATCTCGGCGTAAGTTTTTCCCGGTTCCGGTCTTACGACGATTGCATCTCCTCTCCGCCGCGGGGTCCTCTCTGCCTTTTTCCTCAGTTGTTGAGGCTGGTCTTGCTCCTGATTTTTCTTCTCCTTCTTCTTTGCCTTTCTCCCTGCCGCTAGTTGCCAAGGCTCTTGTGCCTCTGCAGTTTTGTTGCTCGTGGAGGGTGCCCTTCTGTCCTCTTTCTTGTCTTTTTTGGCGGGGATACCATCTCCTCCGTCGGATGATGCCCGTTCCCTCTTCTTCGACTTTATCGTCCTCTGAGGCTTTTGATTGTCCGCTCTGGGTTGTTGGGGGGACTGCCTCTTTGCAGCATCTTCCATCTTGTCGAGGGTCGTGAGAGCTTCGATTATGGTGTATCCTATAATAGATAATCCATCCTATATTGTAATATTCACGTTCTTCTGATTCTCCAGAGTTTTCATCATTTCTCTGGTCGTGCGCCTTATTTCCAGTAGCTTGTCTCGCAGGCTGGCATGATCTTTTAGCCATTCCTTTATGGTCTGGCTATCTTCATCTACCGGTGAATCAACAAATGAGTGTAAAAAAACTGCAATGTACAAAAAAAAGATATGAAAAACGATCATAAGCAGGTAAGACCAAAAATAATAGAGGAGTAAATTAAAAAGGATATTAAATGTTCTCGAATTTTACTAATATCAAATGGTACATTACATGGGCAATTATTAAATACAATAGCGACTGCAAATCCCACATAGCATGGAAGGTTAGGGGAAGCTTCACGAAAGCTTGGAAACCTTTCAAAAAGCTTCCGTGTAACTTTCTTGGAAGACGGAAATGTCCGCGACACTTTAAACTCAGAAATAATTCAGTCAATATTACTAGTACTTCCTAGTGTACTAGTTACCAGTACTACTACTACCATCTTAAGTATTTTACCAAATATTGCAGAAATGAATTAAGCTTACTGAAAGCTTGAGAAAGTTTTAAAATGCCGTTTAATTTTCTGAGAAAGATTACAGTAAGTGTTCAGAGAACTTCTTAAAAGATTTCATGAACATTTCAGCAAAATTTAATGCAAGCTTCTAAAATGTTAAATAGGCTTCCACTATGTTCTGAGAGGCCGTCTAAATTACTGTAAGCTTTTGAAAATACTTCTAAATTTTTCAAATAACTCTCAAGATATATTGGTTAAGCTTTCATTGTCCGCTACATTTAGATTTCTTAAATATTACAGTTAAGATTTCCAGACTGTAAATGCTATAGCAAAAACGCCGCAATCATACGAATTAGTTTGATACTGTTCTTGTTCAAAAGATATGTGTAAATTATCTTTACTTGGAAACAGCCTATTAATAAAAATTTTATGATCATCATCAAGACATTTTTTGTTAATATTATAAAAAATTAAGAAATAAGATTTTAACAAAACTTTTATATTATCACTACTGCAGAATATATTTTAAATGAGCGACGTTAGGAACGGATTTTTTAATATGTAATTAAGATTAAATTTATATTAAATACTCAATACTTTATTTCTCATTTTACTCCCATCAATTATTTGTGCATGAATAGAATATTGTAACATTGCATCAACTTTTAATTTTGACCCGTTTATAAAATCGATCATTTAAATTTATATTTTTCAATAATATAACAATTGCTCCTTCTTTTGATTTTAATTTATGTAGTGGACGGCTATTTGGTGTTAGTGAATTTATAAAATCAAATGGTAAATCAGTTCTTAAATTTTTGTCGTTATCATTAAGCGTTAAATCTATTCTAATATATTCTTCAACTTCACCTTCCATTTTTGATAGAATTTCATTAATAAGACTTAGTACATCTGTATTTTTTGGAATTAAAATTACTCTTTCGTTAGTATTTTGTTTATTAAAGCTACTAACATAAGTTTTATCAATAACATTGTTAGTGCATAAAATTTCTGTTAGTATTTCAACTACTTCGTTGATACATTCAAAATTAGTTGGAAATTTTCCGCCAAACATTTAAAAGCCATTTGTAACTTTAATTATAATTTACTAAAAATCAAATGCACGATATAATTTTCTTATAAAATACAATTCACATGAAATATTCGTTTAGTAATAGATAAATAAAAATTAAGAATCCATTTTTAATATAATGTATATAAAATCTTTTGAGTATACTAAATATTATAATAAATATAATATGATGAAATAAAAATCATCAAACTTTATTAAAACATTTTCAATGCCACGTATGTAATTTCTATTACTTTTATAAAAAAAAACTAATTTCAAATATAATACTTTTATAAAATTGATAATAAAAAAAAATTCATTAAAATAATTTCACAACTAGTTAAAAATTTTAATATATTTACTTTGTATTTACTATATTAAAAAAGTTTAGGATTACAACGAGCATTTGAGTCCTCGATTGTATATTAAAAAATATATAAATTGATCTACTTTTTAATTTTATAATAACTTTTGATTATTACATTTAATTATATTTATTGTATGTTTTGATATATCTCCTATAAATGTTAATTTTTAGTTTGTTCTTTGTAATTAAGTTATAACTTAAAAATATCAATTTCGACATTACGAGCGAGCGTGAGCGAGCGAGTCTTTCGGCTAGTACAATATAATTTCTTTACTATTAAACTCAACGTTGTTGTTTTTCAAACGATTTTGTTCTTCCATTTCGACTTCGTGCATCATTTTGTATGATTTAGCGTACATATTTACTGTCGAAAAAAATTATCTAATTTTTTTAATAGCATTAAAGAACATGACACATTAGTTTGTAATCGTGATTGCGAGGCAATTTCATAATCAATGATGTATAGGTGCTCATATCTTCTGGCTTCGTTTTCGTCTGGATGTAAGTTATAAACATTGTGGTTGTAAAGACCGTATTTGATATATTTTGAATACGGGCTGCGCGAGTACAAATAATTATTTAATTATAGAGAACTAGCCGTTGGCTCGGAACCCTTATGTACTGAACGAATAACGAATTACGTGTGAGTCGATATTATAATATATAGGTGGACGCGTGAGTTTATGTGCGGACACAGTTGTAGCGCGTGGACGATGTGCGGTCCGTGCTCGCTCTTAATCGGACGCTTGTCTGTCTGGTGGCTGTCTGTGGTGCTGCTTTGATGTTTTGTTAGTCCTTACCTTTTCGATGTCCACGTAGTTGGTATTTATTAGAAATTTGGTATATTACTTGATATGTATATTTAATTTGGAATAAATGGACACAAGATTTATTTAAATTGTTATTTTTTGTTTTATTGGCATAGGACCAGAGCACTTCACTTTACAGACAGTTTTAGGCATTGACAAATGTTATGATGTTCGTTTAAATATAATTTTACTAATGTTACGTCCAGGTGACCGCACAGAGCGAATACTCGCACGATAGAAATAATTACAGATTCCGAGTCGATAAGACCTTTTATTTAGCGCAGTCCGCTCACGCAATACCGCCTAGGGAAAAGGTAAAGAAGCGCGCGACTTGACCGGTAGCTCGGCTGACCGTGCGATAGTGATAGCTCACGGAGTAATGCAACTCAGAGTGACTTCTAAATGTATTGGACTAGCTAGGTCTAAACACTATGTACTGACACAATAACGTTGCATGCGACACTGACGTGAATTTGAGAAGATTGGTAGGAGAAACAACTTACCTTGACGAAGCTGACTTGTAGTTACCAATAGGGTGGCTCGCTCTCGTGCTGGTGCTGTAGCTCGTCTTAAAGGGCGCGGAGTTTGAAATGTAATAATTCGTACGCAAGGATTAAGTAATTGAGAGAAATGGTTTATTCATCTTCAGTCAGCTTATAAATGGTACAAGATACAAGTCCTCGACTGAGTACAACAGTACAACTCGTGTCTGAGGTAGAAATATGACTATGTCCAAAAACTTGGCGAATGCTCTGATTCTCAGTTCGATTACAGAAAAATAGTTTAAGTCACGAGTCGGGGAGAGCTTCGCCCTACCAGTAAGAACTCCGGAGTACGAAAAGCTACTCTTCCTTGCTCTCCATTGGTATTTATAGGGATGAGGGTAATGCATAAGCATAGGGAAGGTTCTGGCCAATCAGGATTTAGGGAGGGTGTATGCCTCAGGAGGGGTGGGCGCCCCTTTTATTAATCGGTGTCCCTCAGTGCGCGGCTCCTAGTCTGGCCAGCTGTAATGGTTTTCTTTATTGTAATTTCCCTCATTGTCGTATCGATTTCCACTTATTTGGGTCGTTTGTCCGAGATTTATGGCCTCCTTATTGTCCGGTAGTTCTGGGGTGTCTCCCCTTGTTTGACCTAGTTTATTCAGGATCGTTGCCCTTTCATCTGCCGCCGCGCGTGTCAGTGGCTTGATTGTTTTGTCGTGCTCTGCGTTGCCGACCGTTGTTGGTTCGTTGGTCTCTGTTATGCCTGTCGTGGAATATTCCCTATTACCGTGGTGAGGTACTTCGTTGGTTGAACGTATTATCTTCGTGTGCGTTGACCGGCCAGTCTAGGTCATAGTAGGTTGACGTGACACTAACGTTGTTCTATTCACTAACTATATTAATTATTATCTACGGTGTTCTAGTAATGCGACTTACAATTATAGTAGATCTCTTGCACGTTGGATGACGTAGTCTCCTAGTATAACAGATGCTGACAGTTCTATCCTACACGATTTCTCGTGGCAAGTTATTCGGACTTATCTAAGCTGTGTTTCCACTCACGCCAGATTTATTGACGGGTTCTTTCCTACTAGGCACGGGACTCTGGACTAGCAAGTGAAGAGGTGTACTATTGAATTGCGTGCAGAGTTTGAGTGTTTTCTACGCACTCAATAGGCGATGCTCGCAAATTCACAGCCCTCGTATTCTCTCACCAGGTACAGCTCGCGGTAGCAGTTTGACTCGCGTAAAAAGGCACTGCGTGGATCGACTCCGGGGTTTTTAATGCCTCGGTGTCGATACAGGCAGTTGTGAAATGAAGATGAGAAAGATCGCGGTAGTCCAATCAGCATCTGCCACACAAAGGATTGACGCGTATACTTTGCGTTCTGGTTCTCGCGCGAGGAGTGCTGACACAGAGGATGAAGCACTCGCTCTGATTTTCGGCGCTCGATACATGTTGCAATCTAGTTGCTCGCTTTCGGGATGTTAGTTGATGCATTATCTGTGTGTATATCCGGTTGCAGTCACGCAGGCATCGGTCATAATCATTTTATATACATACGTGTATTTTATGAGCATGGCACATTACATAGTAATTTTGACTCCTTATTCGAATAACTTGAGGGCATGCTCCAAAAAGAGCGTCAAATCTAGCTCCAAAACGCGAAGACAAGTGCATTATAAATTGTCTAATATTAGTTAAAAAGTGTTTACTTACGTCAGTATTTCCAGAAACTAGTTCTTTTAAACGTTAAGAATAAGTGATATCGTCAGATAATACAACGGTTTCTCTATTGAAACAATTAGAAAACTTCTTATTACATAATCTTTCAAATTTGAAATGTTTAGCATTACAGAATTCACATATTTCACTCATGCTACCTAAACCAATCTCCATAATTGCTAATTCATCGAAATCGAAATCAAACATGGCATCCAATTTTGTTATTGAAAATTCATTAAAATTTTTAATAGCGTAACCTTTTCATTTTTTGTAGTTATTATTATATTCTTATTACTTTTTAATTTTCTTCAGAGCTATTAATATATATACCTAATCAACCGAGCGATGTTAGGAGCGAGATAATTCTGCTAATTATTATTATCTCTATTTTCACGATCACGCTCATCAAAATATTGTGGTTGGGAAAAAAGTAATTTCGGTTTTTTTCATATTTTTTAAGGCATATTTGTTAATATAAATTTTGAACACTAATTAATGATATATTACCGTTATGATCGATGACCTTTCTCCGCTTATCTGGCAAAACCATAATTTCGTCACTGTAGAACTTCTGGTATTTCTGGGCGAAAAACTAAACCAAATGATTTTCACAAGCTTATTTTGAATCCAGCTTTACACTATTAAGAGACTTTTCTAGAGACCGGAACAAATGATAGTCCGACGGGGCAAGGTCCGGGCTATACGGTGGATGCATTAAAACTCCCAGCCAAACTCTCTCAATTTTCGACGAGTCATTGAAGATATTCTAGTGTTGTCGAGATGAAAGACAACGCCTTTCTTATTGATCAATTCTGGCCTTTTTTTCAATCACCTGCTTCAATCGTATTAGTTGTTGACAGTAGACAGTTGAATTAATAGTTTGTCCAGGTTCGAGCAACTCATGATGAACAATACCCTTTCAATCCACTAAAAACTTAGCAACACCTCCCTTCGCGTCAATATGGGCTTCGCAACTGTTTGTGAAGCTTCTCCGGGCTTCAACTACGATCTTTTTCGCACATGATTGTCGTACATGATCCATTTTTCATCGCCCGTAATTATTTGTTTTAAAAATGGTTCGATTTTGTTTCGTTTCAGTACGGATTCACAAATGGAAACTCGGTTCATTAAATCTTTTGACGTTTATTTGTGTGGAACCCAAGTATCGAGCATCTTTTTGTATCCAGTCTTATGTGAATGGTTTAAAACTGTTCTATGGTCGATGTTTAGTTCCATGGCGATGTCGCGAGATGAAATGTGTCAGTCTATTTTAATTTTTCAAGAATTTCATCGACTGTTCCAACGGTTGACCCTCTAGCGCGAGGTTCATCTTTAAGATCGAAGTTTCCTGAACAAAATCGAGCAAACTAATTTTGACAATGGCGTTCACCTAAGCACTCATCACCATAAACACTGCACAATTTTCGATAAGCCTGCGCTGCAGATTTCCCTTTACGGAAGTAGAAAAGCAACGCCATCTATTAAGAAGAACTGAAATTATTTTTTCCCCAACTCAATAGAATAGAAGGAAAATAATTTAGAAGAATTAGAATAATATTTATTTTACAAGAATTAGACAAATTTAACTGTATATCCTTAACTTTGTATTGTTCTATTGTAGCTAGCACCACAGCTCAGAAGCCATAGAATTTTGGACTGAAAATAAATTCGGTTATGTAACAGCCATCGCGATGTGCGCTTGAAAAATTATTAGCAGTTCTATAAGAAAGCCCTGTAGACCCATGCTCAAAACTTTTGGTTGATATTGTAATACCTATCATATCGTCGCAACTCGTGGCTAAACGTGTTAAAAACGTATGAAAATCGTTGATTACCAGTTCTTACCAATCAAAAGTATCCATGCGCTTGAATGGTGGTCTTTGGGATTGCAATGCGAGTTTAATAGCTACCCTCGGGATTAAAATATTATTTTTGGCTTCTAAATCCACCTTTTTCTCTTCACTTACTGACATAGACGGAGCGGTACCAGCACGACCGCTGCTATCGCCTTCGCCCACCTGCGACGAATTGTTTGTAGCGCTGTCCTCGCCATCGATAAGCGAGTGACTCGCATCATCAAATATTACTCGATGTAATAGCAACGATGAGCAGCTCGATCGGCCGCACCCCCCTTGTTAGCGTCATCGGCAACGCTTGAATCCTTTTTGTTTTCATCTTTATTAACCTGAACCTGAAATTTTGAATATTAAAAAATGTTTTTAAACGCTTTGTAATTATTTGATGACAGTAATAATTATATTAACAAAATCTAACAATAAAATAATATTAATTAATCTTTTTTTTATTTACATTTATAAAATAAAGTAAGTTGTGAGATTAAAACAATCATAACATTTATATTCTGTACAAAGATAACGATATCTTCAATCCCTAACGAAAAAGAAAAATGAAAACAACTGAAAAAAAACGTTATGAACTGCAGATGATAGCAGAAAAACGTCGGAATTGAGACACATATGAAAGTAATCTTGTTGTCTTCAGTTTTATTTAGTTTGCTAGATACTTTAGTTGGATTTATTTTTTTTCAGGTGTAAAATTTTACAGTTTAGAAAATAAATTAAAAAATGAATACAACAGACAATAAATATTAATAAGCGAAGACAACAGTTTTTTCATAGTTCAAAGCAGTTTTCTGCTTTTTATAATTGCTGTCTTCTACGTTCACTAGTTTGTTTCCAATCAAAACAGCTATAAACAAGAAAATTAACTTTTATAAAAGTAAAAGGTTAAGTGAGTTTCATATATACCGCAACGAAATAACAGATAAAAAAGAACTGAGATCAATCAACTAAAGTCAAGTTTATTGTATTTAATCATAATAAAACAATAACATTTTTTTTGGTCCATAAAGTGTGAGTGTCGGGATAGCGCGTTCGTGTGTGCAAGGAGTCAAGAGAGAGCCAGTGTGAGAGAGTTGGGGGAGAGTCAAGCGAGGCGAGGCGAGAAGAAGACGTTGCTTCCAATCCAGACCGGCCAAGGTGACGAGGATCGTGAGGAGACGACCAGCGACGCAGGGCCAGTCCAGGACAGGGAGGTGCGGAGGAAGAAGACGAGGCGAGGAAGAAGACGAGGGCGAGGAAGAAGACGGGAGATCAGCATTCAGACGGAGCCGGAAGACAGCCGGAGGCCAGCGTATTGCGAGCAACCTGTAAGTCCAGCTTACTCAGGCTGAGGCCTGCCGTTGGTACTGCGTGCCGCGAAGTGAGTGCGCGAGTGAAGGAGAAAGAGTGAGAGAGAGAGAAAGCTATCTGCGTTTTGTGTGAGACGAAACCGGGAGCCTAAATCGTGAGCGTTACGACAGCGAGGCCGGATCCGTCCAGACAAAGAGCCGCGTGGGTGCGGTTCGAGGAATCGCACGCGAGCATTGGGTCGAGAGAAGGGAGAGTCGCAGCGCGGTCGGAGTGAGGCCGCGGAAGCAGCGGGGGCCTGCCTTATCGGCGGGCAGACGAACAGGTCGTGAGGGCGAAGTGTGCGCGAGAGAGAGAGAGAGAGAGAGAGAGAGAGAGAGAGAGAAAGAGAGAGTGAGCGCTAGAACGTGCGGAGGCAACAAGCCTCGTGAGAGTGCGAGAGCGCGCATGAGTGTGTGTGTGAGAGCGTGCAAGACGAGTCGGCCGCGAAGCCGACGGCCGAGAGTGTCAGCCGAATCCGAGTTAATAAAGAGGGTAAAGAGAATTTAGAGAGTTGTGATTTCTGTCCCCTTACACACCGCTGTAACCCGAACAGCGGAATCCTCGCGGAACTCC
Source organism: Nasonia vitripennis (assembly GCF_009193385.2). Taxonomy (NCBI): domain Eukaryota; kingdom Metazoa; phylum Arthropoda; class Insecta; order Hymenoptera; family Pteromalidae; genus Nasonia; species Nasonia vitripennis. The sequence goes on along the minus strand of NW_022279616.1, from coordinate 1,001,649 downwards.
TTCCGAGATCTACAGAAAAATAATAGTGTCGAGGCTTCGGGACGGGGTTGAGGCGCGAGTTCTCACCCCAAATTGGCCACGTCACAATTTTTTGAGATTTTAGTCCTTTTTAGTAGTTTTTTTAGGCACGAGTAATTATTCGTAGCATCCATTTTATGTAAATCGAATCTGCAGATAACATTTTGTGATATTCATGAATACATAAATCGTCATTTTATATTCACAAACTAATAAAAATGGTATCTGCACAAATATTTAATCGCATCATTCCTTTTATCTGGGCCAAATTTACTTATTACATCTTATGATATGCACGATTACATAAAGCATTCGTCATCTCATATTCTCAAATAGATGGCTTTAAAAAAAAACAGCATATCTGCAGAATATTTAATCGCAGCGTCCCTTTCATCAAACCAAGTATATATATATATATATATATATATATATATATATTTTTTTTTTTTTATTGTTTCCAGAGCTTCCAATCTACCTGGACCAAATCTTGAAAATGTTTTTTAGTAGGAATGTATATTTTTATCATATGCACCTGTCTATACCATTAAATAGTTTTTTATGTAAAAAATACATCAAGTTTTGTGGAATAAATGCAAAAAAATGCGGACAGACGGACAGACGGACATTTGTTAAGTTCTTTTACTGCTAAAAACTAATTGAAATTTGATACATTTGATTTTTTTTTCGGTATTTTGAATGATTTAAGTTCAAAGAACATTTCTACCGTAAAATAGATCTAATTTTTTTCTTTTTATTAGCTTTGAAGGGTTTTTACAAAATTGACCAAATATAAAATTTTAATATATTGGTAGAGTAGATAATAATTTTAATCGGAGAATACGGAAAATCCGAGGCTTAATAAGAACGAAAATCCAAGACCTTCCAATCATCCGAGTTATAATATAAAATTTTAATATAGTGTAGATTGTGCAACTAGGGGAGGGAGGGAAGGGCTAATTCTATTAAGGGTAAGATTTAAGCACGAGGTGAAGTCGGGGGTCAGTGTCAAAGGCGCCCGAGACGGAGACGAGTGCTCAAATCTCATCTAAGGTAAAAATTGTCCCCGCCCCTCTCCCCTTGTTACATACTGTACTTTTTTTGACAAGTGTCTGTGAAGACCTGTTTTTATGCAAATAGATAGAATGAAAACTTGCGTATTTTGAGTCGTAAGCCACATAATTTTAAAAATTATCATAAATTTTGAAAAATTTTCATAAATTCTCAAAAATTTTCGTAAATTCTCAAAAATTTTCATAAATTTTCAAAAATCTTCATAAATTTTCAAAAATTATCAAAAATTTTCTGAAATTTGATTATTTTTGAGTGCTTTTGATTGTTTTCGAGTAGCAGGAATGGCTATTCCCTCCTGCACGCTCGAACTGGGCAGCTTGGCGTTCGCTTTAGATGCATGAATATCAGTGTATAAAGAAATTCTGTTTTCACTGTGTATAAATTCCTTTACTAAAGTTGAAATGCAGAGAAAGCTTTGCGGCTCAGTGTATTAGATACATATGCACGCATTCATTTTGATATGAATTATAATTCGCGAGATCGTCAATGTGCAAGTTTACGATGGGTCAGGAGCAAAGCAAGCAGCAACCGAACAAAGGTTTCACTTGGGAGGAGAAACAGCCTTTCATCAAGACGTCAAAATCAAAAAAGCAGAACAATGAGTCGTCATTCTTTACGATTTCAAAAAAAACTTAGTAAAATTTATCTGTCTAAAAAAATCCTCCCCATCATTCTCGTTAAAGAATCAAAATAACTTTTCTACAAACACCTTTTTATGTTCAGATAGAGATGACTACAGCAAATTAAAGCACTAATTGTAACATTGTACAAATCAACCGGCCCTTCTTTAGGTCCGCTATATAAATTTTAAACGTAGTACAATAAACTGTTTACTTCGCAGAAAGGATCAGAGTTAACTCTAGGGCAATAAAGCTTTACTGTTATACTCAAAAGCAGCTTGGTCTCGGTACAGCAGCGAGAAACGAACCGCGTTTAAAAGAAAACTATTCATAAATAGTCAATTACAAGTAGGTCAAGCATCAGAGCGATAATATTTTTTATCGCTTGCGCAATACAGTAGCGGTTATTAATCTTGCTGATTGACCTACGCAACTAATGTTGACAACAATTAGTCACTGTTGACATACTAATTGCCTCATTAGCTACTGTTTATGTAAACGAGTGCTTCTGTTTATATAAACACGTGCTACTGTCGCGCCAGTCTAGGTCATGTCCACCGTCTATTCATACCAGCCCATATACTGCTTACATAAACACACACACAAATTCCGCTACGCTGGTCCCAAGCCCAGGGCCCTGCCGCACAAGCGACGGGAAAGATGGGGAAGGATTAGCAACCCTGTTAAAATAACCAAAGGGCATCTGCCCGGATTTTAGCACATTGTTAAAGGCCTCCTTCCTAGGATACAGGATTGGGGAAGAAACTCCAAAAAAAAATCGAACATAAATAGTGAGTTAATAACAAAACTACCCCAAATGGGTTAGACCTCTGAGTCGAACCCCGTCGAAGATGGTTCCGATCGGGTGAATGCCCCGGTGGTCAGCGCTGGCTCCATAGTTTTTGGGAGGGGGAGGAGAGGGGGGCAAACTCACAAGGTTGGGGAAGCGAGTCGAAGAGAAGAAAGGAAAGGGAGGACAAACCAAGGCCTGTCGTCATCAGAGACCTAAACTCCCAATCCGGTTGAGCAAGGTGATCACTTGACGGTCGTGAAGGATACAATCAAAAAAAACAATCAAGTACGCCGAAGGCAGAACCAACGTGCACAGACCGATTAGAACGTACTTCGCGAAAGCGATGGAAGAGATAGAGAAAATAGAAGAAAAAAGTACGTCCCTTTTGAAGGTGCCAGAGCTTCGCTTGGGAGGAGAATCCCTTGGACCAAGAACGAGCTGTCAAGAGAGTTTGGGAAGTGTTGCCAGTGTGAGAAGCACAGGCACAAATACATCAAACAGAGACAAACCAGAATAGAACCAGAGCAGGCAGGAAGCAGTACAGGCTCGAAAGCAAGAAGAGGAGCACTCAAACAAGCTGCTAAAGGAAGTAGACGACCTAATATTTGACACACCAAGGTACATAAATGGCATTGTAGAGCCAGTTTAAAAATCAAAGTTATGGTAATGAAGTTACAAGACTTGCACATGTTAGGAGATATAATGGGTGACCGTAATAATTACGGCTTTGAATTTTGGTTTTGTGCAAGAGAAAACAATAAGAGGCGAGCATAGACGGCTCTACAAAGACGCGGTTCTAGCAAGTATTGAGAGCAAGAGGAAACCTGGCTAATAGCCCAGAAGAGAAGAGCAACGGAAAGCAAGACGAGAAAACACAACGACAGGGTAAGCGGCGATGCAACGTGAGACCCTCGTCTCGAAAGTCTCTCACAATGCACCAGAGCATCCAGAAGAGATACAAGTGAAAGCAGGGTAAAACAAGACGTAGGTGGAAGTCCTGGGGAAATTCCGATAGGAATTAACTCGGACATTACCGGAACGATGGTGCTGGTAGTTAAACAAACAAGAAGTGGAGACGTTCTCCTAAAACTGGGGAGAGAGTCCGATAGGGCTGCGTTTGCTGCGAAAGCAGAAAAAGCAGTGCTGGACCTTGAACGTGTCAAAAAAGAAGAAAGGAAGGCCACTCTGGAAATAAGGGACATGCACTTGGAAGCTACTGAAGAAAAGGTAACAGCAGCAATAGGAGGAGCCCTTGGAAAGCTAGACAATAGCAGGAGGGTGACCCTGTTGACGCCTAAAATAAGAGGCTTTAGGATGGCCACAGCGATACTCAGCGAGAGAGACCGAGGAGCTTCTAGAAACAGGACACATACGCGTGGGCCTTGTAAGTTGCAGAATAAGAAAACGTGTGAAGGTAGTGCAGTGCCACAAGTGCTTAGGCTTCGAACACTAAAAGGATGAGTGCAATGGAGCAGATAGGTCGACCCTCTAATTAAGTTGGAGGAGCTGATCACCGCATGAATAAATGCCAGATAGAAGTGAGCTGTTTTCTCTGCAAAGAGAATGGACAAAAGGAAGAAGGCTGTAAATATGTACCTGGCTCCGTCAGCTTTATTATACTTAGGCGCTCCTTGGACATGGCGAAGAAAAGAGAAAGAAGAGCTTAAAAAATGGCAAAAGCAGGCAAAGTGCTGGATGTGATACATCGAGAGCATAGAAACAAGAAGACGAGCTGATGCAGAAAAAAGAAGACCTGAAACCTTTGAGCCTAAACCCCTAATCACTACGGTGGATGGGGGATGTATGGAAATGTCAAATCCTAAAGAAGAAGCCAACTAGGCTAATTAACGGGACATACGAAAGTATTCTTTAACGATAGTGCCTGTAGGGATACGGTGTCGAAGGGTCACTTGCGCAGAGCTTGCTCTGCCTACGCCACATAAAAACACACACACACGCTTACAAACATAATGTATTTCTTAATGCAATGATGACAATATTATATTGTGACCCATGAAACAACCCACTCCATACAACTGTACATTTTAATGTACAAAATGTTACTGTTCAAATGTCCAAGCCTACATACATTTGTGCCTAAATTATTTATAAATTTTTAAAAGAAATAAAAACTTATAGCTGCATTATATTTATGTATATGTATGTGTACCCATAGAGACACACGTGTATATGTACATTTATTTAGTAATATTTTTTTTGCAGTTGTGATAAAATATCAATAGCATCTATTGACACATTACTAAATAAATCCGATATTCAGTCTTTTACTGGAGTAAATTTTATGACTTGCAAGGAAGATAATGAAAGTGCGGAAGAATTAGAAAGTGCATTTGGCAATGCAAAATGTAAGAATCGCAAAAAAACAAATAGATTAGCCGTGAAAACTCTTGGAAAGGAATTTGAAATTGAATCTCTTGCTCATATAAATATTAACTTAGAGACTATTACACCAGGTACAGTAAAACAAGTTTGAAAATAAAACTTTTCTCTAATTCAAAATATCGTTGTAGGAAATATACCTCCAGTGACCGTTATTGATAAGCGCAATGGAATAACTGTACTATTACATTTTGCTAAAGATAGTCCAAGATTCGACGTATCCGTTATCGTAGTTACTACAATGAGCACCAGCAGTAAACCTCTTAATGACTATTTATTTCAAGCAGTTGTACCAGAAGTAAGTAAGCAATTTTTGATATGATTTAGAAAGTTCAATATTATATCGCATCATTTTATACATAACATGATTGTTAGAACGGAACCCCTGCAAGCTTGCTTTGTTTTTAGACATTACTGTATTTTATTATTATCATTATTGCTTTCTCTAAAAAGAAACTTTGTGACAGTAATTTTTGAAGGTTTTATAAAAACCTGTAAGAGAAGTGTTTAGACGTAAACATGCTCAAATGTATGATTATATGAATAAGTATTTGAAACGAGCACCCTTGAAAGAACTCTTTATCTCTCTTTATCTCTCTTTCACTATCTCTTTCTCCCTCTTTCTAACTTTCCCTCTCTCTCTCTCTCTCTCTCTAACCTAAAAATACATACATATCCAACCTAAAAGCTTTGATCGCTCCGTTATCAGAAACATCATCGAGTGTTGATATTACAAAAATAACTGATGATACTGAATAGTAATACTTTGTTTAGATTATTATTGCTTTTAAGTATATTTTAATGCAAATAACACTGACTGACTGAAAACCCTCTTAACGCCTGTGATCTGCCCTGTGAGGGAGCGGTATTCGCGGTAAGGACGTAGGGAACGGGTGAGAACTATTCGGGGAAATTTAACGAATCCCGATTAAGATAAAATAACAGAATAATATATTGTGCGGCCAATCTTGTTTCTACAAAAGTATACGCCGAGTCACATGAATGTCGACTACAACATACACACGTATACATAAGTGGTTTTACTGCTAATATCAAAAATTGGTATTAGTAAATAAATGATATACACATATACCGGGTGAGTCATTTTAATCTTTAATCTCAATTAAAAGTAGGTAAGTCTCAGGTAAAAGTTTTAGGATTTTTCCCTGGCTATCTGATGATGACCTTGACAATGTCATTGAGCGTGACCTTCAAGGTCATTTGAAGGTCAAGTCGATTTTTTCAAATAGAAACCCCTACTTTTGGCACCAGAAATGGAAAGAGCGGGAAATTTTACGTTTGAATATGACCTTTCCTTGACCTTGAATTCAATGGTCAGGGTCATTGGTCATGCCAATAACAGTACAACTGGTTAGCTGAACTCGAATGCATTCAAGGAGAAAATGTTACCCACAAAAGTTTTCAGTTTTCTCCCCGGCTGACGAATGGTCATCTTGACCCTGTCGTTAAACAGGATCTTCAAGGGCATTTCAAGGTCAAGTTGATTTTTTGAAATGGAAACCCCTACTTTTAGCCCCATAAATAAAAAGAGAGTGGCATGCGTTCAAAAATGAAAAAATTTTCAATATTTCCAGAAATTTTCAATATTTTCTAAAATTTTCGTAATTTTTTCAGTTTTCAAAAATTTTCAAAGTCATTCCTATATTTTGTATTAGTGTCAATTTTTGAGAGTGAACTACTCTTAACAGTTATGTAGATAGCAAATTAGTGCAGAAAAGCTTAATCGTGTTTTTTACTTCTTGTAAATCGATAATTATTATTGAAAAAAATCTGTTTCCCTGTTTACTGGTCTGTAACAAATTATTTTGATTTTGATCATGGCTGATTATGGTCCCAACGAAATCGTTGATATGATCATGATTTTGGGAGAAAGTAGAAATAATTATGCAGCAGCTGCCAGACTTTATGCTGAACGCTATCCCAATAGGAGACACCCAAGTAATGTTACTATTCAAACCTTAACTCAGAGAGCTCGAGCTTTTGTTCGTCAACGCCGTCATCATGAATACGACGAAAACGATCCTCGTGTTATTACCATTCTAGCGATTATTCATCTTGATCCTCACATTAGTACTCGACAAATAGAAAGAGAAATAGGTATACCTCGATCAACAGCATCCCGAATATTGAGAGCGAGAAGATATCATCCTTATCACATAACATTAACACAACAGTTAACTCCAAATGATATGATTTTGCGAGTACGTTTTTGTCGATTGGCAATACGAATGATTCAACAAGATCAAGACTTTTTCAGGCACGTTCTTTTTTCAGATGAATCAACAGCAGAAACACTGGAGAATTGAATAGACATAATTGCCATTATTGGTCAGATGAAAATCCTCATTGGTTCAGGCCCATAGACAATCAACACCGCTGGAGTGTTATGGTCTGTTGTGGAATCATCAATGGCTATTTGATTGGTCCTTATTTCTTTGAAGAGAACGTGAATGGGGTAAACTTTTTGAGATTACTTCGAGACATTTTACCTGAATTACTAGAAAATGTAGATCTAGCCACAAGGCTAAGAATGTGGATCCAATTAGATGGAGCACCACCACATTATGCACGCATTGTTCGTGATTATTTAAACACCAGCTACAATGGCAGGTGGATTGGGTGAGGTGGCCCAGTTGCCTGGCCCCCTCGTTCACCTGATTTAACCCTTCCCGATTTTTACTTATGGGGATATCTTAAGAATGTTGTTTATGCTCAACGGCCAACAACGCGAGATAATATGATCGAACGCATTCGTACAGCTTGTGCAGCAATCCCTCGAGATGTTCTACTTAGAACCATAAGACAATTCAGAGCTCGACTTGATCTTTGCATCCAACAAAACGGCGGTAATTTCGAACAATTAATCAATGGTTAACTCCAGTTAACATTCCATAAAAATACCAAAAAATTAACAAAAAGGGAGAAACAAAAAAAAAACAAATAAAAAAAATACAAAAAAAAATAAAACAAAAAATGGGATGCTAAATCCTTTTGACAACCTCCTCGATGGTGCATCCTGGGTTCGGCTGATGTCAAAGGTAATTTCCGCACAAAAGATGATTTGTTTCCAAAATCACATGTTCGAACGTAAAATTTCCCGCTCTTTCCATTTCTGGTGCCAAAAGTAGGGGTTTCTATTTGAAAAAATCGACTTGACCTTCAAATGACCTTGAAGGTCATGCTCAATGACATTGTCAAGGTCATCATCAGATAGCCAGGGAAAAATCCCAAAAATTTTACCCGAAACTTTTTTCGCTGGCATGCTTTGCCAACGAGATAATTGAGATTAAAGATTAAAATAACTCACCCTGTATACCATTAGATATATTTTGATCCTGATATTTGTTGATACATTTATTAAATAAATAAGATAAATATCACAAGGTGAGCATCTCTTTGGCGACAAAGAAATTTACAAATTTCACCTTTTACTTCTGTTTTGGTAATAATTAAAAATCAAATCAAGACAATTTATATATTATATAGGAGCGTTTCTTGCTAGTGTTGGAATCATGCATGTGTGTATAAACAAGTAAATTAGGACTTATGCAGACAAAATTAGAAACAAAAGAGGAATTATGCTTTCTTTTGCGGAATTATGCAGACGTCTGCATATTTTTGTGATGATTGCTTTAGCACAACAGGACTTATGCCAATTAAAAAGCGTCTTTTCTGTATGTATGCATGTATGTATATTGAAATTGTACTATAATATTATTAACACAATATACCCTAATAGCACAAAACGTTTTAAAATGTTCTAAATTCATGCAGCTTGTACATGTACATATATACGGAAGTGACTTATAGTTTATCGTAAAAACGGGCATTCGTTACATCTATGGTGTTAAAAGGGATAAGCACATCACCCCTTTCAAGCGCGAGCTGCATTAGCTTACGTAGGATCTAGAGATCTCCGCCCCATTAGTATTACATTTCCAGCTTCTAAAATATTCGAAGCCGTCGCACTGAATCAAATTAATGGCGTTATAGCCAGCAAAAATCTTTTTAATTCTCACCAATCGGGATTTCAAAAGGGCTATAGTACTCATTTTGCGCTGATCTCCGTCAGCGACGATATTCGTAAAGCCATTGACGAGGGAAGAATTACTCTTCTTGTGTCTATCGATCAAACTCAAGCTTTCGACCTGGTTAATGTAGGGTTTATCTCTGAAAAGCTACGCGTTTTTGGCTTCTCAGACTGTCTACGCCTGGGTACGCTCTTTTCTCTCCAGTCGCACACAAGTTGTTACATCAAGCACAAGTGAATCATCCTCGCCTCTGCCAAGAACGTCGGGAGTTCCGCAGGGATATCTTCCTGGGCCTATGCTTTTCTCGCTCTACATCGACGACGTGCCTGACGTGTGTGGCGACTGCAACTATTATCTCTATGCAGACGATTTTTGCATTCATGCCCACGGCCATATTAGTGATGATAATGGCATTATTTTCCAGGTAAACGCTGCCCTCGCTAACATTGTTTCTTGATTATTACGTGAAATCTTTTCGTATAGGCGCGGTCAGCATGTAGAATTAACTACCCGTTGACGTCCGCAAATTACACAAAAGGAATTATCCTGCCTCAGCTTTTAAAACTCGGCTAGCTAATTTTATTGCGTCATCCGACCCTCGTCTTTTGTAACTTTGTCTCGTTTTATTATTGTGCGTCTTGTGCTGCGATCTTTGTACGCTTCGGCTACTCTTATGTTGTGATTAAATTGTATTTATTTATCTCTTTATATCCTGTATATATTTTGTGTGCGGCGTATGATTGTATCCAATGCTCGTTGTGACAGTTATTTCATTTACATATTTTTTGCTTTCTCCTAGAGAAAGCTTTGTAATAGTAAAATTTTGAGTTTTGTCAAAACTTTTAGAAAATACTTTTTGGTGTGTTAGAAGGTCAAATGAAGTGTTTTTAGAAAATGTCCGTATGGATGTGAGTGTGTGTGTGTGTGTGTGTATGAATGCCGTAATATTTCTGGAACTACTCCGTCAATATTAATAAAATTTGACATGCATATCTATTTTTAGATTCCGAATTCGAGAAGACAGTTATTTTTTATTTTCTCAGTTTTTTTTTTTTCTTATGGACATTTTTTGATTTTTGAAAAACACTATTTTGCGTTTTTTTCAATCATCCCATTGTTACAAACAATTCAGCTAAAATGCATTTGACAGAGAATACAATTATCTTCTTTTTCTCGTTTGGTTCTCGGGATCAACCGCCTCGTTCGGCAGATAAAATTAAAAGGTGATTTTTTTTAAAAATTCATATCTCTAAAACTAAACATCATAACCTCACAAAAAATCATGTCGGTGGGTCATGTGTCAAACTATATCCTATTAAAATTTCAAGTGATTTGACTACTTATTTTTTCAATAATAAATTGAAAACTGAAAAAAATGAGTTTTTTTGCGTCTCGATTATGGATTTAAAAAGGCTTTATTGCACTTGAGATTTTCGAAAGAATTAGGTATTTTATGTGTTTTGGCTAAGTTCATTGCGCAGCTTTCATACTCCTATGGTTCTTAAGATATTGAGGTTTCAATTTTTTTTGATAATTTTTTGATTATCTTTAAAACAATGTAGTCAAACGCTTCAAAATTTTATTTTGTGATTTACTATAAAAAATCTATCAGCTGCTAAAATTTTAAACGATTTCGTTAATTGGTTCTCAAGTAAAGAGCTAAAATGTAAAAACTTATTTTTTTCAAAACTTTTGCTTCCTCTTATAGGGGTGTCGTTGCACGTCGTTAAAGCCCCTCCCTATGAATTCATGTCATACTGATATATTCTGTGAAAAAAATTGACGGCAGCGTTCGTATTCTATAATAAAAAAAACAGAGGGGTCTGCTAACTTTTAGACAATGAACCATCCAAAACTTATATTTTAAATTATGTATCAAAAACCGCCTCATGCATTAGCAGGCAGATTATACTGTATATTAAAACATTATTTTATTTATTACACCTATAAATTTATTTGGAGGAAGCTACGTTCCAATGAATTGGCAGCTGTTTTTTCTTTGTACAGTTGTTTTTTAAGTTATTTATTATTTTATTCTTAAGTTATTGTATTGTTAAGTCGCAATTTCGATCTATGATTATTTATTGAATTTTACTTACTTGGGTTTAACTGCTTGGGCTGAAAACTCTGCTGCTGTGCTGTAGTCAGGCTCATACAGGATGGATATATTCAAATGAACAACACTTGTAGTTAATTGACTTCCACCATTTATTCAAGATAAAGTTCTATAGGTATCGGAATCGTGACTTAAGCCCGGATAACTCTTGTCAATGGATAGGAGCGTCGTACAAGAGTCCAGATCAAGTGTATAATTGCAACTGGTCGCTCGGCGTATACAGGGAATACTCATTAACCTCGCTGATCTACTTATTAATCTGAGTCGTCAGTTTTCGGCTTCGTAACGACTCCGCTGATATTGCTTAAATGCAATACGTCGCAGGACGTCACACCCTCACAACTAGCTGATTGCCCATTGGTACAATGGCAACTTTTATCATAATTTTGATCCTTAGAATTCTAACATATTTTAACAATAATTTTATTCACTTAAAATTCTAACTTATTTACTTTAAAATTTCAAGAATAGTTTTCTTTTATTAATTATTATTGTTTAAAATCATTAAATGTTTTCATTTCTACTGTTTCATATTTGACAATCAATATTTAAACTATCAATTTTCATAAAATATAAATTTTGTATACGTAGAATAACATTATTTAATGGTGTAATGAAAATAAAGATATACTAGCCTTAGATTGTGTCTAAATTTTCGGTATTGTGATTTTACTTGTATAGGTATTTGCATGCGGTGGGCGTAAAGGAATAGGTAGTGGCATTAGGGCGGATATTGGAGCTGTAATCTTTATTTCTTGTAATTCTGTCTCTTCATAAACTCTGTTCTTTTTTTTTATTCGTATGAATCTGCTCTTTTAAGCTGCTTGTATTTTCCAGTGTTGTCAATAAATGCGTTACTGAGCTGAAAATGGCTCCACATAGATGTATTAACCATCAAAAAATCGTGTGTAACGTGTAGCCTCTAATAATAGTATCGATGATCAGTTTTCCAATATACAGGATTTTAAGTATCATGATAAACACAGATGAAAATGACCCACATGTGATCAGTTTTTCAATAAGCATGTGCCATGTACTTTCGGCTAAATTTCTTATTGTATTTTCAGATGTTTTCTCCCCTGCCAATCACATTTAAAAGTGATGCCTTCTCTATTGGAAACTTTAATTGCTGTTGTAATTGGCCCAACTCTTCTTGAGAATATACTCCACTCGTTGCTAGTGTTTCGACTGACTCAAATGTCCATCCAATCTTTGTGTTTGGTTTCAAAATATGAGGTGATACTGTTTTGGTTGTTGTTAGTGTGAATTTTATCAATTCCTCCGAAATTCTGTAGTATGTAGTTACAATTTACTTGAACTCCCTTCTTCTCCAGAATATGCGTTTTTGGCGTTAAGAACCAGGTTTCATTTCCTGATAAAACTGGCAATTGATTGTAGCATTCCTTTAGATGCAAAATTTTTACTGTTTTTGGTACACATGTTATTAAATGTACCACTTCTCCTGCAATTCTTGCCATGTATCCAGGTTTTTAAGCACTCGTCTCGTATAAAGAGTTTCGAAGAAACGTCTTATACCCAGGGCGAACACCTATTGGTTTTGACCAAAAATGTTTTTTTGTTTTCAATTCTTTTTGAGCCATTTTTTACAAGAAGGTTTTTCATAAAAGTATTCTGGCTATTTTGTAGAAAATTAAATTCTGAACAAATTCATAGTATTTAAAAATTCTTAATACCCAATTGAAAAAAGTCTTTCTACTAGCGAAGTCTCATTCTCCAAAAATTGAATTTTCGTCCGTGCGCAGGGCCTGATGTTCATAAGAAGTGAACTTATATTACACAACATACTTGCTCAAAAGAACTTTTTTTTAGTCAAATTCACTATGTATATTAAATATACTATATTCTACATGATCACCATGTATGGCAATCTTTTTAGGCATACTTTTGTAGACCAATAAAGGTAGAAACTGACATTTCTTTACTATACCCACACTAAATTCTTGAAAAACTAAACTTTTTACACGTTCTTCTATAAAATACTTGTACAATGACTATATATGTTCAATATACTATATTCTAAGACATCACTGAGCATATGTATTTATATATAGCCTTTTTTTTGCATAAGTCAAAAATACATATGTATCACACATTGTCATTAATTTATCACAGATTCGTATTACGCATGATGTACATTTTTTCTTCTTATTTACTACTCTATCACGTTACTTAAATAAAAACCTTTGGTCATAGATGTTAAAATACATTAATAATATAAATAAATAAATAGAATAAATATTTGGACGGTAAAATATCTAACGGAGTTACGAAACAGTCGCAGAATCAGTGTTCTGATCGACAGTACACTCAATCTCGCGTACGTACGTACATTTAAGCGACGGGAGATCTCTCACGTCGCGCGGGAGAGAATTCCAGAGGCGCGCGTCCTGGGCTTTAAAGGAATATAGCCCCGCATCGGTACGCGCGCTAGGCACCACTAGTTCTTGCGGATCCCTAGCTGAGGTTCTAGACTGGTTCCTATCAAAAAGGGCAGCAAGATACGGCGGCTGTCCCATTACAATTGCTTTATAAAGCATCACCGCCGCAAATAACTCCCTTCTTGCCTTCACTGGAACCCAGCCTATCTTCCTCTTATAGGGTGATATGTGCTCGTCCCTTCTAGCACCACACATGTATCTCACACATGAGTTCTGCAATCGTTGAAGTCGTGTACTTTGTTGACCTGATACGTCAAGGTAGACAAGAGAGCAGTAATCCAAGTGCGGGGTGGCAAGAGCGCCCGCCAGCTGCTTACGCAGTTCCTCGGTGGTGCAGGATCTAAAGGATCTAAGTCCATAAAGGACTATATTAACCTTTCGGCTAATCGCATCCACCTGCGGTTTCCATGTCATCTTCGAATCCATTACAACACCAAGGTTGGTTACAGTGTCGGCAAAGGGTACGAAGACTCCATCCTCGATCTCAATGTCAGGCAGCTTTAGACTTTGCACCTTGTTAATATTACTGTCCGACCCAAAAATAATAGCTTTAGTCTTCCCGACATTGAGGCGAAGCGCGTTCTCGGACGCCCATAACGCCACTGCACGCGCCACAGCCGACAGACGGTCCACACCCCCGCTCAAGTCGTCCCTTGCCACCTGCGTATAGGTTTGAAGGTCATCAGCATATAGCAAATGCTCGACACTATCTGATAATTCGCCCTTAGGGCCCTTAAAAGTAGCCAAAATGTCTCTGAGATCGTTGATGTAAAGACTAAAGAGAAGAGGACCCAGGACCGAGCCCTGTGGAACGCCAAGATTGGTAGTGAGCCAATCAGAATTGCCAACTGTTTTCGTAACCACTTGATGGTTACGCCCTGTAATGTATGACTTGATCCACAGAACTACAGACCTAGAGAAAACCATTCCTATTAGCTTTCGAAGAAGTTTAGAGGATGAGATCGTGTCGAACGCCTTACTGAAATCAAACATCAGGAGGATAGTAAGCAGTTGTTTTTTGCTATTAATACCTGCCCTAATGTCCTCTGACAGACTCAGTAGTGCTGTTTGCGTGCTGTGATAACGCCGAAAACCCGTCTGACGTGTATCAAGAAGCTTCTCCGACTCTAAGTACTCGGATATCTGGTCGTGAACAATCTTCTCTAGAACCTTGGCAAGAAAACACAACAGAGCGATCGGACGAAAGTCTGAAGCGGCTAATGGAATTGCCGTTTTCTTGAGGGGCACTAGACAGGCCTTTTTCCAGGTTCCAGGGAAGACGCCACTAGACAGAGAGGAGTTAAAAATAGATACAAGGTGGTGGCCCAGGACCGGAAGGGATTTAGCAATGACATCCTGAGGAATGCCATCCTCTCCTTTTGCCTGTGATGAGAAATGCGCAACGGCTAGGACCACGCCCGAAAAAGTGATTTCACGGAAAGTGAAACCAGCTTCACTGGCCGTCGCCACAATCTCATCCAAGTTCACCTCGCTCTCTGATTCTGATACGGAGACCCCGGCAAAGTGGGCATTGAGCTCGCCTGGGGAGAAACCGTGCAGTTCCTCCTTAGTCGTGGACAATACTCCAAGATTACGAAGCTCAATCCAGATGTTTTTGTTGTTGTTCAGGGCCTCCGAAATTCTGGCCTGAATAAAAGCCTCTCGCGCCTCGATTGTGCGCTGTTCTGCTTGAGTCGCAAGAGACTGGAATTCCGACCAGAACCTCGAGTCACGGGTCCTTTTGAATCTTCGTTCGACTGCATCACGCTTATCATAAAGGTCTTGAAGTTCTGCGTTGACCCACGGTGAAGATTTTATATTTTTGGGTTTAAATTTTTTGAAAGGGGCAAGTTTTTCAATGACAGTCATGATGTTACCACTAAGCGATTCTAATTTCTTGTCTGTGGTCATGCCCGGGCAACTGATGGTCGACCAATCGCAGGTTTCGAGAATGGAAAGAAGCTCCTCGCACCTGATGGATTTAAAATCTCTATAAAAGAATGGAGTTAGAGTAGGAGATTCCGACTTTGGAGTCCGAAACGTAAAATCAATGATGTTATACCTACTCGGAAAGGTCGCCATCATGTTGTTCGCATTCAGCACTACTTCATTGTCGTCAGCATAGATTACGTCAATCCACGTATGAGACTTCCCGACGTGGTGCGTCGCGCCATGTTCAACTAATTTGAGATTCAACTCACAGGCCAAATCCCTGACAAAATTCGCATCCTGAGACGTCGACAACATATTTGCGTTCAGGTCCCCCATGACTATACGATGATTATAGTCATCCGCATATAGTTTTAATTTATCCACCAGGTCACAGTTGGTCATGAAAGAAATACCTGGTGGTCTGTATATAATGGCGACAAAAATGGGGGGCATGCGGCCCTTTTGAATTCTACACATAAGGTACTCTGGAATCCCGGGCTTTCTACCATCCGTCGTTGTTGGAGATGAGCACAGTATGGTCGCCTTGTAACTATTGTAGATGTATAGTGCCACACCTCCTCCCTGGGTATTCCTGTCCTGCCGAAGGACAGAGTAGCCCTTTACCCGAGCAAATACATCGTCGACGCTTGGCCCGAAACGCGACTCAGCCACGTCAAAGAGATGGTAGAAGGGACGAGCAGTCGCCAGGAATTGACGAAACATCTCCATGTGCCTGTTCAGCGAGGTAGCGTTGACAAAACCCGCCCTCAACCCATCACACTCTGCTCCTCTCACCTTCACTCCGCCAAGTCAGTTTTTCGTACTGTCTTTATCTAGCGATCCTGAGCATGACACAGTCTCAGTGATCGCTTTACCGTTATTGTACCGCTGTCGCATTATTTACAATATTGTCGTTACCCGTCATACAAGAATATGATGCAGCGATAGCTTGCAAGTCAGCTGCCGTTTGAAAATGATGTGACATCTCCCTGTCCCGCATTTTTGCCAAGAAACGACCGCCTCTATGCTAAACGTACTTGAAACCAAGACCGCTAGCTACGCTTTTAAGACTTTTAAACTGCAAAAACGATTCTTTACTTAACAACTCATTTATGAAGATTTTACTTGAAACCCGGCTATTACTCGTTTCCTGGGATAAATGCGAGGCGTTGATATGGCGCGTGTTTAAGCCGGTTATCTTATGTTTTGCTCGCATAATATTTTTTACGATCAAGTGGTTCGATAGACGGACAACCCATGGCGATGGGCGACCGCCGACCGTTGCCACTTGCGTATTTAGACGGAGTAACCTCGTAGACACAACGTCATCCCTAGCGACGGACGGCAGAACAGTAGCGAGGACTGCGTGGGCCACGTCCCCACGTTCTTGTTCCGGACAGTCAGAAATACTAGAGATGATTATCTCTGCAGTCGACTCTCCACTGCTCATCCCGTCCGTCGGTAGGGGACAAAGGGGGTCACACAATGGCGCTAACGTTTTTGACCTTGAACTTGACCTTCAAGGTTATTTCAAGGTCAAAGTGTTTTTTTTTTTCATATAGGAACATCTAGTTTTGACCCCGGATTCGGAAAGAGCGAGAAATTTTACGTTCAAAATCATATTGAGAAATTTTTTCAAGGTCATTTCCAGGTCAAATCAAGGTCAAACTCCGAAAAGTACGTTTAAAATCAGTTTTTTCCATGAACCACATGCTAAGCTGGTTCAAATTGATCTTCGGCTTAATAGGGGAACCCACACACCCCAAACCCAAAACTTACACATCCTAGTAAACAAAACTCAAACTCACACATCCTTACCCCATACACTTAAAGTGATTAAAGTGAGTCCCCTCGCCTCTCACTATTCGGAGTGCTTGATTAAAGTGAGTTCCCTTGCCTCTTACTGTTCGGGGTGCTTGATTAAAGTGAGTCCCCTTGCCTCCCCTTTTGTTTTGTACAAAAAGCATCGAAGCTATTTTTTTTAGAATCGAGCTATTAGAAAAAACTTAATATTAAAAATGGGCGGAAAATCTTAAAATCGGTTCGCAGTTCAGATTTAATTAGAAGAACCATTAACGGAACCTATTTTCTTCGTAGATGTGTTTTTAATGATTACATTATCAAAATTAGTATTTATGAAATTCGAACGTTACTAATTCACATTATTTACAGAAAACAAAAAAATAAAAGGAAGTTTTAGTTTTATTTGCAATCAAAATAAGAAATGATGCTTCATTGAATTGAATACCTTTAATGTGTTAACGATTATTTTAATTTAAAATTTAAAATTAATAAAGTGTGAATAAACATACGAAATAATTATAGCAATTACAGTTAGCTAAATAAAGTTACCGTAATTTTCCAACGTTTTTCCTTTTTAGGCGCAACCGTATACGGGCGAGCCTTATAATTATTAATATTTTTGATACCATTTTACTATTTAAATTTAATAGTAATCAAGAGCTGGCTCTGAAATGGCTGACTATCCGCCCAACGAGATCGTTGATATGATTTTGGTTTTAGGAGAAAGCCAAAATAATTATCGTGGTGTGACAAGACTTTATGCTGAACACTATCCTGATAGACGACACCCTGACGATAGAGCTATCAGACGTTTAACTCAAAGAGCTTGTGGTGGACACATGGTTCGTCAACGTAGGCGCCATGCGTATGATGTAAATGATAATCGAGTTGTAACTTGCAATAATTCATCTTGACCCACACATTAGCGCTCGTCGAGTCGAAAGGGAAATTGGTATGCCAAAAAATACTTTTTTAAGAATTATGAAGGTGCTTCAACATTACGCATACCATATTACTTTGGTTCAAGAGCTACAGTTTGAGCATTTCCGTATTGTGTTTTGCCAGTGGGCTTTACAAATGATAGAAAATGATCCAGACTTTTTTAACTTTTTTCTTTTTTCTGGTGAGGCAAAATTTCAAAGTGATGGGGAACTGAATAAGCATAATTGCCATTATTGGTCTGATGTGAATCCTCATTGGGTCAGAACTCTAAACCATCAAAGACGTTGGAGTATTGTGGTATGGTGCGGGATTATCAATGGATCGGCCCTTATTTTTTTGAAGAAAATGTAAATCAACATACCTATTTGATGCTAATAAGAGATGAACTAGCTGGATTGATGGAAGATGTTGATTTAGAAACGCGACGAAGTATGTGGCTCTAGCAGGACGGCGCAGCACCACATTTCGCGCGAATTGTAAGGGCTTTTTTAAATGAGCACTATGGTAACAGATGGATTGGTTGAGGAGGTCCAGTTAACTGGCCTGCTTGCTCACCCGATCTTACATCACCAGATTTCTATTTATGGGGGTATTTAAAAAATACTGTTTTTGAGCAACAACCCACTACAAGAGCAGATATGCAGGATAGGATTCGTCGAGCATGCGCTGCCATTCCGAGACAAACTTTGCAAAACACCGTTCGCCATTTTCAAAGGCGTTTGACTATGTGCCTTGAAGCAAATGGTCGTAATTTCGAATACTTGCTTCGAGGTTAATTAAAAATTTATTTACATTAGTGAGAGGCGAGGGGACTCACTTTAATCAAGCACCCCGAACAGTGAGAGGCAAGGGGACTCACTTTAATCAAACACCCCAAAGGAAACAATCCTTACTACGTCCACGTCGTTGTTTCTGGGTAGCGCAAAAAGTAAGGTTAATAAATTTATAACAGAAGCTTCAACGATCTTAAAGTTTCCGTTAACAAACCATTTTGCCCTTGAGAAAAAATTTTCAGGATTCAGGATGTGTGGGATTAGCATGCGTGGTGTAGGGATGTGTGGGACGGGGGATGTGGAGTATGAAAAAACCACTTTGACCTTGAAATAACCTTAAAGGTGAAGTTCAAGGTCAAAAACATTAGCGCTATTGTGTGACCACCTTTGTCCCCTACAACTTTTGTTTGAACCGTTTTTCTCTATCTAGCTTAGGTTCCGAGAAATTCGGGTGCGGCGATTAAAATGGGTCACCCTATATATATATATATATATATATATATATATGTATATATATATATATATATATATATATATATATGTATATCTTCCTATATTATATAGTTTTGGCAAGACTCCCCCCACCACCCCTCCACCACCCCTCCACCACCCCCCACCTTGGCCCCCCCACCAAAACACGTAAAATTCTTTCATTTTTCTGTTATTTTCGAAAATCTCAAAAACCCCCGCACCACCCCCCACCCCCCGCCTGCCCCCCCCCCCAAATAACATGACTGCTCTCTGCGTTATCGGGCTTGAGACCGTCATACTTTCACAACGCTATTGCGTAGTAAAATAAGGCCGCATTAACAGTCCAATTAAATACAAATTTATAACATATTATGATTAAATAGATTTAAATTGGATAATATTAAATAGAATTAAGGTTTAGGTTAAGGTAAGAAGTATCAGTTCCAAGAGAACCAGATATTGAAGATCTACCTCTAATTTTATTTAAGTTATAAGATTA
Source organism: Nasonia vitripennis (assembly GCF_009193385.2). NCBI lineage: Eukaryota > Metazoa > Arthropoda > Insecta > Hymenoptera > Pteromalidae > Nasonia > Nasonia vitripennis. The sequence continues at coordinate 981,700 of NW_022279616.1, read as the reverse complement.
AAGTTAATTATTAATAACGTGTAAATAAGTTAGGGAATAATTGAGTTCAAAGTACTCAAAGAACCATCAGAAAGTATAATCATTATAGATGATTCACTGATTGAATAAACAACAAAATGGACAAGATAAGCGAGATCAAAGACCTCGATGAATTTTCAGGTAATATGAGTAGTCAGACAGAACTAGAGAGACAGAATAAAGAGACAGTTTTCCACGTACCCGCAAATAATTTAATTTTCAGGATCACCTCACGTCTCCCAATGGCGCGCAACTCGAATTTTATAAAGTCAATCATTTTATAGATGCCTTTTGCGGCACAAAGATTTAAACATTAAGAACATTAAAAAAAATTAAAATTAATTTAAAAAAATATATATATATTAATTCAAATGATGAATTTCAAGCGTCAGAAAACTTCCAAAACTAGCTAAAACTATTTTCAATGCCATTAATAGTAGAAGTTCAATGTTAAACAATACTTTTACTTCCAGTAACAGGTTTTCTTATACAATAAGATCGATCATTTTCAACCATCCAGAACATAATTATCAGTTCATGAAAATAAAATTTTGAAGATAAAAAAAAATATATATATATATATATATATATATATATATACAGGGTGACCCATTTTAATCGCCGCACCCGAATTTCTATTCCGAATACAAAATCACTGACCAAAATTCATGACATTTTACCATATAAATAAGTGTTTTTAGTCACTTGCCACGGCTTTGTGAAAGATCCGCACCGTCTTCTTTACTCTACCCGGACTTAAAATGTACCTTAAACATGCCCCCTTAGACATAATGAACGACATTTCTAAAAAATATTAATTAAATGTTGTTAGCAACAAGAACAGTGTGAAAAATATTAATTAAAATTATTAGCTATGTTTACAACGTATGAATAATAATATTTAACTGAATTTAGGTCAGTGATTTTTTATGGTATATATATGATATTTTTTGGTAGAAATAATGTATATTGTAAATATTTTCACTAAATTTTTTTTGTTTTTTGATTTACTTGAGAAGAAAAAAATTATATTTTGATAAATTAATAATTTTGATTAATAAATATTTTGTTGTTTTTTAGCAGGATTTAACCCAGGCTGGACCCCTTAAACACTTGCACTGTAACTGTATATTATCATACTCCTCACCATGTATATATACTCAGTATATATATTGACTATACTATATTCTACACTACGCCTAGCCTAAATTTAAAAAAAAAACCTTATATTACATGTCATACTTGCTTGAAGCAACTTTTTTCACTCAAACTCACTATATATATTGAATATACTATATTCTACACTACGCCCAGCCTAAATTTTCAAAATATCCTTATATTACACATACTTGCTCATACTTGCTTGAACTAACTTTTTTCACTTAAACTCTACACCATGCCTAGACTAAATTTTTAGAATATTTTTACTCTACTTCCTTTTACCTTTTTTTATTAATCCTTCTCTTTCGTCTTCGTGAATCTTGTAATCCTGTTACTTTCTTATCACTCCTCTTTTTTAAAAGCACACGCATTATCACAATATATTATTGCACCGCCCGTATCCTGTAAGCCTGTGAACGGTAAAGGCTTGTCTTTCTCAACTACTACTGTGTCATGTCGTACACAAAATTTGTGTTGCCCTGCTACGGCTGAGAGCAGCAAGTCACTTCTATTGCTTTTATCACTAGGTGTATATATATATATATATATATATATATATATATATATATATATATATATATATATATATATATATATTTGGAAGGTGATTAAAATGCCGGAGGAGAGAGGACTTGTCGCTTCACCAGTTCTCGAAATGACTGCCCGTTCTCAATAAAAGCGCCTTTATTAAAACTAATTACAAACTAACTTAAAAGCAATCAACAAGGTAAAAGTAGTGCGTGTGACTTCGCTAGCTGGGCGAACTGGAGTGAACAGCTCTCGGAGATTTCCAAACGCTTTCTTGTCGCCGGTTCTCCAGTTGTCCCTCTTATAGTCGCCTCAACTGAGACGAGCTGTTGGTGCGAGGGAGAGGGCTATTGGCTCGGTTGGTGAGAGGGGTGCTGGTCGTGCCTCTTAAGTTCAATAAAACTCTCTCGGCCGGAGAACTTGCTTGCGCCTGGAGCGCGGGGCTAGCGCCGTCGACTGGGTCGCCACACACACACACATATGTGTGTGTGTATATATGTGTGTGTGTGTATGTATATACATTTAATGTTTGCATGTTACTTAAAATCTTGAATTGGTGAATTTTTTATTATACTCTTGCGTCCACTAAACACTTACATATGTGTGGATGTGTATAACATACATATACAACTACCGCATATAAACACAAAGTCTAAAACGATAAATCTTTAATTTTGCTTGCTCTAAACGTAACAATGTGCCTCATAATTATAAAAATACATATAAATTCTAAAAATGTAAATCATTAACTCAATGATATATGGTTACTGCATCACAGAATCGACTTCTTAAACAAATATTGAACAAGATACTTTTACTAAATTGTAATTTATGCATTGTATACATTAATTAAATTGTAACTAGATTATACATAGAAAATTATAACAATCATACATAACAATAATTATTGCATTGAAAAATTAATAATAATAATAATAATAAAAATTAAAATAAGAACAATATTTTAATCATAATTTTAACCCTAAACAAATTTTTATGCAAGTTTTGACTATAATGAAATATTAATGACATTACACTTTGCAATAAAATGCAACATAACCATTTATATACAAGATAAATAAGAATTTTAATAAATTAAAAATAATATACTTTACTAGTCAAGTGGCTGATAGAAAAATTTATCTGCTACAAATATCATAAACATTGAAGAACCAACAATAAAATAAATTCCACAAAGTAAATGCTTAATAGACAAAGTTTGGAACAATAATTTTGTTTTTAATTTATAATAAATCACTTATCTAATAATTTCATTGAATTACTTTATTGAAGGCAGGATACGCATACATGGAACACTTGTGCAATTCAACAAATTATATACATACACGCACATATATCACTAATAATTAGAGAAAAATAATAACTATCAAACAATATTATCATGCACCAACAATATATGCAATATAATATTGAATTTCTTCTATAAAGCATGGTCAGTATATTGAAAATACCATCTGATAACACACCCGGTAATTAGAACAGGAAAAAAAGACGATGTTTTTCAGCGTCAAGTCTTACCCCATTACAGTTTAATGAATTTATCAACAATATTTGAATATCTGCATATTTTGTGTGTGTGTGTATGTGTGTCTATGTGTGTGTTTATCAGTGAACCTTTAAATATCGGCAAGTGCCTTATGTGAAAAGCAAAACGTACTATGGCTAAGGAATTTTGGATAACCTGCCTTTAAATTTCACATCTTTCCGTTATTAAATTAAAATTTAAGTTTACGCTATTTATATTACTAATTTTATCTTTTTGAAAATGATACGCATTTAAATAACTACTCTTTTCTATGATTAATAATTTTGGATGTTCTGTACGTATGAATTCTCTATTACAACGCATAATTTTATCCTTAATAGCTAAAGTGAACGTTATTTCATTCGAATTTAGTGCGTGAACAATTTCATGATTAGTGTCGCTAAAATATTTTGTCGCTATTCCTTTGAAAAGAATATTAAAAGAGTTTATAAAACACCCCCCTTGCGGTAAAACTTTCAAAAACATGTGTCCTTCTTCCATATCTAAACAATGTTTTTTAGAAAATTTGCACACCGTTCCTGAGCTTAATCTTAATTCATCATTTTTTAAACTTACCTTAGCACTATTTTGAATTAACGTTATTTTAATTAAGCCATGAACAAATACCTTATTCCAGGATCCAAAACTATCAACGTAAGATGCACTTGAGCAAGAGTTGCCCTCTGCACTTTCAGCAAAATCTATTCCCTTTGTAATTGTTGAATTTACCTTTAAATTTGCTATTGTGTGAATATTATCATACTTACTACAAGTAAGTAAATTTACATTGTTCATGACTTATTTCATAAATATATTCCTGCTCTCCATTTTCTGTAGGAATAAGATGTTCGAAGATTCCACAGCTTGATACTGTTCAGTGGATTTCTATTTTACATTGTATTACCGTGACTTCTCGGAATTCAGCGACTTCCAGTATCAGCTCGATGTTGACGCTTGTTGAATTTACTTGTGTATTGTGGAAGTCGCATTCTCCTGAGTCCAGTAGAGAGAATGTTATTATTTGGTGTTGTTGTGCCGCAGTCGTATCCTATTATAGCGTGATTGTTTCGAAAAAGCGTAAAAATTATAATCATTTGAATAATCATGCTGTCCATATTCCTAGAAAGAGAAATATTTTAGTATCAAGTATGACAACGACTTTATTTATTTGTATGAACTAATTTTGGTTTTCCATTGTAATTGATAGTTACATTACTATTTTCATGTACTTTCAAGATCTCATATGGACCCAAATTATGGTTTTTCTCCAATTTTCCTGGTTTTGGTTTTTTTATTAATCAAACCTTTTCACCAATTTTTAAGTTGATTGGATTTATAAATCGATCATAATATGCTTTTGATTTTAATTTTGAATCTATCGTTTATCACATTTTCTCGAGCTAATTTTGCCATCTCTTGCATTTTTAATACACGATTTTCTAAATATCCATCAAACGTTGGTAATTACTCGGATTTTTTAAATGTTTTGCTAGATGGAAGTCTAGCTGGATAACCAAAAACTAGTTTATGTGGTTTGAATTTATGGCTCGTATGAACGCTCGTGTTATAATAAAACTGTGTGAACTCTAACAACTCATCCCATTCGATTTTCTTTGATGTAAAATTTTTTATATATTCGCACAGAGGGTGATGAGCTCTTTCTAAAGAACCATTCGATTGGGTGAAAATGCCGTAGTTTCAATCTTTGTAAATTTAAATTTACGCGCTACTTGTTTCAATAGTTTACTTGTAAAATTTGCCCCTCTATCTGTTAGTAAGAGCTTTGGTGACCGAAAAATACAAATTTCTTAACTAACGCGTCAGCTACGGATTCCGCTGTTTAATCTAGCATAGATGCTATAATTATGAATTTAGTTAGTTGATCCTGTATTAAAACTATATATTTATTATTATTTTTAGTAACATTAAACGGATCTACTACTTCCATACAGATTTTATCAAAAGTTTTTAAGGGTGTATCCGTAATTACCATAAGTTGTTTAATTTTAATTCTTTTTAGCTTATTTCTCTGTCAATCCTCGCATGCATTTACTCTGTTTTAAATAATACCTTGAGATTTTCCCAATAATAATTATCTTTTATTCTATTATATGTTCTATTTATACCCGAATGTCCTTCTATTTTAGTAGAGTGTAGCATTTCAAATATTTTATCTCTTTGCTTTTCCTCTACATAAACTATATTATTTAGACAGATCACAGCATTTATATTTGTACCTTCAAATATAGTTTTCAAAATTTTCTCAATTTCCTTCCAACTTATATTATTTATTCTTAGATCTTTTGAAATGCTAAATATTAAATAATTTGTCTGCAAAAATATTGTTTTTAATAACTGAAATAACTTAATGATATTAGTTTTAACAGTAACTACTGATTCGGCTGTATTTAAACATAAAACAAAAATTTTATTTTTACCCCCATTTAATTATGTATATATATATATATATTTTTCTATATTTTTCTGCTTATCGTGTGGTTTTTCTCCTCTGATACACTTTTCTTTTTAGACTTTTGTACCTAGGCCCTTTTGCGATTTTTTATCTGTAACGTCTGATTTTATTCTCGCCTTTGCTGGGCTCGGTTAGTGCGACGCCATGCACTTTGATGGACGTGGCAAGGGCGGCGAGTAGAGTGCCGTTAGGTCTCGTCGCCTGTTGCGAATTTTGTAAGCTCTCGTTTTTCCTCGCTATCGTTCCTTTCACGCTGCCGTTACCCTCCGCTCAAGCTACCGTTTGTCTTTTCCATGCTCTCGCTCTCGCACAATTCCCCGCTATCGTTACCCATGTATTGTGCATATTTCCTCGCTATCGCTCTCCCCTCGTATTGTACCTCCCCGCTATTCCTATCAGCTACCGATTACTGCGTGTTACCGAGCTACCGTTAGTAAGTAAGTTAGCGATTAAGTTAAATTAGCTATTAGTAGAGTTTCCCTTAGGTAGCTGTCAGAATGCACGAGTGTGCGCGGAGAGGACGGGCAAGTGTTGTGTGTCGTCGCGCGGCCGTGTCGAAGTCGTCACCTCGTGAGGTGGTTTTCGGGGAGTTATTATAGAGTACGGGTTTTTCACGACGCGGTATATGGAAAAATAAGCGTCTGATGGGCCGGGGAAATCGCATAACTCGCGAGAATACGCCGCGACGGACGCGCTGGTCGCCGGGGCCGGTAGACGATCAGAGAGGCGAGGCGGGTATTCGCCCGCACCGACAAAAATCGTTGTGGGGCCGCGTGTAGAAGTTCGCTCTTAATCACGATGACCTCGATCGGCGGCGTGACGTGCCGCATAGCAGTTTAGTTAGCTCAACGTAGTGCCTCTGGACTGTAGAGGCCGCAGGTTTTCGGCAGGTTGCCGTGGTTGTTAAGAGGGAAAATGAAGTATAAATACGACATATCATATCCGCAATAAGCCTTAATGAGTTTTATTACCAACGACCCTGTTCGATACTCCACCCCTTCCTTAGAGCTAGCCGAGCTCATCTCCCACGCCGTCGGGTCCCAACACACGGTGGCGCTCACACGGAAAGGGGATCGCGGGATCCCTGGCATCTCGATGCCTGGTGCCCTGGGCCCAGGCGGCCCGCCACCGTGTATGCATTGGAGCGTGACGGCGCGCGAACATAGATTTAAGAACGCTGGGCTGCGCTAGCAGACCCCAGTGTTTCAACTGACGCCCAACTTGCTCGTAAAATAATTCTCATGCGGGCTGCTGCGGGCTGATATGGTCGTACATGGCATGATTTCGAATGTACGAATTGGAGTAATTAGTAGAATTGTGAATTCCGAGTGTGTATGTTAAAAATTACCGAATTAAAAAAATCATTTAATTTAAAAATAACGTAAAATAAAATGCGAATTTAAATTAGATAGTAATAGTTAGATAAGTAAGAAGTAGAATTAAGTTATGCGTTTAAATATATATATAATTTATAAGAATTTACAAGCAAACTATACCGACTCGACACACATGTAAACAGACGGAACGAGCGGACGAATCGACACGTACAATAACAAGGGCAAATCGCCGCGCAGCTACCGTATACCGAGAACAGACGGACCGAGCGGACGAACCGACATATACTATAACAAGGGCAAATCGCCGCGCAGCTATCGTATACCGAGCATTGCTGACACTTGCGGCACGATACTCCTGACAAATAAGACAATAGCTCTCACTTGCGATCCAGTTAGCAACAGTTACAGAGCTCGCGCTCGCAACTTCTAAAGCTCACGTGTCTTCACAAAAATTGTAAATATGGTCAAGCCGTTGAACATACAATCAGCTCTTACGAATAATAACAGCTATCGCGTGTGCTTAGACGTACGGTATATTAACCAAGTAGTGTCGAATAAACAAACGGGAACGACAACAAATCAAGACTCGCCCGGTACATCAACAGAGGCAAACCAACCTACAAGGTCGGCGACAAGAACGCACAAGCACGTCGCACGGCGGTAGAGGCGCTCTCGCGCACTGACGCCAGCAGCGAAGCGCTCACTTCGACCTCAGATCCCGACCGGTCAACTTCGAATCACTTTCGATCTAATCATTCCGCAGGCACAGCACGTGACTCTATACCTATAGAATCATCGTGAGCGTTCGGGCGAAAGAGCACCGTTAGAGTTTAAGTGAATCAACCATCTTTCCGACCTATTTTTGTATAAAAATTTATAAACTGTGTATAATATCGACGACCCGACACTAAGGTAAGCTGAAATTGAGGAGGCTGGTGACATCCAGGAAACTTCTCGTAAGTACCTTTCACACTTATGCGTGTGAATTAAGTGTTAAAATTTTGGTGTTAATAATTTTCCCCTGGGGGCGTGAAGATTTTTTTTTCCTTTTTCGATCATTCGGTGGCAATAGTGTTGTCTGCGAACTATCGAGCGCTGAATAATTTTTTTTTCTCTCCTTAAGAACAATTGCGACCTTAGTGAAAACCTTTATTCAACACTAATAAGTAAAAATAAAGCGAATAAGGGAGAATATAGTTTGACACACTTTAGCTCGCTCTCGTAATATACAACTACCGCAAGCTACCGAGAAATTACACGACCAAGCTATACCGTAAAATATTACCGACTATAACTGCCTCCTTAATCCACAGCTACCGAAAAATTAAAATACCGTGATTCACTATCGATTATTGTTTTATTTAGGCGTGAGAAAGTTACCGAAATTCAAGCTATCGTAAGACGCTACCGATTGTTATTTTGTTACCTTACTGAACAGCTAACGGAAAAATAATTTAACGTAATTTAATACCGAGTATTATTTTGTCTTCGACAATCAAGCTACCGTAAATTTGACAACAAAGCTATCGTAAATTAGGACCGAGTGAATTTGAACTGTCGCACTACACGTGGCTATCGGAAAAATTAAACCAAAATTTTTTTCACACAGCTACCGATTCAAAATAGTTATCGTAAAAAGGCACGGTATTAAATTCCTTTTTGTTACCAAAAAGTAAAATTACACTACCGTATCTCGTGCAATAACGACAGATATAATTTTTTTTTTCTAAGCAATGACGGACGCAGGTCAAAAGGAGGAAGAAATTAACCGTTGGGTATTGAGACTGACAATAGACGACTTGCGCACGGAACTTTGGTGTAGAAACTTAAATGCAGGGGGCGATCTCAAGGACTTGCAGATACGCCTCACAGATGCATTATATGTGGAAAGAGGCATTGATTCGATGTCGGGGGCAGCTAGCGGTAGTAAAGGGGAGGGAAATAGACTAAGTCTAGGCCCGCTTGGAGTGATTCCCGAAACAAACACGTTGTCGACTCAGGACGCGAGACTGAGTCCCCCAGGCGAATTCCCACTCCGCGACGCGAGAGTGAGCACACCCGACCCCAAGACGCCCTCGAGAATTCCATCATGGAATTTTACGAACACCCAAAGCTTCGTGCCATCCTCCCAAAACATCAATACTAGGACAGTAACGTCCACTCAAACATTACCGCCGGGCGCAAATAATTCTGGGGGGACAGTCAAACGTACAGGGTTCAGCAGTAGCACACCACTTCTTAACCCCGAAGATAAATTTCCGATTAATCCGGGAAACGCGGCAACTAACCGCAGTCTTGAGCCCCAAGCGCAACAATGTGAAGGTCGTCAAGATCTAACGGATTTCGATATGACTTATGGGACACCCGGTAGACGCACTGTACACTTTGTACAAGAAACGTTTCGCGATAATCCAACTTTTGCGGAAGAACACCCCCGGGATCGATCTAATAATTTTTCAAATGATAGACAAGTAGATAGGAGTCGGCAATGGACCCCTAATCACGTCTTTGAATTTCTTCGAAAATGCAGAATGCGTTTTTCGTGTCGTCGGGATGAAGACGCGGAGGAGTTTCTACGTCGCATTACGGAAGGCAGACGTTTCATGGAAATACCGGACACGGAACTGATTACGATGCTACCATTTCTCTTAAAAGGAATAGCTTTAAACCGGTTTAGAAATAATTCACATAAATGGAGATCGTTCGGGGAATTCGCGTCGGACTGGCGTAAACGCTTTTTAGATGCAAACTTTCAACACGCGTTACAAACTGAAGTACAGAAACGGACTCAAGGACCAAACGAACCGGTTGCCAACTACTTAACATGTTTACGTACGATATTCCGCAGACTGGAACCGAGACTGACTCCCGACCGAGAATTAGACATAGCATGGCGAAACATGGCACCGCGAATTCAATTAAAAATCGACATTAACGACATTTTCGACTTAGACGACCTCGAGCGTGCCGCGGTTCAGAAAAAGAAAGGATTACGGATTGCAAGGGAATATAGACCTCCACCTAGTGCAAATGATTCGTTGTTACCGAACGTCGCGTACAGAGACAGCAATTACACGAGAGTACAACGACCTAACAGACCAGGCTTGGCCAATCTCGACATTACCGAAGACGAACAACTAGACGATGACTTTAACGATAACATGGGCCTATCATTTTTCGATTCTGACGACGAATTTGACTTAGCAAATCTAACAATAAGAGACGGACAAGATAACCGACAAAATAGAAATGACAACGCTACCGTAAATCAGCAACCCCAAGGGAATTCGCGACTCAGATCCGATCAAAATGGCGTACGCTCAGACAGATGTCATATCTGCGGAGAATCGGGGCACTTCGCGCGCGAGTGCAATGGTCCACGGAGGGTGTTCTGTCGTAGATGCGGGGAGCGGGGAACGGTAGAAAAGCTTTGCCCGAAATGCAACCCCAAAAACATATTTTGCTATCACTGCGGTAGATTAGGTGTTATCCAAAAAGACTGTCCGGATTGCTCGGGAAACGGAAACTGAGGTCGCCCAGGGAGGCGGGAGCGACCGACATAAATAGTCTACCCGCCCCTAAAGTATCGATTAATGACACAACACGCAGACAAGACGAACTCGACGAAGCTATCGTACCGATGATTGATCCAGAACTGACTGATTCGATTCTCGCACTAGAAAGTTTAACGTTCAAAGAATATTTTTCGGACATAATAGATATCGTAGATAATGACACAGAAACGGAAAACGAGACGCTTTACGTGCTACCGCTAAAGAAGAGACACAATTTGCTGTACTTAAAAGTCACTACGCTTGAATCGGAAATACTGGCTCTCGTAGATTCGGGCGCTTCAAGCACATTCATCGGAAAAGAACTTTATCATTGCGCAATGACCTACGGCGTAGAATTAATTAATAATATACGCGGGAATGTAACTACAGCTGTGGGTGCGGTAGAACACATTAAAGGCGGGATCAAATTATCAATTAAAATCAAAAGAGTGATGAAACAGTTAACGGTACGCGTACTTAACAAACTGGACTATGACTTGATACTTGGTATTGACGCTCTCGAAATTTTCGAAATAAATATAGACTTCTCGACATGCACGTGGAATTTCCGTAGTAACAGACAGGAAAACTTTACATTCGACCATTCCATGACAACCGCAATGACAGAAACCGATTCTCGGGCTTGCGGACTAAGAGACCTGGACCGCGAGCAAGAGAAAAGGCTCAGTGATTTTCTTAGGCGCGAGTTACCACCTGACACGGGAAAATTAGGTCTAACAACGGTACTACAGCCTAAAATCGACGTAAACGGACACTCCCCAATTAAACAACGTAGCTATCTGGTTTCGAAAGTTAAAGAACAGGCACTTCACGCGGAAGTGGACGAGATGCTAAGTCAGGACATCATCGAACCTTCACATAGCGATTGGGCATCACCCGTAGTTATGTAAAGAAAACCAACGGTACATATCGATTCTGCCTCGATTTACGTAAAGTAAATCAAGTTTCAAAGAAATACGCTTATCCACTCCCACTGATGGACGCAATTTTAGATAATCTAAGGCGAGCGCCCTATATTTCGACAATAGATCTTAAACAAGCGTACTTTCAAATTTTATTAGAGGAAAAGAGCAGGGAAATAACAGCTTTCATTGTACCGGGACGCGGTTTATTTCATTTCAAAAAACTTTGTTTTGGCCTTTCGGGCGCGCCAAGTACATTTCAAAGATTGCAAGTTAAAATATTAGGCCCGGGCCTACAACCACACGTATTCTATTACTTAAATGACATATTAATAGTTACAGAAAACTTTGATGATCACCTCCGTTATTTAAAAATTGTTCTCGATAAGCTCAAAGGCGCGAACTTAACGCTAAACAGAGATAAATGCGAATTCTGCTGCGCGTCGGTAAGATACTTGGGTTTTGTTATCAACGAAGAAGGGTTGAAAATAGACACCGAAAAAGTGGCACCCATTAGAAATTACCCTCCACCGAAAACGCTGCGCCAAGTCAAACGCTTTATCGGGATGGCATCGTGGTACCGTCGCTTTATCAAAGACTTCGCGACGATAACTGAACCAATTACCCGACTACTCCATAAGAAACAAACATGGAAATGGGGCCCCGCGCAATCCAAAGCATTTGACACCTTAAAATAACTACTAACCTCAGACCCTATCCTAATTAGACCAGATTTTGACAAACCGTTTGCAATCCACACAGACGCGAGCATGGTAGGGCTGGGAGCAGTTTTGACCCAAACGATCGATGATACGGAACACATGATTGCGTACGCAAGTAGAGCCCTTTCAAGTCCGGAGAAAAATTACACAACTACGGAATTAGAATGCCTAGCGGTCGTATGGGCGTGCGAGAAATTCAGACGTTACGTGGACGGATCCCCGTTTACGGTCATTACGGATCACAGCAGCTTACTGTGGTTGCAAAATCTCAAAAACCCTCAAGGTAGATTAGGGAGATGGACAATGCTACTGCTGGAACAGGATATTACGGTAATACATAGAAAGGGAGCCCTACATCAAGTGCCCGATGCACTGTCGCGAATGTTTGAAAGTACAACGGAAACACTAGCTTCTATTTCCGATACCCCCGTAGACTGGTATGATAAGCGTATCGAGGACGTAAAGAATAATCCGAGAAAATTCTTAGACTGGAAAATTATTAACGAACGATTATATCACAGGGTCGAAAATCCGGTACTGGACGCGATAACTAACGACGGCTCGGAATGGAAATTAGTCCTAAAAACGATAGAACGGGAAAAAGCACTCTTTGAAGCCCACGAGTCTACCCAAGCGGGACACTCGGGAATCGAAAAGTCATACGCGCGTTTATCGCAGGATTACTTTTGGCCCGGAATGTTTAAGGATGTAACGTATTACATCAGAGGTTGCGACGTATGCCAACGCACGAAAGTCGAACAGAGGCTAGCCCCGGGGCACCTAGGTCAAAGAGTAATCGAGCACCCCTGGGTAGTAGTCGCGACGGACATAATGGGACCTTTTCCAACGAGTAAGTCTGGCATGGCATACGTACTCGTAATTCAAGATCTTTTTACAAAATGGGTCGAAATAAGGGCGTTGAGAAAAGCTACCGGAAAGAACATTAAAGATGCACTTTTAGACCTAGTCATTAACCGATGGGGAACCCCTCGCATCTTACTAACAGACAACGGCACGGAATTCGTGAATAACATGATGTCATCGCTAGCTACCGAACTTAAAATCCACCACTCGAACACACCTCCCTATAGGCCGCAAGCAAACCTAGTCGAAAGGGTTAATAGAGTATTAAAAACTATGATATGTGCATTTATTGGTCAGGACCATAGAGATTGGGATAAACACTTGCTCGATTTTCGTTTCGCATTCAACACTGCCGAACACGCCTCCACAGGGGTAACACCAGCCTTCCTCAACTTTGGCCGAGAACCATTACCCGTACTTAGCTTGCGCAAAGAATTAGAATCAATACCGGACATAGACAAAACAGACGAGGCAACCTGGGTTGCACACATGCGACGACTGACAGCAATATACGACTGGGTCGTGTACAACATGGAGACAGCACATGATCAACAGGCCCAACACTACGACAAAAAGCACCGCGCAATAACGTTTGTAGCGGGTGAGAAGGTATGGGTGAAAAATCGAGTTTTATCTAATGCAGCTAAAAATGTAGCAGCAAAGCTTGTAAATAAGTTCAAAGGTCCATTCACGGTTACGAAAGTGATATCACCACTAATTTACGAATTAGTCGGGGGAGATGGTAAAGTATTACCGCGCATCCACATTACCGACCTCAAACGCTACAATCCTTCAAGACAGACAGACAACATACCCTGAACAGATGCACTACCCTCAATCTTGTCCCGCTAACGCTGCACCATTCTTTCCAGGCTTGCACATCACCCACGCTATCGCCAGAATCTCCGCTTCTAGCACGCTACCGCTTCATTCAAGTTTTTTTTTCTCACATACACCAGCTACACTCACTCTCACTCACACACATACACGTACCACCACTAGCTACCGCACGAAACACACACCCTTGAACGCTACCGACACATACGCACGCTCACGTGACTGCAACGAACCTCGAGACAGCCATGTCTCGACCGTCCTCGGCAGACGAGGACACCCTTCTGGGGGACACCTCAGATTTCGAGGTGGACGTCGACGTCGAAGGGGACTACGTGCTGATCAGCAGCGACGACCAGGGTGGAGTGCCACCCTCCACTGAGGCACCATCCACCACCGAGGCACCCCAAACGCCACCTACACCTGAGGCGCACCCTTCGTCGCCACCCCGCCCCCCTAAGGAGGAGGGGGAATCCCAATCGATGGATTGGGATATGGAGTCCTCGGACGACGATCCTCCCGTTCGTCTACCACGCACGAGACCACGCTCGGACGACGAACGTCCCATTCGTCGACCCCACACGAGACCACGCGACAGACAAAGGACAGACAGAGAATGGACAGATGACGCGGAGTACCCGGAGTACGAGGCACTGTGGGCCTACGAGCCCCTCGCCGGACACGTCGACAAGATCGAGGCCTTCCTCCGCGCCAACCCTCCTATCCGAGACGCGGTTCAAGAGACGATAAACAGGATCGTCTAAGTGTTGCGCAGCCGACCTTGGAAGGCAGCAGGGTCCACTTTACCCTGCATGGGTAAAGTGGACATAACAATAGTAGTGGCCTCTCGCTCGCGACAGCACTTCTCGGTGCAGCCACTCCGACCGTCTGTAGACGTCGAGACCTGGACGGACCAGACGACGACAGACACGACGACCCAGACCAACCCACCAGATACCGACGAGAAAGGGACGCAGTCGACGACGACGACCACAATCGACGCGGAGATGCAGACGACCCAGCCGACGGAAGCTCGAGTCGAGATGGAGGCGGCACGGACCAGCGACGAGGCCGAACACCGCCAGGATGACACCCCCTCGGCACCGGCCCCCAGACCAACAGCAGAGCCAATGCCATCGGCACCACACCTGCGCCCCGAGAATTTCACGGGGTGGCAAACCATCAACGGCAGGCAGGTCTTCGTGAATGCTCCCCGGCCAGGGTGCTGGGCCTGCGGAAGCTCCAGCCATCGAGCTCCACGCTGCCCTGACCGCCAGCGTCACAGCTACCGCTACTGCTACCGGTGTGGTCTGGGCAACGTCACCATCCGAGACTGCCCCGTCCACGGCGAAACTTGGCGAGCCCAGGGCCCATACATCCCCTCTCGGGGCACCAACATCCCTCGGGACCAACTACCCCCTCGGCGATAAGACCGACGCGACACGACGACTGACGAGACTCTTACTTGGCTATCGACCTTGGCTCACTACACGCTCTCGCCTACCCTTACGCACCTCATCACACACCTACGCTCTCGCTACACCTGTAATTTTTGTAATAACCTGACACTCTCACTTACACACATACTACCGCTCTCAGCTACCGTTATACACACCTACACGAATCACCTAAGCTACCGTTATACACACCTACACGAATCACCTAAGCTACCGTCACACCTTACACCACATATAAAATTGTTATCGTTCTCTTTTATTTTGTCTTAACTGTGCCATGAGGGTCGGAATAAAGAATATCACCTAACCTAGAAGCCTTTATTTTAAAATAAGCATTATTTCTTAACCTACCACCCCGTATTACCTTCTCACTCAGAAAGCTTGAGTAGTAAGTTCAAGCGATTTAGGGCCAGCGAAGAAGCAACTACAACCGGACGACACCAACCATCCACCAACCAGGTTGCCACCATCAAGCAAAGGGTCTAACTACAGCGCAACCCCTCCACCCCAGGAAGAAGGGAGTTGTAACGTGGCAGTTCGACTGCACGTTACAAGTGGAAAATTTGCGCCGCGGAATAGAGAGGCGACGACAACCTCGCAACGTGGCAGGTCGAGCCGCAAGTAGGCGCACAGAAGGGGGAGTAGTTCGCGTGGGGAGCGCGCGCAGCGCTGGTCCCGCGGTCACGTGTTGCCGCGTCGGGAGAGTTCGGCCTCTTTCGCTCCGCAACGCTGCTACCGGTAGGACGCCTGCGCTGCTCACCCAAGGTTTTCGATTGTCCCGGTACCCGCGCGCCATTGCAGCTCGCCTTCGCTCTCGCTATCATAGCAAGTAAGTAACAGTGTATTTAGCGTGCGAATAAACTAGTGCGGCTGTGCCTCGGATGAACGCGTCGCGACACGGTTAGTGCGACGCCATGCACTTTGACGGACGTGGCAAGGGCGGCGAGTCGAGTGCCGTGAGGTCTCGTCGCCTGTTGCGAATTTTGTAAGCTCTCGTTTTTCCTCGCTATCGTTCCTTTCACGCTACCGTTACCCTCCGCTCAAGCTACCGTTTGTCTTTTCGATGCTCTCGCTCTCGCACAATTCCCCGCTATCGTTACCCATGTATTGTGCATATTTCCTCGCTATCGCTCTCCCCTCGTATTGTACCTCCCCGCTATCGTCTCCTCATCCCCGCTATCCCTATCAGCTACCGATTACTGCGTGTTACCGAGCTACCGTTAGTAAGTAAGTTAGCGATTAAGTTAAATTAGCTATTAGTAGAGTTTCCCTTAGGTAGCTGTCAGAATGCACGAGTGTGCGCGGAGAGGACGGGCAAGTGTTGTGTGTCGTCGCGCGGCCGTATCGAGGTCGTCACCTCGTGAGGTGGTTTTCGGGAAGTTATTATAGAGTACGGGTTTTTCACGACGCGGTAACTGGAAAAATAAGCGTCTGATGGGCCGGGGAAATCGCATAACTCGCGAGAATACGCCGCGACGGACGCGCTGGTCGTCGGGGCTGGTAGACGATCAGAGAGGCGAGGCGGGTATTCGCCCGCACCGACAAGTCGGCGGACTACGCGCTGACGAGCGTGACGGTGGCGTCGATTGCTCGGTGGGCGCGGGTGATCTCCCCGGAAGGTGGTTAGAATTATTAAAATCGTTGTGGGGCCGCGTGTAGAAGTTCGCTCTTAATCACGATGACCTCGATCGGCGGCGTGACGTGCCGCATAGTAGTTTAGTTAGCTCAGTGTAGTGCCTCTGGACTGTAGAGGCCGCAGGTTTTCGGCAGGTTGCCGTGGTTGTTAAGAGGGAAAATGAAGAATAAATACGATATATCATATCCGCTGTAAGCCTTAATGAGTTTTATGTCCCACGACCCTGTTCAATACTCCACCCCTTCCTTAGAGCTAGCCGAGCTCATCTCCCACGCCGTCGTGTCCCAACACACGGTGGCGCTCACACGGAAAGGGGATCGCGGGATCCCTGGCATCTCGATGCCTGGCGCCCTGGGCCGAGGCGGCCTGCCACCGTGTATGCATTGGAGCGTGACGGCGCGCGAACATAGATTTAAGAACGCTGGGCTGCGCTAGCAGATCCCAGTGTTTCACAATATATTTGGCTAAAACTTTATTTATAACTCGCTGAAAAGCCCGGGTTGAGTTTTTAAGACCGAACGGTAGGGCGAAAAATTCAAATCTTCCTAATGGATGTAGGCTAAATGCAGTTTTGTGAATATCCGAAGGTCTCATCTTTACTTGATGAAAGCCAGATTTTACATCAAAATATTTCCTCTTTCCAACTAAGTCTAAAATTTGATTAATATTGGGAAGTTAATATGGATCAGCTATAGTCACCTCGTTCAAGGCTCTATAATCTATCACCAATCTATATCTTTTCTCTCCTGGGATTAGCTTCTTCTTTGGGACTACTAACGCTGGCGCATTAAACGCACTTTTTGTTTCTCTCATCGCTTACGTTTCTTGTAATTTGCCTATTTCTTTTAAGGGGTCAAGCCTGGGTTAAATCCTGCAAAAAAACAAAAAGATATTCTTCTTACCAAAAAATTTTTAATTTGATGTAATTTGAAAAAAAAATTCTATTGAAAATATATAAAATATATACCATTTTTATCGAAAAAACATGTATATACCTTGTAAAATCATTGACCAAAATTCATGACATTTCACTATATAAATAAGTGTTTTCAGTCACTTGCCACGGCTTTTTGAAAGATCCGGACCGTCTTCTTTACTCTATCCGGGCTTAAAATGTACCTTAAACATGCCCCCTCGGACCGATCGAGACATTTCTAAAAAATATGAATTAAATATAGTTAGCAAAACATTTTGTTATCTAAAAAATATCAATTAAATTAACGTTGCATGCTACAATTGGATGAGCTTATTTTTTTTCAAAACCTTCCGTGTTAGAGATCACGTTTGAGTGGCAGGCTAACGGTGGTACATCAATTGAAAAAAAAAATTATCTTTCGAAACGAGACTTTAGGAATAGAACTTTTCATAAAAATAGATCACATTATTCACATTATTCTGTGTCGATAACGCAATTGATAATGTCGAGACGGAGAGTTAGGGATCTACCTGATTTAGTTGAGGATTCTGACATTGACGAAGATCAATATGTCGATATAGCATTTGTTCCTGCTAATCATGAAAGTTCAGATGGAGATTCGGATGTTGATCTAGAAGAAGATATAACATCTTATGATCTTCCTACAGGTTCTTACGAAAATGTGAAAAGTACTTACACAAGTACTCAAAAATTGTTGGAGCCGAATCATATTTACGATTGGGAAGATACTCTGGATAATATATCTCCTGATATCGAGGACAACTCCAATCTGTCAGCTATTTCTCCATTGTTTTTTAAAAATTCCTTAGAATTATTCTAGTTATTCTTCTCGGAATCGATGAAGAATCATGTTGTAGAAGCTACTGCTGAGAATCATTTCGATTTGTCTAAAAATGATCTAGAAAGATTTATTGTAATCATAATGATTACTATTTCCAATTCTAGAAAACGTCTTTATGATTATTGGTCAACAAAACAAATCCTAGAGTGTCCAATTATTACCGAACTTATGACGAGAAATAAATTTGTTACCATCAAGAAGAATATTCGATTTTACAAACATCAAGATGAAAATCCAACTGACAAAGTTTGGAAAGTAAGAACGATGTATGACATGTTCCGTGAGAATTGAATGCAATTCGGTTTCTTCGACTACAACCTATCGGTAGATGAGGTAATGGTGAAATATTTCGGTAGATTTGGTATCAAGCAGTGTATCAGGAATAAGCCTATCAGGTTTGAAATAAAGATGTGGGCACTTTGTTCTTCTAATGGATACATCTATGACCTCGATATTTACACAGGTAAATCAGGGAATAACATACAAAATGTTTTAGCTTCTGTTGGATTGGGTTCAAGAGTAGTAATACAATTACTTTCTACTTTGTTAGAAGGAACCGAAAAAGAAGTATTTGATTAAGTACCACGTGTACTTTGACAACTTTTTCTCTAATCCAGACCTAATGAAACATTTGAAGAAGAATGGTTTATCATCAACAGGGACTGTCCGGCAGAATCGCGTGAAAGAGAAAAAAGCTGAAAGAGGAACCACTGTTTCTAAGCATGAAGCAAATTCAGGGTTGAATTTCATTACGATAATGGATTCCAAACCCGTATCGATTCTCTCAACTAAATATGGGGATGAACCGAAAGTGGTAATGCAAAGATGGCAGGAATCGTCGAAAAATTCCATTCTTTTTCCTCATTCTTTTTTCATGTACAATCAACACATGGGTGGTGTAGATCTCCACGATCAATACTGTAATGCTCTGATGCCTTCGATAGGAGGTAACAAATGGACATGGTGTCTTTTTATGCGACTTATTCAAGCATCTTTAGCAAACGCTACGGTGATTTACAATAAACTCCATCCGGATGAAAAGAAAGTTTCCAAAGATATTGTTCAAGAAGTTTGTGAATATTACATTCAGAAGCTATCATCAATACGTATTCCCAGGGAAAAGAGGAAGCCTGAAAATTCTTCAGAACACATCATGAAACAAGGAAGTATGAAAAAATGCGGGATAGGTACGTGTTCGACGAGAACTGAATGGTTCTGTACGAAATGTTGCAAACCTATTTGCAGAAAACACAAAGAAGATCACGGCAATGAGCCATAACTGGGTTCATAACTCGGAAACTTATTGAAACTTTTACTACTTTGCGCACGATTGTTTATCCTTACTTTACACTAACAAATTGAACTCTGACAAAAAAACGTTATATAGGTTTTTGTCGTGTTTTTGACCGTAGAATCGATATCCGCATTCAGTTTTGCAAAATTACGACATTTTGGGTTATTTGTTTAAATAATTTGTTACAAACAACTATAATCGACAAAAGAAAAAACACGGGTACTTTTATTTTTGGTTATGCAAAGGATGGCACAGTTCGTTTCTTGATATCTCTGCCATATTTTGCATGGTATTTGGCATGGTCAATGCCCCCTTCCCAGAGTACGATTGTTTATAGGTATTTTACACTAACAAATTGAACTCTGACAAAAAAACGTTACATAGGGTTTTGTCGTGTTTTTGCCCGTAGAATCGATATCCGCATTCATTTTTGCAAAATTACAACATTTTGGGTTATTTGTTTAAATAATTTGTTATAAACAATTGTGATCGACAAAAGAAAAAATACGGGTTTTTTTTTGTTTATGCAAAGGATGGCACAGTTCGTTTTTCGATATCTCTGCCAGGTTTTGCCTGGTTCTTAATGGGTTAACCTCGCCGATCTACTTATTAATCTGAGTCGTCAGTTTTCGGCTTCGTAACGACTCCGCTGATATTGCTTAAATGCAATACGTCGTAGGACGTCACAGTATATTCTAAACTTATGTATTACTTGTACGGACCGGATGATTGTCCAATCCTGCGTAATTTTTGTATTAGTCGCTGTACTGGAGCTACGACTATAACGGATTTCGGCCCCTAGTCTTTTTGTTGAATAAATTATAAAAATAAATACTCTCTCACTTAACATAAGTGTTCTCTCTCGCCGGTTCTTGCTCCGCTGTTGACCTGTAACAAGTCTATAGATAACATAGTATTGTACATCTTATGCTATGCCAGGAAAATGCTCGTCCGATGTTTTCGGAATTACGTCCGAAATCCCGGGGCAAGTTTTGTTGAGAGTCGTGACCCTTCCGTGGATTCGCCAAGATTTCGTCGCTCAGAGTCTGCAAGAGGGGACGAGCGTCTTATCGTCATGCTGGTCGTGGTCGTGGTGTCATAGGAGGGGCACCTGCTGCGCGTGACTCCTCTTCTTCTTCAACCCAAGCGGCTGGCCGAGGTTTCCGCCGGTCCTCGGAAATTGCCTCTTCTTCTGGTTCTCGTGTCTTCCGACGTGATCGACCTCTGTCTGGGCCTATTTCTGTGGCTTCGCCTAGTGCGTGAGTAAGTAGGAATTTTAATTCAACTTGATCCTTTGTCCGTTGACCGTTCATTCTGTTCCAATCATTATCTAAGGACGCTTTGCCTCATTTATTCATGCCTGGATTTTTTTTTTGCTTTTATTTCACAAAACTTAATGTATTTTATTAACAAAATCTATTGTTTGGTAAAGACAGGTACATATGATAAAAATATGCATTCCTACCAAAAAACATTTTCAAGATTTGGTCCAAGTAGATTGGAAGCAGTTAAAACAATTTTAAAAAAATAGACGCAATTTATTAATTTTTTTTTTGTATTTTTGACATACATTGTCACGTGTGGATACACGTCACGGGTGTCTAATTACTATACGAGAGCGAGTAAAAGAGTGCAATGCGATAGAGGCCTTGGAGCGACGACAGAACGTCTGCCTTGCAAGCCAGAGGATCTCGGTTCAAGCCCGGGGTCCATCACTTTTCGTTGCACTCTTCACTCGTAACAATATTATGACACACACACACACACACATATACACACGCACACACATACACGTATATATATATATATATATATTGTTTCCATTTCAAAAAATCAACTTCACCTTAAAATGCCCTTGAAGATCCTGTTTAACGACAGGGTCAAGATGACCATTCGTCAGCCGGGGAGAAAACTGAAAACTTTTGTGGGTAACATTTTCTCCTTGAATGCATTCGAGTTCAGCTAACCAGTTGTACTGTTATCGGCATGACCAATGACCTTGACCATTGAATTCAAGGTGAAGGCAAGGTCATATTCAAACGTAAAATTTCCCGCTCTTTCCATTTCTGGTGCCAAAAGTAGGGGTTTCTATTTGAAAAAATCGACTTGACCTTCAAATGACCTTGAAGGTCACGCTCAATAACATTGTCAAGGTCATCATCAGATAGCCAGGGAAAAATCCTAAAACTTTTATCCGAAACTTTTTTCGCTGGCATGCTTTGCCAACGAGATAATTGAGATTAAAGATTAAAATGACTCACCCTGTATATATATATATATATATATATATATATATATATATATATTGTGACGGCAGGCTCAGCCCGGCGATAAGAGAACAGCAACAGATAACTTACCTAGCGTAGGCAAGTTACCGACCGAGTGGTGCTAGTAGCCAAATGTAAATAGACTACTTATGCGCGGGTAGATGACGTACGCGCATGTAACACAGGAGAGAGGGAGCAACTCGGGTATATAAGGAGCCCCGGAGCCAGCAGCGGGCATTAATGATCTGGCTCTCAACTGTGTAACATGCGAATGGTAGTACTCGCTGCTTACTCCGGTCTCCACCATACCTAGTAGTCTATGAGCCCCAGGCTCTCGAAGAGTATGCGTGCAGTCTACTCCTTCTCCTGTAGACTGAGATCCAGTATCGCTTATAAATAATTATCAAAGGAATGAATGAATAACATTTAACAATACATAAATAATTTGAATCCTTTATTAGTATATCCACTTCCATCCCCCCATCAGTTGTGTCACCGGTGCAGGATGGTAGCACCCTGTTCGTAGGTGGCGTATCTGGTCATAGACTCATGGTGAGATGGTAGTACCTCACACCTCAGTCTAATAGCTGCGTGGTTCACCTAAGTGTGCCGGACGTGCGTAGTGGATAGACCCTACTCATCTCCTCTAACACACGAGCAGCTCTCCTCTGGTGGGTCTTCCACTTCAGAGGATAGGTAAGGCTTTTGTCCACTCAATAGATATTACCGGGTGGAGCAAAGTTTATTGTCGTTCTTCGGATGTGTATGTCTCCTGATTTACTAACCTCGGGTCACGAATTCCTCGCGTTCGCGTACTAACACTTCGCGGACCATTTCAATATATACATGGATGAATAAAGATTATTTTAAAATTGGTGCAGATGAAAGGGGTGCTGCGATTCAATATTTGTGCAGATATGCCGTTTTTTTTATACCATATATTTGTGATTATGAGATGACGAATGCTTTATATATTTGTGCATATAATAAGATGTGATTAATAAGTTTTTTGCTAGTAGTTCTGAAAATCATATTTATAGAACTAAAAATAAGGAAGAAATTTCTGTTGATAATTCAATGGTTGTACCATATAATAAATTTTTGTTAATGAAATACAAATGCTACATAAATGTTGAATTTTGTGCATCTATTCAGAGTATAAAATATATCTATAAGTATCTTCACAAAAGTAGTGATTATGCATTTGTCATAATTCAAAAATGTCAAAATGATGGTTGTAATCAAGAAAAACTTGACATAATCACAAATTATCTTAATGGTAGATATCTTAGCCCATTAACGCCGAGGTGATCAGAATTTTTACTAACTTTTCGACGTGTTTATTTATTATGTTATCGGACTAAAAAAATAATGCAATACCTCTATCCCTACGCGAAATTTGACGCTGATTCAGAATTTGAGCTCAAAATTTCGATTAGACACCGAGAAAAAAAAATATGGCCGATTTAAACGTGAAAATTTTCGAAAACAATTTTTTCGCATTTTTTTTTTTTCATAATGATACCGGAAAGGTATCAACTTTTTACTATGATCAGAGGTGATCATGGCACTCAAACATTAAGAGGAATTTTTTTTTCAGAAAAATTCATCGACGCGTTTTTTCAAAATGGCGGCGAGAATGAAAAAATTTTATAGAAATCTTAATCTATTGTTTTCTTGAAAACTATAAACTTTAGAAATAAATTTCTAAGAACAAAAATGTCTTAAAATTAGTCAAAGAACACTCTCAAATTTTTTCAGAATTTTTGGAGACAATTTTTGATTTTCGAAAATTTCAAAAAATCAAATTTTTCAAAAATACCTAAAAAATTTTTGAAAAAATTTGAGATTGTTCCTTGACTACTTCCTTGCTGATTCTGTGCATATAGCATTCCAAAACAACCTCCTAAAGTTCGGAATATGGAAAACTTCTATGTCTATTGATGAAATGATGGCCAAGTCTTATGCAAAAACTGTATTGAAACAATTTATTCGAGGGAAACCAATAAGGTTTGGTTTGAAATTTTGGGGTTTATACACTTCAGACGGCTATCTACTGAATTTAGATCTATATTGCGGTAAAAATTCCCAAACCGGAAACAAATTAGCAAAATGTGTTTTAGGTACTCGTGTAGTTGCATTTATTAGAACCTTTTTTTTCGGCTAATAAATTATAATAAAATACCTGCATTTCATTTGTACTTTGATAATTTTTTTACAAATATGGATTTGATTTTACACTTGCAAAAATTATGTTTGAAATGCACTGACACTATCAGAGACAATCGAGTCAAAGAAAAGAATATACTTGAAAAAAAAGCTCCACGAGGTACTTACATTGTAAAACAGGATCAGAATAGTGGCATAAATTTCATCACTATTATGGATTCGAAGCCCGTTTCAATAGCTTCAACTGCTGCAGGTGTAAGTCCTCTATCAACTTCGAGAAGATATAGTTCAGAGGCTCGATCCAAAACTGATATACCTTTTCCGCAAGCTTTTCATTTGTACAACAAATTTATGGGCGGTGTTGACGTGCATGATGGGCACTGTAATAATGTACTTCCAAGTATACGTTCCAAAAAATGGACATGGGTCGTTTTTATAAGATTTATACAGGCATCCATTAAGTTGGAATAAAAGAGTTAACTATTTCGATTGCTAAATATTATATTCAAAAAGGTCAAACAAGTAAAACATTTCATACACGATGTAATAGGGACAAATTAAAAAAATGTTCAAATGAAAAATGTCCAATAAGAACAAGGATCTATTGTAACAAATGCAATCTATATGTATGCAATAATTGTTGGGCAAAAAAGCACTAATAAAAGAAATATTAAAGTGAGAGGCAAGGGGACTCACGAAAAAAAGCACCCCTATGGTAAGAGCATGCTAAGAGTAGAAAAAAAAACAATGTATATGCACAGAATCAGCAAGGAAGTAGTCAAGGAACAATCTCAAATTTTTTCAAAAATTTTTTAGGTATTTTTGAAAAATTGGATTTTTTGAAATTTTCGAAAATCAAAAATTGTCTCCAAAAATTCTGAAAAAATTTGAGAGTGTTCTTTGACTAATTTTAAGACATTTTTGTTCTTAGAAATTTATTTCTAAAGTTTATAGTTTTCAAGAAAACAATAGATTAAGATTTCTATAAAATTTTTTCATTCTCGCCGCCATTTTGAAAAAACGCGTCGATGAATTTTTCTGAAAAAAAAATTCCTCTTAATGTTTGAGTGCCATGATCACCTCTGATCATAGTAAAAAGTTGATACCTTTCCGGTATCATTATGAAAAAAAAAATGCGAAAAATTGTTTTCGAAAATTTTCACGTTTTTCACGTTTAAATCGGCCATATTTTTTTTCTCGGTGTCTAATCGAAATTTTGAGCTCAAATTCTGAATCAGCATCAAATTTCGCGTAGGGATAGAGGTATTGCATTATTTTTTTCGTCCGATAACATAATAAATAAACACGTTGAAAAGTTAGTAAAAATTCTGATCACCTCGGCGTTAATGGGTCTTAGACTTATCCAGTGGAAGCAGCTTGGCGATTTCAAAAATTTCCGATTTGTATAAGAAGTCATAAAGTTGAAGATATGCCTGTACATGAAAAATACAAAAATTATAAGATATTTGAAATAAGTAAAATTAAAAGTGCAATCAACAGTTAACAAACGCCATTAACGGCTTAGTTTGAATTCAATGATAACACAGCCCCAGAATAAAAAAAATTGTAAGTCCCAAAAACTTGACCACGGTACTTATATGTTTTTGGGATCGCTGAATCCGAATCCAGGGTCATTTTAACCCCATCAGATCTTAAGTCAAGGTCAAATAGGGGTCAAATTATCAAAATACATTAAGAAAAGACTAAACCATGGTATCTTGGGGTTTTTGGGGTCGCTGAATGCGAATCCGGGGTCAGTTTAACCCCATCAGAACTTTGTCAAGGTCAGTTGAAGGTCAAATTATCGAAATACATGAAAAATACACTAAAACCATGGTATCTTGGGATTTTTTCGGGCGCTGAATCCGAATCCGGGCTTATTACAACCCTATCAGGTCATGGTCAAGGTCAGTTGAAGGTCTAATCATAAAGATTCATAAAAAGTAAAATCAAACCATGACATTTAGGGATTTTTGGGGTCGCTGAATCCGAATCCAGGGTCAGTATAGTCCCATAAGGTTATATTTATGGTCAGTTCAAGGTTAGTTCAAGGTCATGGACGTAAAGAGAGTGAAAAAAATAGTTATAAACTGAAACAATGCAAAAGGTAATGTAAACCATAAAGCAAAGAACAATATATATGCAAGTACAATCGTGTCCTTTAAAACTATATCATAGTTTGCTGCTCCTTCATTTACTTTAAATTTGTTAGAAGTATATGCAATTCAATAAATTACCCGTAGAAATATTAAGCCCATTCCTCTTTTTTATGGTAACGAACTATTTTATTGGCAAATGATCTACGAAGTGGATTACGCTTCCGCTTCTCCGATGTTGATGGTAGATCTCTTTTTAACGACCAACAGTAATCTGCTAACATATTTACGTCCCATCTTCCTTGGTACCTGCGCTCCATTTCCTTGATATCTTGGTGAAATCTCTCTCCCTGCTTTTCGCTGTAATCACCTAGGTTTTCTGGAAACTCATCAACATACGAATATAAAAAGTGTAATTTTAGATTCATTAGGCAGTCTTGATTTTTGTAACTATTTACTAAATTTAAAATTATTTGTTCGTAATTTGGGCTCTTATGATTTCCAAGAAAATTTTTAATTACGTCCTCTAAACATAACCATGCTTCTCTCTCTGTATGATTCATTTTCGTAACAAAAATTTCATCATTTATCATCTTACGAATCTGAGGGCCATCGAAAATTCCTTCATTTACTTTAGCATCACTTAATTTGGGAAACTGATTTCGCAGATACTTAAAGCAGCTACCATCTTTGTCTAAAGATTTTACCCATTGTTTCATAAGTCCCAATTTAATGTGCATAGGTGGTATAAGAATTTTTGATGGATCAACAAATGGCTTTTCTTTTATATTCTTAGAACCCGGTTCGAACTTTTTTCTAAGGGGCCAGACACTCTTTATGTACTTCTTTCTATTCCTACTATCCCATTCACATAAATAGCAAGTATATTTTGTGAATCCCGATTGTTGCCCCAGAAGTATTGTTATGATTTTAAGATCCCCACATATTTGCCATTTATGATCATTGTATTTTATTCGGCCTAATATTACTTTCATGTTACAGTACTCTTCATTCAGTATTACCGAATATCCTAGGGGAATGGCTGCATAAACATTTGTATTGTGTAACAGAACGGCTTTTAAACTTCTCGTCGACGAATCGATGAACAATCTCCACTCGTTGGGGTTGTAACATCCATGTTTAAAGCAATTCATCAACCCAACTATATCTTTGCAGTAAACTAAGGAAAATTCTTCATCTTTAGCGAAATAATCACGATATTTCTTATCTCTGTCTCGGTAGTAAGAAACTTAAATTATTCCAGCTTCATTAGTATTTTCTTTTAGCCATGAAGCCAAGTACTCCGCCCCATCCTTTGGTAGGCCCAAATCGCGTATGAGATCATTCACTTTTTCTTGTGTAAGTGGACCTTTCTCCTTCTTAGCATTCTAGGGGATGTATTCCTCGTCACATGTATCACTTGTACTAGCAACGTCATTGTCTTCATCAGCCGATTTTTCTTCTTCCGCAATAACATCTCCTTCCTCCATTTCTTCTATCATTTCATCTTTATCATGTCTTTCTAAATTTTCCTCAAGATCCATACTTCCACTTACGTACGTACCCAGTGGATCTTCTCTTTTATCAATTGACGATTCATATATAGGTTTCGTGACACTTTCAACGTTAGCGTAATTAATGTGCGACTTGATTTTACTATATTAACTCCATGCAAATTCGTATTACAAAAATAACAGTCTTCTTTCCTTAAAGGTTCCTTCCATATCGTAGGCACTTTCATTTTTACTTCAGTTTTACCATTTTTGCCTGTAGCTTTTTCCTACATATTCCGCATATGATTTTAGGAACCCAATCAAATTCGTCAATTTTCATGTCTAAGTCAAACATGTTCTTGTACTGCTCTTTAATATTTTGATTGATTTTTCTTCTATTTTTTGGGGTCTCATACTTGCCACAAATGTAACAAAAACTATCCCGTTTTGCTATAAGGCATTCTTGGTCACCAGACCTCAAGTGATAAATTCTTGTAGTATTATACTCTTCGAAAGCCAAGTTTCCCACTAACAAAGAGCTGCGGTCGCTCGATGACGACGCCTGCGGGCCCGCTTGCTCACCCTGACCAGCTGCCGATACTGGGGTTCCGAATCCCTGCATCGTAATTTTTTGCTTTTTGTCTGCCATGACGGCTCTAAAGCCTTCACCCAGGGGTTTAGCCGACCGAAAAAAAGAATCGGTCGTTTCCCACCGTCACCACGTGGTTGTACCTTGGGGGCAAACAAACAGCATATTCATATCCGTTCGAATCAAGTAGGAAATACAAGTGATACAAGTGAGATGAAGATTACTGTAACAAGACTTTGGAAATCTTTTGGGAAAGAAGACCTTAACACAAACCCAATATAGTCAACATCAATCGACTTCGGACTTACACTGAGAGAGACACCCGATAATGAAGACTGCCTAATGAATCTAAAATTACACTTTTTATATTCGCATGTTGATGAGTTTCCAGAAAACCTAGGTGATTACAGCGAAGAGCAGGGAGAGAGATTTCACCAAGATATCAAGGAAATGGAGCGCAGGTACCAAGGAAGATGGGACGTAAATATGTTAGCAGATTACTGTTGGTCGTTAAAAAGAGATCTACCATCAACATCGGAGAAGCGGAAGCGTAATCCACTTCGTAGATCATTTGCCAATAAAATAGTTCGTTACCATAAAAAAGAGGAATGGGCTTAATATTTTTACGGGTATTTTATTGATTCAACGATCCCAAAAACATATAAGTACCGTGGTCAAGTTTTTGGGACTTACAATTTTTTTTATTGTGGGGCTGTGTAATTTATCAATTACATCAAACGCATATTTTAATACTTTTGTTGTTTTTAAAAATTTTCCATAATTTGAATTAGGACTTACATTACTTGTTGATAATTCTGATAAATTTTATGGTAATTTAAATGTGGTATGAACTGTTTTACCTCCATGTAACCAATTTGCGGCTATACCAGGCCAAACTACAGATATAACTGAAATTTGATGATAATTAAGATATGAAATTAATATATTGTGTAAATAACTTTTTTCTGATCCTCCGGGACTATCCACAAGATTAATTTTTAAGTTTTTTTTATCAGAATATATTGCTTTTATAACCTCGTTAAAAATATCACGTTGTCTCTTATTAAGTGAGTGGATAATGTTGGTATCATATGAAGGTGCTAATGGAGTAGTTTCGCAATCATTAGAGTAATTGAAAATTTGAATAGTTTCGTCAATTAAAGGTAAATCATAATCACGTAACGTTATTCCATGCGAAATTAAAATATTATTAATTTTGGTTAAGTTTGTTTTGCAATTTCACCATTTAATTTAGGATCATAAAAAAGTTTTATATTTATTGTATAGTTCTTTAGCATTGCACGGATGATGAAATATTAAAATAAAAGAATATAACTGAATTAATGAATTGGGCAATTGATAATTTATAGCTTCCTGTAAACATTCATTATCCGCTGATATTAAATGTAAAGCTAATGCTTCTTCATAAAATGAAGAATATACGATACCTTTTATAGTTCGTATATTATCAAATGATGTGGCACCTTTCACATGTAATAACAACATACGTAAATAAAATAATTCACGTTTTTTAGGATCAACAAAATACTGATTAACTACTGATTAACTGATCAACTAAATAATGATTGGGAATTTAAATATATAATAAATCGCGTGCGAAATAATTAATTTTGTTTAATTCAAACCAAGCTGTTAATGTAGTATTCACATTACGATCTATTAATTCTGTTTCAGACTCTTGTTTAAAATACACAAATTGTTCATTTTCTAAATGGACTGCTAATCGATAAATTACGTGGGATTGATCTTATAATTTAAATTCTAATAATCTATACATTGCTTTGGTCAGACATACGTACCGCGTAACTAACTATTGTTCTGTTTTATCATAATTTAAAACATTAGTGATTTCATTTGCATTATTAGATGTAATATCAGACTCATTATTTAAATCATTCCCTTTTCGAAAACCTACTAAAGCGGAATGGGGACCTTTATATAAATATTTAAACAAATATTAATTGATTTTACAGTGCTGCATATCTCGACATTAATATGACAATTAAATGTTAGCAATAAATAAGAATTATATAGGTCTACGAATTAATTATTAGCAGTACGATTTGATCCGTACTTTATTATTCGTCCATCATTACGTCGACGATATACTGGGTATCCATTTTCTACATTATAATTAGTAGATGAAGCAAATGGTTTTGGAAACTTTTTAGTACATATAAATTTTGATTTATTTATACATGGTGAATTTTTATTCTGAATATCACATGTTCCATGTATCATATGTTGTTTAAAAAGACCATACAGAATAGGATAATTACTTTCATCTGGTATTTCAGCGCTAATAATATTGTCAATTTGATTAGAACTATGAAATTTATCTTTAAAATCTAAATATAGTAGTGCATGCATATGAGGTGATCCTCGGTTTTGAAATTCAATTACATAGATGTAACCAATAATTAAAAAAAAATTTTTTTTTTTTGTAATTCATTCCAGAATGCAGCTACTTTTAGATGAAAAACTCGAGCTACTAAACCAGGTCTATCTAATGTATTTTCATTCCCATTTAAATTTTCTAAAATTTCAATCCATTTAGGATTACAAGTCATAGTAACAAATAAATCAGGTTTTCCAAATGTTTGGACGACTGTCATTGCGTCTATATAATTTTGTTGCAAAGAACGCGGACTTCCAATAAATGTTGATGGTAAAATAACCATTTTGCCAATGTTGAAATTAATTGATTGAGCTTTATTTGTTACATAATCCATTAATCCACGATACGTTTCAGTTCTTAATTTTGCTTGCTGATTTCTAATATAAAATAATCTTGTTCCTTTAACTTTACACCATGAATCGACTATAAATTTTTGAGTTAATTTACCGAAATTTTAACAAAGATTAAATTCATTTCGTATACTTAAAGGAAAGGAATATAGCAACGCTGTAACTTGGGTTTTATTTTTAATTTTACTTTCATAATTCGGTTGCCATCTTCCTTGTCCGAAAGAATAAATTAAAGGATATGTCATAAGATCAACATGTCTACATATAATTAGAGTATTTCAGTTGAATTTTTAGAATCAATACAAAAATCACGATTAAATGAAGGTTCTTCTTACTTCACCTACAAAAACTACTGTAACTTCATTACATGATGGAAGTTCAAAGGTTTTACTATTAGAATAATTTTGCCGTGTAATAAACATTTTAACTTCTCTACGTAATTCATTTGCATTTCGAGCACGTTTTAATTCTTCTTCCTCAACTGCATGCATCATTTTGTATGCTTTTTTATGTTGCATTTTACATCAGTTGAAAACCGAATTTCATTAGCTATTTCATTGTCTATTATACAGTATGTCTACGATCAAGCGTACAGATACTTAAATTGGTGATTTTAGCAAAATTAGCGGGGATGCAAACAAATCTTTTTTAGTGAAAAGTTAGAGTAAACTTAGCTCTAGCTTCTGTCGTTTGCTCCGTTCGATAGGATTTATCAGTAAAAAAATTGTCCGAGGCTAAAAATAATAAGTGCAAAAAAAAGTATGGCAGGATGTTTTTTACCCTTCCATCGCATAGGCCGTGGCCAATAATGCTTAAAACCACCAAAAAACATTATCGTTAGATGTAGATTTTATTTTTTAATAATTAACGAAATAAATTTTGTAAGATGTGAATTAGTTCGCGAGAGCTAGACATGGCGACCACAGCGGAACGCGGAACAGGGCGGACCGAAGCAAGACGGTACTACACCGGTTTGTTATTGTTATGACTCAAGGTTAGTTCGTCTGCTAGAGGTGTCCCTGTCACAACGCTCGACTCCGAAATCCGAGCACAGTTTTTCGCGAAACGTCGGTAGATCGCTAAAGAAGCGATCTCGGAGCTTTCGCGAAAGAGTGCTCATTGAAATTTGATTTTTCGGAGCTCGTAAATCTGTCAGCAGCGGTGCTTTTCCTTTTCAATAAAAATCCAAGCCCAGTCTCAGAATTTAAAAAAAACATAGTGCTCTGAATTTTGGAGAGGTATCGAGTTAGTTTGAGATCTTGAATGTCAGGCGTTCTTGGCCTGACTCGAACGTTCCTTTTTAAACGTCATCAACAATTCTCTGGGTTTGAGAGCAAAATCTGCCGAATAATTGAGTGTGTATGCTAAGTTTGTATTGTAAAAGAATTTTAAAGCATTATTTTCATTAGTACTTTAGAAAAAAAATTACTTGATTGTTAATTTTTAGATATAAGTTACAATTTTCAGAACCATAATCTAGTAAGCGGCCAGTTTGAACGGCAATTAGGACAATTTAAACGCGTGCTCATTGTGCAAATAAAAAGTATAATCCATACAAATTCTTTACGTGACAGATCGTGTAAGAAGTTTATTCGGGCTGCTGGTCAACTTGCCAACCTCTCCTACATCCTGCTGCGAATCCTTTTCCATTGGCGCGATCCCATAGTACTCCTACTCAGTGAATTTGCTCTCTACCTTCTAATCATTTTCATTATAAATCACTTACAGGATCAAGTTAAATGAAAAGTTCATCGATTTATGACTGACAGTGTTAGCTATGCCAATTACGCATGAATTTTTTGCTCAAGTGTGAGTGTGCGTTTGTCTTTGTCGTATTGCAAGTCTGCTAGAGCTTTGCAGGTGTTAGCTGACGAACTAGAAATTTGCTTTTATAGCAGTTTAACATGAGCTGCGTCTCCCCGTACCGATTTTCTTACGTCCGGGTGTAGCCAACTGATCATCTCGAACATCATTATCGTTTCCTATAATGATGCTTGTAGAAAACTTCTGCAGCATTTAGTTGCGATGGCTAGCTGTGGCTTGAGCAGACGTTTGCATCTTCGCGTTAAACTATTGAACAGCAACCTTTGGTTACGGTATCTGCAAAGTCGCTGAGTTCAACCTTGTTGGCCACTTCGGTACTGGGCTATGTAACGGATCTTGCGTATTCATCTTCTGTATTGACGACTGCATGTTAATTAAGAGGTTGAGATGAAGGAGTAAATCATACACAAACGGGTGTCTTTGAACACTCGTTGCAATTCGTTTGATACTTAAAAAATATTGAAAATTTAAAATGAAACAACTCACTTCGTCAAAAACAAGCTGATTAGAAGGTAGAGAGCAAATTCACTGAGTAGGAGTAGTATGGGATCGCGCCAATGGAAAAGGATTCGCAGCAGGATGTAGGAGAGGTTGGCAAGTTGACCAGCAGCCCGAATAAACTTCTTCTCAAGTAATTTTTTTTCTAAAGCACTAATGAAAATAATGCTTTAAAATTCTTTTACAATACAAACTTAGCATACACACTCAATTATTCGGCAGATTTTGCTCTCAAACCCAGAGAATTGTTGATGACGTTTAAAAAGGAACGTTCGAGTCAGGCCAAGAACGCCTGACATTCAAGATCTCAAACTAACTCGATACCTCTCCAAAATTCAGAGCACTATGTTTTTTTTAAATTCTGAGACTGGGCTTGGATTTTTATTGAAAAGGAAAAGCACCGCTGCTGACAGATTTACGAGCTCCGAAAAATCAAATTTCAATGAGCACTCTTTCGCGAAAGCTCCGAGATCGCTTCTTTAGCGATCTACCGACGTTTCGCGAAAAACTGTGCTCGGATTTCGGAGTCGAGCGTTGTGACAGGGACACCTCTAGCAGACGAACTAACCTTGAGTCATAACAATAACAAACCGGTGTAGTACCGTCTTGCTTCGGTCCGCCCTGTTCCGCGTTCCGCTGTGGTCGCCATGTCTAGCTCTCGCGAACTAATTCACATCTTACAAAATTTATTTCGTTAATTATTAAAAAATAAAATCTACATCTAACGATAATGTTTTTTGGTGGTTTTAAGCATTATTGGCCACGGCCTATGCGATGGAAGGGTAAAAAACATCCTGCCATACTTTTTTTTGCACTTATTATTTTTAGCCTCGGACAATTTTTTTACTGATAAATCCTATCGAACGGAGCAAACGACAGAAGCTAGAGCTAAGTTTACTCTAACTTTTCACTAAAAAAGATTTGTTTGCACCCCCGCTAATTTTGCTAAAATCACCAATTTAAGTATCTGTACGCTTGATCGTAGACATACTGTATATAATTGTCCAAATTTTCTATTTTCATTTGTTACTGGGTTAAATGAATAAGCATTATGATAAGTTTGACCACAAATGCGAAAAACTTAAGGGCTATGGCCAGGAACAATATATAGTTTAACTCCAAAACTGGCAAAAGCTAAAGCATTATTATAATTTCGTAATTATCGCGTAAATTTTTTACTTTCTTGTGATTTGCGGTTAGTCAACTGCAACAAACAAATCGGATATTGAAACTTAACTTTTATTATAACTTTTCCTTTATGACAACAATTGCTACATTTTTTATCAACTGGTAATTCTAATAAATGTGTTTAGCACTACAAAATTGACATTCTTGATCCATTTTGCCTAAGTAATTTAAAGTATGTTTTGTCATCATATTCAGAATTAGCAATAAATCATGTTTCATCATTATTCAATTAATGTTTGATTTATTATATTCCTATAATATTAATCAGTCAGTATAAAATAATATTTTATAACACGATATATTTAAAATAAAATATAAATACACTTATATCTATTCAACAGTTAGAACATTAAACTATTATAATAAAATGATAAATATTATTATTATTATTATAATAACGTACTCAATTTACCCGGCCATTGCTGCTCCGAGTCGTTTAATTCTACGTCGTGTGATAATATCGGTTCTATAATTGTTCTCGGCCTGGCAACAAAAATCTCCAATTATTATTCACAGATTTCTCGTATGAATTGCGTTCGAATTATTCGTATACGCCGCACCAATAAATTCGAACGCCGCTCAAATCCGTCTGATTTGAGCGCGAAGTAAACAACACGGGGATGCTCGTGTTTACGTCGCTCACGCGACCTTCTGAAATTCGCGATCCGTTACGTTGTTTTGAAATGCGGGCACAATTTGTTCGATTTTTAAGCGTTTTTTTAATAAAAATTTTCCTGTGATGCGATTATCTCGGAAAGACTTTAATCAATCGGGCTAAAAATTTGTGTGCAAACTCCCCTCGTAATACTAAGCTGACAGATTTATTTTGGGCTTGATCCTGCACGTGTATGCAGAATGCGGTCACCTCCAAAAAACGTGTTTTTATCTCTAAGTCGAATTCTAAGCAGTCTACAAAAAAAAAGTTAAATGGAAAAGTTATAGATCTTTGAAAAATACAACTTTTCTCATTAACATCAAATCATGAAAATGCTTAGAACTCGAGTTTACAGCCCAAAATCGATTTTTTACAGCTAAAAACCAATTATTTGCCATAAAACATTACGGATTTACGTTTTACATGAAAATGTTAAATATAAAAGTTGTAAACATTTTCAAAATACAACTTTTTACCGTGGCAAACATTTTTTAAAACACTTTTTGACATACACAAGCATAAAAGCGATTTTTTGATACATAAATTCAATAATAACTTCGGTGCAACATGCCCCATCCAACCCAATTATTTTCAGCAATTTTCCTATATTATTAAAAGCTGAAAGTTATATTTTGGCCTTTATCTCATACATATATACAAAATTAAACCACTTTTTTAATTGAATTATAAAAAATGCATAATTTAGGAAATACGTAATCGCCGAATACTATCCGTGTAACTTG
Source organism: Nasonia vitripennis (assembly GCF_009193385.2). NCBI lineage: Eukaryota > Metazoa > Arthropoda > Insecta > Hymenoptera > Pteromalidae > Nasonia > Nasonia vitripennis. The sequence continues at coordinate 945,284 of NW_022279616.1, read as the reverse complement.
GCATCATATAACGACGTACGCTATATTAATTAAATCTCTTAAGCTGAATCAGTACAATTCACTTTCAAAATCCAAGAGTATATACTGAACTAGAAAAACCTAAACTCAATAAAGAAAATTGCTTAGATTGAAGAAAAACTCTAAGTAGCTTACTACATCCCTCTAAACTATGCTAAATACCTAAACAATCAATTTTCTAATATTCTAATTGAAATCCTACAAACGAAATATCATCCTTTTGTTTACTTCCTCTTGAAAACTGCGATACAAAAGTGTTGTATTATTTATCTGAAATTACAATAGAATAAAATTAAAATAAGATATATTTTAAGAATATCTACAAACAAAAATATAATACAAATACAAATAAGTTACTAATTTTCCAGTAGTTTTGATGATAGTGTTGATGACCGCCAGAAGAATACCAATCAAAACTTTGACAACAATATTGAAAAAAAAACAGGATAATACTGTATAAGCACCGACAGGCATTACGAACGCGAAGCCCGAGCGTCGGACGGCGTGGCGAACGCGAAGCACGAGCTTCAGCGGTCGTGCCTTATGCGCAAAACGCGAAGCGCGAGCGTAAAGCCGCGCGTGGCGCGCTAGTTCTTATCACCATCCCCTTGTTTCTTCTTTTTTTCCACGTCATATCATGGTATGTATATTTCTTCTCCTGTTAGTTTGCTCTTGTTCTCTATTACTTTTTCTTTTTCTCCTTTTGATCCTAGTTTTGCTCCTATTTTTGGGTATTTTTCTTTAATTATCCAGCATTTTCTGACATCTACTTCTGTTTCTGGTTTTGTTCTTATCCATAGTCTTACTTCTTCTGTCTGCACTCCATTTTCGGTTTCTAGCCCACTAATAACTATGTTATTTTTTATCTTTTCCCTTTCTTCTTTTTCTGTCATCCAGTCTAGCTGATTTCTTCTCCTTTCTTCTTCTATATCTTCCTCTTTTTCTATCTGTCCATTATTGTTTATGTCTTTTTTTCCTTCTCTTTCTTTTATCTCTTTAACCTTTTCTTTCAGACTTTTTATTTTCATTTCCCAGTCTCCTACGCTCTCTGTTCCCTCTGTTCCGACTTTTTCCAGCTTTGCTTTCATTTGTTCTATCTCTTCTTTTATATTTTTCCTTTCCTTTTCCTCTTCCTCTCTAATTCCTTTTATTTCTTCAGTTATTTTCTTTATCTCCTTTTCTCTTTTTTTCCATCCTTAAGATTGCTTCCTCAAATCATTTTTCTCTTTCTTCAGCTTTTTTCAGCTCTTTATTCATTTTTTCCAGGATTTCTTTCAGTATCTTATCTATCTCCTCCTTTTCTACGTTTCGCTACTTTCCTTTTTTTTCTTATCTTTTTCTTTCGAGTTCCTTTCTTCTTCGTCAGCTGCACTGCTTGTGCTTGGTGTGCTTCTTGATGTTCTCACATTTAATTGACTTTCATTGAAAGCCCGTTCTTTCTCCTCCTCTTCTTCTTCTCTCTTTTTCTTATTTTTCTCTGCCGTGTCTTTCCCTTTGATTTTTTTAATTTTATCTTTCATTTCTTCTCCTGTCTCTTTCCTTTTTCGCTTTAACTCTACTCCCCCTTTTACTAGGTTTATTACACTTTGTGTCTGTCTATATAGTCGTGTTCTTGCCCCACTTCCCCTTCCCTTTCTACCTTGTCCTTTGTTTTTCTCTGTAAATTTTTCTTTTCCTGTTTTGATGTGTATCATTCAGTTTTTTTCACTTGACTCCTTCTCTTCTGCTATTGTACACTCCCCCTCGTTGTGTTCTAAAAATCACCAAGTTTATTCTCTTTACCCTCTTTATATTAGTCTGGTGATTTTTCTAGGGACTCTCTCTCTTTCTCGATCTTTTCGCAATTGGCAATTGCGAAAAGTCGACAAAGGATATCTTGCTGCGACCTCACGATTTTCTGCAGCGCACTGAAAATTGTCCAGCTATATAGCTACTTGCGCAGTCGATTAATTTCTCCTCTCCACCGACAATCGGTTGTTCGCTTTATTCAGGGAAATTAATTGAAAGCGCAAATCTCGGGGAAAGCGGCTCTTTCTTTAGCCAAGAGGAGGAGGAGGAGGGAGAGATGTCCCATAATTCCTGGTAATTAATAATCTGCAACAAGTAATATTAAAGCCCGCGTAATCCGAGACTACGGCGCACAAGAGAGAGAGCGAGAGAGAGAGAGAGAGAGAGAGAGAGAGAGAGAGAGAGAGAGAGAGAGAGAGAGAGAGAGAGAGAGAGAAAGCGTTCTTAATGCAGAATAATTAATGCAAAGACAAACAAGCGGGATTAACTCGATGACTCGAGAGCTCTCCATGTGTCTCTGTGGACGTCTGTAAGTGGCTGGAAAAAAGTTTTGCAATCTTTCTTCTCGAATCGATCGACGAATTGTGCGACGTTAAGGACAGAAGCATCGAAGCGTTCTCTCGGAATTCAGATTTCTCGACCGTCGCGCAAAACTCCAAAGGGCATCTCTGTGTATACACACTCGCGCACACAGACACGCGAGAGGTAAGAAAGAGGGAAGGAGAAAATGAAGAAGGAAGATGGAAGGGCCCCTCGGCTATAATCACGGACGAACGAACAAAGGAGAGAGATACAAATGCAAGTCATCGAGGCCTCTCGTATTGTGTTGCAATGGCGCCAGGCTTCCGTTCTGCTGCCGTTGCCGCGCGTTCTATCTTCTTTTCTTTCGCTGCTCTCTGCAGCCGCGAGAGATGTTTCTGGCTTCTCGCTTTCAGTGGCGGATTTCAGTCGGAGGTTTCTCGGATTGTGTTCCGATTTTCGCCAAGTTTCGCTCAGAGGCTTGGAATGTGAATTTTTTTTTTTCATTTCAATGAAAATGCATACCGATATGGGCAAACAAAGCAAACAGATCTGCACTACACACTTTAATAACAATTTTATCAATCAATCAAAATCTCTCTCATACAGTAACTCCTCTCATCTCGCCTTTTCTCTTCGCAATCATCCTAGTAGGCATCCTTTTCTCCGTTCCTCTTCAGACCCTCATCTCCCACCATCCGTCTGCTGTTCTCTCTCACACACGCACACAAGCTTGTATACAGATTTTATCCTGCGGAACAAAGGGAAACGTTATTCGACTTCCGATCGACCGGTCTGTTCTTCGATCTTCTCTGCAGCATCTCACACAAAGTCCGCTGCTAATGATTGTTGAAAATCGGCCTTTGTGCAGCGAGAGACTCGCTGCTGCTGCCGTGGTTGGACGTTGAACCAGGTGCGAAACGAGTTGCATATGTTTGCCTGTCTGTATACACACTACAGTGTGAGCGTGAGTGCAAGAGAGTCGGGCCGCGGCGGATTTTTCGAGAGTCGATTATACGGCTCTACTACGTATGAACTTATCGGTATTTATAGCCGCGATAGCGGACTTATGTAAGGAGAATCCAATGGCGAGGAATAATACGTGTCCGAGAAGTCGGCGGACACCAAGCGAGAGAAAGAGCAAGATTTAACTGTCTCGATAGCGTAATGTGAGCATTAGCGCGGCTATACGTAGGTTCATAAAATTTCGAAAAGTGCGTGTATGCCAAACCTCTCAGCGCGTTCGTATTATATACGATACCTCGAGCGGATTTCTTTGTTGCAAACATATAAATAAAAAAAAAACACTGAGCAAAGCGGGGTCGAGGACCAGAGGCTACTCGGAAAATCGATCATCAACCGAACAAATTAATATCTTCGAAAACTACCAAAGCTTTTTACAACGACTTGTACAAGTGTACGGAAAGCAAAGTGGATAAGCAAGAGAATAGCTTCACGGAGGTGAGTGGCACATGCGCGCGCGCGGGGGCGAGCATGCACGCGTTATGTATATACCTGTATAACTGTACGCGAGCTGCAGCGAGATCTCGTGCGTCGTTTAATTACCGTATGTATCGAGTGCCGTATGTTAATAGCGTACGCACGCGAATAAGCCCCTTTTCGCGAGTAAGAGAGAGGCAGTTATTCGATATAGCTATGTGCGCGAATATTCCTTCCGAGAGTTTCGGCTGCGATTCGGGCTTTTCGTCGGATTTCCTATTCTCAAGTGTTTTTTTTTTTATATATCTAACCTCTGTTTGTGCTTGAATTGAGAAATAAGAAAAAGGAGCTTTTATGAAAAAAAACACTCAGCTAACAGAATATCAGCTAATAAGGCAAGTGACGAACGCTCGCGCGAGAAGGGGTAGACAGAAAATCCAATTCTTATGCGCGCACACATGCTACTGCACTTGGCATTTCAATTTCGCGGCAAATTTGTCATTTCCCGCGAAAATTATAATGATTCCATCATTCCGAGCCCGAGAGAAAATGCACTTTCGATTTTCGTAACGTATACATGCAATAAACGCGCATCGCTTTTTTTAAAAGCTCGTTCTATTCCGATGACGTCGGCGCGTCGAATCGACAAAGAACCAGAGTAGAGGCGGCGCGACAGTCCGCGAAGCATAACGAACATGTAAATAATACAAACCGATCGAATCAACTCTAGAGCTAGCTGTCGGGAGCAAAAACGGCCAATCAAAAAGAGAGAATGGCAAACAATGAGCGAGACCCGGTCATTTTTAAGCGGCGATGTAGAGGGAGTAGGCCGAGTGGGGGAAGATATGGAAAATAAGAAAAGCTGCCGCGGTTATTGGAGCGTTAAGAGCGCGAGCATAATCCGTTTTTGTGTGGACGGTTAATTTGGCGTTTGATTGATGAATTTGTTTTCCTGGGTACGTTCTTCGAAGGTGACTATTGTCGAGAAGCGATGGTTCATTGTGTTATTATACTTACCCCGACTAACTCGGTGAAAATAAATAATGCGCTCGCGCAATTAAGTACATTCCACTAATTTGTTAAAGTAGTAGCTATACACGTAGCACCATTGTTTATCAAGCTGGAATATTCATGACGGAGATTGAGAGACGCATATAGCAGTCGGTCTTGCAGAGAGAGCATTAATTCAATGCAAAACTCGTGCACATCTCGTAAAGCGAAATTACATCTTCTTTAAATCTAAAATATGGAACTAACTGTGGCGCACTGTTATAATTAAGATGAAACGTGCACGATGAACATATTTTCCTACGCTGAAACTTCTAATCAAAGTCTCAAATAAATCACCGTAATTTATGTATCACCGTAAACACATCGCATAAAGCGCATAGCAATTGCACAGGCTGCCGTTGCTGTACTGCCAACACCGCGACAATGCTTTTCATCGTCTCGTTTCACCTTGCGAAAAATGAAAAGGGAAAATCGAGGGAGTATAGCGAACCCCACTTAAGAAAATGGATATACTGCGCTGTTTGCTCGTTCGCAGCTATAAGCGGCTGTGAATCTCGGCCGCTGTGTGTATAATGCGCATAGGGAAACGATAAGACTGGTGGGCTATACGTATGTAAGAGTGCTTTTATTAATTGTTCGTTTACTATGCAACAATGACGATATTTTTAAATTACGCCTGTAATATAAAGGAAGCGAGACAATGAAATCTTGAGTATACTTTCCTTTAAGAAACAAACTCTAAACGACCATTTACCTCAAAAAGCTATGCGCACTCGATCGGAAAAGACGCCCAATTCTTGCACTCCCTCCGCTACATACCCCAAGAAAACCCATACGACTCGTATGTACACCCCTACATCAAGGGCTGATGCCGTTCGCTTTGTATAATTCGAGAGCAATCGACATAATGGCAAGCGCGAGCTCTGCGTCTGTAATTATATCATTGTTCGAAATTACTCTACGGTGTGTGTGTACCACTACACCGTCGGGGGGTTCCAGCGCAAGGACGAGATGCACAAGGAGGTGTTATTAGGCTCTGACATTGATTGCACTGTCTTAAAGGTGCGCAGTCCGCATATGTGTATGTGTATGTGGCGTAGACGGGAGAGCCCAGGAGTAAGTGTGGGTATTGAAAGATGTTCGACGGTTTTTGAAGTATTTATGGGAAGGTTGGATTTCCGACACTTGTGAGCCTGTTGTTCTGCCGAGGAGTGTAAAAAGCGTATATGTTTTTCGTTCGGTGTACAGAGAATTGTAAACGTCGTTCTGTTTTGCCTCAACCGTTGATAACGATCACATCTAGTCCAATTAACGTTATTTTTTTAAAATCGCGCTTTCACACGTATGATAAGCCACACAGCAATTTAGAAAGAAAAATACGCTTTGTCTCGCGGACGTCACTCAGCCTTGCTTAAGTGAAATTAAAACACTCGCGCATTCGCACACCTCGCGCGGCATTTTAAATATTCAAAATGTTGCAGTTTCCCGCCAAATAACACCTCGCGTCATTTGCTCATTATACGCGTACGATAATTATTTGAAATTTTTCAGACCACGTCTTATACATGGATTTATAAAATCAAATGCGATATTAAATTTCGACGATTAAGTCCTCGCGCAGGTTAATTCCACGCAGATGTGCGAGTCGCCAAGTCGTCCGCGCTCACGAGCAATTACGAATTTTCGAGGTAGGCGCGACTTGGGCGGTCTCTCCTTGCTTATACGATGTGTATACGGTAAGTATCGCGTAGCAAGAGCCATCAAGCCTTTCTGTGCAGCTCACATGTGCATCAAACGTATTGGGCGCACGTGTATTAAGCGTCTATAGAGAATTTCTATTTTCACGTTTGCATGCATAATTTATTATTCGCGACAAACGGTCTTGTATATAATGATGTTCGATAGTCGTTCAAAGGAATATATACAATGTTGATAAATATAATCGTGTACGCACCTGTCTCGTAAAATTTCTATTTTTACGATAGTATCAAAAACAGTTTCAACAATTTAAAATTGATCCTTTCAAAACTTAATTTCCCTTGGATTCCGCCCTAATCAAATCTTTCACAAAACCGGACCACAATGAAAGAGAAGAAGAGTCTTACTTTATTCATAAACGTGAAAAATGGAATCCGCAATTGGAGAGTGAGTAGAAGCGCCGGGCGCTTCTGTTCGCGGACTCTTACATATTTGCCGTTGGTTTTATCTCCCGGATCACCCTTATACACAGCCGTCGTTTCTTTTGAAGCTCGTCTCAGTCTGTTACGGGTTATGAGAAGTCCTCCTGGGGTGGGAGAATCGAGGGGGCAGTTCTCTCCGCAGTTCTGGCAATACATTCGTTAGTCCCGTTTTTTTCCTTTCAGCGTCGAGTGTACGTGTGTGTCCACTACTTATGGCTCTTTTCTCCTTTTGTGCGTAGCCGTGGACGAGTCTCTGGGGTATTGCGAGATCAAACGGTTGCCGGTATTGTTTTGAATTTATTGGCTGAATTTATGAAACTTATATTTTCTAAATTCTTTCTCGAGTTATTGCGACGTTTAAAATGCATTTCGATGAATTAATAAATGCGAAAATTTCAGTATAAAACTCAGAATTTGCGCGAATAATAATTACCTTCAAAAATGCTTACGTACATGCCCACTATACCGCGCAATAATCCAGCAATAGTGAGCGTGCGACTTCAATTATAAAAGGCTCTATATCGCGCTATTAAAATTGCGCAAATCCGTAATGTCCTTCCAACGCACGGCGTACATATCCTTACCCAACAATCGTCGGCCGGCGCCGACGATTGTTGTAATTGATTTTTAATTGACTCGCTCGTCTTCCTTTGATTTAAATTGGAATGCCCGGGCAGTACGAGAATCCTTTTCTCTAATTGCTTGGTCCGGATCATCCACTTGATTTTTCGACTCGCGGCGAAATGGCATCCGAATCAGTTCCGAGAAGGAGAGAGATGATGCTCGCTCGCGCTGACTGAAAGAGTCGTTATGAATGTATTAATTTGTCGAGATTATACTTGTCTTTGTTGCTTTTATAATGCGCGCGCACGCACACCATCTTACGTAAGGATTGTAAGTATATGGGATGTTTATTTGCGAGTGGTTAATTAAGCGTGTTAGTGGGCGCTGTAATTTCCTGTTTGCGAATTTCGTCGGCGGAAGTAGAGCGAGAAAGAAAGAAGGTTACGCTCTTCTTTTTGTATAAATGTAGTTCGAGTGACTTGCAAACTCGAGTTAAATGTGTAATTTGAGCCGTGCGAGCCTTTTCCCCGATATGAACCAGCGCAGTGAATATTTTATTGCAATCATCATATGGGGGCTTTCAATTAAACTCGAAAATTATAAGCTTCATTTTTTGCCCCGAGAGGATTATATACATAGTTGCTTAGGCGGGACTTGATTCTGAGTTTAATTGTTCCTGAAGTCGAGCTGTGCATTACTTCTCGTTCCTGTATAGAGATATCTCTGGTATGATGTTCCCAGTCTGGCATCGCTTACAGTCATGTGTTGGGGCCATGTCAGCTGCCTTCATAGACGGGGGGATCGAGGGTGGTCAAGAAGACAAGAACTGGTGGGACAAGAAGATTGCGAGTGCACGTAGCGAGTGCCACTAGACCAAAAGACGAGAACAACGGGCGAGGAAGAAATACTATAAAAATGGTATAGGCAAGGAAATAGTAGATGCCCGCGGACGTGAAATGAAGGACGCTAAAAGGAGTCTTAAGAAGAGAATCCGCGAAAACAAACGACGGTACCTTAAGGAATTACAGGACGAGGTCGACCGTATAAAATAATAATGAAAAAGAATAAAAGAAGCTATGTGTCTTCACCAAAGTTTCCTAGGCAAATGGAAGAGCCAAGTGTCATCGAAAGAGTTGTGAATGAAGAGGCTATTCCACTGATCATGATTGAGGAATTGTTAGCCGCCTGCAGAAGGGAAGGAAACAACAAGGCCCCAGAGCCGGATGGCATTTCAAATATTGCATCGAAGCATGCCATTCATGCTCATCAAGAGGTCTTTGTAGACTTGTACAATACATGTCTAGAAGAGGGAACATTTCCCACAAACTGGAAGAAACAGCGTCTACTGCTTCTACCAAAAGGAATGAAACCACCCCAAGAGTCCACATTATACAGACCTCTCTGCATGCTGGATACCCCGGGCAAGATCCTGGAACGCATTATCTGCATCAGAATGGATTATTTTATACAAGGAAAAGGTGGATTCGCGGAACACCAATATGGCTTCAGAAAGAAGCGTTCAACCCTGGACGCAGTTAGTCTACTGATTGACACTGCACAAACAGCGATAGAGGAGAAAAGATGGAAGGGGGAATAAGAAATATTGCGCCATAGTTACATAGGATTACAAATGCATTCAATTTGGCCAGATGAAGTGAAATACACGAGGTATTCCGAAAGCAGGATGTGCCCTTATATATAAGAAGGATAATATCCGACTACTTGAAGGACAGAATCTTATTATATAACACTGAGAACGGTACTAAGACGTATAAAGTTACAAGAGGCGTCCCCCAAGGGTCAGTACTCAGCCCACGGACCTGGAACATTATGTACGACGGACTACTAAAGCTACTATAACCTGAAGGAGCAACAGTCGTGGAATTCACTTACGACATAGCGGTATTGGTAGTAGCGAAACATAAAGAAGAGGGGATAGATATAGCTACATAGTCAATTCGTATAATACACGAATAGCTAACAGAAACAGGTCTGGAATTAGCCAGGCAAAAAAAACATAAGTAATTCTCATTTCCAGTAGGAAGAAAATGGAGGAAATCACACTAACGTTGATGGATATGAGATCGTTTCTCAATCAACTATTAAATACTTTGGCATCACTGTCGATGCAAGACTAAGTTTTAAACAGCATCTGGAAGTTGTCAGTGTTAAAGCAGCAGAAGTTGGCACTGCTCTATCACGATTGAGGCCAAATGTAGGAGGGCCAACTCAGAAGCGTTGGTTACTCTAAGCTAGTGTAAACACATCGATTATGCTATACGGAGCCCCAGTATGGGCAGATGCGATGCGAGTGAAATCGTATGCACGAAAGTTGACTACCGTGTAAAGGCGAAGTGCACTAAGAGTGGCGGTCGCTTACTGTACGGTATCGGACAATGCTGCCTGCATTATAGCAGGCATGCCATGCCACCTATTAACCTTTTAGCGTTGAAAAAAAGGACGTAATTGAAGGCAGGAGACGATCAAATGACAAAAGCCAGAAAGAGATCTGGGATGCTGCAAGAAATAAGACGATGGCTGAATGGCAAACAAGAAGGGACGTTAGTGGTAAGGAGCGATGGACTTATCGCCTTATACCAAGGATAGAAGACTGGATTGAAAGAAGACATGGGGAAGTTAACTACTACCTCACGCAGTTTTTGACCGGGCTTGGATGTTTCCAGGCGTACCTGTATCAGTTCAAACTAGACGACCGTCCGAACTGCCTAATATGTTCGGATGCAACTGAGGATGTTGAGCACGTCTGTTGCAAGTGCTCACGATATCAGCAGGAGCGAGAAGAACTTGAAAGTTATCTTTAGACCAGAGTAACTCCTGAGTCTATTATGACGGTCATGCTGACTTTAGAGGATGGATGGTGCGCACTCAGCAACTATGCAACAGACATTCTTAAGAAAGTCAAAAAGGACGAAGAAGACAGAAGAAGACGAAGGGGCTGAGTATGTACGTATGTGTGTGCGACGCAGAAAGTGATGGCCGTAGGAAGGATGGGTTTAGTCGGTGTGAATCCGACACACGGCTGACATTGGGGATAGGGCTGTTCCGATGACCCGATAAACAAAGTCATGTCTTTCTAAGGTCAAGGTCTTTCTAAGATTTTTCCTAAAAGCTCTTTCTCCGAGAGAGAAAAAAAACACACAATTTTAACTCAATTAAAGCCTTTTTACTCCGAAATAGGAAACCCATTTTTTTAGTTTTAGACTTTTAGCTCAAAAACGAGTCGTTAAAATAGTTTAAAATTTTTACAGCAAATAGATTATATCGTTTGATGTAAGCGGGCTTGTTGGGGTGACCTGAAAAGGCCAAGCAGAGGGTGGCGCGTGCGCTAATCCGTTGCGCTGCGCGGTCGCTGGTGTCCGCAGAACTCGTTCTCTGGAGAGCGGAGTGGAGAAGGGCCTGATCTCTGTCAAGCAGAGTAGGCGGCAAGACGGCAGACAGGCGAAGAGGCCTGCTGAGGCTCCTTATCCTTGGCTTCTTCGTTTCCTAGAGAGCGGACACTGCTCGGACCTCTCTAGGTCGACTCTTGGATCGAGCCTGAACGAGGGAGGGCCGCCCAGTTTGTAAGAGGGGAGAGAGGGGGGAGACTCCGACGAGTCTTTTGTTTTTTGAGTTATTACAGGGCCTATCTCAAATAGGGATCGGTCCACTCAAAAATGACTGAGAGGCGCGGAGCGCTTTAGTCGGAGGTCGTGAGATCGACCGCCGCCGTAACCATGGGCTCCGATGGAGTCTTCTCCTCGGCCAAGGGTGCCTTACCTAGTGGGAGCGGCAGTGGGGCCTTAAGGATCTCGCTGGAGATGATCCTCGGCTTCCGGCGCTGTCCCTGCGGTCTGGGGGCGGTTGGCCTCCGCTTCGTCGGAGACGACTACCCTGCTGGCGGTTTCCTCTTTCTTGGAGAGATGCAAGCAGTCTTTTGAGGCGCTGGTTGCGCAGCCTGCTTAGCCGCTATCCTCCGACTGATGATCCGCAGCTTCGTCGGCGGAGCTACAGTTGCTGGTGCCCGGATGTTCCGGAGGATGTCCCGGAGGTCCGGATCAGTCGTAGGCTGTGCTGTATGTCTACCAGCTACAGATGTTCGGGCCACTCGGCTTTCAGCACGTCGGATGACGACTCCGGGGTGTTCGGCCTCGGCTGAGGCGCTAGAGTGGTGAGCAGCGGCAGATCCGTCTGAGCGTTCTGGTGTTGGCGCTCTGATGCTGGCTCGGTCTGGGTGGTAGCGTCTGCGGTAGGTGGCTTCTGATGCTGGCAGCACTCTAGAGCGAGCGCTCGGTTAGCCCTGGCGAGCAGCAAGTGCACCAAGTCGCACTCGGCCCGCAACTCCTGAAGGGCTTGGTGGTCCATCTTCGACATGCGTCGAATTAGCGCTGAAAATTGCTGATTGGGAAAGGAGTAAAGAAATACTAGGCTCCGTGCTACCACTTCAGACGCGGTCTGATGCGGGGACAGGATGCCTCGGCCTGGAATCCGGTCCGTTTATATGCTCTCCGAGGCGCCACTCCGTTTTGGGAAGTACGGCAACCACCTAGCGGCCGTGCGCGGGACTGGTAGTGTGGCGGGCGCGCTGTGGCGCTGCATCGCTGTTAGGCGGGTTGCGGATATCCAGGGGCTTGTGCGAGAGAGCCTGTGGGGGGTTATAACACGTTTTCTATTATTATAATTTTTTTCAAAACGTTTAAAAGATACGAATTTTTAAATAAAAAACACCTTTTTATTTAAAAATAAACACCAAAGTAGGCAATTTTATGCTCTTTCAGATACACTATTGTTGAATATATTGTATAAATCATTTCATAAAAAAAAGCAAAAATATTTTTCCAAAAATCAAAAAATAACTATAATATGTCCATAAAACGGTCAGAATCATAAAAAACAACTTAACCGTTTCAGGAGTCAGGTACAACATATACGTTCTATATGTAAAAATTTCTATTCGAATATTTGATTCGGACTCCGACAACCTCAATACAGTAAAAAGATTTTATAGTAAAAAAGTAACTGTAAAGTTTCAGAATAGGCCTGATCTGTTAGAAGTTATGTAGAAAACAAACATGATATAATGGCTAATAAGAGGTTTTACATGCAAATTTGACACTTATAACCTAGTACATTTCATATCTACCGATACGTATACCCAATGTATATATATATATATATAGTTCATTCTCTGACAAATCAGAGCAAGATTTTTCAATTTGTTTACAATATTTTTAAAAAATTCCGTGCGAGTGCTAAATTCAATCTGAATACATAGAAGTAAATATGCCTTAAAATTAACAAGATCCTATTTTTATTTCTCTAGAAATGTAAATGCAGACTGCAGCTACCTTCAACAACTAAGTTACCAGCGCATAATCCGTTTTTACCTCCATTAGCAATCAGTCAAATAATGTTAATAGCAAACCCTTATAAGGTAAGAATATGTTTTAACAAAATGAATAATAACATCTACAATTCTTTATGATGTAATTATTCTTTCAGGAAAAACTATCTTTGAAGTTTATGCTTAGCTATTCCATGGATGGTGAAACAATCACTGAAATGGGTGAAGTCGAACAGCTTCCACAAATGTAATACATCATGCTTTGAGTCACAATCATGATAATAAAAATGTATTTATCTGTTTCATCTGTTTATTATCATTTAAGACAACAAAAACTTTGTCTAGAAGTAACCGTGTCTGTCAGCTGCTAGCACCCAGCGGCTGGCAACAGTAGTAAGAAGGGTCATATAGCGTGACCGGCGTTATTGATTTTCCCCCTCCCCTCGGCTTTGGGGTCTAGGCCGGTATAGCGTACATCCCCCTCTATCTCGTTATCTCCCTCTCGGCCTGGGGGCTTGTTATGGTGTTGGTCATTATTGATTATTTCGAGGGGGACTGATAAGACGTACCTGTTGCCAAGTGGACATAATGGTACGGATATGTCCTTTTTAATAAACTAGTGACATTTTGCGTCTTTTGCGCGAGCAACTGTTTTCATATGTATGCTTTTTGAACATGCCTTAAGTTGTGAAATTATAATTTCTCAATTTAAACATATTTTTTCAATGAATATCAAATTAAAATTTATTAATTATATGTTAATTGTTTTATCATTTATTCAATTTGCTTTTATATCACAAATAACTTTGTCAAAAATGAAATCTATTTTAATTCTTAAATACTTTCTAGATTTTGTATTTTTGTGACTTTTTGAAAGCACGCCCATCAAATCTCGTTTTAGTCGGCTTCACTTTTTTCTCGCATCTCTTTTTTAAGAAGGGTTGTTGTGGAATGAATAAAGGAAAGGTGTGATCGTAAATAATAATAAAATGTATTTTTTAAAGAAAAAATTTGTTAAAAATTTTATTTATAAAAAAAAACATAGTATGCGCAAGACGTTATTTAACATAATTCCGTACATTATTTGGTATTAACTGTAAACCGTATTTTTTATTATTGTTAAAAAAACTTAAAAACTAATTTACATTTAATTGCTATATGTAATGCGTAGTAGATTTAGATAATAATTTTGTTAATTATTCTATGCCTTCTTTTGGTGGATAGACGAAACGCCTATCTGCCAAATTTTTTACCGCAATGGGCGTAAAGATTTTTTTCATATCTTCGCGTGTGATTAGCCCGTCGAATACGTTGTCGCTGAACGGCACCGTCCACAGCCTACTGGTCACGATTGTCTCCCAGCCATCGCTCTCGTAGCGCGCTGATTTGCGCCGCCATTCCACATGCATAACGTTTTCCTGCGCTGCTTTCCGAAACCACGAGCCAGAATATCTTGCGCAGCTGTAACATAAAACAAATATTTTTTATTAAATTATGTATAAAGAAAAAAAAATATTAAAAAAGGTTATGCTTACTATGCGGTACAGCATACTTGTAGCCTACAGAGGTCGTGCAACAATCTGTACGCCTCTATTCTCGTCACACGTGGTAGGTTTTTTTTATCAATACATCAGTCTGTTACGATGCGGATGCTATTGATAAATCTTGATGACGAAAGCGTCATCAAGGGTCGAGTGCAGATAGCAGCATTTTCATCTAATATTTTTCGCGCTAAGGCGAACATAAACATGTGACCTTTTCTTAAGCACGAGTCCGTTATTGCGGTGTTAATACACGCTACACTCCTGTTGATTGTCCGCTGGAGCGTTTGCACAAGTTCTAGTTTCTTGAAGGGCTCCAAGAATTCTAAACGGGACGTGTAAATCGCTTGTGTGCGATGGACACGGTCGGCGCGGTATGTTTGATCTGCGCCCGAAGATAGTCGTTCGTGATGGCGGAGCATTTTCTCGTGTACTCGCAGACTATCAGTGCGTTGTTTATGCATCAAACCTTCATCTATGCGCAGAATATCTTGAAATATCTGCAATTCTTGGGGCTGCTCCTGCTGTTGTTGCTTCGGCTGCTGTTGTTGCTCCTGCTGTTGCGTCTGCTGCTACTGCTGCTGTTGCTACTCTGCTTCACAATCAGTCGGTGGAATCAAGGCGAGTATTTCGGCAGTCATGAGGCCAAACATTTCTTCGTCATACGCTGCGAGATCGACGTCGACACTACCACTGTTGACTTCATTGATGACGGTACTAGCAGGTATCGCGGGCACGGATTCACGACACTCGTTAGCAGGTGACGATATATCCATGGGCTCACCCTCGGCTGGCACTTCGAATAATTCTTGGAACAAATTATCGCCAATTTGCTCAGACCATACATTAGAACTGCACTAGTGGGATCATTGCCGAACGCTGAACTGTCGCTGTCGGCGACTTCACTCGCGACGTTACTCGGAGAATTTTTCACTTCTTCGCACTGATCGCCTATCGCTTTGGTCAACACCCGTATCATATCCGGGTCGAAATACGCAGCACATATTTCACGCTCTGGCACATCACTAGTCGTAATAGTCGCAGCAGGTTCTGTTGCAGTCCTGGACTGCAATTCGTGCAGAATGGTGTCCAACTCTTCGATTAAACTGTTGTCGAAAGAGGCCATTTCTACTTTTTTTCTAAGCTTTGAACGTGGAACTACGTGTCGAACTATACGGTTTTTGACTGAATTTAGTTCTTTAAGACACCGTAGCAGAATAACTTTTTATCTCCGAGAAGCTGTGTGCTTTGGAAAAAAAAACGGTGGGTCTAAATAATATCGTCGTTATCCTGGCGAAGGGACATCTGTATATTTTTGTATACTCAAGGTGTGCGGCTGTTGAGGTGGTAATATGCTGTTTAAGCCCACGCTAGGATGTTCGTGTTTTCCGAAACATCTTTCACGGAATGTATACAAATGCCTTAACGAATGATTATCTATAGGGACCGGCATATGTACGTTACAACCGCATATCGATGGTGGACGACGTCCGCCGTGTATGAGTATACAAGAGGGTTGTGGCGCAATGGCGCTAGCATTGCAGCTGAATGAGTTCTGTATACGCGTGGCGATTTCGGCGGGGGTGTTACAGAAATCCGTTTTTATTTTAACCGTTTTCCCTATTAGACATAAAAGGCGAAGCACAACGAGAAGTGTGTGTCACTTTTCATGAGTGTTGTGCACGGAAAAGACCTCTTTCATTTACCGTTCATAATGGAAAACTCTACTGAAAATAAGTGTCGCGGTATTATTATACATGTAGTGGATTTGTTGCGATTAAGCGCAAATCATACTTAGCTGCTGTACTATTCGTGAAATTGCTCGCCTGTATCGCTTGATATTCCGTGGATTGGCTGTAAGCACAGCGGCCGAATTTATTTTACTACGTGATCTACATCAGATGGTTCCTTTGCAGTGTTTAATGACTAAATACGACGAATATGTTGGTAAGTACTCAACTTCGTAATATTATTTTTTTAAATCAACGCATTTCTTATAAAATATGTTTTACAGCGCGTGAAAATCTTCTAAGGGAAACACGCGATGACGACGATCATGGCGATGAAGAAGATAGGCAAATTTATACCGTTTTGTCGTCGAGTGATGACAGCGACGGCGACACTATACGTCGATGGGTACCATTGTGATCTGCAAAACGTAGATTGTCTTACGATTTGGACGATGACGACGGTGACGATGGCAGTGCTGGTACGAGTGTACCGCGATCACGCCAACGTGTATCGGGTCCATCAGCGCTTGTGCCATATACCGACGAGGACACAGCTACAAGTGCGTGTACAACCTCTGTTCCCGCAACAGAGCGTTTAAACGACGGTCATCAAGTCGAAATTTTGAGCGGATTTACGATACTTGAAAGTAGCGGAGAGGGTGACGCTGATTTCACGCCGTCGTCGCCTATAGGGCCTCCACAGGCGTGTTCGACCCCTCGTGCTGATAACGAGAATGACGAGTCGTGTTCGGAAGAAGATTTTTTTTCGTCTCCAGATGTCGAAGCTTCTAATCGGACTTTTATCGGACGATAATATCCGAGAGGTGATTTGGTACGTGTGATTCATCGTAATTATGCTGTGCCGAACGAAGCTGTGCAGTGTGCTATCGATGCACGATCAGTATCGGAAAGCAGTGACGAAGATGATGAACCTGCCAATAGCACAGCTACAGCAGCAGCAGCGGCAGCCTCTACAAACAATGCTCAGCGCGCAGCAATACAAAACTTTTACTCGCGGCCCGTCCCAGAGACCGAGCGTTCTTATCATCAGATCATCGATCGCGCCCGAATGACGTATCATCGGTACGATGAAAGAGATGCTTTTGACAATAGGATAAATGAGCGGAAGTTTAATCTTTATTTCTGATATTTTATAGTTTAGTAAATTTTTAATTTACATTTTTTTTGATTTTTGTTTTTTTTTAAAGAAAAGTTATAAGACGAGTCGAAAATGGCACCGAATCCATAGAGCGGTCTAACGCGCCAAATTTAGAGGTTTATATTGATCGTATATACAACGTGCGTAGAGCCCAAGAGTTGCGATGGTTGTATACACAGGCCGAAGACGAAAATTCTCCTCTGTATACGACGCCGGACATCGTAGATTTACTGGACCGTGTTCATGAAAGTTTTAATGGGCCGCCAGAAGAATGAATTCAAAAGAAAACATTTATTACTTCGCGCATGTGTGTTTTTAAAAATAAATAAAAATAATGGCTATATAAAATAATAGACTTGTTTTTTTTTTGTAAAACTATTATTGCAGCAGCCTGTAGTGCCTCGATATCGTCGGAGTTTCAAATGGAGAACCGTGTCGACGATTTCGACTCATCCGAAAGTGTCATAAATACTGCTGTAAACACGCCAACACAGATAGGCGGGGGATCAGAGGTACGTCGTCGGCCTCGTCGTCAAAGTAGCGATAATGACAGCTCTACCACCCGAAGTAGCAGCGGCAGCAGATATCGCAGCTGCAGCAGCAGCCGTAGCAGCAGCGGCACCCGTAGTAGCAGCAGCAGCAGCCGGAGTAGTAGTAGTGAGCGTAGTATACATAGCGACAGTAGTGTGCATCGTGAGGAAAGTGCGCATAGCGGTGACGAGCAACGTGTACACAGCGACAATGATAGCGTCGAGGGTAGCGTTAGAGAAAACGATAATAATATGGGAATTCAAGGTCCAGGTGTTCGATTTGCCATCATAGAAGAGCGTAATCACTATGTACGTAGATTTCGTGTAAATGGTGTGCGAATAATCATGCGTGTGTTAGAGACTATGCCTGAAAATTTTGATCCTATTTTGTGGCTTGAGTTAGTAATGCGCGATATTCACGTGTATTTAGTATCATTGGCGGGCAGTAGTGATTTGATAGGCGTTACGATAAATAGTGAAAATTTCGCGCACGGTTCAGCTGGTATTTCCCTAAGGCCAGTCGCAAATTTTTTCGTGGATGATTTATGGATGCTTGTCAGCGGAGTAACGCAGAGCATTACGTACGTGGAGGTGCCGCTTGGGGCTGGACGAAAGAAAAGTTTTGGCATAAATGTGTTGGGTCAACGGTCTTTAATTTCCATTATTCGAAACTCTGATAATTTGTGCTTGCCGCGAGCATTAGTTGTTGGTGAGGCTTTTGTTAACTTAAAAGAAGACGCGACTGACATGACGAAAAAGCACGGACTGTAATACGTGACAGTCGTCGCGCCTTAAAAAAGGAGCGCGCGTTAGAGTTAACTGCTGCAGCTGGCGTTACAATACCGCCGGCTGGGTGTGGGTTTTGCGAAATTCAAAAATTTCAATACTATTATGCGCGAAAGAATATAGCGACAGTCGTGTACGATAGTCAAACTTTTGGTTCTGGGGAGGCTCCTTTTGTCGACGGTCGCGTTATGTTATACAATCTTCTATCACCGAAAGTCGTTAATATTTGTCACGATGCAGCCGCGCATCATTTTGATACAATTTTGAATTTAACGGGTGCTGCTAAAAGTAAAATTTTTTGCGACCGTTGTAATAAAAATTATCAGTACGTTGATCGACACGTGTGTAATTCGATATGCCCGCGTTGTTTTGTTACACATAGTTGAAGCAAAGACGACATTCAGCTGATTAAGTGCAACAACTGCTTTAGAAGATTTTTCTGAAACAATTGTTTTCAGAATCATAAAACGGTGGGGTCGTATAAAAAGCGAAATAATAAAATTTGCGATTTGTTGAAAATATGTCAAACATGTCAGAAACGCGTACAAGTACATCGTGGAAAAGATCAATTTTTGTAAAATTTGTACGTCACGGCACTCTACAAACGCCGCGTCTTACATGCAGATTGTGCGCGCTCCAAAACTGCTAAAAGAATCTAAAAAGTACCTTTACTTGTTTTACGATTTTGAAACACAACAAGATACGCTGTATAAAATGCGAGCGGATACGCGTTTGCATACTCCAAATCTGTGCGTTGTTCAACATTTGTGTACGGACTGTCTGACACGCGCCGATGATATGAAAATACGCTGCGACACCTGCGGTATACGCGAACACATCTTTCGAGAAAACGCCATAAAGCATTTCATTGAATTATATGTTCGTGAAAAATTGGTGTTTGAGCGTATTATATGCATCGCGCATAATGCTAGTGGTTTCGATGTCCAGTTTATTTTGAAGAATTGAGCGAAGAGTGTGAAAATGTCAATCCTCGTGTCGTGCTCAATGGAAAAAATATCGTTCTGCTGCAATGTGACCGTACCAAATTTATTGACAGTCTAAATTATTTCCACATGCGCTTAAGTTTATTGCCCGAAACTTTTGGTCTGCCACCGTGCGCGAAAAAGGACTATTTCCCTCATTTGTTTAATATCCCCGAAAACGAAAATTACGTCGGCCCTCTACCCGATGAAAGATTTTACGCGCCAGATTCTATGTCTGTCAAAGAGCGACAAGCGTTCTACGCGTGGTATAACAACGAAACTCGGCGTGATTATGTTTTCGATTTTCAAAAAGAAATAGTAGAATACTGCCGTATGGATGTGGAGATTTTGCGACGCGCCTGTGTTGCTTTTCGAGAGATATTTCTGAACGTGGGTAAAATCTGCCCATTTGTTGAAGCAACTACTACAGCAAGTGTTTGCTCGCTTGTGTACAGAAAAAATGTCTTATGCGATAAGACTATAGGTATTATATACCTATAGTCCTATACCTGCTAGCGGTTATCGCTGGGGTGACAAACATTCTCAAAAATCTATAGAGTGGTTGGTTCAGTGCGAACGCGAGTGTGGTCGAGAAATCATTCACTCGGGGCGCGCTCGAGAGTTTCGATTACCCGAGGGTTTTCTAGTGGACGGATTTTTACCACCTTTAAATAGAGAGCATAAAGGCACAGTATACGAGTACGAGGGTTGTTACACGCACGGCTGCCCAAAATGTTGATTGATAAAGCGCGTGAGAAATCGCTGGCTTATGGTCGCACCTTTATCGCCGCATACGAAACGCATAACTTTAAATCCGCGAGGTGCATTTTTTGGAGGGCGAACAAAAAACATCCTACCTTTTTACAAAGTCAAAGACGGCGAGAAAATCAAATATACAGACATTTGTTCGCTGTACCCGTACATCTGTAAGCGTGGAAAATTCTCAATCGGTCATCCGCGTATTTTCGTAGGTGAAGAGTGTCGCGAATTGATTGGCGATGATTACAACAATCTTGACGGTGTCGAGGGCTTGGTCAAGTGCAGAGTTTTACCGCCGCGAAATTTGTATATGCCGCTGCTGCCTGTTAAAATGCACGGTCGCCTCCTCTTTGCACTATGTCACTCTTGTTGTGCCGAGGCGCGCACCGAAGATTGTCATCACGAGCAAATAGCGGATCGTAAGTTTACCGGTACTTGGGTGGTGGACGAGCTGCGCAAAGCCGTTGAGCTCGGTTATCGCATAAGCGAGATATACTTCATTTGGCAGTACGACACGACACGCTTCGATGGTACGAAAGGTGGGCTCTTTGCTCAGTATGTAAATCTATTTTTGAAGATAAAACAAGAAGCCTCCGGCTGGCCCAGCTGGTGTATCAACGAAAATGCGAAAGCGCGGTATTTAGCCGAGCGCGATGAAGGTATCGTTCTAGATCGTGAAAAAATTAAGATAAATCCTGGATTACGGGCTGTTGCCAAACTTTGTTTAAATAGCTTATAGGGTAAATTCGGTCAGCGCACAAATATGAAACAACACATATATGACCCGGCCGAATATGAGCCGCCAATAGGTAATCTCTTAGGTGCTATGACGGACGAGTTAAGAAGTTATGGCGAGGGTACGTACATAGAAACCACGATGTCTGCAGCGACGAAATTTTACGCTTTTCGGGCAATCACACCGGGCACCGGTGCCACTATAGAATGTTGAAAAGTCAAAAGTATACGTCTAAATTACAATAATTCTTTGACAATAATTTTGACAGCATAAAATCTCTTAATTGGCGATGAATTTGGTGAAAATGCCGACAAAAGCGACAACGACAATGACGACACCGTCAAGGACAAGCGTACAATTAAGGTACACTTTTCAACAATCAGGTGCACACTTACTCACGAGGTTGTGACTCGCGACGAGTTCAAAACTTGTAGCGTTGTTCTTAAAAAAAAAGACGATATGTGTCGAAAAACTGTTCTCTTCCTTTTGGTTATAAAAAATAACTAATCCATTGTAAAATATGTCTACATCTCAATAAATATGATTGAAAATAAAAGAAAAACCTTACCTTGATGTATTCTTATCTATACTGTAAAAGTAAAAAAATAAATATATTTACCATTATCCATTACTCCACAAATCAGCTTATTACCGCGGCGGCCGATCATCAGCTGATCACACCGCGTGTAGTAGGCTAGAGAGCAGCGGTCGCGTCGTTTCAGCTTATCTTGCGCCCGCCCGCCCGGGTAAACAGCTGATAACGAGGCACGCGATGAGCTGACTGTGACGTGCCTCGACCACGCCGCCACCGCGCAGCCGCCGCCGCCGCCGCGGGGATCGTCGACAATAAATCAGGTAGATGGTTGTTTGTTTTTGTCAGTAACAAAGATGGATATTCGCTGGAAGCATCCGTTCACATGCATCATATCAGGCCCAACGATGCGTGGAAAAACCGTATTCGTAAAACGGTTTCTCGCTAATCTGCCTGAAATGTGCAACGTGCGCTTTGATCGCGTCTTATTTTACTATGGCGAATGATAAGATACGTATAGGAACGAATTCAAAATACCCGGCAATTTGAATATAGAGTTTCGGGAAGGATTGCCACAGCCAAGCGACTATTCCAACGATAACGATAAGAAAAAATTGCTAATTTTAGACGACGATGTGTAATTCTTCTAACAGTGTAGTACTCGATTTATTTGTACGTGGCTGTCATCACAAAAACATATCCACTATATATCTATGTCAGAATCTTTTTTATAAAGGTGCAAATCAGTGTGATTCTCACATCGAATTAGATCGTTCTGTTCAAGAATACTCGCGACCGTGCGCAAATCCAGTACCTAGCGCGGCAAGTTTATCCGAAGACTCGAAATTTCTGCAAGAGGCCTACATGGATGCTTGTAGTCGCCTCCATAGCTATCTACTCTTGGATCTAAAACAGGATACGCCGGACGACTTTCGATTTCGAACATGTGTTTTTCCTGACGATCAGCTGCAATACGCGTACGTGCCTCGTCGTGGCAAATCGACTCGACGATAGATGCAGGGTGCGATACACAACATATTTAATGTGCCAATTGCAACGAGACTAAAGCAGTCTCTCTGTGATGATGGCCGCACGAACATCCTGCAATAGCAGCACCGATCCACGTATTGTTTGTGGTAAACATTTTTCAAAAAAACACGTTGCACTTTTGAAGGCCCTCTGTCACGCCAACGCAAAACAGCGCGATGCCTTGATACGGACCGCTGATAAACAGCTCATCAAGTGTATCTGCGAGTGCGCGCTCAACATCATACACGGAATAGTCGAGATCATGGAGTGCGAAAAACATCGTCTAAAAAGGCACAAACGCGTCTTGAGAAAATTGATCAAAGCACCAACCGCCGCTCGGGGTTAGGTAACAGCTACCGCCGCCGCCACCGCTGGTACTTGGAAACGTCGAAAATGCACTATAATTTAGAGCGGTGGTTTTTTCTTACCACTGCTTCTCGAACCGCTCATCAGCACGATTTTTTCAAAAATTTTACACTAACATGGAGCACGCCAGAAAAATGATTGTTGTACCGGAGACAATGGCCGAGCGTTTACAAAACACCGCCCAGCTTACGACTGTTCAGCAGCAGTAGCAGCAGAACGCGATACCAGCACCACCAACAACCGAGGGCAGTGTACAAACGCCTGGGGATAACTTATCACGACTAGACGCGGAAATGCATGAGATTCTTAATTCAAAAAAATTTATCAGTGAAGAAGAAAAGTGTAAAAACTACTTGCAAGCACTGCGACGATTTCTGTTCTTCAAGGAAAGCGAACAACTCGAAGAGCCTCACGATGAGAATCTTGCGACACAGCTGTCGGAAGAAACTATTATCGAAAGTGTGCCAAAAGTTCATCAGAAAAAAGCACGCTTGCTGCTTAAACACTGGCAGGCTAACGAGTCCGATCGGCTCAAATGGAACAACACGGGCGGCGTTATCATAGACGGTAGTCTCGTGCCTCAATCGAATATAGCAGACTTACTGAGCGATATATTGATAAAGCCAAAAAAAGATACCCAGTACGATCCGCCCGTTGGACAATTTCAATTTGCAATGTTTATCGCCAGCTCCGAAACGCCGAATGAATTCGTCGGGAATACGCACGTTTAAAAAATGCTTAGACAAATATCGGCTCGAATGAAGGTGGCGAAGCGCAAAAGTACGGATACAGTAGCCACGTCACCGCCGCCGAGTAAAGTCAGGCACGAGTCGCGGACGCCAAGACGATCGGCTCATGAAAAAAGATGGTTAAATCTGCCGGTATGAAGTTTGAGAAACAGTATTATGATCCCGGACACGAGGCTGGTTACGCCGGTTAACAAGGGTCGAAGACAAATCGTTTACGCTGCACAGCGGTATACTCGGCGGCACCCTGGACAACGTTATACTAGGACAGCTACCCAAAAGGATCACCCTGGGCTTTGTTAAAAATAAAGCCTTTAACGGCAATAGAAAGCTCAACCCTTTCAATTTTCAACACTTTAATATAAACTTTATTTCGCTCTACGTGGATGGCGTTCAAGTCCCCAGTAGGCCGTTGTAGCCACGCTTTACCGGTGACCATAAGCTATACGTAGACGCTTACCATACGTTTTTTTCCGGCACAGGTATACATTACCTAAACGAGGGTCTCGATATCGATCGTTACGGTTATCCCAACGGATTTTGCCTGTTTGCTTTCGATCTGACACCGGATTTGTCAGCGCATTTTACCAGCCATTGGAATCTCGTTTGGGGTCTCTACGCGTTGAGGTGCGTTTCGCCGAAGCTCTAACGGAAACGCTAAACTGCATTGTTTACGCAGAGTTTGACAACGTGCTCGAAGTCGACTCGAATAGACAAATTATAACGGACTTTAATTCCTAAAGTGGCTGGGTGGTGGGAGAGAGAAAAAAAAGGTATAAGAGTTCTGACGCTGTATATCGTCGACTTAGTTGATCGACGTCGGCAGCAGTAGCACCCGATACATTCACCATGGATTACGATTACGTGGTAGAACTTCAGGGCTTCAGGGACAAAGAAGACAAGTTTTTGCCCAAAGAAGTGGCTGTAGTTTCTCTGCAAGGATACGTCATTTCTCATTGGGTGATTTTGCCACCGCACGAATTTACCGAGTTACCCTGCTCCTTGAGAATCGCCAACGACTATGCAGCGGCGCGACATTTTGGCATACACTGGTTAGAGGGCGATATAACACTACGAAAATTATACTATCACCTGTATAACCTTGCTAGAACGGCTAAAAGAATATACGTCAAGGGCCTTGAGAAAGCACGATATGTCCAATCTATAACGACGCGCAACGTCGAGAATCTCGATGATTACACGACAGCTGGATTCGGTGAACTGCAGAGACGCTTTAAATGCCCGCAGGTCTGCAGCTACCATGGCTGTCAGGCAGACACCTATAAAAGATCGTACTGTGCACTCTTGAGAGCACACATACTCTGAAAGTGGATGCATTCACACGTGCCCAGTGAAATATTGGAAAAAATACAAGAGACTGGCACCGATGTGTTTTGTCAAGCTATTCAAAAGCCTATGTGGTCTCGAAGAGGTAACACGATGCAATTTCGAGGAAGGGACGTGGTGGACAAAATCGACAGCGACGAAGACACCTGCGGCAGCGACGACGACGAATACGCTAGTAACGACGCCGATTCATCTACAATAAAAAATGAATACGGCCGAGATTATGAGAGCCCTAGAAGGCTTAAAAGCCCGGACAATCGGGGTTTACGCTGCAGATCGGATACCGCGGGTGCTGATGACGCCAGCAGCAATAGTGTGTAACGCCGATGATCACACTAAACCAGGAACACACTGGGTAGCTATTTACATTGACAAAAATAGATTGGGCACGTATTTCGACAGTTATGGCCTGCCACCGGTATCAAGACATCATATAGAACGCCTACGTAAGAACTGTAAATATTTTCGCTGGAATACAAAAACTCTTCAAAGCATCGACTCGATTTGCTGCGGACAATACACTATTATGTTTTTATATCACACGTGTTACGGTACGAGACTCGGGACATTTTGCCGCTTATTCTCACAAGACCCTGGGCAAAACGATCCCCTTGTCGTCAAATTTTATAAAAAGATGCGCAATAAACTTAAATATAAAAAATGTAAGCGAGCGTCTACATTTGCCGATGAGCGCTCTCTAGGCTCAGGACCATGTAATCAAGCGTGTACCTCTAGATTAAGATGTGTGATGTATTTGTAATCTTGAATAAAGAAAAATATTAAACGTAATATAAATGTGTTCTCATTCTACCTACGCACATGTATTCCTTTATTAATCAGTAACGAATTTTTCTTTTCTAAACAGACGGATGTCGTCCGTCGTACTTTTCACTGATGAAAGATTTATTTTTTATTTTTAACGGCCAGTTTGTAACGTCCTTACGCCGTATTTTCAACAACCGTATAACTGTTGGACTACGAAAGGGTAGTGGGGAAAATTGTATTAAAGAGACGACGGCGGTCGCGAGATTTCATATTAGGATCGCGACTCTCTGACTGTGCGCTTGTACTATAACAACTTTTTTTTACAAGTGAGATAGTACCTTGACATTTTTTTGTGCTTCACCATGGCGAACTGTCAAACACCGGGCAAACGTAGTCGTAAAGGGTCCGACTGCTGAATTTCCAAATCTACTGCTGTCGACGACCTACGCGCTCAACAAATCCAACTCAAAGAGAGTCTGCATCGGCCTGGAGTACAGTGATGGGTACTATCATCAAGTTATTAAACTCATAAGTAACGGGCCAATGTACTAAAATATAACTCTTGACGAAAACAGCTGGACCCTTTTAAAAGATCAGTTTGACGCTATAACAGCTTATTTGAACAATTCTTATTCGTTTTATCAGGAATTTGGACACCCGGTTAAGATCTATCTTACAAATCGCGACTTAAACTTTTCAACCGCGTACGGCATCAAGTCAATCACAATCGACGAAAGGCCTAAAAACACACAGACAAGCGAAGAAGGCGAAGAAGGAGAAATCGCTCAGCCGGTTTGTAAAAGAATGAAAACATCCAGCCCACCGGGTATAGTAATGTAACACCCAATATTTGAAGGACTCCGTCTACATAATTCACTAGTCGATCAACGTTTGGATGCTTTGAAAACTCTAGTCGGTAAGGTAAACCATACCTACGACTACGTTCTCGAATATTTGAAGACTGCTCTGGAAGCCGAAGAACCACAAAACATTAAGAACATTTTGACAGATGTCAAGAAATTTAAACAGTTTTATTCGAGACATAACATCGCTATAGAAGGCTTTGTACTGGATAAAATGGTCTACGATAACAACAACAATTTTAAAGAGCAATATTTGAGAATTGTATTATCCGAAATCCTGGTGTCCGGTTTACCGTTCATCGCAAAAGATGTACTAAATTATGTAAAATTTGCCTAAAACTTTAACCTCTTGCGTACACCATGTATATACTTTCTTGAATAAACTTTTAATACATTTAAAAAAAAAACATTTTATTATTATTCACCATCACATCTTTCCTTATTTATACCGCAACAATTATTAATGCTCCTTATTCGGCAATCAGCCAATGCGCAAGATGGGTGTATGCGCAGGAAAATTAGCGTTAGCGCGCTCGAATGACAGTGGGGTAAAGAAAGACTGTTATAGAGAGTGTTATAAAAAACGACACACTAAACTAGAAACTTTTCGTAGAACCAACAGAACAGATAATTTAAACGAGAAAATCGTCTTTGACAATAAATGTTTACCTATCTGCAGATCGTAACGTTTTTCCCTCTCTTTCCAACTATTATTTTACCGTTATAAATAGCGCCCGATAAGCGTCGCGTCTCACTTGGAGACGACTAGGCAACCAAGATGGGTCAGGAGCACAGCGCAAAAAAGACCGGCTATAAGCCACTCATCGATGATAAGAAAAACCAATAGAAGGAAGAAAAAATGCCTTTAAATCAATTACAGAACAATACTCTACAAATACCGGATCTATACCCGAAAAAAAGGCTTATACAAAATTATAATTTATATTTCATAGAAACCTTCGGCCCTTTTCAGGGCCACAAAAACATCCATACGTATAGAACAAACGCACACACGTGAAAGTGGAGAGCGCAAATATAGCGCTTCTACACCATGTCAGCCTTAAATAAGGACATATCTGTTTCATTATTTAATGTCCACTTAGCAACAGCTACACCTTATCTGCCCCTCGAAAAATCGAAAATGCCCTACACCATAACAGGCCCCCAGGCCGAGAGGGAGATAACGAGACAGAGGGGGATGTACGCTATACCGGCCTAGACCCCAAAGCCGAGGGGAGGGGGAAAATCAATAACGCCGGTCTCGCTATATGTCCCTTCTTACTACTGGCAACATACGCAAGAGCAAATAAACATTGCAGCGGTGCGAGGCAAGTAGTGACGATACTCATGATATGCAAGTCAAACTCGAACTTTTTTCTTTTTCATAGTAAAGTAAGTGAAGGATGATAAAAATCTAGCTTATTATTGCCAACTTTTTACACATATCTAACGAAGACATTGTTTTTTTTTTGTTTCGTAACAGTGATATGTTACTGCGATTACACGTCGTTTCTCTAAAAGATACTGATTGATTTTATTCAAATTCATATTAAATTATTTAAATATAGCTACATCATTTAAGAGCTTACAAATACATAAAAATAAAACCGCTGCAGATCTTTGGCACGTAGCTTCCTTCAACAAAATTTATAGTCCCAACAGATAAAATATTGTTCAAATATACAGTATATTAATAATTTTTAAAATACTTTCAACCTTAATTATTTTACTAAAGGAGCACCCGTCACAATATCAAATCATATAATTTTCATGGAAAAATTTAAACCTAAATATTGTGAAAACTATAGAGTTCTCATAATCTCATAAAATCATGAATTTTCTTGAAACATTTTGAACTTTGGTTAGCGAGTTATAAGGTTTAATAAAAATAGTAATTTTCAGTTATACAGGATATACAGGGTGAGAGACAAAGAATTCGAATCTTAATATCTTTTTAACTAAACCGCTACATAAGTTGCAAAAAGAACTTACCCAAGGTGATTAATAGATCGATATTTTTCCAGAATTTCAACCTAATTAAATCCTTTGTACTCTCGTAATCGTACGACATAGAAAACCAATTTATTTTAGTTTTCTATTTTTAGCTTGAAGACTAGCCATCAAAATGATTTTACATTATTACAGCAAATAGATATTATCGTTTGTTATTGTCAAAAATTTTTTTGAAACGTTTAACAATTTAGTTTTAGAGATATTAATTTTTTTTAAACAAAATTTTTTTCCAAAAATCGAAAAATAGCTATAATATGGCCATAAAATAGTCAGAATCATAAAACAAAAATTTTCCCGAATTCAGAACTAGAAAACATATATGCATGTCAAATTTTATTACGATTGGTCGCGTGGTTCCAGAATCATAACGGTATACGTACATACACACACTCACACACACGCAGCCATCTGCAAGGAAATTTTCTAAAAACCCATGATGCGAACTCTAAACACCTTCAAATGCGTTTCTACGACGTTATAACGAAATTGAAAATACCATTACAAAGCTTCCTCTAGGAGGAAGCAAAATTTATAGTTTACACTCTACTAAAAAAAGCTTCAGTGAAAATCCGATAATTTCCAGGTGATTTTCAAGAAAAAAAATGTGCCAATTTCGTATTTGATTACTAGATAATTTTCAGGTGAAAAGCATGTAACCTCTTATTTTAAAAACCCAATTTTTTCGCATTTGATTAGCAGATGATTTTTAGATGAAAATCATGTAAACTTTTATTACTTTAAAATATTATGTTTTGGATTAATATTTGCTGTAATTGAATAAACTTTTTAAACATTATTATTATCATTATTTTAATGGTTATAATGCTAGATTGTTCGCGTTTACTATTTCGAAATAATTATTCAAAAAAACTGTTGATATTTAGTGATAAATTTTATCGTTCGCGAAGATTAATTGAATCTTTTTGAATATTATTTATATTATTTTTTATATATTTTTAATATTGTAAATTGCTGATTTTAATAACTTTTAAATAAGTGTACAATAATAATAAAAATTTTAATTAATAGAGAGACAAAAACAGTATTCGGAAGTTTATTTGTGGTTAGGAGTACTAAATAAGTATTTGGTAAATTTGTATGATTTTTATTACAAAATACATTTCATCTATATACAATGCTCTTTTGATATTAGTAATGTAACATATTTGATAATGACAATATGTATATATTTCGAAGAACTTCCATTAAAATACAAATACTTTTAATATCTGTAGTATCTATAACAGTAGGATTCTCTTCAATTTCAATTTACAAATAGTCAACGCACTTGTACAAATTAATAAAATATTGTTGACCAAAGACATGTGTTGTAAAGATTTTGGTCTACTAACACCAGATGGTTGACTATAGTACATTACATAACTAGGGGCGGAAGTTGACTTTTTCAAGCGAGGATGATGATTGAGCACGAGTGGGAGTCGAGGGCGCCACAGTGCCCGAGACCGACACGAGTGTTTAAGGTAGTTCAGGATCCCCAGTCGTGCTCAACCTATTAGTTCTATAACATATGGCGAAGCCCGTGAGCGGTCTATAGTTTCAGTTGGCCCCCACTGGCACACTACATGCGTGAAAGCATATCCGTGTCGTGCCTGTGTGCACCAACACAGACATGCGCAGCAAAGCGTAACAAGCTGGCAACGCCGCATTTTTGACCTAACCTTCTAGAAGACTGTAAGCTGTATTCTGTACTGCAGCAGGAAAAATGAATAAGTCGCGATACCGAGATGAAAAAGGACGTTTTTGGAGAAAAAAAAGAGATGACAAAAAGAAAAAAGCCATGTCAGAAGCCAGAAAAAAGTTATTGATCAGTGCTACTAAAGAAGATATCAGTGAAGAAATAAAATTCGAAGGATGTCGGATAGTTAACCTCAAAGAGTTCGCAAAAAACTTGAAGTGCAAAGAATGTAAAAAGCTATTAGATTTAGAGCACAGTATTGATGAGATACGAAATGGATTGATGAGTAAATTTAGAATTATCTGTGATAATTGCCACTTACGAAATGATGTGTTGACAAGTCGAGAATATACTCACGAAGGCAAAATTTATTCTGTCATGAATACAACAGCTGTACTTGATAAGTACTACAATGATTTTTGTAAAAATACATAATAAACATTTCATACTGTAGAATTTTATTCAGTATTGAACGTATGCATTAACATTTACTGCAATTTGACAGGAACCATTCACTCTGGACAAGGTCATACGTCCTTGCAAAAATTATTCTCCTGCATGGATATCCCTACGATATCTGAAAAAATCTATAAAATATATGAGAAAGAAGTTGGGCATGCAGTTGAAGAAGCCGCAAAGGAAAGTTGTAGACGAGCAGCCCAAGAGGAAAGGACTTTATTGTACAAAATGTTGAAAAGCTGTGTGATTTATTGTAAGCATAGTGCAGATATATAATTATATCATAACAACAAAAATTTTATTCAAGCATAGATCATTTATTGAAGAATGATTTCTCTCAACAATTACAACAAACATTTTCTTCAAATATAACAAAAAGTTTCATCGAACAAAGCAATATTCACAGTTCAATCTCTTCGAACACTGCAAAAGGTTTCATCGAAGTACTCCACTTGAATGTATACTCAATCCTTTTGAAATAGTACAACAGCTTTTATCGAACAAAGTTAAAATGAGTGATGAAAGTTATAATATACGCAGAGATATTGTTGGCATTATTCAATGAAAACTTTTGCATTATTTGAAGAGAGTTGACTATAAATTCATGTTGGCATGCTCCGATGATTTTTGTCATCATACTGATTTTTTTAGATTTGATAATAAGTTTGTATAAGATTGTAAACTATGAATAATTATGAAAATGTGTAACAAATGGCTATCGATTACATAATATGATTATCTGTTTATTCGCATTATTTTTATGCACAATATAGGTTGCCATTGTAATTGTGTATATGAACTTGTAATTATTTATACTTATTATCGTGATGATTTTATACTATACAGATTTACTCTCATAATGGATTTATGCTGGACTGATTTTTTAAAAATAAAGTTTATGTATTATTTTTACAGGCCTCAAGAGATTGTTAAGGATTGATACCCTCATATACACACCCTTCGCATGTCATTGACTACATCCAGTAATTCGTCCATCCGAAATCCAAACGACCTTTCCACTTCATTTGATAAAAATGTTTCAGACATAATTAATATAATAGTGTCTTATGATATAGGTTGGAGTAAGAGAGGAAATGGCAGATCGTATGATAGCCTAAATGGTTATGGAACTATTATAGGCTTCCTAAGTGGAAAAATTTTAGATTATACGACACGCAATCGTAAATGCGCTAAACGTAACTTAGGGCAATCTAAAGACGAACATGATTGTCGCCAAAATTTTACTGGTAGCGCGAAGGCTATGGAAGCAGATGCAGGTGAATTTCTAATCAACCGGAGTAGTATTCTCAAGGAAACAAACTTGCGAGTTAGAGTAATGATTGGCGATGATGACAGTAGTACGATTGCTTCAATTAGGAAAAATAATTCTGAAACTATTCATAAGTTATCAGATAAAAACCATTTAGTTAAGAATTTTGGAAAAGATTTGTATAGTTTAGCAAATACTTATAAGGAGCTAAAACGACAAAATGTGATAAAGCATGTAAAGAAATGTTTTTCTTATGCCATTGCTCAAAACAAATCAAAAACTATTGAACTAGCAAATAGTCTTCGTAGTATTTCAGAGCATTTGTATGGTCGTCACGAAAATTGTGGTGATTGGTGCAAGCGCAAAGACACCTCACAATTTCAAACTGTGAACAGACGAAAATTTATACTGCAAATTGAAAGAGCTTTTCGAGAAATATGCTAAAAATGCAGGTAAATTTTCTTTTTCGGCATCTAGTCAAGCCAACGAAGCCGTAAATAATATAATAGCTCATAAGGCGCCTAAAAATATTTGCTACAGCAGAAGCAGTTCTGCAGATATAAGGGTTTGTTCAGTTCGTTTTATTCGTTCAAGTAGTGTAGGTGTAAATTTAGGCTTTTTGAATTTCGCGCTGCTGCTCGCTCTCCGTTGCGACGTTGAGAGCGCGCGCGCATGCGTCGAGTTGCGCGCCGCCGGCCCCGCTTGCGAGCGCGCGAAGGGCCCGCGCGCGCGGATTTCTGTTCGGACTGCCTAGCGCTTCGCACGTTTGGCTTCCTTACGCTTCTCGATTTTTTTTTGTCTTCTGACGGTGAGCCAGTGACTTGTTCTTCTCAGAGCTATCACTGTTCACCTCATTCTGCGCCGTGTTGGTAGTGTTTAGCGGAAAATTCGCGATCGCGTCGTTCGCGTGTCTGTATTTGTGCGAGTGTGTGAGTGTGCCTCGAGGCGATAGTCTTAAGGTTTGTTGGCGAAGGTGTCCACGTGTTGTACGTGACTCCTTCGGGGCGAGCGAACAGCGGCAACACCCCTTGTTGCCCTCGTGCCAAGCGTCTGGCTCCCCGAGACGTCGGGGCGCGCTTGGTGCACGGTTGCGGACCATCCTTTCGCTCCCCAGGCCCGGCTTCCAGACCTCCAGGCCAGGACGGAAGCAGCGGCGGACTACGACGAGGCCTGCTCAACGCCCTCTTCAGCGGCGGTTTTTGCGTTCGTCTTTGCGGTAAGAGAGCTCTCTCTGCGTGCGGAAAAGGTACCTCGCGTCTTTGCGTTTGCGTGCGTTCTTTCACTTGAGTTTTTTCTCTTTTAGAGTCACTGTTCTCTTTCTTTTATTTGTATAGTTTCCCTTTCCTTATTTTCAATAAAGCTTACACTTGCTGAGGCTTTTCCCTCTAAACCGTGAGGGTTTTTACGCCAAAGCAAGTGCTTTTTGTGTACCGCGAAATCGTGTGTATTAATTAAAAAGAACCCTTCACTCACTCAACCCTTTCCTTTTGTTGGAACTCACTCTGAGTTCTTTCACTCGTTCCAAGATTAATATTCATGGTGCCCCGGGTGAGGAGTGAGTGATTGGTTTTTTCGTGCGTTTTTCTTTGTTCTATCGGGCATAATCGTGTGATAAACGTAGTGTATAAAATCTGTACACAAACGCGTTCACACTGTAACGACTTTTTCCAGTAGCATATTATATTTCTGTTGAAGTTCCAAGTATTGTTTTTCTCAGCCTCAGTGTGAACGTTTTGTATAGCGCCGCGCGCTCTTGTTTACATACTCGGCCGGTCGAGCGCTCTCGGAAGCGAGGCCTTGCGCCGCGCGCGTGTGTTGACGTTTGCGGATTAGGGAGCGGCGACTTCTTACTTGTTAGACACACTGTGGTTGTGTCCGCGGATTAGCGGCGTGCGTGCACGACACTTATTTTCTTTAAGTTTGCGTTACGTATAGGGAGACTTTGCGAGCATCATGGCTCCTATTGCGCTGAAGAAGCTGACTGCGTTACAGACGGCTCGAGAAGCCGAAATTGAGAGCATTCGTACACGCCTGCTTGCTAAGCAGCGTGACTCGCTTAATAAAAGCATGGTCCAGGCGCGACTTGATGCTGTTAAGCAGATTTGGGTGGAGACTAGGAAGACGCATTCTGAAATTGTTGTTAGGGACGATGCAGAGACAGATGCGTATATTGCAGATCAATGGTTCGATCGCATTCAGGGTGTTTACGAATCGGCTCTTGACGAGATCCTAACACTGCTTGCTTTATTCGACAAGCCTGATGCTGATGATAGCGCTAGTATGGGGGAGTCGGACTCAGATCCTGAGGTTGTCAAGCTTCCGAAAATTAGTTTACCTACGTTCTCAGGTAAAGACGAGGACTGGGCTAGTTTTAGCGATCTTTTCACTTCTCTCGTGCATAGTCGTTCTGGCATTTCTGACGTCACGAAACTGCAGTATCTCAAGTTATGCTTGACTGGTGTGGCTGCAGAGCTGATCAAGGACGTGATGACAACCAATGCGAATTATGCGAGCACTTGGCAGACGCTTAAGGATCGTTATAGTAATCCTAGGTTGACGATCAATAAACTCTTGACTTCGTTTTTAGAAATTCCGCAGATGAAGAAGGAATCGGCTGCTGAAATGCGTGCGTTCGCTGATGAGGCCAAGCGGATCGTTCGAGCTTTGACAAATTTGAAACTTCCAGTTGATCATTGGGATATTTGGTTTGTTTTCTTGTTGTCCGATCGCCTGGATCCGGAGTCTCGGAAGCTGTGGGAGGCTGAGCTGAGTGAGAAGGACCAGGAGTACGTGCCGGAGGCGGACGAGCCGGAGCGTGATATCAACAGCGCTCTTCCTAAGTTTTCAGATTTGCTTAAGTTCCTTGAAAGAAGAGCTCAAGCTCTTAAGATGTACCCTTCGGAGCGCAAGGCGGAGAAGAGACCAGCTTCTACGCCAACATCAGGACCTCAGCCTCGGAAGGTTTTCCACGCTAGATCCTCTCGTTTGTCTGGAAATTCTAATTGCGCCCTTTGTAACGGCACGCATCCTCTCTCGAAATGCTTCAAGCTGAAAGACAAGAATCCACACGAGCGGTTGGCAACGGTCAAGCAGTTGCAGCGTTGCTTTAATTGCCTCGGATCTCACAGAGCCAACGCTTGTAATTCTTCGGGACGTTGTTCTACTTGTCAGGGTAAACATCACACCCTCTTGCATCTTAAATTCCAGGGAAACTCGCAAGCTGGGCACCAGAACACCGATAATTCTCAGGCGGGCGGCTCTGGCTCGAAATCTGTCGTGAGTTTGCATGCAGCGGGCGTCACGTTTCCGAAGCGGAGAATCGTTCTGGCTACAGCAAAGGTGCAGATTATAGGTCCAAGAGGAGACCGCACCCTTGTACGAGCACTCTTGGATCAAGGGTCGGAGGCTTCATTCGTTTCGGAGTCGATTGTCCAGCTGTTAGGGCTCCGAAAGGAGCATACTTGCGTACCATTGACAGGGCTTGGCGCTAGTGCAGCGGGCACTGCGCGCTCGAGAACTCAGCTCGTTCTAAAATCCAGGGTCGACACAAGCTTCCAGATTACGACAGAGGCGCTCATTCTTCCTCGTCTAACGTCACAGCTCCCAGTCGACAGCATTGAAGATCTCGATCTCATGCAGTTTGCAGGGCTCACTCTCGCAGATCCGGAGTTTTTCCTATCGAATAAGGTCGATGTGATTCTCGGTGCTGACGTCTACGGGCAGTTGCTCCGATCGGGATTGAGACGCTTTCCTTCATCGCAGCTTGTCGCTCAGGATACGGCCTTTGGTTGGATAATGTCCGGAGTTTTACCGGCGAAGGATTCACGGCGGGCGGAGTCGCATACTTCCACACCGTTGCAGGTATTGCATTGCGCTTCAATGCAGGAGCTGGACCAATTGCTGCAGAGGTTCTGGGCTTTCGACGAGCTTCCTTCGTCGTTTTCTAAGTTGAAACCGGAGGACGAAGCCTGCGAAAAACTATTCAAGGAGACTCACACCAGGGATTCGCAGGGGCGGTACGAGGTTCGTCTCCCGTTGAAATCTCAATTACCTTCGGTTGCAGGTGAGACAAGGCAAATGGCTCTTGGATCACTCCAGTCGTTGCATCGTCGCTTTGCTCGAGATCCCAAGGTCGCTCATACGTATCGAGAATTTCTGAAGGAGTACGAGGACCTAGGGCACATGGTTCGAGTTCCAGAGTCGGAGATTCGGCGTGAAGGTGCGTGGTACTTGCCGCATCACCCAGTAGTGCTGTATTTATTGTTGAAAATGAAGATTAGGGTCGTTTTTGACGCCTCTCGACGCACTCGGGATGGTTGGTTTCGTAACCATTTCTTGTTTACAGGTGCTCCTCTTCAAAGTGACCTCGCGTTGATTTTGCTTAATTGGCGTCGATATTTATTTGTGTTTACAGCTGATATAGTTAAGATGTTTAGGCAGATCAAAGTGCAGCGCGAGTATCAAGACTTTCAGAGGATCGTTTGGGCTCCTACGGCTGATTCACCTCCTGTCGATTATCGCTTAACGACAGTCACTTATGGGACGGCTTGTGCTCCGTTTTTAGCTATTCGCACGCTGCAATAATTAGTAGAAGACGAGGGCGCTCGATTTCCTCTCGGTGCTGAATGCCTCAAATCTGAGACATATGTGGATGATACTTTCGCTGGATCGGACGAGCTTTCGACTGCGGTGCAGAAAAGGGTCGAGCTTACTAAGCTCTTAGGCTCGGCAGGTATTTATCTTGACAAATGGGCTGTTAACCATCCAGAGCTGCTTCCTCCACAGACAGGACAGGGTCCGGCAAAGGAGATCGATATGGATGAATCAGTCAAAACACTCGGCGTTCACTGGAATCCTG
Source organism: Nasonia vitripennis (assembly GCF_009193385.2). Taxonomy (NCBI): domain Eukaryota; kingdom Metazoa; phylum Arthropoda; class Insecta; order Hymenoptera; family Pteromalidae; genus Nasonia; species Nasonia vitripennis. The sequence goes on along the minus strand of NW_022279616.1, from coordinate 908,255 downwards.
CTCAGGACAAGTTTGGTTTCTCCGTTTCAGATATCACCGAGCTGTCGAAGGCTTCGACTAAGCGCTCCATTCTCTCCAATATAGCTCGTTTGTTTGATCCACTCGGGTGGCTTTCGCCAGTTACAGTAACTGCGAAAGTCTTGATGCAAGACTTGTGGATCCAGAAGTGCGACTGGGACACGCCTTTGCCAGAGGATTTTCGTGAGCGATGGTATGCTTATTGCAAATCGTTGTCTGAGCTGCCGTCCTTGTCAATCGATAGGTGGTTAGGCGTCACTTCCACTCGTTCGTACCAGCTACACGGTTTCTCGGACGCTTCTTCTCGAGCTTATGCTGCTGCTGTATATCTGCGAGTCGACAAGGGAGACGGCACATTCAGTGTGTCTCTTCTAGCTGCCAAGACGAAGGTTTCTCCGGTAAAGACGGTCAGTATTCCTAACTTAGAGCTCTGCGGGGCTGCGCTTCTCGTTAAGCTCCTTTGCCACGTTAGGAAACTCGATTTTCTCAGTGCGACTCCGGTTTTTGCTTGGTCTGACAGTCAGATTGTACTCACATGGCTTCGAAAGCATCCTTGTCATTGGAAGACCTTCGTTGCAAATAGGGTGTCGTACATTCAAACCGAGTTGCCGTCTGCAACATGGGCTCACGTACCTACTAAGGAGAATCCAGCGGATTTGGCAACTCGAGGTTCTGGACCAGCGGAGCTAGCAGGGACTACTCTGTGGTGGCAGGGACCTAGCTGGCTTTCACAAGCTCCGAACGAGTGGCCACAGCCAGCAGAGACTCGGCGAGCGCTCCACACGAAGAAGGTGCCATCGGAACCGGAGCTGTTGACCAGATTTTCTTCGTTGTCCCGCTTAATTCGGGTCGTTGCGTTTGCTAGACGTCCTATTCTTAATCATCGTAGGCAAAAAGAGGCTCAAGAACCGCTTCCTGAATTTCTCACGCTGTCAGAGTTGGCAGAAGCTCGCAGCATTGTTATTCGTTTATCGCAGGCGAGCAGTTTTGCAGTCGAGATCGAAGCGTTGAAGGCTGGAGGGAGATTGCCGAAAGGCAATCGGCTCAGTAAATTAAACCCTTTTATTGGCAAGGACAATATTTTGAGAGTAGGAGGTCGACTGTCTCACTCCAGTCTGTCCTTCGATCGCAAGCATCCACCGATTTTGTCGCAGGATTCAGCTCTCAGTCGCTTGTTCGTGTATTCTGCTCATCGACTTTGCTTGCATGGTGGACCTACTTTGACTTCTAGCGTTCTGATGCAGCAAGTCTGGATTGTGGGCAGGAAGCAGTTAGTCAAGTCCATGATTCACAAGTGTGTGACGTGTCAGCGGGTCAAACCTCAATCAGCACAGCAGTTAATGGGAGATCTCCCCGCCGATCGAGTGCATGCTAGTAGGCCGTTTTTGATTTCAGGTTTAGACTACGCTGGTCCCATTCAGGTTCGCACAACTAAGGGTCGTTAGATTTTTCCGTTCGATCAACAAAAGTCTGTTACAAATTTTCGAAATTGTTAAATAATTGTCCATTGCATTAAACGACATATATCTTATTGATGTAGCAAAAGATAATATTGAAAGTATACACATTGCTTCTTTTAAGCTCTTTATTTTTTTTCTTATAATTATTATTGTACATAGTAGTGATAATAATAATAATAATACATAGAATAAATACAATGATGTACTTAAACGCTTTTGCTTTATTCTTTGATTTACTACAACCTATGATTCATGTATTAATAATAAAAAAAAATAATAATATTTAACTTACATGCCAGATAATTTAAGGGACACACCACCTTTGAAATTAAAATCAAAATTTTTCATTAAAAATTTATAAATACTTATATAAATGAACCAAATTTGTATTACTATTCTTAGACATAATTACCTTTATTTTGATGGTTTTAGACCTTCTATATACCTCTATAATACCTACGTATAGTAGGGAGTCCATAATTCACTTACCGTAAGATTCAAAAGGAACGAATGGCCCAAATGAGCTCAAACTCTAGGATATTGTTTAAAAGTAGATTAGTTATGGTATGAATGAGGGGATTTGGTTTAAATTTCATAGAAAAAAAGTTACATGATAGTTATGTTAAAATTAATCAAAAATTGATAAAAAAATCAGTAATATGTTTATCAAACTTTTTCTGCATGAAGATTACTATGTGAAGAGTGTATATTGTGCTTCTTCATACGTTTTTGAAAAATCGAATTGTAAAATTCTTTTCCTTGGTCAGTTTGTAGATTCTTCGGTACTCGTCCTTCTTTCAGTATTGACTTCATAGCTGTAGTAACATCATTACCATTCTTTAACTTGACTGGGATGGCCCATGTATACTTTGAAAATATATCTGTTACAGTGAGTAAGTAATGAAAACCTTTGTTCTCTTTAGAATATGGTATCATTTCTACAAGATCAGCTTGCCAAGTCTCGTGTATTCCACGTATGTCATATTTTCTTCTCTAGTATCGCCGACATGCTGGCTTGTGCAGCTCTTCAGCTACTCTTTGACGTTCAATCTTCGTTTACAGTAGATGAAAATCAATCTAGAAATTCGTCTATACGAACTTTTAATTGTTTATTTACTTCTTCAATGATATAATCAATACCTTCTATAACTTATAGAAGAATATAAGGAGCAAAGTTTAACTAATTCATTACAACTAATTTCAGCAAGTTTAGCAGCTATATAATTTATTTCAGTTTGTAGAACAACTTTCAGTGAATGCAAGGTGATTGCATCGTTTGGATGATTGGGCTGTCCTAGGTTGCAAAGTCGCTTATTTTCTAAATCAAAATCACCGTCCGGTGTAAAATTGAAACCAATGTCTGGAGGACCGCGACTCACTTGCGAGCCCTCAAGTTTTCTTCCAAACACATCGAGACTCATGGTAGAACTGATGGAAAGAAGAAAGTTGCGTGTCGATATATATGCCCAGCTTCTTATTATTGCTAGCTGATCGTTCGGCAATCAATAATCGAAGTCTCAGTAAGCTCGTTTGGTTCATCCCAGTAGACGAGATCAATGGAAGAATTTTTCCTAACTATTTTATATTTAGGTATGAGTCCTCCTCCGCTGCTGCTGTTCTTTTGACGTGGAGTGCTGCGAAACCTTGGTGCTAAGATATTCTTATATTTATTACTCCTCGAACTTCGTATGGATTCATTTCTGACTTTGACATATTTATCATCAAAATCAATTTCTGAATCACCAATCATATACACTCCATTAACTTTCCGCACTCTGTATATATTATCAATTGTGCTGCGGCTTTTATCTAGCAATGATAAAAAATTTTCAATCCTAAGACCATTGGGATGTATTATTAAAGCCAATAAACTATTTGTTTTTCCACAGTTCGATGGCCCGCAGAAAACTGCTTGTATACTATATGGTAGTAATTCCCCATGACGCGTTTTTCTCTTCTCTTTTCCAAAATCAAAATTTGACATGGGTAGTTTAACGTTCTGCTCGGTAAAATCCATGTTCACTCAACAGAATCAGATATAACATTGAGCTCTCGAAATATAAACGCTCGTTTTATACCATGAACGTCAGTTGTGAATCAACGCTCGAAGAGAGATGATCATACACAAATCTCAGAAACAGCCAAAAGGCTATGGATTGCTTGATGAAGTTATCAATAACTTACCTGTTGAAATGCATCTTCCTGGATATCAATACTGCGGTTCCGGAACCAAATTGAAAAAGCGAATGAAAAGAGGATATCCTGGTATTAATCCGCTTGATCAGGCATGTAAAAAAAATAGCATAGCTTACTCCGATAAAAACGGAGATCGTAAATCTGCTGACAAGGAGCTTGCTGAGGAAGCTATGCAACGTGTCAGAGCCAAGGATGCTAGTCTTGGTGAAAAAGCTTTTGCTTTTGCTGTTAACAATGCTATGAAATTAATAGGAAAAACTGGAATGAGACTGAAATTTAATAAGTTAGTGACTGTAGCTAAAAAATCAATGACAGCATGTAAACATTCTCACAAGGTTATTCAATCAGCCTTGAAGGGTGCACGTCAAGCTGTTAAAAGTGTAAGTGGAAAGAAAAAAGTTATCATTTCATGTGTTCTGCCGCTTCCATAAAAAATTGGTGGAGTTCTTCCTTTTCATATTCCATTATTCGCAGGACTAAGTGCCACCGGTGCTCTAGCAGGAGATGCTGCTGGAATAGCTAAACCTGTTAATGATGCTAAAACTGCGCAGAAAAATCATGAAGAAAGTAAGAGGAATAATAAGGCCATGGAAGCTATTGCTTTAGGCAAAGGTCTCTACCTCAAGCCCTATAAAAGTGGAATAGGATTATTTATAAAATCTCATATAGATCGTGGTCATCAAGTCAGTAGAAAAAAAAACACTTCGATTTAACTTTGCTAAATCATGCACTGACTGCCTACGATAAAAAAATATACTCATATGATGAAAATCTCAGATTTCCATGATGTTTTCATGAGAAATAATCTACTTTCCGATGACCCATTGCATAATGAATCAGCAGTGGTAAACTTGGATGACTTTCAAAATAGAGGCACTCACTGGGTTTGCTATTGCAAACGTGGTCCTGAAGTGATTTATTTTGATAGTTTTGGCGATCTCAAACCTCCTAATGATCTTATGTTGTAATTTAATGTGAAGGAAGTGAAATGCAACTATAAAAGATATAAAAATTTTGACTCATTCTTATGTGACCATCTTTGTCTTTATTTCTTAGCTGGGAGACTATAAAAGAGGTGCTCACAGACAAATGGAATCATTATCTTCCGATCAGTCATGGAAGATAGCTTCACTCTGAGTCGCTCAGGAAATTCATCAGTCCTAGAAGCGCAATATTTTCCTTCGATTGAACTACCACAGGATAAAAATTTTGTCTTGGGTTCAGTTGAACTTTGATCATTTAACTTTATTCCCAATGTTGTCTATTCAAATAATAAACTGCATTTAAACGGAGATACTGTTATTAGTATTCATACTGGCAGTTATGAGATTGATCCTATTAATCAATTTTTACAAGTAACATTGAAATCCAAAGGAATTGAATTCTCTTTGAAAGCTAACAACAATACTCTTAGAAGTAAAATTCTCTGTAGTCATCCGATAGATATCACACCTTACGATTCCATAGGCCATCTCTTTGGCTTTGCTCCTCGCATTCACAAAAAGAACATTCAACACAGCTCTGATTTACCAGCAAAAATATTGAGAATCAATGCACTCAGAGTTGAATGCAATATTACTGGAGGTGCTTATATCAATAATAAAAAAATGTGGCTATCTCGGGGACAGCCACATTTTTTTCGATAGAAGTGAATACTGAATTAGGTGTGTTGTAGACTAAATTATTTTTATATAGGTGAAATAATAAAAATATGTTTATCGTTATTCATACATTATTTTATTTCTTACAAACATTCTTACATACATTTCTATGGTAGAATCACAGGTATCATCATTTTTTAATTCAATAAAAGAAACAATTGGTTTGTGGTAACTAAAGTATGATATAAATGTTTTAGAATCGATTTTATATAAAAATCTTGAAAATACTGCATCTAATGTTGTGCTGTTACCATACTTATGTTGCGCATCATTATTCATGTCTAATTGAAATTTATCTTTGAGGAATGTAATTAATGGTTGTGCACTTTCGTCAGCAAAGTTAACATTAAAATCTCCTGCTAAAATCAGTGGCATTTCATGGTCATTTGTACCAAGCTCCCGTGATCCTACTTGAGTGTATACAAGTAGTGATCTATGGATAAATTGAATTATGTCTGTAATGCTTTGATTGGGTGAAATGTAAATCGCAGCCATGATACATATTTGGCCGTATTCTAAAATGCAGTGAAAGCCGAGCGCGTGGGGACGCGGGATAGCATTGTCCAGAGTATAGCTTGTAGTAGGGAAGTATAGTGTGTAGAGAACGCCAAGAGCGCCGAAAGCCAGAGAGAGAGAGAGAGAGAGAGAGAGAGAGAGAGAGAGAGAGAGAGAGAGAAGGAGAGCGCGGTGAATGGAGAGATGCGCGCAGTGCGTACGCCTTACGCGGCGAAGAGAGGGCGGTGGAGGGGAGAGTGAGAGAGAGAGAGTTGCCCCTGCTTCCCCTCCTACCGTTCGGTAACTGCATGACGGTCGGTTTTTTCTCGATGCAAGGAGACTCACTCTAATCAAGCACCCCAAAGGGAACACAATCCTATTACGTCCACGTCGTTGCTCCTGGGCAACACTAAAGTTAGGATATAAATATGGACTCCACATAACATTTGATATTGCATTTTTGCACTTTTGACCTTACAAAATGGCTTTGAAGTCAGCAAAGCATAATCACATTTTAAGTCAATTATTCTCTTAATGTATATTACAATAACAAAATGATAATTGACGAAAAAATTGAAAGGAAAACAATCTTAGGCTGATACTTCTAATTTGACCTTGAATTGACCTTCTCAAGGTCACCAAAGCAAACTTAAAATATCCTTTGCGACGTAATTTTTTCCGCTATATCCGATTCCAAGGTCTAAAATAGAGGTTCCTATTTTAAAAAATCACAATTACCCTCAAATGACCTTGAAAATCGAGTTCAAGGTCATAGGTGTTTGTGTCATTCGATGGCCCCCTTTACCCCCTTCAACTTTTGTTAAGGTCATTTTTCGTTAAAATTAGTTTTTCCATGGTTTTTTGTCGTGGTCGGATTAAAATGAAACACCCTGTATATCGCTCAGTGTCAAGTGCATAGATCATCTACAAATTCGAATCGTCGATCAGGATGGAAATTTGGTGAATTTTCAAGGAGAGGATATCACTATTAGACTTCACATCAAATCTGTATACAATTCTGGATCATATATAAGTCAGCCATCATGTTAACCATTCATCAGTCGACTGAAGAAACTCAAACCGTTAACACGCAAGAGCATTTAGTTTCTGAAAAGTCTAGGACTAAAAGTTCGTGGAAAAAATTCACGTATGTAATTCATTGCTGCTTCCAGAAAAATGGACGAAATTCTAAACATTCAATCAGGTGTCGTATTCGATGAGTCTATTGCTCATTATGAAGTACACGCACATCAACCATACTCATCATTGAACTTTGACAACAGCGATGAAATTCGTATTTCTATCCAATATCAAGATCTATGTCTCTCACCATCGCGCAGCTCTATCCACGTATGTGGAAAATTGCAAGTGAAAGGTGCATCAGCAGCACTTGCTAAAACTAAATTTGTCAACAATGCCATTTGTCATCTGTTTGATGAAATTCGTTATGAGATTAATGCTGTGGGAATAGATAAAAGTAAAAATGTTGGTCTGAGCAGTGTTATGAAAGGATTGATTTCATTTAATTTGAATCAGAATGATATGCTGGAGAATGCAGGCTGGCTTGGTATTCAAGACGATATCAAATCGGTCGTAAATAACAAGGGAAATTTTGACGTTGCCATTCCACTGAGTGTGATCTTTGGTTTTGCGGAAGACTATAAAAAGATTATAGTTAATATGAAGCATGAGCTCATTCTCACAAGATCGAGAAGCAACTTGAACGTAATAATCCGGGAAGGTACTGAGCAGCTGGTGTAACTACTTATGAAGATTACGAAGTAAAAGTAACAAAAATAGAGTGGTTGATGCCATATGTTGCATCTGATAAACAAAAAAACTAGCTATTGAATTACGTTGGTAAAGATAATCCTATCTCCATGTGTTTCCGTTCTTGGGAGTTATTTGAATATCCTCTTCTTCCAAGCACTAATAAACACGGCTGGACGGTGAAAACATCAAATCAATTGGAAAAACCTCGTTTTGTAATTCTTGGACTACAAACAAAGAGAAAATCATCGAGAACTGCAAACGCCAGTCGATTTGATCATTGCGAGTTGAGTAATGTGAAACTTTTCTTGAATTCACAATATTATCCATACAACAATATGAATCTCGACATATCTAAAAATCAGTTTGCCTTTCTCTATGATATGTACGTTAATTTTCAAAAATCCTACTATGGAAAAGATCCGCAACCGCTGCTGACAAAGTCTTCGTTTCTCAACTTAGCACCACTCGTAGTTATTGACTGTTTTCGACAAAACGAATCTCTCAAGAGCACTCCTGTCGATGTACGTCTGGAGTTTGAGGCTAAAATAGATTTTCCTTCTAACACTTCAGCATACTGCCTAATCTTACACGATCGTGTCGTTTTGTACAATCTTATCAGTGGGGATGTCAAGAAGCTCGTCTAGGCTGCACCGAAAAATGGAGTATGCAGTAGACAGTATTTTTTTATCATCATGTACAGAACAATAATACATAAATAAATTTCATTAAATAGACATAATACATTTGCTTTCTTTTATTTAATACAACCTTATCCTTTTTTATCCATGTAAAACAAAATGTTAATACACTTATCCAACTATTATGCTCATCACTAAATCCTAACCACTTAACATATACACGTTTGCCACTTTTCTTTAAAACTTTTTCTACTAGATAAATTTCGGGATATGCTTTTTGACATTTGTTGATACTTTTTTTTGATACTCTTGATACAAATGTCCGCATAAAAGATTTTGATGTTTTCGATGTTTCTGACCCAAAAAAATTAAAATCCGTTAAAAAAAAAAATGTATGCATGGATGTATGCTGAAATTTAGTATGCATTGCAACTATGTTTGAACTACGAACTCATTAAAATTTGAGTACTATTGCCCGTCACATTCTGGATTTATTAACATGTCTAATTAAAAAAAATTATTTTCTTTCTCAAATTTTGATCCCCACCATAACTCAGGAATGAATCTGTTCGGACGTTATCTTAGTCGAAAAATAGCTGACACTATAAGGTGTGTAGGATAAGTAGTTGTATGCAGTTAGTTGCGTATACTGACTAGCCTCCGCCTTCACCTACAAAACTCAAAAGACATCTCTGCGAGAAATTTTAAAAGGGAGGGGGTTGTGTCGCTACAATACTCTTTAAGAGTACAGCACACTGAGTGTTAAGCGGTCTGATTTCTTGGCGCAATTCCCACTCTTTTTCCTAAGTCCCATCTCTTAGCAGTGAGCAGTGTCTATCTTTGCAAACATAGAAAAGGTCCGTTTTGTACACGCGCACAAGTTGCCGCGTGAGGGCATAAAGATATGGCAACGCTGCATTTTGTGTCAGAGCATGGACAGACGGACTGCGCGGCCAAAGCCTAACCCACCGCTGTCTCCACTGCCGATTTCTAGGTAGAAAAAAATGTAACCCGAGGAAACTCATAGTGTCAAAATTCGAAGCGTTGCCATGTCTCAACAGTGCTTTAACTTTTTCGCTCTCCGCGTGTAAAAGTACGGTTTAGTGGGGTACTTTCTATATATTTAAAAATAATAAAGCTCGAGCTATAACATTTTTAAAATCCTCTTCCGAATATTCTTGCTTACATTATACTAGTTTTTTAACAAAATCTAAAAAAGAGTTTCAGCGCTATAAATGAAAATATGCGTAAAAGAGCAACGGCTCCATAAGGCTCTGTGTTAAAGCTCGCAACCTCATATTCCAATAAGTTGACTCTGGAAAGTGTGTGTACCAGGGTCGCCGTCTCTACCTGCGCGAGGATCGTATGGAAAGTGTGAGGGATAGTACTTGCGCAATCTGTCCGCGCAGTCGGGGGACTATCATATCTCAATCGAAGTGAAAATACAACTGACGCTAGAAGCTGTATACATCTGCGTAAGATGAGTGAATGATTCACACCGAGACTGTAGTATGCATAATGTCTTCAATACAATGTGTTAAGGCAAGGGAAAATACTCGTGCGAGGGTTGCCGTCTCTACTGCGCGAGGGAGGAGGAGCATGAACCCACCAAAAAAATTTTTTTCGAGACACGAAAAAGGGAAGATTGGGACTTATACATACTACGGTTACTGGTTTACTTTGAGAGTGGGGTGAATTTTCGATCGCTTGGAGAGGGAAGGGAAGGATCGAAAAATCCCTCCATCTAAAATACACACCTCGGATTCTGGCTCACTTTGAGAGAAGAGGGGGTGGACCACACTCCGCATGAGCCAGTATGCCTATAGTTTATCTACTGTGCTGCAAAGGAAATTTATGCGCGGCCATGTGCGTCATCTGCTTCCATAACCCCCAAATCTAACCCTGATGTACGCTTGTTGAACCCAACGAATTTCTTGGTTCAGAGTGTCATATACAAATAACCCTTTATTTATCGATAATACGACGTTAAGAATGCGTCATGAAGATGTATACAACAAAATATCATAATATAGAGGCTATGAAGAAAAATAAAAAAGTACCGAAAATTTTACTGTGTCGATGCAGTAAAAGTGCTCTAGATGACGGCTCGTCCCTACGTTACTGTGCTAGCACGGTAATTTTGATCCTTAATTTCTATGTAATTTTTATTATAAAATTCTTTCCGTGTACGTGACGCGATAACCGAAGTAAAAAGGCAATAATCAATTTGAAATTTTGGATTTAGTTAGCATTATATAGTACCTTGATCGCTTTCTCTGGGTTGTTTATATGATACCAGTTAGTTTCAAAGATATAAAGCTTTAAAATTTTATTTTCTCACCTGTATACTCTATATAACTGAAAACTGCATCGCTCAGATCTCTATTTAATGGCTTCTATATATATTTCTATATATATATACAAAAAATTTTGATCTTTGATTCGACACAGAACTATCTATATATATACATATATATATATATATATATATATATATATATATATATATATATATATATATATAGGTGATTCTCTGTCAAATGAAAGATCAAACTATATATATGCATATATATATATATATGCATATATATATATATATATATATATATATATATATATATATATATATATATATGTGTGTGTGTGTGTGTATAGTTTCATTATTGTATTGGGAAAAGAGGCAAAGTTATTATAACTTTCTACCAAATCTAAAATTGATCATAGTCTTCGAACTGAAAATTCCAACAGAGACAGTTAAGTAAAAACTGTTACGGTAACTCATTTCTAAATAATTTTACAAATATCTGGACAAAAGATCAGATATTTAGCTTTAATGCAATGCAGATAGCATAAAAATAATGGATTCGAGCGTTGGCTAATAAGACTATATGGCTTCCATTTACTTACTCACCAACTTAAGTAACCATTATAACCTTGAAGGATGTAAATATGTTTAACCTTTTTCTTGTGCTGCACACTGACGGTTTAAACATTGTTAAAAGTCCAATTTTCTACATAACTCTACAAAATTCTACACTGCTATTCTCAACACCTATTTTTCTTCATTCTAAGAGGATGCTTTGTTATAGTAAAATTTTCAATTTTGCTGAAACTTCGTAGAAACGTATTTGGAGGTGTTTGGAGCACGAATCATGCGTTTTTAGAAAATGACCGTGCGAATGGCTGTGTGTATGTGTATGTATGTACGTATACTGTCATAATTCTGGAACCACGCGATCGATCGTAATAAAATTTGGCATGCATATATGTTTTCTAATTCTAAATTTGGAAAAAAAAATTTTATGATATTGACCATTTTATGGCCATATTATAGCTATTTTTTGATTTTTGAAAAATATTTTTTGCTTTTTTTTGATAATATGATCTATACAATATATTGAAAAATAGTGTATCGAAAAGAGAATAAAATTGCCTACTTTTTTGTAAGATTTTCCAGATTGACTGTTCCGTTCAATTTTTATGATAAAAAAGGTGATTTAAAAAAAAATTCAATATCACCCCAAAATTAAATCGTCAAACGTTTTGAAAAAATTTATGACAATATAAACAATAATATCTATTTGCTGTAAAAATTTTAAAACATTTTGATGACTAGTTTTCAAGCTAAAAATCGAAAACTTAAAAAAATGGGTTTTCTATGTCGTACGATTACGGGAGTAAAAAAGCTTTAATTAACTTTTAATTATCTTTTGATCACCTCGGCTAGGTTTTTTTGCAGCTTATAAAACCGTTTAGTTTAAAAGATATCAGTATTTAAATTCTTTGTCTCTCATCCTGTATAACGGAAATTACTATTTCTGTTAAACCTTATAACTTGCTAACTAAAGTTCAGAATGTTATAAGACAATTCATGATCTTATGAGGTTATGAGGACCCTTTAAAATTTTAAATTTTTTATGAAAATTATATGATTTGATATTGTGACGGGTGTTCCTTATGTAAAATAATTGAATTTGAAAGTATTTTAAAAATCATTAATATACTGTATATTTGAATAATATTTTACCTATTTGAACTATAAATTTTGTTGGAGGAAGCTACTTGCCAAAGAATTGGCAGCGGTTTTTATTATTTCTCTACACTGCGAAACTCTACACAAGCGAATAACCTATAGTTGTATAAATGATGTGACAATAGGTTATGTGATTGTGTAGTCTTTTGCAGTGTTGTAAAATAATAAAAAATTGGTGTAGAAAATAACGGCGTAGAAAATATCCGTTGTGTAGGGTTTTTATGTGTACAGTTTGTTCGGTGTCTAATTAATCAAATGATTATTCATTTTTATTTGTTTTACTTAATATTCTATCTCAATGCACGCATTTCAAATGCGTATGAATATCGTTAGCATTTCGCTTCGAAAAAATGTCTATAAGTGCATCGCATATAATTGTAATCAGAGGTCTATTTAATTGTGTTATATATATGATGATATATCATTGATAATTTCGTATTTCTTTCCTATGCATTTAGAAAACACACTAACTGAAGACAACTGGCGAATATTAGGTTTAAGGTAATGTACTAATGTACTTTTAAAATTCATTAATATTACATAAAAGTTGACAATGCTGCTTTTACAAAAAAATTCTAGCTTTATAAAAGGTAAAATATTTTTTTCGTAAAAAAATACTTGAAATTAGTTGGGAAATATAAATTGGTAATTGAAACGAGTAAAACAAAATAATAATAATAAATGTATAACAAAAGAGAACATAAAAATAAATGAATAAGATAATAGTACATGAATTTTATTTTCTTATTAGATAAGATATACCCATGTATACTTTGCTTCGTCATAATATCAGCTAGATAAAATTCTTGCTTTGCAGTGTACCAGTTAATAGTTCTTTGCACAGAGTGAAAGAATAATATTGATGTTTTCGACGTTGACATTGAGTTATACGTACGTAATCTAGTTTTTGTACTTGTCAAGATTTTCAGAAATTTTCTTACAATCAACCTAATGTTGAAGTAACTATTCAAATATAAATAAGTGTTTACAAATTTTTATTTATTATTATTATTTTTTTTTGTTTTTGATACCAAAAAAGTTTGTTTTCATATTATTTATCAAATTCAATGCGAAATTAAAATACAATTTGTGCACAATAAATGACTTGTAAGTACTAAAAATTTACTGATTTAGTTAAAATATTTATATACTAATCTATTGCTGCGCTTTTTTGTAAAATTGCATTTACAAATATATTAGTCTTGTTAAGGGCACAAAAACTTTAATTCATTACATTCATACAAATGTTTTATGCTTTTTTGCTTCTTATATTTAAAAATATTTATAAATAGAGCAGCTTTTAGAAAATATGTCAAGTGCATGATCTAAAACAATCTAATATAAATATAAATATCTGTGGATAACAGGCAAAATGACATAAGTACACTTTTTATGTTATCGAGAAAAAGTGGTTTTAATGTTCTGACTTATACGTAAGATTGGAACAAACGAGATGGGCCGCGATACGGTACAGGTTAGTTTACACATTCATTGTACATATCATTGTGAAATGCGCATTGCAAGACTTATGGCGAGAAAATTGGCACACCAGTCATACAACGTTACTTGAATAAGCTTTCAAGATAATTTAAAAATTGTTTTATTATTGTTTTTTTGCCAGAGTATTTTGTGAATTCAGATTGATTATTGGTTGATTTTCTGAAATAACCTTTGGAATGTCTGAAAATGGATTAGAAGGTAATATTTAGTTTTAAATCGACTGAACCAAGTCCCAGCGAAGCTATTGTCATATAAAAAACTTATTTTGAAATAGAATTATGTAGCTATGTCCAGTACCAGACTTATAGACTTATTTCTTGGGTGTATTGTAGCTTTAGGGCAACCTTTCAGCAACTCCCGAAAATTTTACATGAATAGGGATTGCTTAAAGTTATGAAATCCACAGCTATTTAGAATTTTGCGAAAAGTGGACTTATGTCATTTTCCCTGTCAGCCATAGATTTATAGACACTTTGCTCGCCGACCCTTCATTTTAGTTCCTCTGTGATTTTTATTTTGGAAATTTTATTTTTATGATCTGATAATAACGTTGTGATTGGTTAAGAATGAACGATCTTATTGTAAAATTTGTAGTAAATAAAAAGTCAACGATTGAATCTTTGTCGAAGTCGAGAAAAAAATGCGTTACTAAAAGTAAAAGTACTGAATTAATGTCAAACTTCTACTGCTAATAGCTTTTAAAATAAACAGTTTTTTATTTTTATTTTTTTTTTAGTGAAGTCTTAGGTACATTATTTAGATTTTTATTTCTTGGAAATTTTTTAAAAATTAATTTTGACTTCCGATTTTTGATTAGAGGTGCCCAGTACAGATACCCTTAGCTATTTTGGGCATAACTTTTAAAAGACACGATAAATATTCGAGTTAAAAATTTTTAAGTGTTCTCTAGTCCATTTTCTACAAGGAAATGGACGGGCGCCAATCAAAGTCGCCACAAAAAAAGTTACACAAAATATGCAATTTAGGAGATCTCGAAAACATGCGACCAGTATGGATAATTTGAACTATTTCTGCTGTAACTATTTACTTACGCTCAATAAAAATAAAGAAAAACCGCTGCCAATTCTTTCCCTTGTCTTGTCTTGAAATTGTGGGAATATGTTCCCAAAGTGTTCCAAGGATCTCATGAATTATTTCAGAATATTTTCATAAATATTCTTCGTTACAGAGGGGGTTAGGGTAAAAATTTTGAAAAATAAATATTTGAAAGGCAAAAATTACGAATTGAATTATAACGAAAGGTAACATTTTAAGTCCCAGAAAATTTTGAAAACCTGAATTTGTAAATTCCTAAAAATATCGCTTTGGCAATATCTCAATTCAACATTTTTGTTTTATAAATTTTTTCATTTCAAAATCTCAGTTGATAAATTTTGAATTTCTAATCTTTACCCTTTCTAATTTTTATTTTTCAAAATTTTTACCCTCACCCTTACAGTGGGTCAAGTCGTAGGTGATCTAAGTATTTTTTGCATTTTTAAAAGGTAAAAGGTAAATGTCAACTAAAACAGAACGGCTTTCGTCAAAAAACTTAACATTTTTACAGGAAGTAGATGTTACCTATTATCTATTATCATAATTTTTTCAAAACTCTTGACTATTTAGTTTAGAAAAACCAAAAATAGTTTTAAAAATCGAAAAATGGACATAAAATGACCATAAAATGACCATAAGATGGTCATACAATGGTTAGAATCTTAAAATAAAATGTACCTAAGTTTAAAATCAGTAAATATATACGCATGTCCAATTTTATTACATTCGGTCGCGTGCTTCCAGAATTATGACGATACACACACACACGCACAAAGCCATCTGCACTGACATTTTCTACTTCATAAAACTATAAATGTTCTCAAAATATTCTGAGCTTTAGATAACGAGTTATAAAAATTAACAAAAATAATAATGTTTAGTCATACAGGGTATATTATAAGTATGAACGAAATATGGACCTAACGTAGCTCGATCTGTTATTGCGAGCTGGATACATGTAATTATCCATACTAGGAATTACACCGGCACACAAAATAAAAAAGATGTCTGTACAAAAAATCAGACCCATGTATCCTTATGTTTTTCGAGTCGCTGAATTCGAATCCGGTGTCAGTTTGGCCCCATCACGTCAGGGTCAAGGTCAGTTCAAGGTCAAACTGAGAAGAAACGGTTCAAAAATGAAAATACCATATATTTATGTTTTTTTGGTCGCTGAATCCGAATCCGGGGTCAGTCTGGCCCCATCACGTTAGGGTCAAGGCCAGTTCAAGGTCAAACTGAGAAGAAACAGTTTAAACCGATAAAAATGTTATATAAAACTTTCCAAAAATGGAAAAAGATACCAAAAATTGTAAAAAGTCTTATTCAAGAGATTTGATCACTTAATATCTTTCTTGTGTACAGAGCAAAGTTGCTTTCGTTTATATTTTTTTCTTATTTTTTTTTCCACTAGTTTAGTAACTGTCGATGTCTTTCTTTACTCCTTTTTTCTCTTGTAACGAACTCTTTTTTCTTCAAATGATCTATGCTATGGGTTTCTTTTTCTCTTTTTGTTATTTGTTTTAATGTCTCTCTTCAGCGTCCAGCAAAAATCTGCCATCATGTTGACATTCTATCTTCCTTGGTATCGATTCTCCATTACACTTATATCTTGATGAAATCGTTCTCCCTGTTCTTCGCTGACGTCTCCTAGATTAAGAGGAAAGTAATCAAGATGGGAATGTAAGAAATGCATTTTATAATTCATCAAGCAACCCAAATTGTTGAAATTCTCCAACATTTATGCAACTAGTTCCTGATAGTTCTCACTCTTTTTATTTCCTAAAAAGTTCTCACGAACAGTTTTGAAACTTTGCCATGCAGCTTTTTCTGTGTCGTTCATTTTTGTAATAAATGTTTCGTCTTCAAATAGAGTACGAATTTGAGGACCATCAAAAATACCTTCTTTTAATTTAGCATCACTTATTGCGGGAAACTTTTCTCCTAAATACTGGGAACAATCGCCATCTTTATCCAGAGCTTTAACGAACTGCTTCATGAGGCCAAGTTTGATATGAAGTGGTGGTAGCAGATAGTTTGATGGGTCAATCAATGGCGACTCGAAAAACATAAGGATACATGGGTCTGATTTTTTGTACAGACATCTTTTTTTATTTTGTGTGCCGGTGTTATCCATACGGAGCACATCTCCCCTATATGTTACCGTTATGAATGAATCTGGTCCGTCATATTTTCATAACAGCCATTGCATCTTGATAGCGTTGTTGCATGTACCTTCGACCTCTAATATATGTTGATGATCGATCCTTTTGTGTTTACATAGGATTAAAGGGAAAAAAATATTTTTCATTCTATTAGTGCGTTTTGGTTTTATAGCAATTATTTGATTTAGTTTTTTGTTATAATTTAACAAAAAAGTGAATACTGCGCAAATGTCAAGTTATTTTACTAATTATTTGGATCTGAGTATTAATGACGATGTTTAAATATATTTACCATATGTCACTTACTTTGTTCTGTAGACTGCTGGGGTTTGAAAAATTGACGTGAACCAAAACAATACCAAAATATTCGCAAATTGGAATGACTCGTTGAAAATTAGTTGCCCTTGGCTTTGGCAAAACGATTAAATGAGACGTCAAATTAATCAAAAACTCAATACAGTGGTCCTTCTTTCTATAGCTTTATTTTCGTAACTTGAAAAACTTCCAATACACAGTGTTTGACGTATAACTTTGTCTATAACTTTGACTAAAACTTTGACTAAAACTTTGACTATAACTTTGACTAAAACTTTGACTATAACTTTGACTAAAACTTTGACTAAAACTTTGACTATAACTTTGAACAAAACTCAGATTGAAACTCTGCTATCGAACTCCAAACTAAACTCAATGCGGTACTCAAAAATAAAAGAAAAATGTCCTTCCTTGAGGAGCGTACACACTGGAATGAATTAGTCGGGGAAGGCAAGCTTGAAGAAAGCGTCACAGCTTTTTTCCACACAGGGTCTTTACTTCTCCTCCCTCCGCACTTCAGCTTAGCCGCTCTCTCTCTCTCTCTCTCTCTCTCTCTCTCTCTCTCTCTCTCTCTCTCTCAGTCTTACTCATTAGGCCTTACGGGCCTGTACTACAGTTAACGGCTAAACTGCAGTGTTGGCTATGCACGTGCGCTTCAGCCGAAGGAGGAGAAATTGTTTTGGTTTTGGGTTTCTTCGTGTATTCGTTAAGCGTCGAAGTTTCTGGATTATTCCGTTGGCTTTGTTTGATTCTATATAATAATTCTGAATATTCATTCAGAAACTTCGTCACTTAACATGCGCATTATCTTTATTAGATTTTAGATATTTGAGATTCAATTCTTATCGATATTTTTATGAATACTCAAAATTTATTTATCAATTGAACCATTATAAAATAATAATAATACGGAACAGACATGATTTTTGAAACCTTTGTCAAAATAAAATTAAGGTTAAATCTTTCATAAAAGTACAAAGAGTTAGGATTTTTACTGCAATATTTCTTACGTAATGTTGTTTTAAAAATTCGGTTTACTAATGATAAGTTTAAACGATTGAGAGCTCACGTGATCAATATGGTGGTGAGCAGGATAAAAATATCCCTGCTAAAAATGACCAATTAGAACCGATTAATACTGATTTCATTTTTATCGGGTCTAATCGGTTTTAATCGGACTAATCGAGCAGTGCGATTGTTCATTAATTGCTTTTAATCGGTTTTAAGGGGTCAAGCCTGCGTTAAATCCTGCAAAAAAAAAACAAAAAGATATTCTTACCAAAAAATTTTTTATTTGATGTAATTTGAAAAAAAAAATTCTATTGAAAATATATAAAATATACACCATTTTTATCGAAAAAATACATGTATATAACTTGTAAAATCATTTACTAAAATTCATGACATTTCACTATATAAATAAGTGCTTTCAGTCACTTGCCACGGCTTTTTGAAAGATCCGGACCGTCTTCTTTACTCTATCCGGGCTTAAAATGTACCTTAAACATGCCCCCTCGGACCGATCGAGAGACATTGCTAAAAAATACAAATCAAATACTGCTAGCAACAAATTTTGTTGCTAGCAATGTTTAATTGATATTTTTTAGATAACAAAATTTGTTGCTAACTATATTTAATTCATATTTTTTAGAAATGTCTCTCGATCGGTCCGAGGGGACATGTTTAAGGTACATTTTAAGCCCGGATAGAGTAAAGAAGACGGTCCGGATCTTTCAAAAAGCCGTGGCAAGTGACTGAAAACACTTATTTATATAGTGAAATGCCATGAATTTTAGTAAATGATTTTACAAGTTATATACATGTATTTTTTCGATAAAAATGGTGTATATTTTATATATTTTCAATAGAATTTTTTTTCAAATTACATCAAATAAAAAATTTTTTGGTAAGAAGAATATCTTTTTGTTTTTTTGCAGGATTTAACCCAGGCTTGACCCCTTAAATACTTCAAAATTGATGAAATGGTTGCCTATATAGGTGCTACCATCCGGATGGTAGTACGGAAAATGGGGGCTAACGACAAAGAAATATTGTTTGTTTAGTAAAATTATTAAAAACTATTAATTTCTTGGACATTAGCCCCCATTTTCCGTACTACCATCCGGATGGTAGCACCTATATAGGCAACGATTTTATCAATTTTGTAGTATTTAAGAGTATAAGTATTTAGAAGTACAACCTGTTGAAAATAATGACGTAATAAAAGGTTCCAATTTGTAGCTTCAAATGACGTCATCTAATGACGTAATTTAACGTCATTTAATGACGTCATTATTTTCAACAGGGTACTAAGTAGCAGCAGAAGAGCCTGATCAGAAACATTAAAACGCAAAGCAAAAGCAGTGCACATTAAAATTATGTTACGCGCACTAAGTTTTGAAGTATCAAACATTATTTTATCAAAAATAGATCCTTCATTTTCACTATTGCTACTCATGCTTTCACTACTTTCAAAGGAATTATTTAAGCTACTCGCATAAACTGACTTGCTGTCTGCATTATTAGCATTATTTTCATAATTAAAATCTCTATCACTAAGTACGTCAGAAATATAGCAATCTTCTTGATCATCTTCATGTTAAATATCTTGATTTTGTTCACTTCTTACATCGCAGGATTCCGTTTCTGAATTTATGTTAACATTTTCAAGCGTAGAAGTTTCAGGAAAGTCTTCTACCGGAACAGAATTTTCCTGATTTTCATCAGCTTGCAGCACAACAAAATTTTTTAAAGAATCTAATATAAAATCATTAAATTATAGTACAAAAAAATTAGATATTTATTAATATAATAATTTAAATTTTATCTCACTTTCATTAGGAAATAGTGTCTGATTCTGACTTTTGCAAATAGAATTATATTTCTGTTCAGTTCGTTTGCATACTGTATCTAGATTACTATCCTTATATAAAAATTGTTTGTATCGCTTAGTCTCAACTTCATCGGAACTGCTTGAACTCGTCAATAATGAACTCATATTACTATTGTGTTCGTCATTCATTATTAAATGTATCCTCTATACTATATGTAAATAAATTATGAAACAATTGTGCGACTTATTTTAAAGTACCGTACGTAAATTATATTAGCAACAATAGTCAGATATAAAAAGTATTTGATAAAAACATTTTGATAAAATTACTTATCTTACCTTTTGAGAATAAAGTGTAGCATTCATATTTCAAAATCGTTAAGTTAAATGTATTATATTAATTTATGTCGTATCCATAACGATATTAAAGTGATGTTTAAATGATTTTACTGCGGCCTCCCACAGACCCCCGAAATGTAGAGATAATGGCGGATTCAAATGCCATTGGATATCTAAAGAAAGAGCCTTGGCATTTACTTTAGACTTGAACTCCTCGGAATTGATGAGTGTGAAGAGTTCCCGAAGCTGATTGTTTGCCCCAACGAAATTAGTCCCGTTGTCAGAGTAAACGTGCTGGGGAATACCTCTACGTCCTATGAATCGAGCGAACACGCCTAGAAAACCTTCGGTGATCAAGTCGCTGGTCACTTCTATGGTTACTGCCTTTGTAGCCATACATACAAAAACGCACCTGTACGCCTTAAGGGTTGTTCGATTATACCGCTTTCTCTCTTTAATGGAAATGGGGCCGAAAAAATCTACGCCTACACGAGAAAAAGCGGGAGATTCGGTGACCCTAGCGGTCGCGAGATCTGCCATCTTGCAGTGAAGCGGAGTGGGTTTGTGTCTTATGCACGTGACACATTTGCGGATGACATGACGAACCTGATTTTTAGCATCGACTAACCAAAAACGTTGTCGCAGATAGAAAAGAGTGCTTTGAACACCGGAGTGGTAGTTCGACTCGTGAGCTTCTCGGATAATCAAATCTGTGACGTGATTCCTAGAAGGTAGCAGTATGGGGTGTTTACTGGCTATAGGGATGTCTGCGTTCTTCAAATGTCCTCCCACGCGTATAACTCCATTCGCGTCTAAACACGGATTAAGTGCCGCAATATGCGACCCCTTCACCTTAGTACCCTTCGTTAAGCATGCAATTGAATCGGAAAACGCGTCCTGCTGAATGATTCGAAACACGCGGGTTTCGGCGTCTCGCTTTTCTTCGACCATGATGGGTTTTCCTCGGAATGGTCGCCCCGAAGGAAGCCATCGCAAGCATATCGTTACGACATTAAGCAACATGCGGTGCTTTGAAATGCGCGATAGGAACATACGATCCTTAGTATTGTCGACCAGGAGACAAACTCCCTTTTTCAAACCGGGTATGTCCGGAGTCGATTCGACGATGTTCGCGGGCCATGAGGCCTCCGTATGCCGAAGCCAGAATGGCCCGGTAAACCACGTATCATTCCGTAGGAATTCTTTCCGGATCCTTCTTTCGAAACGGCAATCTCACCATATAATGCCCGTCAGATAGTCGAACAGTGGTGTCGTCATACCAGCTCTAGCATTCTAACCTGTCGTCAGCCTGTTCAACCGGACTGGAGCATTCCTCCAGAGACCAAAATCGAACCAGCTGTTTTTCCAATTGAGACAGATGACACGATACCGTGGAAAGAAAGGAGTCTTTTGAAGATATAACTCACTTCCTTCCCTAGACAAATTAACCTGACCTATAGAGAGCATGGACAACGTTGCTCCAGAACCAATTAGAATGTCGACTTGTCGAGGGAGATGGAATTGAGGATCGGCTAACCTAATGTTCTTGGGTAACTTAATCGATTCCCGAGGAAACGGTTCTTCAGGAGTGACGCTGGTTATATTGGGAACGGCGAGGAACGTTAAACGCTTACTAAAATCCGAGTGTAACGCTTTGAATTGGGCATCGACGCAGTGTTTCGTGATGGTTCGCAGATCGTTGATCGCTCCGATGGGAATCGAGCAAGGTCGAGTAGGGAGACGCAATCGGTTGGCTAAATTCACGGTCATAAAATTCGCATTCGCACACGTATCCAGGAGCGCGCGAGCCTCAATGTATGCCCCATTGGCATCTCTAACTAAAACAACAGCGCTCATCATGAGCTGAGACTGGAGAGCCCTGGACACGGTGCTGAGGACTCCTACACCTAGTCACGGCTTCTTGGTCGAGGAATCTACCTTCTGATCCTCGTGCAAGAGCGTATTGTGCTCCTTATTGCATTTCTTGCAATTGCGAGCTTCGCATTTGCCTTCGTGGGATCGCAAGCACTTCCTACATAATTTTTTCGTCCTTACAGCATCCCACCGTTGCTGAACGGACAACGTAGTGAACGAAGAGCATCGATAAATCGTGTGCTCACTGCTGCAATAATAACAAGAAATGGAGGAACTTGTTACAAGCGCTCGAGCATGCCCGTTACCCCGCCGGAACTTGGTTCCTTTCTCGTTCTGTGCGGTTGTCCGCTTAGCTGGCACCTTGATGTCCTTGGCCTCCCCTTCCTGAGCGTACAGGTAGTGGCTAGTTTCCTGCAAGGACCTAAAAAACGACTCGAGATCGGGAATCGTATCGATGGACGTCTTCTTGATCCATTTGTCCTTGAAAGTGGTCGGCAAAGCTCGTTCGAGAGCACGGATCGCGACGTAATCGGTAGGAACGATTTTGAGGATTTTCAAATCAGCCAAATGCTGCCGGACTGAAGTCTCCGTGTCCTTCAACGATCGATGCGAAGCCTCGGTCAGAACAGGATAAGCGAGAATTGCGTCGATGTGAGAAGCAGCAATAAGTCGAACATGCTCGTACTGCGTACCTAAAAGTCGCCAAGCTTCCTCGTAGCTATCCTCGCCTGGAATCAGAATGTGCAACGAATTAGCCGCCGCCCCGATCAATTATTTCTTTAGATAGTGGAAAGCAGTGATGTTGTCGACGTTCAGTCGCAGTATCTCGTTCCTGAAAGTCGTTTTGAAAACGTTCCAATTATCGAGACGACCATCGAACTTCGGTAAATCAATAGGCGACAACCCTGAAAACCGAGAAATATCGAGAAGAGTCGAATGCCCCAATGGAACGATAGTCTCATTGCCGGAAGCCTTGCTCTGCTTGTCCACGTTGGTTTGGATGTGCGCGGCTATCCTGAAATAGAAACTCTTCAATGTCTGGAACGTCTCCCTTTAAGCTTTCTTGTAGCCGGCATCTAATTTATAAAATAACTCGCAGAGATTGTCATAGCGCGTGACGATTTTCTCCATGCGCACTTGACACTCGGGAAGAGTAGCAGATTTGGATTTAATCAGAAGCGAAACATCTGATAATAAATCCCGGAGATGTTCAGTCTGGTTGTTCCACTGTTCCACTAAAGCGTCCATATTGCTTAATGGTAAGTGAAGTCGCACGCTTTAATAAGCAAAAAGAAAAAGAAACCGAAAATCTATACGTCGAACAACGCTTGAGCACGTGTCCCTACGCGCTCAAATTCTCAGAAGTCGCTTTACGACGCGGCACGTGTCTCGCCGCTCGCCGCTGTGCACGATTTCGTGTGTTTGCGCGCGAAACAAAACAAAGATCGGGACGCGTTCTAACTCACAATCGTGTGATTTGATTAGAACAAATGAACGCTACTTATCTTTAGTATGCGTTGACCTTGAAGCGGCAGCTGGAGGCTCTTTGTGATGACCCTGTGTCCTTGGCTGACTAGCCTTCCTCGATGTATCTAGCTGGAGGTCTCGCTAAGTCCACACCTCACAGGAGGCACCATGAATTGTCGCGCGGGAAGCCTCTTGGGCGTGGATTCCCGCTTGTTCGTGTTTTGTAATTCGAATAGGAAGAGGTATGGGAGGAAAATAAAGAAGTCGATTTGAGCGAAAACGAGAGTGATTTAATACGCTCAGAATGAGAGGGGAAAGCTGTCTGGCATAAAATCCCTCTCGAAGATATTACAAGCTGCAGAACAAAGAAGTGTGGACTGTGATTGTGTGTGTATCGTGTACTTGATCGACTCTCAAAGAGAGTTTTCACTTCGTGTCAGCGGCGCAGTTCCGCTGACTCAAGTCGGTAGCGCAGTTCTACCGACTTGCACGATTCGACGCGCGCGTAACCACGTTCTCGGAACCGGTCGCGAGTCAAGCACGGCGTGCAAGCTGAGATAGAGCGAAAGAGAGAGAGAGAGAGAATGAGAGACACCAATCACCAAGATATCCAGAGAGAGAGAGAGAGAGAGAGAGAGAGAGAGAGAGAGAGATTTTCGAGGCAAAATTTCGAGAGGCAAAATTCTCGATGGTGTTTTAATCGGTTAAAACCAGTTATAATTGTGTTAATCGGTTTATATTCGGAAATCCCGGATCACAAAAACGTATTAAAACCGATTATTTTTTTTTTAATCGGTCTAATTGGTTATTTTTAGCAGGGATACATAAGTATATAAACGCATATTAATTCGAATACATAACATAACCCTTTTGTTTTCCCTTTCGCAAAAAATTGATATATAATATATTCTTACGCTATTTTTTACTGTGTATTTAATTATAAATAGTCAAGGCGGTAGAGCATTCTAGGTATGTACATGTTCTTTGAAGACGAAAAAATTTTTGCACAGTAAATTGCATAAAGGTATGTTCAACAATAATCCGTGGTTGCAAATTTAAAAAAGTCATCGCTAAACTCGGCCGAGTAACTAATGTACCAAAATACCAAAAAATGACTCGTTTTCCGATACATTTGTCGCTATATCGATATATATAATACCATATGTCGCTATAACGATATATATACCATATACCAAATCGAGCGACGACCGATAGCGTGCGAGAGAGTGAGAGTGTGTGTGATCGCGAGAAGAAGATGTCCCTGCCCACTTCCGCTTCCATAGGTAAGGACGACCTGGCCTATCGATCAGCGACTGAACGAGAGGACGTCGGCTCCTGCGAGCGAGCCAACGACACCACCGCAAAGTGTGTGTGAGTGGGTGGTGTGCACCTACCGAGAACGGCGACAGCGAGTCAGTAGGGCTGAGCCCTTTCATCTGTATCGCGTCAGCAGTAGCAGCGGCTACAGCTTTGCGACTTGGTGCGGCGGCATCAAGTAACGGCCTTCTCGTTCGCGCCTAAGCTTCGCGAGATACTCTCCACGCCGAGTCGACATTGATGTGACTCGGCGCGGATTTGTATAGAGAAAATATTATTTAAAAGTTATTAACATCAGCAATTCACAATTTAAAAAATATATAAATAATATTCAAAAAGATTCTTTTAATCTTTGCGAACGATAAAATTTATCACTTAATATCAACAGTCTTTTTGAATAATTGTATTGAAATAGCAAACGAGAACAATCTAGCAAATATAAATCCAAAACATAATATTTTAAGGTAATAAAAGTTTACATGATTTTCATCTAAAAATCATCCGCTAATCAAATGCGAAATTGGCACGCTTTTCCCTTGAAAATCACCTGGAAATCATCGGATTTTCACTGAAGCTTTATCAGTATGGACATTCATATCATAAGTGGGAAGACGTACACGTGTGTATTTGTGGCGCACGCTAACCAGTCGTTGCGCGTCGTATTACAATAAATAAGCAAATGCAATTCTTTCTTCTGATTTCAACAGTGCATATACAAATCTTCATGATTTCATACTACTTTGATTAAGTACTTTTACCATATAAAAGTACTAGCCTTTCAACACACCTTCTTACCTTTATAATAATCAAGATTATGATACTTACTATATTATAACAAAATCATATGAGTGCGGTGTCTAGGTGTTTAGGCTGGCCTATGACGAAGTCTGGGTGGTGCGCCTCGTAGTTTTTGGTGTCTTAGTGTAATAATAATATTTGTAGACAGCAAAAATGTATACCTATCTAAATTTTTTAACATACATTATCAATCATAGCCACCATACTAAAATTTTGCGACAGAACAATCAGTGTTTTCATTTTATGATAAAAATGTTTTAAAAAAACCATGGTTGAAAGGTGCTAAAGATGCTTATATTTTATTTTTAGGGTAACTATGAAATACGCAAAAAATTTACTAAAAAGAACTGAAATCTTTAAAAAGAATTGACTTTTCAAACGGTAAAAGGTTGGACGAGTGTGATATGTTCCACAACGAAATTACAGATAACAAAGAACTGAGATCAATCCAACAAAGTCAAGTTTATTGTTGGATACATCGATAATATGCATTTCATATTTACTGTAACCTTGAGTCGTGCACTGATCACGCAGTGTATTTTATAATTGAATAAAGTTTACCTCAAAATAAAATATACATTCCTGATTTAACCAATATTTATTATATATTGTCGCTGCCTGCGAAGAGTAGCACTGTTCAAATTTTCCAGCGAAAAGTAGCACAATTCAGATTTGCGCGAAGACTAGCACAATTCAGATTCTTTTTATAAGAAAAGACTCTTAAAAAAAAAACAAATTTCATTAAAGCAAAACTAATAAAATGGCAAGATTAATTAAATTGCTGAAGTTTTTTTAAATTTTAATATTTCAAAGATTTTTATAGGAAATACAATTTTTTAGTTATTTAATTAATTTAACTTCCTATAAAAATCCTTGAAATGTTAAAATTTAAAAAAACTTCAGCAATTTAATTAATCTTGCCATTTTATTATTTTTGCCTTAATGAAATTTGCTTTTTTTTTAAAGAGTCTTTTCTTATAAAAAGAATCTGAATTGTGCTAGTCTTCGCGCAAATCTGAATTGTGCTACTTTTCGCTGGAAAATTTGAGCAGTGCTACTCTTCGTAGGGAGCGACGATATAATCATAATAAAGCGAAAAAATTGTTTTGTTCAATTAAGGGCTTACAAAATAAAGTTAAGTTATATGTTGATCCATTAGAAACCACTCTCAAGATACTTACTACGTAACTTGTCATGCCCGTTTTATTTTGTTTTCTGGTGAACAACTAAAATTTTCTTTTTATGTATCAGAACGTAATACAAAAACCATAAGTACAATAAAAAGGGCATGACAAGTTACGTAGTAAGTATCTTAAGAGTGGTTTTTAGTGGATCAACATCAAGGGGCGCGGTAGCGCCCCGATGTCAAGTATAAGTTTTTATCCACTGTGTTGTCAGGGAGCGACGCGACCCTATTATACTTTGAATTAGCTATTTAACCTAAATACGTTTTATTATTTCCAATGATTTCATGTGCATGATCGTGCGTTTATCAAAGAACCTTCGTGCTACCGCTAGTGTAGCTCTCGACAAAATTAATGTGTCTTATACTTAGGCGTCGAACACCTGCCTAGACTCGACGCAATCACTCGCATGGATCATCACAAACACGACATGTGAATCCAGAAAGTAAACAACAGCGTGCTAATATGATTTAACAGATTTACAATTAGAATGTTTCATCGATAAACTATAAGACGAAGGGACGGCAAGTGTTTAATTAAAATAATATTTTTGAAAATTGTAACTTTTTTTTTAATAACCACTAGTCAGCTGATCTTATCTCACATTCTGAACTTTAATGCTTGATGCTTGACATATTTAAAATTGATTTCAGTACATTCATTAGTATACATTTATGCCCTGGTAGAAATGCTTACAAACGGTAAACTGTTGGCCAAAGTGACGGTTTTAGCAGGTTCGTTGGCCAACCATAATCAACTGTTGGATTATTTTCTGCCAGTACAACTCAAATTTAAGTTAAGTAAGCCCTTAATTGAACAAAACAATTTTTTTGCTTTATAATGATTATATATAATGAACTTGAGTTTGTTGGATTGATCTCAGTTCTTTTTTATCTGTAATTTCGTTGCGGAACATATCACACTCGTCCAACCTTTTACCGTTTGAAAAGTCAATTCTTTTTAAAGATTTCAGTTCTTTTTAGTAAATTTTTTGCGTATTTCATAGTTACCCTAAAAATAAAATATAAGCATCTTTAGCACCTTTCAACCATGGTTCTTGGTCAACAATCTTGTTAATGCAAAAATCACCTATTTCGATTTGCAAGTATGATAGCTTTATAGAAAAAGGTCAAATAAATAAAAAATCTAGAGTAAATTGTTTCGATTTCAGGATTTATTTCAAAGTTATAGCGACAAATGTATCCGAAAACGAGTCATTTTTTGGTATTTTGGTACATTAGTTACTCGGCCGAGTTTAGCGATGACTTTTTTAAATTTGCAACCACGGATTATTGTTGAACATACCTTTATGCAATTTACTGTGCAAAAATTTTTTCATCTTCAAAGAACATGTACATATCTAGAATGCTCTACCGCCTTGACTATTTATAATTAAATACACAGTAAAAAATAGCGTAAGAATATATTATATATCAATTTTTTTGCGAAAGGGAAAACAAAAGGGTTATGTTATGTATTCGAATTAATATGCGTTTATATACTTACGTATCCCTGCTAAAAATAACCAATTAGACCCGATTAAAAAAAGAATAATCGGTTTTAATACGTTTTTGTGATCCGGGATTTCCGAATATAAACCGATTAACACAATTATAACCGGATTTAACCGATTAAAGCACCATCGAAAATTTTGCCTCTCGAAATTTTGCCTCGAAAATCTCTCTCTCTCTCTCTCTCTCTCTCTCTGGATATCTTGGTGATTGGTGTCTCTCATTCTCTCTCTCTCTCTCTCTCTTTCGCTCTATCTCAGCTTGCACGCCGTGCTTGACTCGCGACCGGTTCCGCGAACGTGGTTACGCGCGCGTCGAATCGCGCGATAGACAATATCAATGTATTCCACATAATTTCAAAACGTAAAAGATTAGGCGAGTTTGATATATTCCGCAACGAAATTACAGATCCGTCGGTCGCCAGCTGGCGTGCGTCTGATCTTGATTTCTCGAATCTCGCGGTGCCAAGCTGCGATTTTCGGAACTCGTGTAACGGTGTAAACTTAAAACATAGCCTAAAACGGTGTAAACATAAAACATAGCCTAAAACGGTGTAAACATAAAACATAGCCTAAAACGGTGTAAACATAAAACATAGCCTAAAACGGTGTAAACATAAAACATAGCCTAAAACGGTGTAAACATAAAACAGAGCTTAAAACAGTGCGGTGTATCGGAGCTTGTCGGTGTACGGGTATGAAGACTCGCTATATAATCGAACTCTCTTAAATCAGTCTGTGTGCGTGCCGTACCGCTCAACAAGAATTATAATGTGTCTAATAAGCGCCGAGAGCGCTAGCCAGGACGCGATGCAAGCTCCCGGGTAAGTATATCATATACGACGTGTGAATGTTTGGTACAGAGTAAACACAGCAGCGTGCTCTATATGAACTGGGAACGTCTCGGAACCTCTGGCTCACATCCATTGACTGGAAATTGGACACTGGTCAATCGCTCCAGGATATGCTGACTGCGACATGAGAACGCGATACACAAAGGCAGAGGAAACAGCTCTTTTATAAGTAGGATTACGATTGTTCTGTTCTTTCGCAAGCTCATATGCTATTGTTTTCCCGAAATGAGCAAAGGACTACAATGTTTTCCTCTTGATCTTCCGCAGCTTAGAAACAAATTCTAGGCTAGATGCGATTGTGTCAATGATATCACCAAGTTTGGGGCCGAGAAGAACCACTAGGACGCGAGGAAGATAGATTAGACCCATTGAAAAATCACACCGACATACTGGACTGCGATATCAAAAACGAGACCAATAGTGTGATCAGCGACCCCTTTGTACAAGCTCGTCTTCAACTTTATGAGTTCTGACCGCTCAAGCTTGACGATGACCCCATGGATTGCAAAGACGACCCCTACGGCTGATGCTGATTGTTCCGAGGGTTGTTCGACTCGTACTAGAGCCTTCCTAAGCGGTAACTATATACTATAAATATAAATAAAAATTCAGCCGATTCCGCAATATTAAAATTCTATTCATTACAATAAACTTATATTGCAACTTAGATTATAATAAAAATTGTCTTAATTTTAATTCGCAGCCTTCACCGGGGGCTGACACCTTGTCGAGTGCCCGCTTTTTAGGGCCTGGTGTGGGGGCTCGTCCGGCGAGTTTTTGCGGTTGCATCGACTCCGGTGACGGGAGCGTGACGTCCCGAACTCGGGTCGGTGGGGTGAGGGAGGCCGAGACCAACCGACCAACCTTCTCCCCGGCGCGTTACTAGGGTGCGTCCTGGCGTGGCGGCGAAATTGGGCTGATGCGGGATACCGCTTCTCGGACTCAAGAGTAGCCTCTTGAGTCCGAGAAGCGGTATCCTAGTAGCCTCCCCGGCATGATCCCCGTAAAAGGGGCTCTGCTGTCGGGCCTCTCCCCTGACCGAGGTCGGGCCTCGGGGTTCCCCGAGGGCGACCTATGGACTGGCCGAAGGCTAAGCGCAGCCCCCCATTGCGTTAGGGAGGAGGCGCAATGGGTATTTCATCCAACCCCTAATCCCAAGGTGTGAGCCAGCGTGCCGAGGGGACTAGTTGGCCGCTGGGGTACTAGTCGGTCTCTAACGATGCCTCTGAGAAACTGGGCGAAATCTCCGAGTAGTTAGCCTTGCCGTCACATGCGGGGCTCTGTGACGGCGGAGCGGACCACTTATTTCCCTAGCTACTCGTGGGATCAAAATGGATAACATAACAAAACCAATAACAGATGGAAAGGAGGAGAAGGAACCAATGGCTCCTCAGGAGGCCAGCGACTCTGCAAAGGGAACGCTGCCCCAGAGGCCACTGGAACCAACTGCGCAGACCCAGGGAGAGACGGTGGACGCACCCTCGGACACTATGCCCGAGGGGGTTGTGACCCCTGATGCCCTGGAGCCCAAAGAGCGGAAGAAGAAGAGGGACTGTGGCGCTGTAAGGAAGAGGAAGACCCGCGAGCGTGCTCGTACGGCGACCAAATCCACTACAATTACACCCACGGAGACACCGGTTACGGGATAGAAGAGGCGACAAGGGATGCACAAGACCCCGCCCTCTGTCCCTAGTAACAGCAAAAAAGCCAAGGGGCCGCCCGGAGGGGCTAACCCCAATGGCGGACCACCTCAAACGAGGACACAGGCTGGAGGGGGCATTCTAACGGATGCTCAAAGAGCCAACCCGCTCACGATAGTCGTGGTGCTGGAGGACTACCCAGACAGTCCCATCACCTCGGAAATGTTCCTGGAGTTCCGGAGTGCGGTCAGGAAGGAGCTGGCCCTCCAGCCACCTAACACGTGGCCCAAATTCGACACCTCCTTCTACAAGCAGGGGGTGTTAATCCTGGTGGCCAACAACCCGGAGGCGATAGCCAACGTGGAGTGGATAGCCAACAAGCTGGCCACTCTGGACTTACCCTGGGGTGGCGCCAGGCTCAAAATGGGAGGGGCAGAGCTGCTCCAACAGAGACTCAAGGTCGTTGTCCGGTTCCCTGATCCTGCAGAGGAGCCGGCGGCGATACTGGAGAGACTGAGGGGCTACAACCCCTCCCTAAAGACGCAAGCGTGGAGGGTCGTCGACTCCAGGATCGGGCTGGAGGGGGAGGAGGGTGCAGGGGACAAGCAGCTCCTTGTGCTAACCATCCCCGAATCCCACGCCGGGACGTTGGCGAAGATGGAGGACAGGCCCTGGTACGACCTCGGAAGGGTGCACATGAAGGTGCACCGTCAAGAGACGCAGGGGTCTGCCGAGAGGGGGAAAGAGGCTGAGGAGGAAGTGATGGAAACATAAATGGCTCCATCCTCCTTCTCTATCTCACAAATTAACTTGCATCACTGTAAAGATGCCTCAGCAATCTTACTGAGGAATATGACAGTGGCGTACACAGGCATAGCACTTATCCAGGAACCCTGGGTAGTGAAGGGTGCCATAAGGGGACTAGGTAACTTAGTCTGTTTCAGGAACCCAAAGGAGGAGACCAAGAGCCTGCATTGCAGTCAAGGGAGTGAACGTGCTGCCGCTACTGGACTTCGCCACAGGGGACCTAATGGCAGCGCAAACAGAGTTAGAAGATGTAGGACGGGTCGTGATAGCTTCCGCCTACCTACCGTACGATAGTACAGACAACCCGACAAGGGAAGTCAAAAGGTTAGTGGAACACTGCATGCTTAACAACCTTCCACTGATTATAGGGTGCGACGCCAACTCACATCACAGAGTATATACCAAAACAGTACTTGTCGCGCCATCTCCTGGTTGACGAAGATTTTGTGCAACGAGATAAGCACACGCGAGGGCGAGCATATCGCGCATTCCTCGCGTATATACTCCAAGCAACGACTATAATTTATACTCTTCTCCGAGTAGAGACTATGCTACTCTCTACTCGATACTCCCTCTCGACTGTGAGACTTCGATGTAGTCGGACGGGCAGACTAGGCTATTTGCCGAACAACCATATACTTTATATAATATATTATATTATTATTGACCTCAGTGTTTATTAATTTATCCACGCATTCCAACAATCTTGTTAATGCAAAAATCACCTATTTCGATTTGCAAGTATCATAGCTTTATAGAAAAAGGTCAAATAAATAAAAAATCTAGAGTAAATTGTTTCGATTTAAGGATTTATTTCAAAGCACGGACACCAATGCTAGAGGAGTTAGACTACTTGATTATCTCGCGGGAACAGACCTAGAGATAATGAACGTTGGCAACACACCCACATTTAGGAACGCTGCTAGAGAGGAAGTGATAGACCTAACTCTGTCATCCATCAAGATAGCGCATCTGATCGGCGAATGGCGAGTGAGCGACGAACCATCGTTGTCGGACCACTCGTTGATCACATACGTAGTTGGTACTCCCAGTAAGGAACAACCCAAATGGGTGAGAAATCCCCGGGATACGAACTGGGAAACATACAAAAAAGACGTGGAGAAAGCCATGTGCGAAATACCACTCGACATCAGGGACAGCGTATCCCTGGAAATGGCAGCTGACAGATTCGCTAGAGGCATCATCCAAGCCTACGAGGGTAATTGCAAACCCAAACAGGCGAGACCTAAAGGTGAAGTTAAATGGTGGAATCAAAGGCTGGAAAAGCTAAAACACAAAACACAAGGGGCCCTTGACAGAGCCAGGAAACCCGGTACACGCTCCCTATGGATCCAATATAGGACACAAAGGGGTATATACCGGAAAAACGTCAGAGAAGCCAAGCGAAACAGCTGGAGGAATTTCTTCGAGAACGTCCAAAAAGGCAGAGAAGCAGCCAGGATGAACAAGATCCTGGCCAAGAATCCCGAAGCTGTTCTGGGCACACTTAAGCTCCCAAATGGACAGCACGCCACTTTAGAAGAAGAAACTCTAAATTTCCTCGTACAAACACACTTCCCAAGCTTCGTGGGGGAAGCGCGCGACCCGCTGGGCAGGGGTTCCAGTCGAGGCCGCAGACCGACGTACGCTGAACTGGGCGAAAACCGGCTGCTGGCCGGACGAATCGTCACGCCGGAAAGGGTGAGGTGGGCTATAAGATCGTTTGAGCCATTCAAGTCAGCGGGACCCGATGGTATTTGTCCGGCTCTGCTTCAACAAGCGGAGGACGTTATCATTAGCCCACTGACACGAATGGCGAGAGCAAGCTTGACGCTCGGCGCGATTCCCACGGGGTGGCAGAGAACCAGAGTAGTATTCATACCGAAACCGGGAAAAAACGGGTACACATCCCCGAAAGACTTCGGCCTATCAGCCTGACATCCTTCGTACTTAAGACCGTTGAAAGAATGGTCGACAGATACATTCGAGATATGGTCTTGAAGGACGAAGGGCTACATAAGGAGCATCATGCCTACAGGGCTGGCAGATCTACGGAGACAGCACTTTATAGAGCAGTATCTACGATCGAAACACAGTTGAATGCTAAAGGATACGCCGTAGGCGCACTACTGGACATCGAAGGAGCATTCAACCACACATCGCGAGAGGTGATCAATAGAGCTATGAATAGCCACAAGATCCCTCTAGCAATAGCGGGATGGATTGACCACATGTTGGGAAACCGGAACCTAAAAGCGAGTAAAGGCAGCACAACACTCAAAGGCACAGTGAGGTCAGGATGCCCCCAAGGTGGCGTCCTTTCACCACTAATATGGTGCTTGGTAGTAGACGAGCTGCTGACCCAACTAAACAACACAGGCTGCACGGCTATTGGATACGCGGACGATATCCTAATAATTGCACGTGGCCCTTTTCTTGACCTCCTGATGAGAGTCATGCAAGGAGCCCTAACGTTAGTAAACAAGTGGTGCAACAAGACCGGACTATCTGTCAATCCAGCCAAGACGGAGATCCTGGTCTGCACCAGAAGATACAAATGGAAAAGGGAATGTAACTTGACTCTTGGGGGACAAAAACTGTCTCTTAAGAGTCATGTCAAATACCTGGGAGTCATCCTGGACAGTAAGCTGTCCTGGAAGCAACATCTGGAATATGTAATAGGCAAGGTCACGGCCAACCTGTGGCAACTGAGAAGAGTCATAGGCAGGAACTGGGGCCTGTCGGCAGAGGCTATGAGATGGATATATGAGGCTGTTCTCAAACCCAGGCTGACGTACGGAGCGGCGGTGTGGTGGAAGCGAACAGCCCTCTCCACGTCAAACATCTCGGGCGCAATCAAGTCGACACCAACGGCTGCACTGGGGCTGCTGCTGAATATAGAACCACTAAGAGTGACACTGGCTACAGCGGCTGCGCAAGCCCTGCGCAGGATCACCAACTCGCTCGGGAAAGGCAATATGCAGGGACTACCACAGCTCCCCAAAGGATTGGACGAAAAAGGGATTCTTCGGATGAACCTGGACGCCATGAGCAAAACCTTCCTGTTTGATAAGAAATATAGAGTAAGCATCCCATCCCGTGTGGAACGGGATGACGAAAGAATAAACACCCCGAACAACAGAGACCTGTGGTACACAGACGGATCCAGAAGGAAGGATGCCGCAGGAGCGGGGGTGTACTGTCGTCAGAACGGCGTTGGAACAATCCTGCCGTTGAGTCGATACACCACCGTACTACAAACGGAGCTGATAGCAATCATGTGGGCGGCGCAAGCGGCATTAGCAGGGAGCATGCGCCCGCGGATTTATATCTGCTCTGATAGCAAGAGTGCCCTACAAGCACTTGATAGCTTCGCCACTAAATCTACGCTGGTATGGGACTGTGTGCAGACTCTAACCAGACTAGCTCTCAAAGCAAGTGTCACACTATTATGGGCCCCGGGGCACAACGGTGTCAAGGGAAACATGATAGCAGACGACCTGGCTAAGCTAGGCGCAAAAAGCGACCTTATAGGACCAGAACCGGCTGTCCGACTCTGATCAAGAGTCTGATCCAGAGTCTGATCAAAGGGGAGATCAGACAATGGGCAACCAATGAGACCAACCGGATCTGGGAAGAAATCGCCACGTGCGGCAAAACTAAAGCCTTCGTGACGACAAATAATGCAAAAGGTTAGTCCAGAGCAATTCTAGGACTCAAAAGGGATAAAACCAAGCTGCTCGTAGAGATCCTCACAGGTCACGGCAGCCTAAATGCCCACAGACATGCAATGGGACTAAACAAAGACCCATTCTGCAGATTTTGCTGCACGGAGGAGGAGACCCCTGAACACCTCCTGTGCAACTGCCCCGCCATAACGGGCATGAGGCGGCGCCATCTAGGTGCCCCTTTCTTAGAAGCGGAAGATGTTCAGGCCAAGCACGCCCCCGGAATTCTTTCATTATGGGAGGCGATTGGCGCTTGATTAGCGACTGAACTAACCGGAGGGACGCCAAGGGATTACCCATGCGTCCAGTGGTCTGTACAAGCCCGACTCCCACAGTAATAATAATAATTCGCATCATTTAACAGATTTATGTACACCTCAAAACCAATAATTTGAGTGTTTCATCGATAAACCATAAGGCGACGGGACGGCAAGTGTGAGTTAAAATAATAATTTCGAAAAGTGCAACTATCTTATTTTTCATAACTATTAGTTATGATTGATTCTAGCTTACCTGTTGAATTGACTTTTAGAATTAGAATAATTTCCAATTCCTTTTTAAATGAGTACATCTATAGTATAATAAATGTATCATTAAGTGTTTCAGCTCTAATTAATTTGTGTAGGTAATTCGCAGCATGATTTTTTTTACCCCTTTTTTGAACAAATGTCACAGCGATAGTGACGAATAGACGTAAAAAACTATAGAATTTAAATACATAGCAAAATCAAGCCAGTGATAAATAACTATTTTGTTTACTAAAATTTTAGCGTCTTTATTTTCATGATAATCAGTGATTGAATAATCAATTTAACTTAGCGGCAAAAATTTAGTAGAATTTAAATTCGAAAAAATTAAAGCATGAAAGGCAAAAATTAAACAACTGAAATTAAACAATTTCTAAAACGAAAATGTTAAATTGAGATATTAAGAAATATACAATATACAATAATTGGAGTTTAAAGTATTTTTGTTTTAAATTTAGTATTTAAAAATTTTGTTTGACTGTTATAGTTTTTTAATATTTGCAGTTTCAAAATTTTACCTTCCATTATAAATCAATGCATAATTTTCGAAAATGACATTAGGAAAAAAGATCTTAACAAAACTTGAATTTCATCACTATTGCAATATATATTTTAACCAGGCAACGTTAGGAGTGAGGTGAATCGCGCTAGTGTATACTAACGCACATCGATCTAATA
Organism: Nasonia vitripennis; assembly: GCF_009193385.2. NCBI lineage: Eukaryota > Metazoa > Arthropoda > Insecta > Hymenoptera > Pteromalidae > Nasonia > Nasonia vitripennis. The sequence goes on along the minus strand of NW_022279616.1, from coordinate 871,388 downwards.
TTATGTTGTAAAATCAAAGCGGAATTTCAAAGTTATTTTGTTACAACGATTATATGCAAAATATATGAATTATTCTCTTTACTAATTATCTATTAAATATATTAATTTTGTTATCGAAGCATACTAACAATCTCACCATTGTGATAATCTTCCACTACCTAGTATTCTGGACCTCATTATTACTACTTAAATAAAATGAAATCAATTAAATATAATTGATCTGTCGTCAGGATTACGCCACAGGTCAGCAAATGTGTACTACCTTCATAAATAATTAAATTAATGTTTCTACACGTCGGAAGGATTTTTCGTGGATGGAATTTATAATACAAACTGCTTACATTAGTCTACAAAATAAAGTAGTCATTGTTTGCTCGATTATATAAAATTTTTTTTTGCTCTTTCACCAAAAATCGCTACTTGATGTTGCATGTTTGGATCTTTTTATCATTATTATGTGTGGAATAAATTTCTTTCTTGGCTTTGCCAATTTAGACATTTTTTTCAATAAATTATCAGGAAAAATTGCTTCGTTTGCATATCCCTCATTAAGATAACATAAGTTTTATTACTTAACGATTTATAAAACCATTAAATTTTTATAATAGAAAATACGAAAATAATATATAATATATTAGTAGTTTGATAGATTGTATTCATGCTTAAAAATATAAACAGATTTTTAAATGTTTTAAAAACGCTTTATTCAAAACTTTGAAACGTTTTGCTTCCCCCTGAAGGAAGCTTTGTAATAGTAAAATTTTCAGTTTTGCTAAAACTCCGTAGAAACGCATTCAGAGGTGTTTAGTTTTCGATCAGGCGTTTTTAGAAAATGTCCGTGCAGATGGCTCGGTGTGTGTGTGTGTATGTATGTACGCATACCGTTATGATTCTGGAACCACGCGACCAATGGTAATAAAATTTGACATGCATATATGTTTTCTGATTCTGAATTCGGGAAAATTTTTTTTGTATGATTCTGACCATTGTATGGCCGTATTAATAGCCATTTCTTGATTTTTGAAAAAACTTTTCCTTTTTTTGATGATATGATTTATACAATATATTAAGCAATAGTATATCTAAAAATCCATAAAATTGCCTACTTTTCGCTGTGAAAAATTTAAATTATTTTGATGACTAGTTTTTGAGCTAAAAATAGAAAACTAAAAAATATGGGTTTTATTTAAGTTGCAATTTTGGGGAAATATCGATCTTTTGATCACCTCTGCAAGGTTCTTTTTGCAGCTTATGAAACCATTAAGTTTAAAAGATATTAGGAATCAGATTCTTTGTCTCTCATCCTGTATACCCTGTGTAACTGAAAATTACAATTTTTGTTAAACCTTTTAACCCGCTTACTAAAGTTCAGAATTTTTTGAGAAAATACATGATTTTATAAGGTTATGAGGACCCTATGGTATTTAAAAAATATTGAGGTTTACATTTTTTCATGAAAATTATATGATTTGATATTGTGACGGGTGCTCTTTCAGCAAAATAATTAAAATTGAAAGTATTTTAATAATCATAAATATACTGTATATTTGAACAATATTGTATCTATTGGAATTATACATTTTCTTGGAGGAAGCTACGTGCCAAAGAATTGGCAGCGGTTTTTGAAAATAATATGTTAATTTCAAATTCTTATTATAGCTTTTTTACCACAAATTTTTTCATAATGCTAATGAATTCATTAATGCCGACGTTTAGATAACGTTTGATTTTTAAAATCTGATTATATTATATGTTGTTTGTTTTATTCGTTGTTAAGAACTATGTAAGAGTATTTAATTTCAAAGATGATAATAATCCTATTGAAAATTTTACACTAGATCTCAGGTCTGATTAATAAATAAAAAATTACAATAAACTAGCTTTTAATGAGAATTAGCACGCCTTATAGGTGCTACCATCCTGATGATACATCGGAAAGTAGGTGAACTTAAGCAGTTTAGAGCTAATTTTTGTAATTTTTATCAAAAAATTTAATATGGGATTGTAAATGAAATTTCAGCTGAGATCTCATCTAAGATTTTATCTAAAATCTCATGATAGATATTTTTTATAAAAATTACAAAAATTAGCTCTAAAGTGTTTTAGTACACCTACTTTCCGATGCATCATTCGAATAGTAGCACCTATAAGGCGTGTTCATTTTTATTAAAAGATAATTTATTGTGTTTTTTTATTTAAATATAATTTTGGCTTGCAATATACATGATAATATACATGAGATTTTGGCGTAAGATCTCATATGAGATTTCGGCACGAAATAGTCAAGTAGTGCCTGGATGCACGCAACATGTGCTCTCGCTCTCTACGGTGCCATCTTACGCTCTCTGCGGTCGAGCGCTTCTCTACTATAGTTCGAGTGTATAGCTCGTACTATACCTGTAGCTATCGCTGCCGCGCGCTCGTCTCTAGTCCGATGTAGCATAGAAATTACTCATATCTCAGCAGTTCTTTCATAGTCCCATATAAATCAATATTACTTTTTTTGTGTGTGCAAAATTTTACTCAATGCAATATCCATGTACATGATGGTTAAAGTCGTTAGTTAACCATTCATAACATTTGCAAAATCTTAGCTTATATATGTATATTCCCTATTATATTAAAGAGAAGCCCATTTTGGCGTTCTTCGGTTCTCCGGTTCTCTGGTTTTGCGAGTTTATAATCCCCTATTATATTTAAGAGAAACCCATTAATTTGGCGTTTTCCGGTTTTCCGCGTTCATTATTTTTTTATGAAATAGAGCGACCGATTTTGTAATTCATATCTCATTTAAATCCCCTATTATATTAAATCTCATTTGAATCATCAATTAATTAATAACCTTGTGCATCGACTTAACGGTAACGATGTCAGACCCGTCACACAGATCACCGAAGCGAACAGCGCCCCTTTATTGGAGCCCGTAAAGTCAATATAGGCATAACAAGGTTGTAGTTAAAATTATTAAAAAGTGTAAATGATAAATAATATGCACAAAACGCTATAGTAGATTACGGGCCTAGAAAGGAAAAAAATTTTAACTAGAATTTTATCCTTTAAAATATCTATAATCTATAATGATCCACCGATCTCACCGCTTCCAAAGGTCAGAGCAGAATAATCACTGGATCCGATCTTTTACGCTATTTATACATATTTTCGCGCATGCGCAGACTTTATTGATAAACAACAAGTAAGTATTTAAATAAATATAATTGGCAGTCTTTCAAACTTTTAGTCTGCTTCTGATACTAAAATATTTCGAGTGAAATACCAAAGTGTGAAAAATTTATTTTGAATGTACTTATTTATAATATACATGTTGAACAGAGTCTTTATCGAAATGCAACCGAGCGAGCATCAGCGAGTGAAGTGACCATTGCTAGTATTATATTAAAGTGCTTTCATTTTTTCTCCAGTTCTCCGATTCTCCGGTCTCCCGATGTCACACTTTCTAAATTTCTTAATCTTATTAGAATCAAAGTGACCTTTTCATAATTCTTATTATATTTGAACTTCTTTTGCAAACTTCTTTTACGGTGCTTGTACAACAATATCAACTTAAGGCCTCATAGACCGCTGAAGCAAACAGCGCTTCTCCATTGAAACCCATCAAGTCGACAAAGTAATAATACGTTTGTATTATGAAGAGATTAAATATTAAACAATATACTACAACGAAATTCGATGAATTTTTGACTCAATTTTTCGAAAAAATTAGCATAATATAATTCTTCATAAAATGCATTATTTGAATCCTGATAATTATAATCTGTGCTCTATTCATACACATTTTTGAGCGTGAATTGACTGTACACATACACACACAACTCCGCTACGCCGGTCCCAAGCCCGGGGCCCTGTTGTGCGAGCGACGGGGCAGGAGGAGGGGGAGGAGTATCAACTTCGTTAAAATAACCAAGGGGCATCTGGCCCGGATGCTAGCACCTTGTTAAAGGGCTCCTTCCTAGGATACAGGATAGGGGAAGAAACCTCGAAATAAAATCAATCATGAGTAGTGAATTATCAACAATACTACCCCAAGCGGGTCAAGCTGGAAAGCCCAGTCCCACCGCCGATTCCGATCGAGTGAAAGCCCCGGTGGTCGACGCTAGCCCCACCAGAGCTACTGGCAAAAGTCAGGCCCAACAAAAACAAGCGTTCAGAAGCGGAGCTAGTTAAAGTGGGGCAAAACAAGACGTACGCGAAAGTCCTAGAAAAAATCTGAAAGGAAGTAAACCCGGACACTACTAGAACGATGGTGCTGGGAGTCAAGCAAACAAGAAGTGAAGACGTCCCCCTTAAACTAGGGAGAGGGTCTGACAGGAAAAGCAGTGCTGGGACTTGGACAGGTCAAAAAGGAAGAACGGAAGGCCATCCTAAAAATAAAGGACATGGACTTGGAAGCTACGAAAGAAGAGGTGAGAGCAGTAATAGGAGGAGCCCTCAGAAAGCCGGACAATGGCAGGCGGGTGACCCTATTGAAGCCTAACATGAGAGGTGTTAGAATGGCCATAGTGATACTCGGCGAGAGAGAGGCTAAAAAGTTACTAGAGGTAGGACACATTTGGGTGGGCCTTGTAAGTTGCAGGATCAGGAAGCGTGTAAAGGTAGTGCGGTGCCACAATTGCCTAGGCTTCGGATACTGGAAGGATGAGTGCAATGGAGCAGATAGGTCGAACCTCTCATTTAAGTGTGAAGGAGTAAATCATCGCATTGCTGAATGCCAAATAGATTGAGAGCTATTTTCTCTGCAAAGAGGATGGACAAAAAGAAGAAAGCTGTAAACATGTAGCTGGCTTCGGCGGCTGCACTGTATTTAGGCGCTCCTTAGACACGGCAAAGAAAAAAGAAACAAGAAATAAAAAAAAGATTAAAAGATGGTAATAGCAGCCAAAGTGCTGGATGTAACAGCATCGAGAACATAGCAACAAGAAGACGGAGTTGATACAGAAAGAAGAAGACGAGTTTGACCCTGAATCCCTAATCACTTCGATGAATGTGGGATGTATGGGTATGTCAAACCTTAAAGAAGAAGCCAACTAGGCTAATTAACGGACTCCACGGAAGTATTATTTAACAATGGTGCCTGTGGGGTTTCGGTGTCAGAGGGCCACTTGTGCAGAGCTTGCTCTGCCTACGCCACATAAAAAAAAACACACACACATTACGCGGAGAAGCCTGACACCCGTATGTGGCACGCCCCCGGGTTGGCGGATGAGGGAGAGCTTGCTAGGGTATATACCTCGCAGGGTAGAGCAGATATAAAATATGATCTTTGGACCAAATCAGATCGCCGCGTTTGCCGTGCAGTGCGACCTGTATACTGCCAAAAGGAGATCCTGGGTGGGGAAGCAATCTGGAGGTGGGCTATGGCAGTATCGCGTGCTATACCCTAGTATGATGTTCCCAGTCTGGCACCGCTTACAGTCATATGTTGGGGCCATGGCAGCTACCTTCATAGACGGGGGGATCGAGGGTGGTCGGATACATACCGAAATAAATAATATTATCGAGCATCGATAATTTAACCGAGCAAGGAGAGAAAAGCAGGAAAAGTAGCTCTCGAGATCTGGAAAAGATCTGAGATAGGCTACACTCTATGGATAATGTTGTGTCAAATGCATCCAACATTTATAAGCCTGTTAAAAGCGATCTATCGGCGATTATGATTCAGGTTAAGCGGCTTGAAAAAAGACTAGTGGCGCTAGAAAAAAGTAAGTAAGTAAAGCGAAAATGTTACCAAACCAGCAGAAAATCCAGAAGGAGGACAAGACATCACGGACGATAGAAGCATCAAACGTGGTGACGACAAGAACGCTAAATAAACGTAATACAATGTCACCAAGCCAGGTAGAAAAGCGACAAGAAAACTACGCTAAGAGAACAAGGAAATATAAGAAAGTACCCTGTGGTAGCAACATCACAAACCCAATCACAGGTGATTTTGGAAGAAAAGGTAGACCTACCCTGGCAGGAGGTTATCACCAGAAAGGAGAAGAAGACGAAAAAGGATATACATGAAGGTACTGGTGCCAAGAACAAGAATGGCACTAGAAAACCACGAATGAGACCCACCTGGTCTAATGCACTTGTTATAAAAGCAGCTGAGGGAAATTCGTACGCTGATATTTGGAGAAAAATAGAAGCTTGGTAACAGCGTATATCAGATACACAAAACGGTGGAAGGAGATCTTCTTTTGGAGCTACGACGCACCAAAGAAGTGAAAACGCAGGAACTTTAAGAAGCGGTTAAAGCAGTGCTGGTAGACGAAGCCACAATCCAGAGGCTTCAGCAAGAAGTAGTCTTTGAAATAAAAGACCTTGACATGCTTATCTCTAAACAGAATATTCTAGAAGCCCTAAGTAGAGAGTTTTCAAAAGAGAAGGAAGTAGTAGAGGAGACGTCCGTAAAGACCCTCCGGAAATCGTATGGAGATACGCAGACCGCCGTTGTACAGCTGCCTGCATAGATTGCCCAAAAGGCGATCGCATAGGGTAGCTCAAAGTAGGTTGGGTTAATTGAAGAATGAGGGAGATTAGTCAAGAGACGCGACCACTTAGATGCTATAAATACCTGGATTTTGGCTATATCGCAAAAAAGTCTACAGAGACGTATGGCAGAAGTAAATGCTGTTTTAAGTGCGGAACAGAAGGACATGCAGCGAAAAGTTGCACAAACGATCTGAGTTGCATTCTTACCCGGAAAAAGGATGGAGAATTAGAGAGTGACCATGCAGCTGGTAGCTGCTACGCTTCAACTAACAATCCAACCGAGCAGTTCGAACAACTGCTAGATCGGCTCATACAAGACGCAGTAGGAAGAAAACTGGTACTGAGGCGACTTCAATGCGTGGGCTGTGGAGTGGGGCAGCATAAAGACTAATAACAGAGGTCAAGTTCTCCTGAAAGCATTTGCTCTCCTGGATTTAATCCTAGTTAACCAAGAATGCACCCACACATTTAGAAGAGGAGGCGCAGGATCTATCGTCGACCTGACGTTTGGTAACAGCAGCCTTATTGGCTTGGTTGATTCATGGACAGTTAATGAGCACTACATGTATAACAATCACCAGGCCATAATAATGGAGGTAGGAATATTAAAACAGGGACCCAGCACGAGTACAACGACCAATAAAGTTAATTGGAAAACAAAGGATTGTGATAAGTAGATGTTCCTGTTAGCACTAGAAGAAATGCAACTGTCTGGAACGGCAAACATTAAGGCGGAACAGGTGACGGTAATCATAACCCAAGCATGCGACGCTGCTATGCCTTGAAGAGTGACATACAGTAAACGATCATCAGTATACTGGTGGGACAAGGAGATTGCGAGTACACGTAGCGAGTGCCACTGGACAAAAAGAACAATGAACGAGGAAGAAATACTATAAAACTGGTATAGGTAAGGAAATAGTAGATGCCCGCGGGAAAGAAATGAAGAACGCTAAAAGAAGTCTTAAGAAGAAATTTCGCGAAAACAAACGACGGTACCTTAAGAAATTACAGGACGAGGTTGAACAAGAACGTTGGGGTCGACCGTATAAAATAGTAATGAAGAAGATTAAAGGAAGCTACGTGCCTTCACCACAATGCCCGGAACTATTACACCAGGTAGTGACCACACTGTTCCCCAGGCAACTGGAAGAGCCAAGTGTCATCGAAAGAGGTGTGAATGCAGAGGCTATTCCACTGATCATGATTGAGGAATTGTTAGCCGCGTGCAGAAGGGTAGGAAACAACAAGGCCCCAGAGCCGGATTGCATTCCAAATATTGCATCGAAGCTTTCACGCTCATCCAGAGGTCTTTGTAGACTTGTACAATACATGTCTAGAAGAGGGAACATTTCGCACAAACTGGAAGAAACAGCGTCTAGTGCTTCTGCCAAAAGGAAAGAAACCACCCGAGGAGTGCTCGTCATACAGACCACTCTGCATGCTGGACACCCCAGGGAAGATTCTGGAACGCATTATCTGCGTCAGAATGGATCATTTTATAGAAGGAAAAGGTGGATTAGCGGAACGCTAATATGGCTTCAGAAAGAAGCGTTCAACCCTGGACGCAGTTAGTCTAGTGATTGACACTGAACAAACAGCGATAGAGGGGAAAAGATGGAAGGGAGAAAAAAAGAAGTATTGCACATTGGATGTCAAAAATGCATTCAATTCAACCAGATGGAGTGAAATACACGAGGCACTCCGAAAGCAGGATGTGCCCTTATATATAAGAAGGATGATGTCCGACTACTTGAAGGACAGAAACTTATTAAATGACACTAAGGATGGTACCAAGACTTATAAAGTTACAGGGGGCGTTCCCCAAGGGTCAGTACTTGGCCTACTGACTTGGAAAATCATGTACGACGGGGTACTAAAGCTCTAATTACCTGAAGGAGTAATAGTCGTGGGATACGCTGACGACATAGCAGTAGTGGTAGTAGCAAAACATAAAGAAGAGGTGACAGACATAACTGAAGAATTAACCTGTATAATACACGAATAGCTAACAGAGACGAGGCTGGAACTAGCAAGTCACAGAACGGAAGTTATTCTCATTTCCAGTAAGAAGAAGATGGAGGAAACCACACTGTTGTTGGATAGACATGAGATCGTTTCTTAACCAATCATCAAATACCTGAGCATCACCATCGATGCAAGACTAAATTTTAAACAGCATCTGGAAATAATCAGTGATAAAGCAACAAAAGTTAGCGCTGCTCTATCACGATTGATGCCAAGTGTTGGAAGGCTAAATCAGAAGCGAAGGTTACTCTTAGCCAGTGCAACTACATCTATTATGCTATACGGAGCCCTAATATAGGCGGGTGAAATCGGATGCACGAAAGTTGACTACCGTGTATAGGCGAAGTGTACTAAGAGTGACGTCCGCTTACCGTAAAGTAAACACTAATGTGGGGATTAGGAGCGCCATTATACGGTGATCCAGAGAAGTCTTTACTTAATTACAGAGGCAGCAACGAAGGAAATAAAGCTCTGGTACGTAAAATGGCATTACTCAACCATTTCAAAAGAGAATTGCATCCAAAAGATCGATTTGTCATAAACAGACAGACTACCCTCTTATCACTATATCACGACTGTAGAGAATCATTAGTACAAATGCAAATACAAGAAGGAAAGCAACAAGTCAAACGAGAACTATATAGCTTATTAGTCGGGCCACGGCGAAGAGTTATCTACGAGCAAGCTACAGAAAGGTGCCTCAAAGAATTCAGACAACTAGTGCAAACAACAAAGAACCCTTACCAAAGAGAACTAAATGCGAATTTTAAAATCACTATGGCAGAATTACAAATTTGGCAAGCTAAGAAGATAAATGACCCCTATCAAATTCCACCAAATACTAACGAAGCCATGATATGTTTATTGCAAAAAGAATGTATAATAGAACAAAATGCGTTTAAATGAAAAGATAAAGGATGAAAAATCCCTTTTGAGTTAAGTTGTTATACAGTTACTTATAATTATTATCTAAGTTATGAAATAAAAGAAATCATTATAATTATATAACTATGTTACAAAATAAAATACAATACTTATAATTATTACTTGCGTCTTACGAAATAAAAGAAAATAATTATCATTATATAATGAAAGAAAATTTTTAATAATTAATCTATACCTTACAAAATTAAATACATATATATCAATCTGCCTTCTTTTATATATACAAGATTGTATATTTATCCAAATTCAAATAGGTAAAAATATAAAGCAATTCAAAATTAAGCGAAAAGGACAATGAGTCAATTTGAAATTTTTTTTTAACAACCAAATATCTTATGGAAGTAGGAGAATGTGATGTAGAGAGACAAAAATTAAATATTACTAAATAATATATACAACTATTGCAAATAAATTAATTCGCTAAAGTTCATGTAATACAATGTTCGGTAAAAGCAACACGTCATATAACGCATTGCGGGATGCATTCACATTCATCAGAATTATTAGATGGCGAAATTAGTTATTACAAAGAACTTCAGAGAGATGTATGTATGAGGATGATCAATGGCGGATTCATTAACATCGCCGGTACTTCTATAAATAACATACCGAGAAACGCTACGTTTTCAACGCCGATAGTCTTCACGGGCACTGTAGATACATATCCTACGTATAAAGGCACGTTCAATTCCGATCCTTACGGGCATTGGACCGACGTTTTAGTGCAGGGATTTGTTGAAATTTCGTTGTCTCATTACTATACTACGATAAATCTAAACTCTAACAAAACACAACTCAGATCGGGAACGAGTTGCCAATTAACCAATACTAAGTATAGAGACGTTTTAGAAGGTTACGATTTCTGGGAACCGCTAACAGAAGACACATGCGGAAGCAAAAAGTATAATGTATTATATGAGGAATATTCTAATAGAACTAAAGAATACAAATCCGAACAAGTTACATATATGTTAGAGACACAAGATATAACATTCGCATTAACTAGTATCGGGGAAATAAAGGTCTGTGGTCACAATCTAATTCGAACAGAACATCCTAAACTTTTTATATTAGAAAATTTTGACGATAAAACATTTTTAGCCAAATTAAATTCGCCAGCAGAAAATTTAGATATGTTCACATACGTCAATTCTAAATTCGTATATATTAAAAAACATTTTAAGATTCAAATCAGTTAGATGTATTATGATTTATTAAAACATAAATGCGAATTTGAGAGACGAATGTTAACAAATGCATTGTCCATAAATGAACCAGGATATGTAGCAGTAATAGCGGGAGAGGTTATTCATTTAGTAAAATGCTTGCAAGTAGAAGTAAAACGTCACGATACCAAAGAGTGCTATTATCAGTTACCTGTAACAAGAGGAGAGAACACTTCTTCCTTTCTCCTAGAACGTTTAACATGGGCTCTCATTGGCTTCAATTTTTACCTGCACCCTCGAGTATAGTAGCTCCAGTATCATTACGCCCGCAAACCAAGAGTACATGGGAATACATTGCGCCCAAAGCAATAGCTGTAACCGGAATATATACTAAATCGGATTTAAACGACCTACAGGCCCATGTTATGTTCCCTCTTGAAAGATCATCCGTGCTGAATAATGTCGCTTTGGGAATGACAGGAAATAATATACACTCGCTAACAATACTTGAAATCACATTCGGGGAAAATTTCTCAGATTCGGCACCGCAAGTGCAGGGATATTAGAAATCATCTTGATAATCAGACTAATCAAATTACTAATCGATACAATCTTGCACGGTTATGCACTTTATAGTATATACGGTTGGTCTATCCATCTTCTAGGATCGTTATGGAACTCGGTGACACAACTATTACTACACTTGGTTAACAAAAAACCGGAGAAGCCAAAACCTTTTAAACGCCAATCGAACGAAGAAAACCCCCCTAATAATCCCAATGCGACAATTTACGATGACGTTGAAGGAAGATTCATTAATCTAGAGTCAGGGGCAACAGCACGTATAACGCTTCAGAAACTAGCAAAGCCAAGATGTTGTACGAAGAAGTCCTAGAATAAAGAATCGACATAATATGTAGTAAACAACGCAAGGAAGAAAGCGTTCAAGCCTTTTATTAAAGAGTCAGAAACCTTCGCGGAGAGAGAGAGAGAGAGAGAGAGAGAGAGAGAGAGAGACAGCATTAATTAAATAATTAGAGTCAAAAAAATTTTCTTTTTCGGTACTTAGAGCGGATCGAAAGCAGACAGTTGACCTTTAAACGACCTTATTCTTATTGAAGACGATTTAGAAGTACTAAACAATATAGACGACGATCTAATAGACTTTGACGCATTTACACCAATAAACACTAACGAAATCTCGTACATCGATCATGACATAACTCACGAATCCCCTCCCAACAGTACTGATCTAACAACATCATCATAAGTCAATTGAAATTCCCATCCGACAAATACAAAGAGAAGAAACTAGAGTCTTCAATCATTACATGGAGAGGACCACTGAAAAGGATCCTTATTGCTTGAAGAAATTATTCGAGGAAGACAAAGAATATGAATAAAATTAAGTTTGAGCAATTGTAAATTTATTTTAGTTACAGAAAATGGCAATTTTTAAAGAAGCACAAAAGGCTTCGATGAAAGCTCAGATGAATGTTGAACAACCATTCAGACCCAAACATCTAGACTACATGACCTATGAAGACAGGCAGTTCACACCTACAAGATATGGCCAAAAGAATCAAGCCACAGACCCGAAATTTTAGCAGAAATAAGTTTCTGTTACAACTGCAAGGAAGATGAAATATATTGTTTCTGCTGTAACTGCGAACTATCCATCCAAACCAGGGGAAGATTTGTGGGGCCGGCACGCGATCCTCGCACTTGACTGCACTTATCTCACAAACTAAAAAGAAGAAAAATTTATAAATGAAGCAAGTACTAAGGTATCTTTAAGTAGAAATCAAATTTCGCCCAACAATAATTATAAAATGCAACAATCAGAAGTAAAAATTATACTTTCATCCCCTACAGATTATAAGTTATGTTTTTCAAAGCAAATCAGAATCCTTTTATTACCATGTTCACATTTAGAAACTTGTGCTTAATGCTCCTTTTTATTAACCAAATGTTTCATTTGCAAAGAAACAATAGAATTAATGGCTCGCGTTAGCCTCCCTAAAAATACAGACGAGGAGTAGAGAAATGAATCGGAATAAGCAAAATTGATATTTGACAGACGCGAATTTCTAAATTACATATTATACTTCCTTAGAATAAGCAAACAAAAAGAATGCAAGCACTAATGGCATAATTGGGTTAAGAAATTAAGGAATTATAATGTAATAATTATTTGAATCTCAACATCGCGACCATTTGAGTATTTTTAGACACATACAACGATCAGTAGAATTAGATTATTATTATATTTATTTAAGGGTCATTATTATTTTACTGTAAATATATGCTAATAATTAATAGGGGACACGTCGAAAGGCGAGAAGAGGACTAGCCGCGTTGCTAAAAGAGGAGAAATTCTTATCGACTAATAATAAAATTCTTATTGGTCCACACTACTCCAAAATTCAAACGCCGAGAGAAGAAAATCGACGTCTAAGCCTCTAATTGGCTAAGTACTCACCCCTCCGAGAAATTGGAAAAAGACGGTTACAAGAATCGAAGAATATATAAACTTAGAGCGCAAGCCGAGAGAACCGTCAATTTTTATAAAATTCTTGGACCGTGTGGAAGCTCTTCCCGTTTCTTAATCGGTTCTAAATTTTGTCTCACTAAACGAAACTTTACCTCGCAAATAAAGTTCTATTTCGATAGTGCGCCAGTTCGGTTCAATTAATGTCAATCTGACTACCTTGTTTAATTAAAAAATTAATACACGCAAAACACGATAAATTTTATAAAATTTTGAATTTCCGTCTGTGTAGAACAGTGTATTTTTGGTTGTGTCGAGACGAGCAATTTAAATAAATCAAAAACAAACTGACTAGTTATCCAAGTGTGTATATTATTTCTGCGGTCTCCCGATCCTATTGCGCTTCCAACTGAGAGGACGAGCAGGAAGCGGAGCTGTTCAATCCAGATAAAATCAAAGGAAGGTGTCTTTCAATACGGCAATAGGCCACCACTGTATCTCTCTCTTTCTCTGATATTCACTTCTAATTTCGAGTTATTAACATTTAGTTAGTTCCCCTTTTTTAAAAGTTAAGAACGTGACGGGAAAGGGTTACGTCCTAACATTTTTATTAGTCCGCGAATCGGGTTTGTTGTTTCAAGAGAGTGCTCGGACAGTTGTCTTAGGCTGTTCTTCAGGATCGCGGGGACAACTAAGCACCGTCGGCGCTTAGATTCCCTACTTATAATCTCCGTCGCCCTCCGTGTTCTCATATTTTAAATAACCGCGGTATATTACTGTCCGAAAGACCGCCGAGTCTAGGACATAACACTATAAAACAATTCAAAATTAAATCTCGAGTTTTCATGTATAAATTATTGTGTGGGATACTAAATCCAGGCTCCAATCATTTGAAAGAGAGAATGAGAGAGAGAGAAGGATGGAGAGAGAAAGAGGAAAAGAGACAAGGAGAACCATACTCAACATTGAATGTTAAGTATTTTCAATCTATAAAATTTTGACATAGTAGATAGACAGAATATCCAATAAAATGTCAGAATGTGAAATAGAAAAAAAACCTTGGAGATGGCAATTGCTTATTTCGTTGCTTTTCGTATTTTTTGTTTAATACGGCAGAAAATCATATGAAAATTAGAGCCAAAATTGTAAATCATGTTTATGAGAATTGGGAATATTTTGAGCCATTTATCGTAGGCGACGAATCTTTAAAAATGATTGATAGAAGTACTTATAAAATGCATATGTTAATGAATGGTACGTATGGCAGTGAAGTGGAAAGTCAAACGAAATATCCAATAAAATGTCATAATGTGAATCCAATAAAATGTCTAGATGTGAAATAGAAAAAAAAATCCTTGGAGATAGCAATTGTTCATTTCGTTACTTTTCGTATTTTTTGTTTAATACAGAAGAAAATCATATGAAAATTAGAGCCAAAATTGTAAATCATGTATATGAGGATTAGGAATATTTTGAGCCATTTATCGTAGGCGATATATGTCAATGAATGATACGTACGGCAGTGAAGTGGAAATTATAGCATTTGTTTGTCTATATTTTGTTCGTACTTCAGTTTCTAGTACAAATTTTATAAATCCTATGTATTACAGTCGCGATTCTGTTACTTTTAATGAAAATGAATTGAATTTATTTTTATTTGGTCCCATAGACACAGGACATTATGACTTACACAATTATAAGAATTTAAATTATTGGGCTAATTATAAAAAAAAATGTCTATAAAAGTAACTATCATACAAACCGTGATGCTTTAAAATTAAAAAGAGTTGAAATTGATAATTTACACATTGATTATCGAAAAAAGAAAAGGGAAGGTGACTTACTGAAAGTATGAGTGAAACCCGTTTAATAAACAAAACCGAAAAAAGACAGTAGAAAATATGAGTTATTATTCTTTAGATAAAAAAAGACAAAAAGATGCAGTCAACAACATGAGCAAAGTCTGATTACAAAAGAAAAGGTCTAAGGATATTGTTGAAAATATGACTGATAATAGATTAGCGAAAAAAGGTGCAAGGATGTAGTTCAGAACATGATGGACAATAGATTAGAGAAAAATAGATGCAAAGATATAGTTGAAAATATGACAAATGTTGGATTAGAGAAGAAAAGATGCAAAGATATAGTTAAAAATATGACTGAGGTTAGATTAGAGAAAGAGAGAGGCAAAGATATTGTTGAAAATATGACTGAGATTAGATTAGAGAAAAAAGGTCTAAGGATACAACAGAAAATATGAATTGCAATCGGGTTAACAAACTTCGTCAAATTCAAAGGGCAAATAAACTATTTTCATCAAAACTTTCTTACCTAGACCGGTGAAATGGATTACGTATGTCCTTATTGTAATGCTTCTTACTGGTCCGTAGAGTTTTTTAAAAAATGTTGTTGTTATAATGGTAAAGTAAAATTACCACCGCTCAAAATCTAACAATAAAATAATATTAATTAAACATTTTTTTTATTTACATTTATAATATAATATAAATTTTGGGATTATAACAATCATAACATTTATATTCTGTACTAAAATGTAATACATAATACTATGTTTACTTTTATATTAAATGATAAGGATATTTTAAATCTCTAGCGAAAAAGAAAAAAGTTATGAACTGCAGATGATAGTGGAAAAATGTTGGAATTGAGACACAGACAGCAGTAATCTTCTGTTGTCTTAAGTTTTATTTAGTTTGTTAGAGTTTTCTTCAGTTAGATTTATTTTTTTTTTCAGGTATTAAATTTTATGAGTTTGAAAATAAATAAAAAAAATGAATACAACAGACAATAACTATTAATAAGCGAAGACAACAGTTTTTTATAGTTAAAAACATTTTTATTTATTTTATAATTGTTGTTCTACATTCCCTACTGAAAAAAGTCACCTGATTATCACCTGATAATCATCGGATTTTCACCTGATAATCACCTGATTTTCACTTGATAATCATGCCAAAACGTCAGGTGATAATCAGCTGATAATCATTTAGATATATGAGGTATAATAATGTATGATCTGGTCAAAAATGTTTTTTTTTAATTCTGAGCATTTTATAATTGGTTTCGATAGTGTTAAAACAATATCTAAAATAAGATTTAAAAACCTATTATGTTTTATTTTGTAGTGGATCCAATGGTATAATAAAAGTAAAAATTAATACAAAAATTATTAGAATTTATTTGAACATAGAGCATTAATAATGTAACAAATTTGGTATATGCAAAATATACATAATTCTCGAAATTTCCAAAAATATACAAATACTCTTTATTTCTCTAGTAGGTACGATAGAATTTTCTTCCTCAATTTCTTCAATGTAGTGTAACTTATGATAATATTTTGTATGAAACTTTCGTGTTTTTACAATATTGCAGATAGTAAGCTCTATTTTATTTTCCTTATCTGCAATAAATTGTTCTAAGCGAGCAAATCTGTCATCTTTCAATAGTACGAATGAATTGTTTGACCTTTTTTTTCCCTCTTATTTGATTCATACAAACAACCATCTTTTATTATTTTATGATGTGCTGCTGCATCGATTGATAAATTAAAATTAAGTAATAATGGATTATCTACACTGTCGCCTTTACCGACGTAAGTAACATCAGAGATTTTATAACAGTTCTGAACATGTGATTGAAGAATATCAGCACAAAATAACTTTACGAGTTCATTTATACGTGGATAGGCGAATTCTTGCAAAACTGTTAGTGCATGATTCATTTTTATATACCTAATTATTTGTTGCGTAACACACTTTGAACATTTAATTGCTTTAAGTAAAACGTGATTCCCTGATTCAAAAGAGACGGTAAAATGGCACCATAAAGGTCCCCAATTTAATATACTTTGAGATAAATGAAGGAGTTGATGCATTTTATATGTCATCGCTTTTTGTCCATAATATTGTACAGTTTTTGCCACAAATTCATGTAGCATCTCATCAGCTCGGTTTAATTCTTCAATACTAATTTTTTCCTGAAGTAATATATACATGCTTTCGACAAACAAAAGCCAATGATAATAGTGATTTCTTGTTAAATGTTCTCGTAAAACTACAGCGCTATAGTATAATATATAATTCTCCCACTCATGAGCTTTCCATTTATCTCTCAAATTAATTTGTCGACTCAATTTCGAAATCTGATGTGCTGCAGTAATCTGTTTGATTTTATAATCGATTTCTGTTATGTCATCATTGTTCATTGATGCAATATGATATTCCGTAATCTGTTTTGCAACACCTTCCAAGCAGCAATGCATGTAGTCAGGGACAAATCCGGAAATAATATTAAAATATGGCAAATTTATTAGAGCAGACGGATTCTTGATTCCATTTACTGGATTGTCGGGAGTAGCAAGCATCATATCATTAATGGTAGTTTGATGGTCTCTTGGAACAATACTCTTTTCTAATAAGATAGATGATAACACCAACTGCAACCACATTTTCCATTGAATTGCTTAATCTCTTGAGTAGGTGCACGAGCTACTTAATCTACGCAGCAATTAATAATATGCAGGTTTAAAACACGCTCTTCTCCTTTTATGACACATGTAATACCATTTTTTGTGATTTTATTTAACATTTCAACCAACGTGCCCAAAAAACACTCATATCTGGTTTATTTTTATTGAACCACAAACCATAATTGACTAATTTTGACATTCTCTGTTGTCTCGGCAACTCATTGATCATAAGGAACAATGGCCATATTGAAAATTGCGAACACTTAAATTTGTTGGCACCATCTGTATTAAAAACGGAACTAATATAATTTGTTTTCTGTTGTTCTGGTAAAGAACGAACAAATTTTCTGTACTCTTTACCATCATAAATGTCATTTAAAAAATTAGTTTCAGGCACTCTTTCTTTAATCACAAAATCGTAATGATCCTGATAAATACTGATCAAATCTCTTATCTAAGATGAAGGATCCATTAAAACAAAAAAACTTGTATTACTGGGATTTTCGAGATTTAACTCTGATGTGCACGTATGGCAGCTTTTTACATCACGGATTTCATTAAATTGTCCTATGTATGCAGTACAATTTGGACATACTGCGTGAAATTCGACTTTATCCATAGAATCAAATAATTGATCAAGAAAATACCGTGAATTTGGCATAACCTCCGTTTGAAAAATTGTATTTATCATTCTACATAAATTTGACATTGCACTAACAGATGTATTGTTTGATAAGCAATGTTTCAAAACCATTAATAATAATTCACCTTGCCTTACACAGGCAGAAATTGATAAAGGTTTAAAAAAGTTAATATCCTTTATCATATCATTTAAGCTTTTGGGATTCTTAGTTGCTGGAGAAGAATCTGTAATCTTATCTTCGAGTAGTATCCGATGAAGATATTCTTGCAAATCATTCTCATATTCAGTGAAAGTAGTAATCTGAAAAGTATATTTTTTATAAATAAAAAATTATTTGTTTTCAAAATTTTAGAAAAATTTTAAAAATGTGTTAGCCACATGATTAATAATTATAATGATGATAATAATAATAATAATAATAATAATAACAATAATAATAACAATGAACAAGACACGTACACTGCAACAAATATTTTGTTACAGTCGACCTAATATAAGTTATATAAATTTTAAGGGGGCTCTAATTAAATATCTTTCCAAAGCATTCACGTTCATACACTTTTCTTTACATTTTGTAAAGCCTTAATTAAGGTAGGAACGTCATTAACTATTAATACCGTTTGAAAACTATGATTAGATAGATGCGTGTATTAAAAGTAATTGATTAAAAGCAAAAAAAGTCATACTTAACCTCAAAAAATAAATGAAATCACCTTTTTTAGAAAAGTTTTATTAATGATAATTATGACAAATATAATCATTTAATAGCAATACTTAATCAATATTTGGCGTATGTTCATTTATGCAACTTTTTTTGTAAAATAAAATATCATGAATAAACGAGAATTAAAAAAAAGTGCTCATTTTGATTAGAGACAACGGTAATACCTTAATATTACAGCTACACAAAAAATCTACACAAGTAAATACGTATACAGCAGCCTATGCAAATTTTTGAGTCTTTTGGATACCTCAGTGACGATAATAATAAGAATATTCGTTCTAATTCTATATGGAGTCTCAAAGAGAATCACATTTTTCATTTGCGAATACCTTTATATTTAACACACACTTTTTATAAAGAATTTTTTTCTAAAGTAATATTTGACAAACGTATTGTTTTTAACAACGAACAGTAGATACCTCTATGCATCATAAATATTTTTATATGAAATACATTCACTGAAAAAGGTTTTATCGATATTCCCTAGGCAAGTGAGCGTATGCAAAAAATATATTATAAAAACTATTTGCCCTCATGATAGAACCTCCTCAACTTAAAAACAGAGTTAAATGTCGTTTGTATTAAATTTTTGTCAACATGTTCATATTATTTACTTTAACTCATTATTTGTTATAAATTAAATTTTTAGAAGTTACCTTGTAAACACAATTTGATTATTAAAAAGTAAAATGATGTATATACAATTATTACCTGATCGCAGTCTTCTACTTCTGTATTTGATTGATTTTGATCGATTATATCATTTATTGATTCAGATCCAATAGATGAAAATTGCCGTGTTTTCTATGAGAAAAAAAAACATACTGTTTATTGATAACTTTCCATAATTTGATTGATAACAAAAATATTTTTCAATAATAATATATTAACCTCTACGTGATTGCGAGACGGCAATATTATATTTCTGTGTCTGTAAGCACTCCTTTTTGAAATGGCTTCATCGCCAAATTCTTGGTAGCGTTTATATCTATGTATATCCATGTTTTTACAACATTTAAAAATATAAAACTAAACAAAAAAACAACTTTGTTCGGTGGATAAACAAACAAGGCTTTTGAGTTTATATTCACTCTCGTTACACGCAAAAAAGACCAGGGAACAGGAACAACTTAAACATAGGTTTGTGTATCTATATATATGAGGAACAGCGAACTGTTTCTTGTATCTGTTCCTGTTCCTCATATATATAGATATAAACCCATGTTGAAGCTGTTTCTGTTCCCAGGGGCCGTATTCTTTAGGCTATATGTGGACCAACACTATGTATTACACATACAACAAGTTGGGTTATAACCAAAGCAATGAAAACATTATAACAATGTAAAGATATACCAAAAAAATAAAAAGTATAGAAAGTTAAAATTTCCTATCGATGCGATTTTCTTTAGTACGACGTGTATATTCGCGTCGTACTAAAATAATAACTAATTATATTCAGGTTTTTTTAGTTTTGAGTTTCATATGTAAAAATGTAAAAATTAAAAATAATTATTGTAGTTACAATAAGTATAAATACAAATATAAGTCGTGAAAAAGTGTTCAGTAATGAGCAGTGTTTTATATATATAAACATTGTGACGGCCAAGTGCACGTCAAATGTCTAACGGCTAATTATGTACTAAATGTAATTAGATTATTGTTTCAGCAAGCTGCCAACGAGTGCCGAAACGAGCGAGAACGAGAAACGAGGCAAGATAGAGACAGAGAGAGAGTGAGAGCATAGGTAGCGCGGTTGCCGCCTGGCCGCACAGCGTTGGCGATATGACAACGATGTGCCGACGACCGGGAGAACCGCGACTAGAGTTAGTCTCGCTGCGCTATCCACACGAGTAGCTCGCGCTACTGTATACTCGGATTTGTTGTGAGTCCTGCGAGCATCTTGAGAGCGAACGATATTCGTCCGTGCGTTACCGACGAGCTACTGCGACGCCCGTCCGAACTGCACATCTCCATGTCCGAGACTGGACCACGTCCGTTGCGTAAAGTACTACTGCCACTACCGAGTTGTAAGTACCTGCACTCTCACTCTCTCACGTCGACAGGGTAATATCTCTCGTCTCTCTTTATCGTTCGTCGAAGTGTGCGGCGTTTGCACCTCCGTGTATAGTTACAATTGCATATACAATTCCTTATCTAAATTTCTCGTGTGTTATTTCCTACGATCCGACCTACGCCGCCTCCGCGGGCTCGTGTAAAAACACGTGCATGATCTGAGTCGGCCGAGCCGTGCCTTCTGCACGCCCGACGTTAATTTACAATAAACAGGGCCCTTCTGGCCCTGGTTATAACACGGCAGGACAGTATTAACCGAGTGTTATAAATGGCGCCCCAAAACGCGTGTCAAGGTCAAGCGATTTAACTAGCGAGTATACGAAAATTGTACAGCGGCTACTCGTGCTACAGTGTCGACACATTGTAGACGTAAGTGAGACTCGGAAAAAAAAACTGACCGCAACGGTAGGAAGTATTAGACAGCGTCGAATAATACGCGCAGTTTAACTTTGTAGCGGCAGGCATCAGCCTTCAAAATTCGAAACGGTCAACGACCGAGCGGCCAGCGACAGCGAGTATATACATTGTTTACATCGCGCGCCGCGAACCGAGAGCTCGAATGCTTACAGTGTCGCCCGTTAGGCAGGGAATTTTTGGCTGAGTGCGAGTGAGACGGATGAACTATAGTCAGTATAGGAATTCAAACTATTGTATGGATTTTTGAGAATTCTTTTTGCACTCTGATGCAATTTTTATACTTGACTACTGTTTAAGCCATAATCTCGCAGTTCAACAAATTGTTGTGTTATTAGGAATGTTAAGGCATAAATCGCGATAATAATTTAGAGGAATTTCGCGAGATTTTGAGCCTGGTTTTGTGAAAAAAATAGCTGCGTAGTTGAGTACAGAAACGTACGAATAAAAATACATATACAATCAACACACAGCCGCTCCGGCGTATAATTGCTTTTTCGAATCGCGTAGAACATTTTTTTTGCATGATAGAGGGAGTTAGTAACATTTAAATTCACAAATAATTTATTAAAGTGGAATTGTTTTTTTTTTACAAATTAGTAAGTTTTTTTCTCTTTCTCAGATTTTAAAAACTTGTAGCACAAAACGTGCGTGATTACCTGCTCTGTCAGGCAATTTATCGCGGTTCAAAAACAAATCATTGTTACCGTTATAAAAATTTAATGGAGTGATTAAAATTAAATCAGACGTATTAATCGAAAAAGCAAACGTGTGCTCCGGTGTCGACAACTAGGTATTAAATTCACTTCGAGAGTAACTTGGATTGTTGAATCCTGAGTTTTTTGGTTGTGCTGAATTTGACTCGGCTCTGCTTCTATTAAATGTCAGAATACTCAACGAGCACAATGTCTTTAACTGGCTCGTACATAGACTTAAGCAGATCGCATGTAGCGATACAAGACCACGTAAGATCGATGGACGCGAGGTCAAGGTTAGGTCAAGCGTTAGATTTCTTAGGTTTGCAGGATATGGGGGCTGATGAAGACAGAATGCGTCGATTGTTTAGGTGCCTAGCAGGTGACTACGCGCCAGAAGACTTAACAAACTATATCCCTCAAGAAGTCAGCGGCATATTTGAAGAAGAAGAGCGGAACGCGAATCAAATAAGCCTAAGAATTTTGCACCAAAGAAATGCAATCAGCAATCCTGATGCTGAAAGCCAGGAGCAACAGGCGTATCAGCCTACGGATTGCAGCAATCCAAGCGGCGTCGAAAATGAATTCAGCTGGTTGGAACCAGTAACAATAGGGTTCGGTCAACCGTTACATAGAGAACAGGTTCGACAACCGTTAGCAACAATTTTCGGTGGTAATCCGTGCGATAATACTAGCACGGTAGGGAATGACGTTGTTGAGGAAAGCCTCGAAAGTCCAGTTCAAATAAGAATAGACGTGAATCCACCAGAATTAGCGGATGAACAAGAGAGAACATCGAACGTCGATTCCCTGATGTATTTAGCCAGCGACGGCTGCACATACAACTTACCGAGGAGAGTCGTCGACGACCTATTAAAGAAAAACGACGAAATCGCACAGTATAAGAAAATACAAGATGAGGCGTGCGAATATATAAAGAAATTACGTTTAGCTAACAGCGCTCAGAGAGAGCCCCCAGCGTGTAGTACCCGTTTAAGAACATCAGAATTTACACGGTCGAAAGAAGATGCACCACCATCAGTAGGGACCAAGAGTAAACACGTAGATTTTAATGAGACGTACACGACCAGGTATTTCGAACCAACGAACAAGAATCTCTCAACTTCAGAATTAGAAGATAGCAACATATACCAGCAACCTCAGCGAAGGCTAAGTCAACAGTCGACACCACACAACCATACGCCTGGCCAACTACGGCCGATTCAGCCTCCGTATACGTCACAACAGTCGAGTTACGAGAGGAATATCTTTTCACAGAACAGAATGGCACAACAGGCACAAGTACTGACATGTCACCAAAGCCAGTGTTGCCAGACGTGCGATCAGCATAGAATAAACCAACCACAAAATAGTGGTGATTCCCAGCAAAGGAGTGGGAATGCTTGGAGAGAAGGGGACCAGCCAATACGTCCGAATCGCCTGGTTTCAGAACGAGGTCCAAGCAACCTACAGACTAATACCTCTGGATATTATGACTCTAACCTCCAAAATACGTTGAGAGAAAATTCCGTCGATATTAACGACAAAATACGGAAATGGAATGTAAAATTCGGAGGCACGTCAACAGAAGATGTAGAAGAGTTTATCAGATTAGTGGAAGGTTGCAGGAAACTAGCTCGTCCAAGGATTTCAGAAGAAGAATTGTTAGACGCGTTATCACACACCACCTCTTTACTATCAGGAAGAGCATTGAAATGGGCTAGGGTTGAACGTCCGAAATGGCACACGTGGAAAGATTTCTGCGACGAAGCCAGAGCAACGTACGGCATGACAGACGAAGAGCGCTCACAACTAATTGTGGAGGCGAGTTCACGTACGCAAGGACCACACGAAGACGTAAACGATTACTACGTTAGCATGGTCATGATATTCAACCGTATGCCGAATGCCCTACCAGTTCGACAACAGCTGGATATTTTATATCAAAATATGAATCCAGAGTTAAAATTGATTTTCGGTCGAATGGAATTCGAAACTCTAAACGAATTCAAGAGTAAAGCTGTGAGTGCCGAGAAACGGACGAGAGCAAAATCACGTTACAAGCCACCCCCTACTCCGGAGAAATCTATGCTACCAGGAGCGACTTATAATCCACAGGAGAAGGCAAAGAATAAAAATCAGCCGGCGATTGCAGCTATCTGTCCAACGGATGCAAAGGAGCCACCCCTCTGGTTCAAGACTTGGGTCAACAACAATTACCCTTCAATAGCAAAGAAGGATAACTACGGCCGTCAGAACCAAAAAGGGTCCAATAGATCTACCCAGGGTAAGAAGAAAACCTTTGGGGAAAATCAGCAGACGAAGTCCACAGTGCCGACAGATGTGAAAAATAAGTCCGACTCCAAGGAGGCCAATAAACCGTCTGGAAATTCGAGTGACTCAGCAAACAAGGAAAAAAGAGAACTAGCTTGCTGGACTTGTAAGTCACCGGGCTTTACGAAGAAGACGTGTCCCAATTGTGCGGGAAAAGCCAAAGGGGAACAGTAAGCGAGATCCGTACTGACCCCGAGGTTAATTCAGGGATCTCGGTATCACAGTCGACTGAACAACTAAATCCGACTGCAATAGCATACTGTGCAGCGACCAGTAGTAACGCTGTTTTATCCGACCAGCGCTGATAGCTGCAGGTGCAGGTAGGTGAATTCAGGGTCAGGGCCCATTACGACCCAGGAGCCCCTCAAACTTGCATCGGGGCTACGCCCGTACAACTAGCCAGTGCATGTAACGCAGAAATAAAACCATGTGACGGAATAGTCGCCTGCATGGCGGACGGTAAAACCTCAATGGTGACTGAAACAGTCGACTTGCCCTTCACGATCGGTGGACTAACCAGGACGCTTACTACGCTAGTAGTACCTGACTCACGTGAAGGATGCAATTTAGGCGCGGACTTCGTTCTACAATTCGACGCTAGGCTTAACCCTCGTGAACGAACGTTAACGGTTGAAAATTCAACCGAAGTCATAAACGCCTGTGAAGCGGTAACAGATGGAACCACTCGTCCGGTCTTAGCTTCGATTGGCCTGCAGGATTAGCATGAAGGCCAGAAATGGATGTTAGAAGAATTACTCGATCGGTTAATTCCTAAAGATGATGGGCCGCTCGGCTTTACGAACTTGGTGGAGTTTGATCTAGAGGTAGAGACATGTCGTCCGATCAAGCAAAAATTCTATCCGGTTTCGAAGAAAATCGAAGAAATGCTCTTTTCTCAAGTAAGAGAGTTACTAGCAGCAGCTATCATCGAGCCTTCGTTCAGCGACTGGGCTAGTCCCGTCGTGATGGTGAAAAAGGGGAACAGTGGAAAGCGTCGATTGTGCATCGACTTTCGCAAATTAAATAAAGTTTCCAAAGTAAGCGCTTACCCCCTACCTTTCATGGATACTATCTTGAGTAAGCTTCAATGTGCTCGTTACATATCGACGATAGATCTGAGCAACGCTTACCATCAGATAAAAATAAAAAAGGAAAGTCGACCGTATACAGCATTCAAGGTCCCGGGAATGGGGTTGTTCCAATTGAAACGTCTCCCGTTCGGCTTAGCTGGTGCTCCTGCCTGCTTCCAGCGTATGATCGATTCCTTAATTACGCCCGATCTCGAACCACACTGTTACAGCTATTTGGACGATATTATCGTCTGTACCGAAACGTTCGAAGACCATTTAAAAGTCTTAGAGATCGTGCTGACGAAGCTAGCCAAAGCACGATTGACTATAAATCGAGAGAAAAGTCATTTTTGTCAATCGGAAGTGCGGTATCTTGGCGTGCTCGTCAACAGGGACGGTTTTCGTCCAGATCCGGATAAAATCGCTCCGATTATAGAGTACCCGACTCCGAAGACATTAAAACAACTGCGCAGGTTTTTGGGAATGTCGTCGTGGTACAGGAAGTTCCTCAAAGATTTTGCAACGATAGTTGAACCTTTAAATCGACTGCTTAAGAAAGGAACAAGCTACGTTTGGGGGGAGGACCAAGAACGCGCGTTCGAGCAAACTAAAATGCTGATAGCATCCGCTCCGGTTCTCCACCGACCAGACTTTAATAAAACCTTCTGTCTACAATGCGACGCTTCTGGCACAGGCCTTGGTGCTGTTTTAACGCAGGTGATAGAAGGGGAAGAACGTGTGTTCGCGAGTCGCACTATGACTCCGGCGGAACGGAATTACTTAGCGAGCGAGCGTGAATGTTTAGCGGTTCTCTGGGCGATACAAAAATTCCGTCCGTACGTTGAAGGTTACAATTTTCTGGTGATCACCGATCATAGCAGTCTCAAGTGGCTAAGTAATTTACGAAATCTAACTGGACGTTTAGCCAGATAGGCACTTGAATTGCAGGAATATGATTACACGATCGAACATCGCAAAGGCTCAATGAATGTGGTTCCCGATGCGCTGTCGAAACTTTACGAAGGAGACGACGCAGAAGAGACACGTCCGATTATTGCGAGTATTACACCAGAGGACGAAACAACTGACAAATTGTACACCGAATTAAAGAAGGAAGTAACTGATAACCCGCTAGAATTTCCTGGCTGGAAGTTATTAGGTGGAAAATTATATACCTACCGGCCTGACGTATTCGTCGATAATGTTTTCGAAGATGAGAATGCTTGGAAATTGGTACTTCCGAAAGAGAAAAGAACTCAAGTTTTGAACGAGTGTCATGACGAAGCGACGTCAGGTCATTTCGGCCGCAAGAAAACGCAAGAAAGAGTCGCCCTGTCATACTATTGGCCATCGATGAAAAAAGATGTGACAAATTACGTCCGAAGCTGCTTGATCTATCAACAATGCAAAGTTGAACAAAGAAAACCAGCTGGTCAGACGGGCAGCCGCAACTTCTCGCGTCCATGGGAAACAGTTGCTGGTGACGTAATGGGTCCGCTACCAAAGTCTACTACAAAAGTCTACACGGATATGAATATTTACTGGTGTTTCAAGACATGTTTACCAGGTGGGTAGAATGCATACCTATACGAAAGGCCAACGCTCAAACCATCATTAAAAACTTGAATGAACGGGTTTTTCTACGGTTCGGAACGCCAAAAGTCTTCTTTTCCGACAACGGAACAGAGTTCCGAAATAAGGCTATGGATAAATTCCTAGAGGAACGGGGAGTACACCATACGTACGCACCACCTTATCACCCTCAGCCTAACACCGTAGAACGTGCGAACCGCACGATTAAAACGCTGATCCGCGAATATATCGAGGGTCATCATATAAACTGGGACGAACATATAGCAGAGTTCGCATTCAGTATGAACACGGCTACACAAGACTCACTCCAGACTTCTCCGGCGATGTTAAATTTTGGTAGACAGCCGAGCCACCCCAAATCTCTGCTTCGACAAGAGGAGATTGAAGCTATAGCCAACGAAGATCAGATCGCTATATCTGAATGGAAGGCTAGGATGGAGAAGCTGAGAGAATTCCAAGAAGCGGCTAACGATAACGCTCAAGAAGCGCAAGCGCGCCAGGCCAAATATTTCAACAGCCGACACCGAAACGTGGAGTACTCAGTAGGCGATGAAGTCTGGAAAAAGAATAGAGTACTGTCATCAGCAGCGGAGGGAGTGTCAGCTAAATTAGCTCCACCGTTTATCGGCCCCTTCAAAATCAGCCGTATACTGAGCCCAGGTATTTACGAACTAGTTGACCGAAATGGAACGGTTGATGGTCCGACTGCTGTCGAATATTCGAAAAAGTATCACAATAGAGAAGAAAACGACGGTGAGCCTATCGCAGCAGCAGACGGCTGTGAAGTTACTGATCAAGTAGACGATATCAAGACTACGTCCGTTAACAATGAAGAAACTGAAGAAGTGAAAGAATCTAACGCAAGTAGCGAGCGACCGAAAAAGCGAGGTAGGCCGAGGAAAACGCGGTTACTTGTAAAACGCAAAACACTACCGGCGAAGATTGTAAACCCGACAAACACCGTAAGCGTCGAGGTAGACAAAGCGAAACGCGGAAGACCGAAAGGTTCGAAAAATAAACCGCGTGACGTTCCGAATAGTTTGTCTCCTAGGAAAACGCGAGCGCAAAAGGCGGCGGGTACGGTTGACAATTAAAATCATGCGATTAGAGAGCTTCATTCTTCTGTATACCGTCCCATTCTCCACTCATAATTCCCTTCTTCCCACATAGACGGCTGAACGCAAGATGGACGACATCAGGGAGCTAGCAGAGGAGATTGTCCAACAAATCGTCGAAGAATCGATGAGTCACATGGTCGACGACACACCAGCAGTACAGGCCAACGTCCCATCCGGATTAGAGGTGGGAAGCGAACTGCTCAACCGGTCGATCTTTGCTATCCCGGAATCACCGAGCGAGATCGAACTGAGGAAGCAAGCTCTGCTGAAAGAACTGCAGGTGATAGAGGACGCACAGTTCGCTCAGGCTTTAGTCAGAAGACAGCAAGCGAGAAACCGAGCGACGCAGCTCAGAACCGAGCTGATCGCTGCGCTGGAAGAAGCCATCGCTATTGGGTCGGAAATTAAGGAAAAGTATGGCCACCGGCCGGATCTACCTAAGGGAGACACAACTCTAGTAGAAACCGTGGCATTCCTAAAGGCCAAATGCAAAGCGAAGTCGCAACCATTGCCAGCGCCACCGGTTGTCCCGAAGACGGCTCCAATAGCCGTAAGACCAGATTCGACCAGCCTTCAGCTCGACACGACGTCGAAAACCACGGCCGCTCTAGCAGCAACAGCCGTAAAGAAACGGCTGACTCTAACCAACGAATAGTTGAACAAAGAGTTCGACCGTAACCGTGAACTGAAGCGTCGAGCGAAAAATAGGCTGCCGACTTACACCGAACCTGGACCGCAATGCCCCATTTGCGGATACCGAGGTATTGCTCGATTGGACGAGTGCCCCAATTTCAACGTCCATGGAATGGACTTAACGTACGGCGACAAATACAAGAAGAAGTAGAAGAAGAAGCTCAGGCTAACGGCCGGACCACTTCATTTCCTCCTGTACCTTACCTCAATCCCGTGCAATGAAGCATTTTGTTTTTTCTTATTTCTCTTCTTTCTCTCTTAATGTTTTTTTTAGAGGCAAAATACTGCCGTACTGGCCAACGGACGTATGTAAAAAGAGAGGCGAGAGACTAAAAATGAACTATTTTTTTTATTTACTTCTTTCATTATATGTATTATCTAGTTAATGATGAGAATAAAAAGTCAAGTTTTCCTTGTAAAAATTGATATTTATTACAAGTTCTTATTACCCAGTTAGACATGACTGAGTGCGAGCTGGTACACCTGGCAGGGTACACAGCGTCTGGGGGAGGGTGTTGTGACGGCCAAGTACACGTCAAATGTCTAACGGCTAATTATGTACTAAATGTAATAAGATTATTGTTTCAGCAAGCTGCCAACGAGCGCCGAAACGAGCGAGAACGAGAAACGAGACAAGATAGAGACAGAGAGAGTGAGAGCATAGGTAGCGCGGTTGCCGCCTGGCCGCACAGTGTTGGCGAGATATGACAACGATGTGCCGACGGCCGGGAGAACCGCGACTAGAGTTAGTCTCGCTGCGCTATCCACACGAGTAGCTCGCGCTACTGTATACTCGGATTTGTTGTGAGTCCTGCGAGCATCTTGAGAGCGAACGATATTCGTCCGTGCGTTACCGACGAGCTGCTGCGACGCCCGTCCGAACTGCACATCTCCACGTCCGAGACTGGACCACGTCCGTTGCGTAAAGTACTACTGCCACTACCGACTTGTAAGTACCTGCACTCTCACTCTCTCGCGTCGACAGGGTAATATCTCTCGTCTCTCTTTATCGTTCGTCGAAGTGTGCGTCGTTTGCACCTCCGTGTATAGTTACAATTGAATATACATCTAAATTTCTCGTGTGTTATTTCCTACGACCTACGCCGCCTTCGCGGGCTCGTGTAAAAACACGTGCATGATCTGAGTCGGCCGAGCCGTGCCTTCTGCACGCCCGACGTTAATTTACAATAAACAGGGCCCTTCTGGCCCTGGTTATAACACGGCAGGACATTATTAACCGAGTGTTATAACATATAGAAAACTTTATCAACATGGAATATTTTGCAAGTTTGCTATTTTTTGATGATTTGCTTCGCTATATTGCAAACCAGTTTCAGTGATATACTATAATAAGAGAGATGATCAATCTATTAAACCTAACGACTTGGACGATTTTGACTCAAAGCATAAATACCATGTTTTATGGGATGATGGCATCAAATATGAATGTCAAATTGTATGCTTAGGAGGTATGTAATATATAATTACTAAATGACTCATAATAAATTAATGACAATGTTAAGAAGGTTCTATCCGTAGGGCAAATTATTAAGAAAGTTTTAATATATATATTTGTTTTTCGAGTCACAAAGAATATTATAGTATTTTTTAATACATCTGTTGCGGACCATATTTCAGAGAAAAAAGTCGTAGCACATATTTTTAATACGTATCACCATGTAAATTAGATGTTTTAAATACGCACTCAAGATGCGTACAAAAAATATGTATTCATTTTCAGCAGGGTAAACATCCATAATAAATAAGCTCAATTAATATTGTTATTTACAACTGATAAAGTTTTCATGATATATTTTTTACATTTGCTTGCTTGACTAAGGAATACTGATAGAACCTTCTTAAATGTTTTACAAATGCTGTGTATAAAATATAAAAATTTGGTGTGCAAAAATCATTCGTCATCCATTTAATGACAGACCTAAGCAAATTTGTAAATAAAATGATCTGTCTGGCTATATCTATGCTGAATTGCTAAGGTATTCTAACGTTGCATACAAATTGTCACTGTGAACGTTCTCAGAAGGCTACGTCAGAATACCTGTAGCAAGTAGCAATCTGGCATCAATATAACAACAGCCTACAATTATTTTATGTTTTGAAACATGTATATATTTTATAAAAATTTGTTTCTCACAGAGTCCTTAGAAGATGCTGAAAATAAAGCAGCAAACAAATCTAAAAGAATGATAATCACAAAGAAACTTACTTGCGATGAAGAATCAATAAAGGGACAAACGACGGATACTGTAAACCCTGTAAGTATAAAATAGTCTCTCAGAATTTTTTTTTATTACAATTAATGATTATTTCATCTCATTGTATTTATAGGTTAACCTACAAATTTGTAAAAAATTTTCACAAAAGCAAAATTCAGAACGCATTCTACAAACATACAAGAGTCAAGTGTTAATGTGTAGTTGCTCAGAATTAGTTATTGAAGATGAATCAGATCAGAGTATGTTTAACGATATGCTTAAGTACACAAACACATAATGTTTTGTTCAATTGACAGATTTTATCAAAGTAACTGCTACGAATGAAAGAAAAGGTACGTTAAAGTAAATAATTATAAATCAGCTTTTGCATGAAACTTTATATTGCTAATCAATACAAATATACTTGTTTAATTCACACAGATAATTCTTATTTGGTATTTTACAGAAACAAATCCTATAGTTACAATAGAAAATGAAGAAGCAAATAAAAGTTGCAGTAATGTAATGTCATTGTCCAAACCTATTTTGTCGAGTAGCAATCTAAGTCTTTCAAGCCTTGCACATGATAATCGGACTGCACAACCAGCGCAAAAAACAAGAAAAACATTTGCAAAGCCACAAGAAATTTGTACTCCTTTAAAGAGTATACAGAACCAAACTTTAACACTTCGTTCATTAAGTGAAAACTCGTCTACTGCTCTTAATATTCCTAACGGATCTGATGCCTCTACAACATCATCCGTAGAAAGACAAGAATTTCGAAAAAGATTGGCACGTTTGAGAGAAGTTTCTCCATCAGAGACTGATTCGCCACAATCTTCACAATGTGCAACACCAAAATCAGCAGTTGCTCGTTTGCAGGCTACAAAAAAAAAAAAAAAAAATTATCATTGCAGGATGTAACAAATCAAGCTAGTTATTTAGAATCATCACATAACTTCCCAGCTGATAATACAAAGGAAAATGGCAAAAGTAGTCATTCAAAATCATCGCAAAATGTCAAATCGCAAAAAGCTAATATTACACAGGAAAATTATGGAAGAAATCATTTGATATCACCACCTAATTCGCTAGCCAATGAAACACAGAACAATGACATAAATTTGAGTCCGCTTATTCCAAATACACCATCTAATTTCCCAGCCAATGAAACACGGAACAATGGCAGAAATTTGAGTCCGCCTAATCCAAATAATATACCGAGTGACCGAGACGAGTCGAATGAATCTGATGGAGAGTCATCATCTGCAAGCAGTGGTAGCTAAATATTTTGTATCTACTTAATATTTAATACTTGATATGTAATTTTTGCAAAACATTTATTTTCTACATTTTTCAGAAGCTGATGAGGAAGTTGAGTGTAAATATTTGTACACATACAAGAGAAAATTGTACAAATAGTACAAAAAGCAGAAAATTGATATGAAGCCAAATATTGCAGAGCACCATGCGAGATACGAAAGCGTTGATGATGATAACGTATGTATAATATTATATATATTAAAATAAGTATTGATAACTCACAGCACTTCTAATTAAGATGTAAATTATTATCTAGACTTTTCAGATTTACCTTGGTCAAAATATTACTGTTGGAACTGACTCATGGCGCTTATGGAAGAGCCTTAAATACACTCTTTTCTTAAGAGATCTAGCAGGTTGTCTTTGGAGAAAGAGCATATTACCATACCGATGCCTTGATTAAAAAAAAGCAAAAAAAAACATGCCTAGAGGAGCTGAGCTAAAGCTTTGTTCACCTCGAAAATTGGACTTATACTTAAGTACGTATATTACTCTCACACACATGCACATATGCACTCACTCATTCACGCGCACACGCACACACGCACACGCACACGCACACGCACACGCACACGCACACGCATACGCACACGCACACGCACACATACACTACAAACACTACACACACGCACACGCACACGCGCATATGCATTGTCAATTTATGATTAATTATTATTTACATTTACAGGCGTATTTAAAGATTTTCTTAAAGTACATAAAAGGTACAAAAATATGTCTGATGATGACCACGATTTGATGATCAAGAACTCAACCGAAGTTATTACTTGTGTAATAAGAGATGAACGGAAGATTTATTTAAAGAAGCTTAAAAAAAGAAGGACTGCTTAAATTTCCTTTTCATATAAAACTATGATAAAGAAAAATAATGTTTTTTCTACCTTCTTAAAAATGTAATTTATTTTAACTAATAAAATGCTTACCACAATAACAAATTGTATTCCCTTTGTATTCTGTGTGCGTAAAACTTAATTTTATGCACTGTTTTGCAAATATAAAATAAAAATAACAATCGATAATGATAAGAGTGTATTACAACATTCAAATTTCAAATGATTATCAGCTGATTATCAGCTGATTATCAACTGACGTTTTGGCATGATTATCAGATGAAAATCAGGTGATAATCAGGTGATAATCAGGTGATAATCAGGTGATAATCAGGTGATAATCAGGTGATAATCAGGTGATAATCAGGTGATTATCAGGTGATAATCAGGTGACTTTTTTCAGTAGGGTTCACTATTTTTTCCCAATCAAAACAGCTATCTTCGAATTCCTACACATTTTTCTTAACTTTTTAAAAACATGCCTTTAATTACATAATAGAATCTAATTAACGTAACAAAAAAAAAAACTAATAATACCTGTACATAACTGTTGTCTTTGTCTCAATTTGGACATTCCTCTGCTGCAAATTTCTGTTTTGTTCAGTTATCTTGAGTCTGAAATCTTTAGATAGAAACTGTTATGTGCTGAATATTTGTTCCACTAAGGACCAATATAAGTATGGAAAATTATGTAATTTCATATTTTATATCCTTACATAAAGATCAATTAATTTTATTATCATTTTATTCAATACTTATCTAAATTATTAAATAAGACAGTATTAAAAATATATTTTGATATAGTATGCGTGAAATGCAGTATTACGCACGCTCCGCGTGCGTTCAAGCACATTTTTCGCCTTCTGTCACGGAAAATAACGTTCAGTACACATGCGAAAAGTTCATCATTATCAAATAAAAAATTAATAGTAAATAAAAACCAGTTCGTACTTGCCTACCTTTTACCTTTTGAGAAAGGTTTTATTTTAAAGATTTCACGAATTTTTAAGGGTAATTCATAATTATAATAAAAACTATCCTCTCGATAGATATATTACATTATACTTCACTAACTTTTTCCCGCCACGGAAGTTTCGAGGATAAGAAGGGAATTTGGAACGAGAAAAAAAAATTGAAAAGAAAAACACAACACAAAATTTAGATCAGCTATAGAATGATAACGGATCGTTTATTTTTTACGAAAATTCTTTTTAAATAAAAGTTCTTTTAATATCTTTGAAGGCAACATTGGTTCGCCTGATAAAATAACGTATTCCAATAAGATATAAATGTTTGAATATTTTTAGAGGTTAGAAAACTCTATGTCAAAGAATATAAGGTTGCGGTGTGCCCGACAGCTCGTATAGTACTCTAGTACTTATACTTGTCATCGGGGGCGCTACCGCGCCCCATGATTTACAAACACATGGATTTAAAAAAAAGCATACCTGAACAAATAACTATATGTAGCATCCCTTTCATTTAGATGAAATCTGCAGATTACATCTTGTGATATGCATGAATACATACAGCATTCATCATTTTATGTTCCCAAACCTATAGTTTTAAAAAAAGAGCAGCATATTTGCACAAATAATTATTTGCAGCATCACATTTATCTCGACCAAATCCGCAGATTACATTTTGTGATATGCATGAAACCATACGGCATTCGTCATTTCATATTCGCAAACCCATAGTTTTAGAAGAAAGATCATATCAGCATAATAAAATTATTTGCAGCATCCCTTTTATCTGGACCAATCTTAAAATAATCTTTATTCATCCAGGTGTGTAAATAAATAAACAAATAAATATATATATATATATATATATATATATATATATATATATATATATATATATATATATATATATATATTGTAACGGGGTGAGACTTGACGTGAGAGCTAACTTACGGTTATCCCTACATGACTCAAATGTCAACGTAGAAGATAAAAATAATTTACTAACGACACTCTGCTACAATGTTGGAATCGAGGGTGGATTTGTATAAATAAAATATACTGAGGTTAGTATTGAGAATATATTGTAAAGTGGCGATAGCCACAAGTCGGCGGTGCGTCCGATCAGCTCCGTCTTACAATAGAGAGAAAGTGTACAGTGGAGCATGTACAGTATAGCCTAGCGTAGCCCACGCTTGTACAAAGTATAGAGTCTCGTGCGCGGACTCGTCTCGTTGCACTAAATCGTCGTCAATTAAGAGATGGCGCAACGTGTACAAATTTGAGTATATTATCACGATCATATATATTTACATATTACAACATTAAAATTGTAATATTCTGTAAATAGTATTCGAAACTTCCTGCAACAAACAATTAACAATAATAATTTAAATCTTCTATTAAATTATATATTACAAAAAACAAATATAGGATTTCAAACAGAAAAACACGGAACAAATTAACATATTTTTCAGACAACACAATTCGTAGCATAAAAGGGAGGCCCTACCTATACTCTTAGAAATCTTGCATGAACGTACTGAGCATACTATGTCAGAAGCGAAAGAGAAGCCACTTATTTGAATTCTAAAGACTAATTCTTGAATTAGTGTTACTAAAAGATAAAAATAAAAAAAGAAAAGAGAATTAATACACTAAAAATTCGTAAATGACTTCTAGGTAAAAAAAATGTAATCAATTGTTTGTAAGTTACGGTACTCTTACTTTTTTAACAGATTTGGCTTTAATCTTAATAAGACCATTGTCAGTCATGAATTATCAAATCTTAAAAATGTATGGTCGTTTGCAAAAGTTTATAACATTGCAACCAATTTATAAAGCATAAATTTATCAAAATCTTAATTAAAAAAAATATATATAAATTCACTAGAGATACGACACTTGAGATACAACAGTTACTGAAAAATACCTATTCACTTGAAAAGTTGATTGGTATACTTAGCAAAAATAATTATTCTAATTAATTTTATAGGCGTATTTTAAAACTTATGAAAGAAACTAATACACAAAAAAATTTCAAAATCAAGTTTAATGTCAAATCTATTGTGAGTCATAAATTATAAAAAGCTTGAAATTGTATAATCGTTTCAAGAAATAGAAATACTTGAAAAATTTCAACTCACCACACAACGTTTTTGTATCTCCTTAGTTTGAAAAAAGTTCCAAAAGCTAGATGTTCTCCCAAAAATTCACTGCCAGTACATAGATGTCCTAGCTGGCCTTAGCTTATTTCTAACCCTCTTCTAAAATAGATCACTTTTATTGACACGATTAGATAAAGCTGAGTGTTCCGTGACATGTCGCTGCCGGGGTCAACGTCAAAAGTGTCGTTCTTCGTTGATCTTTTTCTATTGTTATGATTTGCAAGTGAAAGAGGGAAGGCACTAAACATACGATCATGACTGTCAGGAAAACACACCACAAATGAAATGACAAGTCTGATAGTGTCGATAGCGGCAGTTTGTCACACATACAATTTTGTAACTTCTTAGTTAACAGAAGGCCTGCATCTCAAAAAAGGTGGGCCTAATAGCATATAAAAAGCATTGCAGACGTTTTGTTTGCTGTTAATATACAAAATAACACAAACTGCATCAGATACACATAGGTGGGCTGCAGTAGCAAGTTCCAAGTCTAGACGATGGATTAGTTTGCAGAAATTAGCTCATTTACATATTTTGGTCTTTGAAACTTGAATAATTATGAACCTATTCATCGTCCAGACTTAAAACTTGATACATGAGCCCTTAGGGTGCCTAAAATGAAGTCTATGTAATTTTGTAACTTTCCAATTTACAAAAGGCCTGCGTTAAATAGCAAATAAAAAGCAATGCAGACTTTCTGCTACCTGAAAATTTAAATTACACAGTCTTTACGCAATACACGTTGAGGGCTTCTATGTCAAGTTCCAGGTCTGGATGTTGATAAAAATAGCACTTTCTATTAGATTTATAGGGTGCTTTAAAAACTCTATTAAAATCGTTTGAATTCATTATTCCAATTGACGATTGACTTATCAATCACGTAGCTCCATATATAAAGACATGATACACTTACAAAAATGTATTCTTATGATTAGCGATGATGTTATAGATAATGATGTTTTGTTTGTAGGATTTGTTAAAATAGAAAAGAGAACGAATAAAGTAACGATGAAGATCCTTTTATTATAGTTATTATGTCAGAGAATCATAAAGAATACCCAGCAATAGGATGACAGTAAAAATTAAAAAAAATAAAAATTAGAAAGTGTGAAGATTGAAAATTTAAAATTCATAAACGGAGATTTTTAAATGAAAAATTTATAAAACGAAAATAGTAAAATGAAATAGTGTGGAAGGTGATATTTGTGGTTAAAATTTTGCGCAAGGGATAGTCATAGTCATAGTCAGTTAGATGGAGGTGAAGTGCGGCCGCCCCTGTACGGGGACGTGCCGGTCAAGCACTCAGGCGAAGCCCATTGTGCTGTGCCTCTTGTACTTTAAAATATTACTTTATAAACCCTTGTTTATAGCTTCGGCAACTCATCAAATTGATGCCAAGCTGTTTGACCTTAGCTCGTCTAATCCCAGCATAGAAACATCCCACACCCCCTGTCTTGTCCCCGTGAAAGCTGGACATTCATACAGCAGGTGAAAGGTGGTCTCCATCAGTTGCAAGTTGAGTCAGTCCTTGATTGTTTGTTTACCTCGCAGGTAAAACGGCGACTGCACACCTTCTTGCTCAAATGCCGTCCGCACCTCTACTTGCTAGCCTGTCTGCCTTTGCGTTACCCACTACGCTGAAGTGCCCTAGTCTCCACACTAGTCTCACCACCTTGTGTTCCGCCAGTGATTCCAGTGCCTGTCTGCACCTAAGTACCTCTTTTGATGAGATACTGATACTATCTAGCGCCATGAGAGCTGCCCTGCTATCCGAGCAGAAGCTTAGTTTTTTGCCCTGTGCTTCTCTCTAACAGCCATTTGGCATTACAGCTGCCTCTGTAATGGCCCTGATTTTTACCTGGAAAACCGTAGCATGATGGTCAAGCAAGCACAAAATCTCTTGTGTGTCCTCCTTTTCCCAGGCACCTGCCCCTACGCCGTTCTAATTTTTTAAGCCGTTGGTAAACCACACTACACTGTTTTTGAGGAGTAATCCCGTCTTCCGTTACTCCCTTTCTGGGATCACGATCGAAGATGTATAGTGTAATCTAAGTGTGCTTTGGGAAGGTGCTCACGTTGTGGGCGTGGTTCTATCCAGGGCGAGCGAGCTGCGGCAACACCTTGTTGCCCTCGTACCAAGCGTCTGGCTCCCCGAGACGTCGGGGCGCGCTTGGTTCACGGTTGCGGACCACATTCTCGCTCCCCAGGTCCGGTTTCCAGACCACAAGGATCAGGACGGAAGCAGCGGCGTACTACGGCGAGGCCAGCTCAGCGTCTTCTTCAGCTGCAGCTTATTTCTTTGCGATATTGCGGTAAGAGAGCTCTCTGCGTGCGTCAAAGATAC
Organism: Nasonia vitripennis; assembly: GCF_009193385.2. Classification (NCBI taxonomy): domain Eukaryota; kingdom Metazoa; phylum Arthropoda; class Insecta; order Hymenoptera; family Pteromalidae; genus Nasonia; species Nasonia vitripennis. The sequence continues at coordinate 832,550 of NW_022279616.1, read as the reverse complement.
CCCGCGTCTCTGCGTGCGTCTTTTTGAATAAGTTTTTCTTCTCTAGAGTCACTTTTCTTTTCTTTCATTTGTATAATTTCCTTTTCTTATTTTTAATAAAGCTTACACTTGCTGAGGCTTTTCCCTCTGATCCGTGAGGGTTTTTACGCCACAGCAAGAGCACTTTTCTTTTACCGCGAAATAGTGTGTTTTTAATTAAAGAACCCTTCACTCACTCAATCCCTCTCCTTCTTGGAACTCACTCTGAGTTCTTCCACTCACTTTTTAGATTATTATTCAGTTAAAAAATTTTTGATGATTATCACCTGATAATCAGCTGACGTTTTGACACGATTATCAGCTGATTATCAGCTGATTATCAGCTATTAATCAGCTGATTGTCATCTGCTTTTTTTCAGTAGGGATTAGCTGATCAATTACCTTAACCTGATAAGACATGGCACGGCCGTTTTTTCATTCAAAATTATTACCGTTAGGTATACATCAATCAAGCTTCTTTATGTCTATAATACAGCAGATGAGTCAACAGGACATATGGTTTAAATTCTATTATATTTGTAATATCTATAAAGGAGCCTTTGTAATAATTACAGAATCGTATGTATATCTATAGCTATCACTGACTGAAATAAAAAAAAGAGAATCGGAGAGGCGAAAATATAATTGTTTTCGCAAAATTAATTTTCAAACTTTTACAATTATTTTACAAACGAGAAATTTTCTTAACAAAATAATATGGCAATTACAAAGATCTTATGAAAATTTTTGAAATTGTATACTCATACATAAAAATCAACAGGAGAGAGAATAAAATATATACATTCGTAAAACATAAATAGGTTATTTAGCTAATTTAAAGTATAATAGTCTCATACTTTTCATCAGAGCGCTACCGCGCTTCTTAATATTTCCAAGTTCATTTTTTAATGATAGAAGAATCTGCGAACTATGTGAAAAAAAAACACTGAAGACTAATGAAATCTGGAATCTCTATGAGTCGTTTGATAGGGAAATAGGTATAGCGAAATCGAAAAACACGTCACTTAAGCAAAAACATTTGGAACTGTAGGTCGACCGAAACTCTAGGTGTCTAGAAGATTAAGAGTTTGGCATTGTAGGCCCCCCCATTCTGGCATGCAGCCTTCCTCTACCACTGTTTTCTTCGCGGAGCATCAACACGCTTGCGCGACGGGGAAATAGCTTTTTTATCAAGGGGCGCGATAGCGCCGCTTTGGCAAGAAAAAGTACGAAGTACGATTTTTCGACGGCGCGACCCTATATACTTTGAAATTAGGTTTCCCAACCTTAAAAAAATCTCGATTGCATTTAAATCATTATTATTGCGCGTATGCGCAATCTGTTGGTATCTACTTAAATATATTATCCTGATTTTTCATGTATAAAAGGTTCATTCAAGAATATTAAGTTATTAATTTAATATTGCAAGTTGAAAATTTTCTCGGTATATTTCATTTCGTTCAGAGATTCCATCCTCTCCCGATATTTTCCGTCTCCTCCGGTCACGTGACTTCCGGTGAGTATATTTGGTATTATACACCAGTGGTTACAGTAGTTAATCTACTTTACCGACATTCGTCTGCTACTCGGCGATACGCGATTATAATATGCATGTAATGCTATACGTATATATGCATATGTTGCTATACGATTATATGCGCGATGCGATCAATATTTGAACCAATAGTAGCTTGTTGTCTATTGAATAGATCAAGATTTAATGAAGTGCAATAGCAAGAAGAAGATGCTTTGTAAAAGTTGTAAAATCTCTCAAAAAAAAAACTTTTTTCAAAAGTGAAAATCTTGGCAAGAAAAATGCTAATAAACGTAGTGAAATCTCTAAATATAAAAATGTCAAGTAAATGTTTTTTTTTTTGCTATACGCATTAAAATATCATTTTTTGGGAAAACATAATTTTAACTTTATTTTTATATCTTAATGCGTATAGCAAAAAAAACATTTACTTGACATTTTTATATTTAGAGATTTCACTACGTTTATTAGCATTTTTCTTGCCAAGATTTTCACTTTTGAAAAAAGTTTTTTTTTTGAGAGATATAATATAGGATAGGATTTTTGTTATTTTTGTCATTTTTGTTTCAGATTTAGAACAAGTATAATGCTTACAATTCTACATTGAGAATGTTTACCTGTATTTCTAAATTAAACATTTTTGGTCATAAAAGAAGTGTTAATATAGAAAAAAAAACTAATGATCAAAACAATTCTCACTTACATGGACTATATGCGGTGAGTTTTCAATTTATACATAAAAAACTGCTGTGAATTATTTCGTATGTAATTTTTTTCCACCTTATAAATTGTTTGGCTATCAATTTTTTTTAACTTCCCGTATAACTCTATAAAGTTTTTGTAATTTTTCATTTGATGGATAAATTTTAGTAGACAGGCTATAGGCATAGCAAAACAGAGACATACTAAAAGGCCCGTCTTCCCTCAGAGAGTTTCGGTATCCGATGAGAAATTAAGATGGGATTACCCTTTCTCTAATACGTTTTGGAATGCCTATAGCGTTCTCTACTATTGAACCCAATGAGAGAGTGGGATAGTTTCCCTCACTTTCACCCACATATTCCCCGAGAGAGGAATTTTTAAATACCCATAGTGTTCTCTTAATTTCCTCTCTTGCACGAAGCACTCAAAGATGTTTAACCGTCTACGAAAAATCTATTAGCTAATTATATTTAACTCTTTCACCCTTATTCTTGGTCCCTTCGGCGAGCAAATTAGAATATGTTGATATTTCACGAAGGAAAACTATTCGTTACTTTATTTTTAGAAGGCTTCCTCCCCAAAAATACACAAGGCCAATAGGTCTAATGCACGCTGCAAAAGCCTGCAGAAATTTCGAAAATACACACACGTGGACCGCTGGATCTTATGGTAGTCATTAAGGTGGAGTTCCACTGAATATTTTGACTTTTTCAACTTTTATTTAATTGGAATATTTTCTCAAATTTTGCACTGATATTCGATATAAAAAACCGCCACTAATTCTTTGGCACGTATATAAGGCACGATAGATAATATAGTATATTGTGTGCCGAAGGCGTAAGGTGGGCTGTTTTAGACCGAGTGTGGAGTTTGCAGTACGAGTCGGAAACGAGTCGGAAACAGGTCAAAAAGCCCGCTTATAGTTTTTGTGATGCATGTATAGATTTTCACGTTTCTCATAGCTATAAAGTGGGAGTAAATCGGCTGCTTTTTTTAACATTTTCATTAATTAACACAAGTATTTATGAATATCCTTAAAATTTTTAAAATTAATTAATAAGTTTCAGAATAAAATTTTACAATATTTTAAAAGTGTCAAATTATCTGTAATTAAAAATTCAAATCCTACAAAATGCATTTATAAAATATACAAATATAGAATGTATATATACATATGATCGTCATCGAAATACAACCGAGCAAGTGTCAGCGAGCGAGACATCTACTGCTAGTATAATATGAATTTAATTTCTCCTAATAGTCAGTAAAGTAGTACGCCACTCCAATCGTTATGACAGAATCACAGTATGTATGTCACCTTCCTTGTTTCTTTTTCTGCTTCTGACCTGCTCTGCTCCCTGCTTGTCCTCTCAGTGGGGAGTCGGCTCAGCTTCCAAAACGGAGTTATTACGAGGTTGTATTGGGCTCGTCAGGAATCAGCAGTTGCAGGTTAAAATATTTACTTGCGATTTAATTCTCATCCAATTTATTTTATAAGACACTTTTGATTAACGCTTGCTCGGAACTAACTGATTTATTTTAAAGCACTTGTGATTTCGCTTAAGACGACAACACATTCCGTCTAAGTCCCAAACCGAATTCGGGCAGAGGTTATGCACGATTTAAAAATTTTTCGTAGAATGACTGTGCGTTGACCTGTTGCTGGGTCCTTATATACCCTCTGGCTATAGATATCTGCTGCTTGTTGAAATTTTAGAGGGGTAGTGTTTTATCCAATTGGGAGGCTTTAGACGGGTTGCACTTCCTTATTTGTAGCTTTTTATGTTTTGGTCGAACTCAGTGGACCAATGAGAACATTTAGACTTAAAACCTCGTCTTGCATGTGCTCTAGTCGCCTTTGCTCTGTTCCGCCGTCAAGTGGCTGCAATTTACGATTATTTTTCTCACTGGATTATGCACGAGTGCTTCTTGAACTTGCAGAGGAGCTGTACCTCGGCTTCGCTGTGCGTGGTGTCACCTCCCGTGGCTGCCCGACATTTAGATATGGAGAACCTTTAAACAGCTAAACTAGCTAAACTATGATTTCCAACAACTAACTAGCTAAACTGAGCAAAACTATGATTTCCAACAAAAATATTTGTAGAAAACTCGTTTTGTTTTATAATAAGCGAGTTTATATATCACGCCCTGCTAAAAAAGTTAATAGAAGTTGATAGAAATCAATAGGATTTTTTATCGACTTTGAGTCTAACTTTTAATACCTTTTTTTTTTGCATTAGAACTTGCTAAAACGCGATAACATCGATATAAGTAGATAAAATTCTATATGAAAAATCACAATTAAAAGCTATAAACTTAATCTTCTTAACCTTTCACATATTTCTATTAAATTTTTTCATAGCAGGGCGAATGCTCAAAACAGTATCTCCATTTTTTTCTCGAGTGTGGTAGGACCGTAAAGTTGGCCGCACAAGCTATTATGTGTAATACAGTTGGGTATCGCTATTCCACAGATTTCTATAAACTGCGCAGAGTAAATGTGTTTACATGGTCTGCTTGAATTTAAGGTTATGTTTTTGAACAGCTGCTGCACTGTCGCTGCACAAACTTTCTGCAATAGTTGAACAATTAAGAATATTATACTTCGAAAGGAAAATTAAATTAGAAAAATATTGAAAATATACTTTTGAAATATTTTCATGTTTTACCGACCTCTCGCTTCAAAGGACAATAACAGACTGAGCTATAAAAGCACTGTTCTGGCTACTTATATACAAAAGTGGCGCATGCTTAGACTGTATAAAGAAACATCGGGGCAATATGGAAATCAGTGTAGTCTAAACTGACTTGTTTATTAATGCTTAGTCCCCTACAGTTTAACAATCACGCTTATCATCCTTAAAAATAAAAAGATAATTAGAAAAATATTGAAATTATACTTTGAAATTTTTCATGTTTTACCGACCTCTCCGCTTCAAAGGGCAATAACCGTCTGAGCTATAAAAACACTGTTCTGGCTATTTATATACATAGTTTCGCATGCGTAGACCGGATATACAAACATTAAGGCAATATGGAAATCGGTGTAGTCTAAACTGACTTCGTTATTAATGCTCAGTCCGCTCTAATTGAACAATCATAAATATTATCCTTCGAAAGGAAAAGTAAATTAGAAAAATAATAAAATTATACTTTTAAAATATTTTTATGTTTTACCGACCTCTCCGCTTCCAAGGGCAAAAACAGACTAAGCTATAATTGCACTGTTTTGGCTATTTATATAAAAGTTGCGCATGCGTAGACTGCATATACAAACATCGAGGCAATATGGAAATCAATGTAGTCGAAAGTGACTTGTTAGATAATGCTTAGTCCCCTACAGTTTAACAATCACGCTTATCATCCTTAAAAATAAAAAGATAATTAGAAAAATATTGAAATTATACTTTTGAAATATTTTCATGTTTTACCGACCTTTCCGCTTCAAAGGGCAAAAACAGACTGAGCAATAAAAACATTGTCCTGGCTATTTATATACATAGTTGCGAATGCGTAGACCGTATATACAAACATTAAGGCAATATGAAAATCGGTGTAGTCTAAACTGACTTCGTTATTAATGCTCAGTCCGCTCTAATTGAACAATCATAAATATTATCCTTCGAAAGGAAAAGTAAAATAGAAAAATATTAAAATTATACTTTTGAAATATTTTTATGTTTATTAGTGCTTAGTCCGCTCTAATTGAACAATCATAAATATTATCCTTCGAAAGGAAAAGTAAATTAGAAAAATAATAAAATTATACTTTTGAAATATTTTTATGTTTTACCGACCTCTCCGCTTCAAAGGGCAAAATCAGACTGAGCTATAAAAGCACTGTCCTGGCTATTTATATACAATGTTGGGCATGCTTTGACTGTATAAAGATACATCGGAGCAATATGGAACTTGGTGTTGTCTAAACTGACTTCTTTATTAATGCTTAGTCCGCTATAGTTTAACAATCACGCTTATCATCCTCCGTAATAAAAAGTGAATTAGAAAAATTTTGAAATTACATTTTTTTTAAATGTTCATGTTTTACCGACCTCTCCGCTTAAGGAGGTTTAGCTGATTTAGAAATAACAAACAGATTTGGGGGTAGAAATTCATACACCTAGATATGTCTTAACAAAAAGCTTATGCCTTGTTGAAAATATAGAGGTGGATATCTATATGGATAAACCGTGTGGATAATCCATATGGATTTATATAGATTTTATATGGCTTTGTATGGATGTATGGATGAGAAGACCAAAACTGGGGTTGTGAGCTGCAAAATATTCATTTTCTAATTAGTTTATAGAAACAACAATTTTTTGTTATGTCGAAAGGATCAAGCTTTTGGAGCTTGTAGCCCCAGTTTTGTTGTTATCATATGGATGGTAATTCCCTTAATGGTCAGATAACCTATATATAACAGACGCATAAGTAATTTTTAAAACGTTGAACTTTTCAAAAAACTAAATGGTTATCCATATGGATAATCCATATAGAATATCCACATGAAATCCATACAAATCCATATGGAATTCATATAAATCCATATGGATTATCCACATGGATCATCCATATGGATACCCACCTATATATTTTTAACAGGGTGCAAAATTTTGATTCATTTGGATACCTTTAAGACGAGATATTAATACAAGTATTTTTTCCATTTTTACATGGAAATTTATGGAGAATTATATTTTCCTCGTTTTAATTTGCAAATAATTATTGAATTAATAAACAGTTTCTGTTTCAAATTTCTGTATTAGGAAACTTATATTTGATGAATTCAAATTACTTTTTAAAACGATTGATAGGTACCTATATGCATAATAATTAATTAGCCTAATAAAAATATGTGCACTTAACCTCAAAAACTGAGTCCAATGTCGTCTGTATTAATTTTTTTGTTACATAAAGAGTTTGATTTCTTTATCTAAAATCATTATTAATTACACCGGCACACAAAATAAAAAAAGTTGTCTGCGCGAGAAATCAGACCTATCTATCTTTATGTTTTTCGGTCGCTGAATCCGAATCCGGGGTCAGTTTTACCCGATCACGTCAGGTTCAAGGTCAGTTCGAGGTCAAATTGGGAAGTAACGGTTAAAAAAATTAAAATGCTATATATTCATGTTTTTTTTGGTCGCTGAATCCAAATCCGGAATCAGTTTGGCCCCATCACGTCTGGGTCAAGGTCAGTTCAAGGTCAAACTGAGAAGAAACAGTTTAAACCGATTAAAATGTCATATCAAAACTTTCCAAAAATGGAAAAAGATACCGAAAAATTGTAAAAAATCTTATTTAATCACATAATATCTTCCTTGTGTACAGAGAAAAGTTGCTTTCGTTTATATTTTTTTCTTATTTTGCTTTTTTTCCACTAGCTTAGTAACTCGATGTCTTTCTTTACTTCTTTTTTCTCTTGTAACGAACTCTTTTTACTTCAAATGACCTATGCAATGGGTTTCTTTTTCTCTTTTTGTTATTTGTTTTAATGTCTCTCTTCAGTGTCCAGCAAAAATCTGCCATCATGTTGACATTCCATCTTCCTTGGTATCGATTCTCCATTACACTTATATCTTGATGAAATCGTTCTCCCTGTTCTTCACTGACATCTCCAAGATTAAGAGGGAAGTAATCAAGATGGGAATGTAAGAAATGCATTTTATAACTCATCAAGCAACCCAAATTTTTGAAATTCTCCAACATATGTTCAACTAGTTCCTGATAGTTCTCACTCTTTTTATTTCCTAAAAAGTTTTCACGAACAGTTTTAAAACTGAAGACCATACCATTGGTTTTGTAAATTTCAAGTTTCTTTCTGTTTTATCTCTTTCCCAGCGTGTTACCATCGTATAACATCTACTGCAAACTTTTTGTGGCACCCAGTTTACATTTTGATTGGCTACTTCAATACCAAAGCATTCACTGTAAATCAACTTAAATATTCCATTTTTGGAAAGTTTTGATATGACATTTTAATCGGTTTAAACTGTTTTTTCTCAGTTTGACCTTGAACTGACCTTGACCCTAACGTGATGGTGCCAAACTGATTCCGGATTTGGATTCAGCGACCAAAAAAACATGAATATATAGCATTTTAATATTTTTAACCGTTACTTCCCAATTTGACCTCGAACTGACCTTGAACCTGACGTGATCGGGTAAAACTGACCCCAGATTCAGATTCAGCGACGAAAAAAACATAAATGTATGGCATTTATATTTCTTTTAAACCTTTTCTTCTTAATTTGACCTCCAACTGACCTTGACCCTGACGTGATGGGGCCTAACTGACCCCGGATTCGAATTCAGCGACCCGAAAAACATAAAGATAGATAGGTCTGATTTCTCGCGCAGACAACTTTTTTTATTTTGTGTGCCGGTGTTATAAATTAGTTTTCATAAGTCCTAAATAAATTATGTCTCTTGTCTCAAAAGGAAATAAGAATTTATAAAAATTATCCTCTGATTGACTAGCGATGTACCAGATGAACCTCCTTGATTAATTTTTCTTTTATTAAAACATTAATTTTAAATTCATGCAACTGTTTTATTAAATTTAAAAATATAGATTAATTATATAATTCAAAATTGAAATCCTAAAAAATTTAATTTAAATGTACTAAGACAAGTGAGAATTTGATTTTGCTCTTAATTAAAAGCTGTCATACTTAGATGGCTGAAATTTTGCATAGTGGTTTGTTTCAAGCTGTTAAAACAATATATTCACTTGTCTTTATCTCAAGTGCTATAGTTTGAATTCAAAGTAAAAAGGTTAGGCGCGTTTAATGTTTTGCGTATCATCATGCATGTCAATAATTTTGTTTACAGTAAAATTACAGATTAAAAAACAACTGAGATCAATTATAAAAAGGCAAGTTTACATCATATTATTTTATTTATAATACGGAAAACGAAAAATCATTATGTTTAACTGAGGTCTGAGTCGAATGATTAGTAATTTAAACTTAACTAATATATTGATCAATTACAAATAACTCAAAAGATATTTACTACGCAACTTGCTATGCCCCTCACATTTTGTTCATGGTACATACTTGTTCACGGAGTGGTCTTATTGTAAGTGTACCTTTCTGCATATTTTAATTGTGTACATAAACTTATAAAATTCTTACTAGCAAAAAACGCTCGCTTTGCTCGCGATTTACAAATTAATTGTGATGATATTCAAGGGGATGTTGTTCCAAAAAACACTGTTTTTCTATTACATAAAACTTTTTGAATAAAGTTTGCTAATGAAAAACCGAGTCTGTAGTAGCGCCGTAGTGTTAAGTTTAATGAATCGTTCTACCAGAAGAAAATTTCGATCAGACTTTTTGTTTTTCTATAATCTTGGAAATACAAACAGATGTTTACGCTTACTTCGTCGTACTCATGCGATTGCAGCACCAACATTAAAATTTGATTTTGTATAAAACTTTTTAAATAAAGCTTGCAAATGAAAAACCGAGTCTGTAGCGCCGTAGTGTTAAGTTTAATGAATCGTTCTACTGAAAGAAAAATTTGATAGGACTTTCTGTTTTTCTAGAAGTTTGAAAATACAAAATACACGGTGGTGAATTTGCAAAGCTTTTGCGACAACATCCCCTTAATTATTTGACGTGTCATTATTAAATATATTGTTAAAAATTATATGTACACTCGATGGTAGTTAATTCTTGTGGAACGTTTTTGAAATGCTCCAATAAGATTGCCAGATTGATAAATTCTAACCAATCAAAAGCACGACTTCAGAAACGTTACATAAGAATTAATTACCGTCGAGTATAAATAAATATATTCAACACAGCCAACATTCTATACAAGTAGTTATAGCTACTGGTACACAGGACCGGCTTTAAAATTATAGAATAAAATAGAAATAAATTTTGAATATTAAAAAATGTTTTTGCACCCTTTGTAATAATTATTTGATGACAGAATTAATAATATTAAAAAATCTGACAAAAAAATAATATTAACTAAACTTTTTTTATGACATTTATAAAATAATGTAAATTGTTAGATTATAACAATCATAACATTTATATTCTGTACTAGAATGTAATACATAATATGATATTTACTTTTATATTAAATGATAACGATATCTTCAATCCCTAACGAAAAAGAAAAATGAAAACAATTGAAAAAAAACGTTATAAACTGCTGAGAGAAAACTGAGAAACAGATGAGAGCAGGAAAATGTCGGAATTGAGACACAGATAACAGTAATCTTTTGTTGTCTTCAGTCGGATTTATTTTTTTCAGGTGTAAAATTTTACAATTTAGAAAATAAATAAAAAATGAATACAACAGACAATAACTATTAATTAGTGAAGACAAAGTTGTAGATTTCATCTTGTGATATGCATGTGCGTCATTTCATATTCAGAAACACATATAATTAAAAAAAGATTATACCTGCACAAATAACTATTCGTAGCATCCCCTTGATCTCGACCAAAACTGCAAATTTTATCTTGTGATATGAATGAATACTTACAGTATTCGTCATTATTTGTCACGAACACAATACTTTCAAAAACGATTATATCTGCACGAGCAATTATTTGTAGTATCCCTTTTATGTAAATCGTCAAAGAACTTTAAAAAGCATCATATTTGCACAAATATTTAATCGCAGCATCCCCTTCATCTGGACCAATTTCAAAATAATCTTTATTCATCTTATATATATATATATATATATATATATATATATGTGTGTGTGTGTGTGCGTGCGTGTGTGTGTCATAAAATGTGTCAAGAATATAAAAACAAAATTAATTGCGTCTATTTTTTTTAAATTGTTTTAACAGCTTTCAATCTACCTAGACCAAAACTTAAAAATGTTTTTTAGAAGGAATGTATATTTTTATCATATGTGCCTGTCTATGCCATTAAATAGTTTTTTATTTATAAAATACAACAAATTTTGTGAAATAAATGCAAAAAAAAATCCAGACGGACAGACGGACATTTTTTAAGTTCTTTTATTGCTAAAAACTAATTGAAATTTGACATTTTTTTCCGGTAACCTAAATGATTTACGTTTAAAGAACATTTCTACCATAGAATAGATTTAATTTGTTTGTTTTTACGAGGTTTAGAGGGTTTTTACAAAATAGACCAAATATAATTTTTTTTTATTGTTTTCACATGTAATGTCCCACGTTTATACTCTTAAATTATATATTTGTACATCCGATTGCGACATTGCACAACCGAGCGCCAAAAATCGGAGCGAGTGCTCTGACCTCTGAACGGTGGACTCACCTACGATCGGAACATGATCCAAAGCGCGCGGGTTTAACATACTATCATGGCTCAAAATCAAAACCAAATCAAAAGGAACTTAAGGGTCGGAACTTAGAACGTTTGCAGTTTATACATAGCAGGCGCGTTTGAAGAACTCATAAAGGAAGCTGATAGGTACAATCTAGATTTGGTAGAAATACAGGAATCGCGGTGGCCAGATGGTGGAGTACTAGCATCGGGTAGCTTTACGTACCTATATGGGGCCGGGAGCGGGAGATCCCTAGGCACCGGATTTCTCGTAAGCAAAAACATCATACATTCGATTAAAAGTTTTGAATCCGTCAATGATAGGCTCTCGAACATCATCATCGTAGGTGAATGGTATAGATATGTATTTATTAATGTACACTATCCTACGGAGGACAAAGAAGAAGAAGCTAAGGATCTCTATTACGAAACTTTAGAGGAGGTGATTGACCAGTTTGCGTCTTACGACACAAGAATAATATTAGGCGATTTAAATGCTAAAATAGGTAGGGCGGAAATGTTTAGGCCTACTATAGGGAAGGAAAGCCTGCACGAAGCCAGCAATGATAACGGTATTAGGGTTATAAATTTCGCGGCGGCAAAAGATCTTATAATCAAAACTACGTGTTTTAAGCACAAGGACATACACAAAGCAACGTGGACATCGCCGGACGGGGCCACACAAAACCAAATTGATCATTTCCTCATTGAAAAAAGACGTCATACTAACGTTCTCGACGTAAGGGCTCATAGAGGGGCAGATAGCGACTCGGACCACTTCCTAGTAGTAGCCAAATTAAGAGCTAGATTAGTAGCGAATCAAAATAGTAAGCAAACAAACAGGGTAGAAAGCTTTGATATTGAAAAGCTACGAGATAGAATAGAGCGAATTAGGTACCAGATAGAAATTAATAACAGGTTTGAGGTACTTGAAGAAGCAAACACATCGCCGGAGGGGAATGACGAACCGAATAGCTATTGGGGAACATCGAAAAAACGGTAAAAGAGGCCGCGAACAAAGTACTGGATGAAAAGAAAAAGCCAACGAGCAAACCATGGTTTGACGAAGAGTGCGAACTCTGGTTTGAAAGGCGCAAAAAGGCTAAATTAGATAGCTTACACAATAGAAGCGATAGGACCGTAGAGTATTCTAACGTAAGAAAACAGGTGGGCGCGATCTATAGAAATAAAAAGCGGGAGTATCAAAAGAATCTTATTAGGAGAATAGAAACTAACAGTAAAAAAAATAACCCCCGCGAAATGTACAGAGGGATTAACGCCATCAGAAAGGGTTTTAGGAGTACTGTCGCTGTGGAAAAATTATTTCGATCAATTATTAAACGTGCACGAAAATAGCGAAGAATTAGGGGACGAAATTCACACTGCTGAACTCCACGTGGAGGAACCGAGCTACCAAGAAGTAGAGGCCGCGATTAAAAAACTAAAAAACAACAAAGCCGCGGGAAATGACTCTATACCAGCTGAGTTACTCAAATATGAGGGCGTCGAGCTCACTTTCAAAATCTATAAACTAGTATGTGCCATCTGGAAAAATGAAACAATACCCGAAAATTGGAAGGAATCTATCATTATACCGATTTTTAAAAAGGGGGATAAGACATACTACAATTACTATAGGGGTATATCACTTTTAGCAACGTGCTACAAAGTTCTGTCAAACGTAATACAAGCTAGACTCACTTCATTAGCGGAAGATATAGTAGGAGACTATCAGTGCGGTGCAACAGATCGACGAGCGATCAAATGTTTACCATAAGACAGTTATTAGAGAAAAAGTGGGAATTTTGCGAAACCATACACCAACTATTTATAGATTTTAAAAAAGCGTACGTCTCTATTAAGCGACGGCGAATGAGCTTCCTTCGATTCCGCGAATTCATGCACATACAAGTATCTAATAAACGTCCTCGCGTTGCGTTGCGTTGTAACGGTACACCGTCGGCGGCGGTGGCGACCAAAGAAGCGGAAGATTAATTTCGCTTTTAAGAACCGTATGAACATGCCAGAGAAATCTGCATTTCACAACGTGATTGTAACTGGTCCCGATGGATTTATCGCTTTATCGTTCAGAGAAATATTGGCGGCGAATTGTGAAGGAGATGAGTGTAGTCGGCGATTGGAGATTCGTGAATGGCGTATAGTAGTGTCCTTCAATTGTATAGTTCCTGCATAACTATAAGCAACGGAGCAATGAAAGTAATTGTGCGGAGATAAGCGAGAATGTCGCGTAATCTCGTGCACACGTAATGGATCTATACGTAACCCATGCGATATTCGTCTCAACTGAGACCGATTTGCCTTTGTTAGTAAAAATCTGCTTTAATGACTAATTGTTCATTAGTCTTTTATCGCGAGTTAAATTGATTGATAGCCGTAGAGGTATATGTATACCTATGCGATTGACAGGTTAATTACGCATCGATCGTTTAGTGTGTAGAAAAGCTATGTTTTTGAACTGGTATAGTGAGTAGGCATGCGTTTCAAACAGAGAGCCTTTCAGATGACAAAGATATTTTTAGCTACTGCTGACAATACTGCTTTAGTTGCAGATTTCTTTCTTTTTTTCGTTTTCTGAGTAGTTGACACGCTCCTACCAGCTCTATGACTAGAGTCTGACTGCGCTTTTTGCGTCATTTGTGCCTTTTTATATTTAGCTTGCTTTTTCCTACCACCCCTTACCTCCTATTCATCCGGTGCTATCATTTTACTCAGTATTTGTTTAGCTTTGCGATTGAGACTATTCCCACTTTCACACATACGCTTACTTAACTATTCTATAAAAGGTCTGTTCTCGTTCACCACATTATCTATGATCTTTACTCTAGCATGAGTAGCTTCCTTACCGACAGACTTAGCGTCACGCCTCACAAGAGGTAAAGCATCGCGAAATAAGCCTTTTAAATAACTGCCAATACCCGTGCCACTCTAATAACGCCTACGGCTAATTGTAACGTAATTATCCCCACCACCACCACATTTTTTAATTTGTGCGCTGAAAATGAAGTGTCACCATCAACGCACCATAGTCATATGGATCAGGATGTCCATGCTCACCTCTTATATCTATCTCGATTGACTCAAAAGACGAGGACAGAAAGGCAGAGGCATTGGTAGGGTAAGGTTCTACATTTGTGTTCTACCGTAAGTATAATCATATAACTGAAAAGCCACGCTTCGGACTCCACCAAAAGAGTATAAAGGCCACCATAAACGCCGCATTTTATATGACTTAAAGTCTCCTGATAATCATCATCATTGCGTAACCTATTGTTAGTGTAAGTAGCGCGTGTGGATTTTCTCGTTACACAGACTCCCCTCTCGCTTTTATCTTTCATTAATATGTGTTAAAAGATAAGAGGTATTACCGTGCAGACAATTGGTGTGTCTGCCTACTGGACAAAACCATGTAAAATTTATCCTTTATTATCATTTTTCGTTGCTGTTGTTGTTGTTATCGGATGTGTGTAGATTTACAAAATCTTTAGCACACACCCAAAAATTGATTTTTTCCAGGTACCCCTTCCAACTCACAAAATACTCCTTGTTCTTTCCTTTTCCCCTACTATGCAATACCTGGTCGATATGGAAAACGTCACAAGACAAATCTTTATGCACTCTACTTAGCTGATGTTCGTAAAAATAGCCGTAAATTTTTTCACCCTTCAGATCTTCGAGTGTGTAGATGGGTGGTTGTCTCGTCTTATCGACTTTCACAATTCTAAACAATTCCAGAGTCCAGTCACCGTCGTATGCTTCTCGAAAGGCTGTCCGAGCACGACTAACGCGAACTAAGTCTTGAACATTATATTTATAGGTTAGTAAAGACCGTACTTGGTATCAGGACGGGCTGCGCGAGTTTTACAAATTATTATCTAAATTAAGAGAAACTAGCCTTTGGCTCGAGAGCCTTATGTTACTACGGATACGCGCGGATTGTGAAATCTCAGTACGTCCGCTGTTACTCGTCCGTGCGGATGTCCGCTCGTCCGATTTCTTGTTCTTATTGCGGACGAGGATTCGTGCGCGGACGGTCTTCTGTCCGCGGCTATTTTTAACGGATGTTGGAGTGTTCGCTATCACTTGCAGTCGTTAAACGCAAGCTAGTTTTGACACTTCTGTGTCTTGCGGAGTAAGCGTTAGCTTATTCATGGACCATGCCCAATTGTTCACATTAAGTGTCGACATAAACATCTTAAAATTTCAGAAAGTTTGGTTAAGGTTTCATGGTTGCACCAGACCAAAAAAGTCTGGAATCGTACAATTTCAATTCACAGCTCCATACGATATTAATCCTAAGTCTATTTAACCTCATCGCGTCAGAATTTTTCATAAGCTTAAAATATAGTTTCAGCGACCCCATAACTCCTAAAATCATTAATCGATTTACACACCTCCACTTCAAAAACCCCATAACACTGTAATCGTATGTTTCTACACTTCACTTCATAACGTCATAAACCTATAAGCTGCTAAATCAAACGTAAAAGAGTCGTATATTCCCCTAATTGTGAAAAACTAGAGTCGTTTAAGCGCGCGCACGTTCTCTTTTTCGCATATGCGACATCGAGTGCGACATTCACTTGTAAACTGGAATTTTTTTCTGCCTTGTATAGCTGAATTCACGTTACTGATGTGTAGTGTATTATATTTTATGTGTGGAGTCAGAGATGAGTGGAGTCTTGCCAAGGAGTGTATTGTCGTGGTATATATGTATATATTTTTTTTAAGTGGCATTTGGAACTCGAAAGTTCATCGCCTCATTTACGCAAGCCTTCCACGCTGCCCTATCTTGTGTCAACCCCACCCAAGATGCACCTCTCCGATCGACACCCACCCGTCCTATTTCTACTAGATCTGCTTTTACGTTGTCCTCCCGTCTACGTCTAGGTCTACCTAGAGGTCGCGCTACCATCGGCCTGCCCTTCATGACACGCGCTGTCGTACGGTCGTCTCCCATTCTCGCTACGTGCCCTGCCCATCCCAATCTGCGCGATTTTATTATTCTGTTAATATTTGGTGACGCGTACAGATTGTGTAATTCATCATTGTGTAGTCTCCTCCATTCCCCGGTTTCCTCATCTTTCTTCGGCCCGTATATTTTTTGCAAGACTTTATTTTCAAATACCCTAAAACGGTTGTCCGCCTGCTTAGTGAGAGCCCACGTTTCGCACCCGTACAGAACCACCGGCAGTATTATTGTCCTGTATATTCTTATTTTAACGTTTTTAGACAACAGCCTCGACTTAAGTAAATTACTCATGGCGTAGAAGCAAGCATTACCCGAATGGAGTCTCTTGGAATTCTTATTTACTTCGACATTAATCTCGTTTCTATCATTTATGGTCGTACCCAGATACCTGAATTCGCTAAGCTTTTCAAAAGTAAAATTCCCAACTCTGAGATCTTTCTCCCCTCTGCAGATGCCTAGCTTATACACAATCATGTACTTTGTTTTTGATTCACTCACTTCTAACCCTGTATACTCCACCGCTTTTATGAGGATTTCCTAGTTTCTTGCTACCGTTTCCCTACAATCCCCCAGTATATCCAAATCATCTGCATAGCCTAGTATCTGCGTTGTTCCATTAAGCGTTGCGCCCAATTTATTAACCTGCATTTTTCTAATAACATACTCTAACGTTAAGTTAAACAGCACCGTAGAAAGCCCATCCCCTTGTTTTAAACCATCGCGTATCGTAAAGGGTTCTGATACATTACCGCCTACTCAGACCTTTCCCGTGCTTCCGTTCAGACATATTTGAATTAATCTCACGAGTTTTTTCGGTTCACCGAGAAGTACTAGAATTTGATACATTTTGCTTCGCTTAATAGAGACGTACGCTTTTTTAAAATCTATAAATAGTTGGTGTATGGTTTCGCAAAATTCCCACTTTTTCTCTAATAACTCTCTTATGGTAAACATTTGATCGCTCGTCGATCTGTTGCACCGGAATCCGCACTGATAGTCTCCTACCATATCTTCCGCTAATGAAGTGAGTCTAGCTTGTATTACGTTTGACAGAACTTTGTAGCACGTTGCTAAAAGTGATATACCCCTATAGTAATTGTAGTATGTCTTATCCCCCTTTTTAAAAATCGGTATAATGATAGATTCCTTCCAATTTTCGAGTATTGTTTCATTTTTCCAGATGGCGCATACTAGTTTATAGATTTTGAAAGTGAGCTCGACGCCCCCATATTTGAGTAACTCTGCTGGTATAGTCATTTCCTGCGGCTTTGTTGTTTTTTGATCGCGGCCTCTACTTCTTGGTAGCTCGGTTCCTCCACGTGGAGTTCAGCAGTGTGAATTTCGTCCCCTAATTCTTCGCTATTTTCGTGCACGTTTAATAATTTATCGAAATAATTTTTCCACAGCGACAGTAATTCGTTGTCATTTGTTACGAGGTCCCCGTTTTCGTCCTTCATCAATTGCGCTCTACTCCTAAAACCCTTTCTGATGGTGTTAATCCCTCTGTACATTTCGCGGGGGTTATTTTTTTACTGTTAGTTTCTATTCTCCTAATAAGATTCTTTTGATACTCCCGCTTTTTATTTCTGTAGATCGCGCCCACCTGTTTTCTTACGTTAGAATACTCTAAGGTCCTATCGCTTCTATTGTGTAAGCTATCTAATTTAGCCTTTTTGCGCCTTTCAAACCAGAGTTCGCACTCTTCGTCAAACCATGGTTTGCTCGTTGGGTTTTTCTTTTCATCCAGTACTTTGATCGCGGCCTCTTGTACCGTTTTTTCGATGTTCCCCAATAGCTATTCGGTTCGTCATTCCCCTCCGGCGATGTGTTTGCTTCTTCAAGTACCTCAAACCTGTTATTAATTTCTATCTGGTACCTAATTCGCTCTATTCTATCTCGTAGCTTTTCAATATCAAAGCTTTCTACCCTGTTTGTTCGCTTACTATTTTGATTCGCTACTAATCTAGCTCTTAATTTGGTTTTGTGTGGCCCCGTCCGGCGATGTCCACGTTGCCTTGTGTATGTCCTTGTGCTTAAAACACGTAGTTTTGATTATAAGATCTTTTGCAGCCGCGAAATTTATGACCCTAATACCGTTATCATTGCTGCAGGCTTTCCTTCCCTATAGTAGGCCTAAACATTCCCTACCTATTTTAGCATTTAAATCGCCTAATACTATTCTTCTGTCGTAAGACGCGAACTGGTCGATTACCTGCTCTAAAGTTTCGTAAGAGAGATCCTTAGCTTCTTCTTCTATGTCCTCCGTAGGATAGTGTACATTAATAAATACATATCTATACCATTCACCTTCGATAATGATGTACGAGTGCCTATCATTGACGGATTTAAAACTTTTAACCGAATGTATGATGCTTTTGCTTACGAGAAATCCGGTGCCTAGAGATCCCCCACTCCCGGCCTCATACAGGTACGTGAAGTTACCCGATGCTAGTACTCCGCCATCTGGCCACCGCGATTCCTGTATAGCTACCAAATCTAGATTGTACCTATCAGCTTCCTTTACGAGTTCTTTAAACGCGCCTACTCTGTATAGACTACGGACATTCCAAGTTCCGACCCTTAATTCTCTTTTGGTTCGGATTTGATTTTTTTGAACCATGATGTGATGAGTATGTTAAACACACGCGCTTCGCATCCTGTTCCGATCGCAGGTGACGAGGACAGTGTCAACTCGTCGTCAGACACACTACGGTTTCATTCTCGCATCCGAAGGCCCCCTGCAAGGCAGCGCGCTTTCGCTGGCATCGTTACCGCGTAAGACCAGGTGACGAATCATTCTAAACATCCCCTTTCGCCGGCAGTTGTCATCGCTCCCGCATCCTCCTCGGCAGCAGGATGTTTGCCCATTTTTGTAATGTGTGATGAAAGAGATAGATTGAGAGATAAGAGATAATGTGAAGTGTTTTTTTTTTGTTGTGGTGCTTGCGTAGTGTTTCTAGATGAATACGTTCGACAGTGTGGGCTCATCACACCCACGCCTGTTCCTATCGGCTGTCCGCGGCTGCTTATTCAATTTATTCGCAGCTAACCTCTTTCTCAGGAGCTATTCCTCTACCCGCAACCTAAGGACGCGCTGTGTAGTGGTGATAGGCACCCACCCGTCCGATCTGGACGACAACGCCCAGACCCGCTTAGGGTAGCGGCATTGTAACAGGTCGTGCTATATATATATATATGTGTGTGTAATAAATTGAATAATTAAGCAATAATTATGCTTGTTATTGCACATTAACTCGTTCATAATAAGTAATTATTTAAGACTGGTTGTTTAACACAATGAGTGAAGAGAATTATAATTCAGAAGTTTTAAGGTATTGTATTATTAAGATAACCTATAATCAAATTTATGCAAATGTAATTTTGAATATCAAATATGTTTATTGTATTTTCTAGTTCTGTTTATGAAAATCAAATTGTAGACAAAGAATATGTTGAAAATTAAAAAATGTCAGAGTACAATAATACTAATGTTCTTGAATATATGGTTGAAGATCCTGAATATTTTATTTCACCTGATGAGTTTTATAATGCGATCAAACCTATGGATGGAGCAATGTTTGTTATTTTAATTTAATATTTTATATTTTAAAGTTTATAGTATTAATAATGCCACTATTACATCATCGCAGAAAGATTAGAAAAAGTATAGTATATTTAAGTTTCAAATTGAATCAAGGGAGCAATTAATTTATGAAATCGTTCTTCAGGATGATGAAATTGACCGTTGGAAGTATGCCATCAAATTAAATTCTGTAAGTTTACCCTATTAAAAATTTTACTCAAGATCGTATATAAAAACTTACGTAAGATCTTATATCAGATCTTGGCGAAGATCTTGCGCAAGATCGTACATAAGATCTTATCAGCGATTTTCAACCAAGTACTAACGGAATAAGATCTTACGGAACATAAAATCTTCCGTAAGATCTTATACAAGATCTTATGTTCATGATGAAAAGAAATATTTTCATCAAATATTCATTGAAGATCTTACGCAAGATCGTATACAAGATCTTGCATAAGAGATTCCGTAATATCTTTCCCAAGTTCTTACATAAGATCTTATCCAAGATCTCACCGCCATGATCAAAAGAAATCTTTTTATCAATAATTAATTCAAGATCTTATGTAAGTTCTTATAAAAGACCTTATGTAACACTTAAAGAGATATCTTTTTATTCATCATTTACTCAAGATCGTATGCAAGATCTTGTATAAGATCCTATGCATATCTTGAGTAAGTGATCAATAAAACGGTATCTCTTTATGTGTTATATCAGATATTAGATAAGAACTTACATAAGATCTTGAATTAATTATTAATAAAAAGATTTCTTTTGATTATGGCGGTAAGATCTTATGTAAGAAATTGGGCAAAATATTATGTAATGTCATATGCAAGATCTTGTATACTATCTTGCGTAAGATCGTAAATGAATATTTGATAAAAATAATTTTTTTTATCATGAACATAAGATTTTGTATAAAATCTTCCGTAAGATCTTATCTTCGTTCTTGGTCGAAAATCGCTGATAAGATCTTATGTACGAACTTACACAAGATCTTTGACAATATCTGATATATAATTTTACGTAAGTTCTTACATACGATCTTGAGAAAAATGTTTAATAAGGTAATCTTTGTTTATTTTAGAAAAAGCTTTATTTTAGTTATATTTATCATTATATTGATATATGATGCTTTTTAGATTTTAAATTTTGAAGGATTCTTTGCTCGACCTCAAGATCCACAATATAGTACCTATAGATTTGGTTATGCTTTGATAGTTCGATCTAATATTATTATTAACTGTCTTAAACAGTGCAAGCTAGTTACTGAAAAATCTGAAGTTATTGAACTATTTACAGATCTAGAAAAAGTTATTTACACGAAGAATGTTATTAGTTAGTGATATTTCTTAATTAATGGAATTATTTTATCTGAATCATTGTTAATAATAATGTATTTTATTTTTTCAGAGTTGAAAGGAGTTGTAAAGTCAAACTTTCAAAATAACACCTCTAAATTAAAACTTAAGGTAAAGATTTTCAATTGTTATGATTTGAAGCTTTGCACTGAAGAAATGGTGATACTTTAACGCGTGATTGTTGAAGATAAAGGACAACTCTATTTCAAAGTTTCTTCATTTTATGATGTCGAAAAACTTACCGATGAAAAAGTCAAAGATGTAAAAATGTTAAGTAAAATTGTAAAAACTCCGAAAAGAAAGAGGCAGATTCTTAATGCAACATTAGAAAAGGTATGTCGTGCATACATACGTATATTTTATAAAAATTATAACTAAATTCAATTTGAAAATTATTTATTTCAGAAACAGAAGGTAGATGAAAATTAATGAGATCATCAAACATGAAGGCAGTGATTATTTTATTTATAGAAATAATATGTTAATTTTACTTCAGTAATGTACAACTGCTGCACTTCATATGTACCATACTCATTCCATGTGTTTGAATTATTTTCTATTTATAGTGACATTAGAAACAGTAAATTGTAATTGAAGCTTGAATATATTCAATGCTGGATTTATTTATTTAGGTAATTTACATATGATTACGTTTTCAATATGTAAAGTTTTGTAATTTTATAAACTAATATTATCTAATTGATAATAACGCTTAGTTCTAAATAAAAAAGATGTTTAGATTGAAAGTTTATGTTAATAATTGTTATAAAATTTTCATTTAAGAGATAGAAAGAATGCTAAAATATCTACGCTCCGCAGTCAAGTAGATGTTGTTTTTGTTTTGCTCTACTCTCTTGTGTGTAGTGGATATGAAGATCGAACGTACCACCATGACAGTACGTTGACTCTTTATTTTTTTCATAACAATTGGGATTATAAATAGAACTTCATGTAGAAGCTGTTTTTTCACATTTTAATTATATGCTGCTGATGTGATAATCATGATTTTTTTTCAAAGTTTCTTGTTAGCAGAATATTTTGTATTAGTAAACATTGTTATCTCTTATTATGAGAATACTTTGAATAATCAATAATAGTTTTCTCCTGCCTTTGTTGGGAGAGTTTCATCGATTAGTTCATATACAATCTATTTTGGAGTGAATAACACAGCCCCACAATAAACAAAATTGTAAGTCCCAAAAACTTGACCACGGTACTTATATGTTTTTGGGATCGCTGAATCCGAATCCAGGGTCATTTTAACCCCATCAGATCTTAAGTCAAGGTCAAATAGGGGTCAAATTATCAAAATACATTAAGAAAAGACTAATCATAGTATCCTGGGGTTTTTGGGGTCGCTGAATGCGAATCCGGAGTCAGTTTAACCCCATCAGAACTTTCTCCAGGTCAGTTGAAGGTCAAATTATCGAAATACATGAAAAATACACTAAAACAATGGTATCTGGGATTTTTTCGGGCGCTGAATCCGAATCCGGGCTTATTACAACCCTATCAGGTCATGGTCAAGGTCAGTTGAAGGTCAAATCATAAAGATTCATAAAAAGTAAAATCAAACCATGACATTTAGGGGTTTTTGGGATCGCTGAATCCGAATCCAGGGTCAGTATAGTCCCATAAGGTTATATTTATGGTCAGTTCAAGGATAGTTCAAGGTCATGGACGTAAAGAGAGGGAAAAAAATAGTTATAAACTGAAACAATGCAAAAGGTAATGTAAACCATAAAGCAAAGAACAATATATATGCAAGTACAATCGTATCCTTTAAAACTATATCATAGTTTGCTGCTCCTTCATTTACTTTAAATTTGTTAGAAGTATATGCAATTCAATAAAATACCCGTAAAAATATTAAGCCCATTCCTCTTTTTTATGGTAACGAACTATTTTATTGGCAAATGATCTACGAAGTGGATTACGCTTTCGCTTCTCCGATGTTGATGGTAGATCTCTATTTAACGACCAACAGTAATCTGCTAACATATTTACGTCCCATCTTCCTTGGTACCTGCGCACCATTTCCTTGATATCTTGGTGAAATCTCTCTCCTTGCTCTTCGCTGTAATCACCTAGGTTTTCTGGAAACTCATCAACATGCGAATATAAAAAGTGTAATTTTAGATTCATTAGGCAGTCTTCATTATCGGGTGTCTCTCTCAGTGTAAGTCCCAAGACCATTGATGTTGACTATCTTGGGTTTGTGTTAAGGTCATGACATTTAGGGGTTTTTGGGGTCGCTGAATCCGAATCCAGGGTCAGTATAGTCCCATAAGGTTATATTTATGGTCAGTTCAAGGTTAGTTCAAGGTCATGGACGTAAAGAGTGTGAAAAAAATAGTTATAAACTGAAACAATGTAAAAGGTAATGTAAACCATAAAGCAAAGAACAATATATATGCAAGTACGATAGTATCCTTTGAAACACTGGGGTCTGCTAGCGCAGCCCAGCGTTCTTAAATCTATGTTCGCGCGCCGTCACGCTCCAATGCATACACGGTGGCGGGCCGCCTCGGCCCGGGGCGCCAGGCATCGAGATGCCAGGGATCCCGCGATCCCCTTTCCGTGTGAGCGCCACCGTGTGTTGGGACCCGACGGCGTGGGAGATGAGCTCGGCTAGCTCTAAGGATGGGGTGGAGTAACGAACAGGGTCGCGGGTCATAAAACTCATTAAGGCTTGCTGCGGATATGATATGTCGTATTTATTCTTCATTCTCCCTCTTAACAACCACGGCAACCTGCCGAAAACCTGCGGACAGTCCAGAGGCACTACGCTGAGTTAACTAAACTACTATGCGACACGTCACGCCGCCGATCGAGGTTATCGTGATTAAGAGCGAACTTCTACACGCGGCCCCGCAACGATTTTAATAATTCTAACCTCCTTCTGGGGAGATCACCCGCGCCCACCGAGCAATCGACGCCACCGCCACGCTCGTCAGCGCGCCTTCCGCTGACTTGTCGGTGCGGGCGAATACCCGCCTCGCCTCTCCGATCGTCTACCGGCCCCGACGACCAGCGCGTCCGTCGCGGCGTATTGTCGCGAGTTATGCGATTTCCCCGGCCCATCAGACACTTATTTTTCCATATATCGCGTCGTGAACTACTATAATAAATCCCCGAAAACCACCTCACGAGGTGACGACCTCGACACGACCGCGCCACGACACACCACACTTGCCCGTCCTCCGCGCCCACTCGTGCATTCTGACAGCTAGTTAACGGAACTCTAATAATAGCTAACTTAACTTAATCGCTAACTTACTTACTAACGGTAGCTCGGTAACACGCAGTAATCGGTAGCCGATAGGGATAGCGGGGGTGAGGAAACGATAGCGGGGAGGTACAATACGAGGTGAGAGCGATAGCGAGGAAATATGCACAATACCTGGGTAACGATAGCGGGGAATTGTGCGAGAGCGAGAGCATGGAAAAGACAAACGGTAGCTTGAGCGGAGGGTAACGGTAGCGTGAAAGGAACGATAGCGAGGAAAAACGAGGGCTTACAAAATTCGCAACAGGCGACGAGACATCACGGCACTCGACTCGCCGCCCTTGCCACGTCCGTCAAAGTGCATTGCGTCGCACTAACCGTGTCGCGACGCGTTCATCCGAGGCACAGCCGCACTAGTTTATTCGCACGCTAAGTACACTGTTACTTACTTGCTACGATAGCGAGAGCGAAGGCGAGCTGCAATGGCGCGCGGGTACCGGGACAATCGAAAGCCTCGGTGAGCAGCGCAGGCGTCCTATCGGTAGGAGCGTTGCGGAGCGAAAGAGGCCGAGCTCTCGCGACGCGGCAACACGTGGCCGCGGGACAAGCGCTGCGCGCGCTCCCCACGCGAACTACTCCCCCTTCTGTGCGCCTACTCGCGGCTCGACCTGCCACGTTGCGAGGTTGTCGTCGCCTCTCTATTGCGCGGCGCAAATTTTCCACTTGTAACGTGCAGTCGAACTGCCACGTTACACCTTTAAAACTATATCATAGTTTGCTGCTCCTTCATTTACTTTAAATTTGTTAGAAGTATATGCAATTCAATAAAATACCCGTAAAAATATTAAGCCCATTCCTCTTTTTTATGGTAACGAACTATTTTATTGGCAAATGATCTACGAAGTGGATGACGCTTTCGCTTCTCCGATGTTGATGGTAGATCTCTTTTTAACGACCAACAATAATCTGCTAACATATTTGCGTCCCATCTTCCTTGGTACCTGCGCTCCATTTCCTTGATATCTTGGTGAAATCTCTCTCCCTGCTCTTCGCTGTAATCACCTAGGTTTTCTGGAAACTCATCAACATGCGAACATAAAAAGTGTAATTTTAGATTCATTAGGTAGTCTTGATTTTTGTAACTATTTACTAAATTTAAAACTATTTGTTCGTAATTTGGGCTCTTATGATTTCCAAGAATGCCTCGGGCCATCGAAAATTCCTTCATTTACTTTAGCATCACTTAATTTGGGAAACTGATTTCGCAGATACTTAAAGCAGCTACCATCTTTGTCTAAAGATTTTACCCATTGTTTCATAAGTCCCAATTTAATGTGCAGAGGTGGTATAAGAATTTTTGATGGATCAACAAGTGGCTTTTCTTTTATATTCTTAGAACCCGGTTCGAACGTTTTTTATGTAATGATTCTTTCTATCCCTACTATCCCATTCACATAAATGGCAGGGATATTTTGTGAATCCCGATTGTTGCCCCAGAAGTATTGATTTTAAGATCCCCACATATTTGCTATTTATGATCATTGTATTTTATTCGGTCTAATATTACTTTCATTTTATAGTACTCTTCATTCAGTATTACCGAATATCCTATGGGAATGGCTGCATAAACATTTGTATTGTGTAACAGAACGGCTTTTAAACTTCTCGTCGACGAATCGATGAACAATCTCCACTCGTTGGGGTTGTAACATCCATGTTTAAAGCAATTCATCAATCCAACTATATCTTTGCAGTAAACTAAGGAAAATTCTTTATCTTTAACGAAATAATCACGATATTTCTTATCTCTGTCTCGGTAGTAAGAAACTTGAATTTTTTCAGCTTCATTAGTATTTTCTTTTAGCCATGAAGCCAAGTACTCCGCCCCATCCTTTGGTAGGCTCAAATCGCGTATGAGATCATTCACTTTTTCTTGTGTAAGTGGACCTTTCTCCTTCTTAGCATTATAGGGGATGTATTCCTCGTCACTTGTATCACTTGTACTAGCAACGTCATTGTCTTCATCAGGCGATTTTTCTTCTTCCGCAATAACATCTCCTTCCTCCATTTCTTCTTCTATCATTTCATCTTTATCGTGTCTTTCTAAATTTTCCTCAAGATCCATACTTCCACTTACGTACGTACCCAGTGGATCTTCTCTTTTATCAATTGACGATTTATATATAGGTTTCGTGACACTTTCAACGTTAGCGTAATTAATGTGCGACTTGATTTTACTATTAACTCCATGCAAATTCGTATTACAAAAATAACAATCTTCGTTCCTTAAAGGTTCCTTCCATATCGTAGGCACTTTCATTTTTACTTCAGTTTTACCATTTTTGCCTTTCTGTAGAATTTTCCTACATATTCCGCATATGATTTTAGGAACCCAATCAAATTCGTCAATTTTCATGTCTAAGTAAAACATGTTCTTGTACTGCTCTTTAATATTTTGATTGATTTTTCTTCTATTTTTGGGGTCTCATACTTGCCACAAATGTAACAAAAACTATCCCGTTTTGCTATACGGCATTCTTGGTCACCAGACCTCAAGTGATAAATTTTTGTAGTATTATACTCTTCGAAAGCCAAGTTTCCCACTAACAAAGAGCTGCGGTCGCTCGATGTCGACGCCTGCGGGTCCGCTTGCTCACCCTGACCAGCCACCGATACTGGGGTTCCGAGTCCCTGCATCGTAATTTTTTGCTGTTTGCGTAATTTTTTGCTCTAAAGCCTTCACCCAGGGGTTTAGCCGACCGAAAAAAAGAATCGGTCGTTTCCCACCGTCACCACGTGGTTGTACCTTGGGGACAAACAAACAGCATATTCATATCCGTTCGTATCAAGTATGAAATACAAGTGATACAAGTGAGATGAAGATTACTGTAACATGACTTTGGAAACCTTTTAGGAAAGAAGACCTTAACACAAACCCAAGATAGTCAACATCAATGGTCTTGGGACTTACACTGAGAGAGACACCCGATAATGAAGACTGCCTAATGAATCTAAAATTACACTTTTTATATTCGCATGTTGATGAGTTTCCAGAAAACCTAGGTGATTACAGCGAAGAGCAAGGAGAGAGATTTCACCAAGATATCAAGGAAATGGAGCGCAGGTACCAAGGAAGATGGGACGTAAATATGTTAGCAGATTACTGTTGGTCGTTAAATAGAGATCTACCATCAACATCGGAGAAGCGAAAGCGTAATCCACTTCGTAGATCATTTGCCAATAAAATAGTTCGTTACCATAAAAAAGAGGAATGGGCTTAATATTTTTACGGGTATTTTATTGAATTGCATATACTTCTAACAAATTTAAAGTAAATGAAGGAGCAGCAAACTATGATATAGTTTTAAAGGATACGATTGTACTTGCATATATATTGTTCTTTGCTTTATGGTTTACATTACCTTTTGCATTGTTTCAGTTTATAACTATTTTTTTAACTCTCTTTACGTCCATGACCTTGAACTATCCTTGAACTGACCATAAATATAACCTTATGGGACTATACTGACCCTGGATTCGGATTCAGCGATCCCAAAAACCCCTAAATGTCATGGTTTGATTTTACTTTTTATGAATCTTTATGATTTGACCTTCAACTGACCTTGACCATGACCTGATAGGGTTGTAATAAGCCCGGATTCGCATTCAGCGACCCCAAAAACCCCAAGAAACCATGGTTTAGTCTTTTCTTAATGTATTTTGATAATTTGACCCCTATTTGACCTTGACTTAAGATCTGATGGGTTTAAAATTACCCTGGATTCGGATTCAGCGATCCCAAAAACATATAAGTACCGTGGTCAAGTTTTTGGGACTTACAATTTTTGTTTATTGTGGGGCTGTGTAATTAATTAAAAAATAATTTATTTCTTAGTGGTGAGCATTTAAGCAATTTATAAGGAATGACGACAGCGACGGTGTTCATGCTGAGTCAAATTTCAGTAGCAGACTTACAAGATGATAACGACAGTATTTTGCTGCACGATTTTACAAATACTGACAATGAGTCTATTCATATGCAAGTCAGTTGATAGCAGAAGGTTGCGACATCAACCTTAATAGTATGGAAAAACACCATAATGACAGCTGTTGAATCAAACAATCAGTAAATATCAAAACTTTTCCATGATGCTTTTCATCTAAATACAAACTTTATCGAAGAGTTTGATCCCTTGCACATGGCTGTCTGGTACGGACTGCATTTCAAGGCTATGGTTTGAATATTATTTGATGCTGGTATCGATGTAAATGTCATCAATGAAGAGTACTCTAGTCATTTAGATAATAAAATTTAGTTCTAAATAAAACGCATGTTTTGATTGTGAGTTTATGCTGATAATTATAATAAAATTTATAGTATATAACTTTATAGCTGCGCGTATAGTTCTTTATAAGTAGATAACTTTATTATCTAATTATTTTTGTAAATACAATAGTAATCCATATTTGTATAATGTTGTACACGTATACACTTATTTAAATATTCGAATCTTTTTCTTAAATAAAATAACAATTGACTATCACATAACCTTCATTATTTTCTTTTGCAGATATAATCGATGAAATAATTTCATCTAAACATTCATCAGTGATTAGTAGGTTCTTATTTAGTATTACTGTGATCAAAGGAATATACATTGCAGCTAAAATGGATTTTGTCGAAGAAGAGTGTACTGATTAACATTGTAATAATATTAAAGTAATATTAAATTTATTTTTAGTGATATTATTGGAGTTGTCAAGGAAATTCAATTTCCAATTATTTATATAATGGATAATCAAACAATATCTCTGTTCATTTTCATTATTGAATGTAAATGAAATGTCAGAATTGCAGTACGTGCTTGAAACGATGATTACATTCGCATCAAGCCATTTGTTAAATTAGGACACGTATGCTCATTTTATCATTTTAATATTAATTATTTTATTACTTTTTATAAATATATTGTATACATTTATTATATTTATATACTTTTCTTTTTAGATCATACATTTAGATGGTGTTATTTCAAGACCTAATGTACCACCTTCATATCCTATGGAAGCTAACTTTTTTTTAGAGTTTTGCAGTAACTCTTTGCTTAATACATTAGGAAGAATTCAAACAATTATACGGATTTAAACCTAATTTTGAAATCCTTTGAGTGCTATGAAGACTTATAACTTATTATCATTTTCTCAATTTTTCTGAAGAAATTATTTATTTATTCAGACAGAATGAATTATAACAGACTTTTACTAATTAATGAGAAAAATACAAAATGTTACTTGTAGCTTAGTTTGTTTATGTTATAAAGTAATATATTATAATCGTATTAACTTTTGCGATGTTTTTGTATTTAAAATGAGGTTACGTTTTTAATAAACAAAAATAAGTAAAAATTGCAAAATAATACACAAAAATTTTGATTTCTCAAGTTTATTTATGTTTATTAATTTAATTACATTATTTCATATCATTATGAAACTGCTGTACACCTTCATTTAGTAGGTTGTTCAATAGATTCCACATAGGTAATTTTTGAGTTGGTAAAACTTTGATATCAGGAAAACTTTTTACTATAAGTATTGTAATATCTTGATCTTTTAGGATGTTTATTAGTCCTTTAACTTCGAGTTCATGTCCTTTGTGAATTTCTTCCACATTTAAAAATTCATCACTCTTCAAGATATGAACTTCTAATTTGTATTCTCCATCAGCAAGACATTTAACGTATTGATTAAATTTGGTATCCAATTAGTTGAAATTAATTTTTACATAAACTGTTGTTACTAAAAAATATAAAATTATTTAAAAAAAATCAAGGTATTAAGTAATAGTTGTTATAAATTGATGGTATGAATTATACTTACTGATATCACCATTAAATTTACAAATATCTTTGAGATTACTTATTTCGAGAGTTTCTTTCTCGTGAGAATTTGTAGTTTAAAAAATACCTAACTTATTAATCAATGAATGTGTTTTCACAGTCAACGTAAAATGAACATTTCCTTCATTATAAATACTTGAGCGTGGACTTGCTCTAGACAATAGTCCTTGCAAATGCAAAACCTGCAAAATGCATACATTGTATGTCATGTTATTATCGTACAAATATGTACGTGGTGAGATATTAGATCTAATATTGTTGCTTTGTATAATTATATGTAAAAAAGTATATATATTTACATTATTGTTTGCTATGAATTTTTGAAAGGTTAAAATTTGCTTTTCCCAAACATTGATTTGAATTCTTCTTCCCATAGCATTATCCATTATAAATTTCATTACTTTCGCTCCATTTATTGCTTGTTTGGGTACAGTAATTTTATCAACGTATCCAATCAATTTCTAAGAAATATAACCGATGTTTACACAATTATGATTTATTAGGTTGAAAAAATATAATAATTAATCTTACAGCGTGTTATCGTCCATTTCGACTTCATCTATAACGTCACTTACAAGGAAAGGTACCCAACCCGAACTCACCGATTTTGATGATTTTCATATATGTTGTAGAACATAAAAAAATAAGAGACACGTATTTTTTTTTATCGGCTAATTTTCACTTTTAAGGGGTAAAAACCTCCCCTAAAGTTAACCCCCAAAAAACGTTTTTTTTAAATATCTCGGCTTAAAATTAATATTTTTCAATGAAACAAATTGGAGGTTATTTCTTACAAAAAGAGCAAGTATTTCATGGTGATTTGAAGAGTAAGAGTAGCATCCCCTATTTTTTAGGGGTTGAAAACATATATTTTTTGGCATAATTTTATAATAAAAATGTTTAAACCGACTAAAAAAAATTGGAAAAAATGTTTAAACATCCTTAATAACAAAATTTAGTTGACGTCTTTCGGTGTTTTCATAAATATTACCCCTAAGGGGGTAAACCACCCCTAACACAAAATAACTGTAAATATGTAATTCAATACATAATATTTCGTAGAAAGTTTGTATATAGAGGTTTTCGAGGTCGCTGATTACAAATCTGTTATCAGATTTTGAAAATTCAAAATGGCGGAACCAATAGGACGGAAATATCGAAAAAAAATTTTATATAATAAAAAAGTTTTAAACGACTAAAAAAATTGGAAAAAATTTGTAAACATCTATAATAAACAAATTAAGTTTTTCGATTTTTTCATAGATACTACCCTTTAGGGGGTAAACCACCCCTAACACAAAATAACTATAAGTATACTTCAATCCATAATATTTTGTAGAAGGTTTGTATATAAGGGTTTTCGAGATCGCTCTTTGCAAATCTGATATCAGATTTTGAAAATTCAAAATGGCGGAACCAATGTGGTGGACGAAAATGTCGAAAAAAAATTTTAACTTTCACAAAAACTTGTTATAAATGTGTTATCTTTGTAGCCTGTACATGTGAACTAAAGAGCCTTAAACCCTAAACCCCTAAAGAACAAATAGGCTAAATGGTTGTGCTTATTAACCAAACCACCTCAAATTCCTAAATTTGTAAACAAGAAAATTCTGTGTGTGAAGCAGTTTTATAATTTCCGTAGAAATTGTTATCAGAATGTTATTGAAATTCCTTTATTGTAAATTCAACTTATAATGTATTTTTGTTTATAATATTAGAGTATAATAATAATCTACAATCTTTTATCTTTTGCCATAGTGCATTTTTTGTATTGAGCATAAAATATATTATTTTACGATGTTTTTACAATAATGGTAGTTCTCATAAAAGTGTTTAAAGCACAATGCTTTTTTGCACCAACCACATCGTACAATTGCAATGTTTGTGCACCCTTCTATTTCACAATGTGTTGCACAAGACTTTCCAAAACTGAAATCTATAGGATTATCAAATTTATCTGGTTTTTCATTGACGTAACCGCTTTTATACCAGGAATATTTAAACAAATCTATATATCTCGGTGAAGACAGTTGGTTGTGAACCAATGATTGAAGTTTAATTATATTATTTCTCACATGTAAATTCATATCATGATCCATTAACATTACATTATCAGAAAATGTTCGGACAAAGTTTTTCCAAATACGGAATCCATAGACATCAAGTGGTTGTATTTTTCCTGTGGTTCCAGTTGGAATTTTTTTATGTTAATAATTTTATTTTGTGGCATTATTTCTTCTATAACTTTGTCACAATGACCACTCCAAGAATCAAGTAATAGTATTGAGTGATGGCCTACATAGGGATAAAATATTTTTTCCAACCAGATTTTGAAGTGATCTGCAATTAAACGACTTACTAATTAACTGATCAACGATATTACAATGTAAAAATTGTTATTAGTTCCCTTACTTGTTGTTAATTTTCCAGATTTGGATGCTTCCACGTACACGTTTTCTGGTCTAAATATGTTTTGTTCTACAATAGGGCCAAACTTGCCACTTGGTTCCTTTAAAACAAGAAATAGCGGTGACAACAGTTGTCCAGTAGCTGATATTAGTGGCTGTATAGTATAACTATGCGTTGTTGCTGAAATTGACTGTACCAGACATTGCACTTGCTTTTCTCCTTCTACTGCTAATGTTCTTCCAGAATGCATTTCTAGCTGAAATCCGCTCTGATCTGTATTATATAAATTTTCGAGTCCAATCCTTGGTATACACGATTTAACGTCATCGATAAATGCTTCAGCTTTAGCCGTAAGTTCTGCACTACTTTCTAGTGTTTTTCTTGTTATGAACTTATTTATTTTCCTAGAAACTATTCGGTGTGCTTGCTTAAATTTGAGTAACCAATGTTTAGAAGCTTTGAATCTAATATCATCAAAACCAATTTCCTTTTTAGCTTGTAAGGCCCATCGAATTATATCTTCATCATGGATAATTGAACCACTGTCGAGAGCTGCTTGAAAATTATCCAGGGTATACTGACAAATTTGTGCTACTTTTTCTCTATACGTGCCACCTTTATTAATTGAATGAGCCCAACGACGTAGCTGACTAATAGATGATACTTTTTTGAATCTGTTTTGCACTGTTTTAAGACTTAAATTTTGCTTCGTTTTGCTACTTCTCCAAAATTCTACAGCTCTTTTTTTGTATTCAAAATCTAGTTCTTCATTATCTGCTGTACATTGATTTGTTGGTGCTATATCCGGATCAGGAAAATGATGTTGCACTTCATCTTCAATTATTTCCACATTATGGTCTTTATACTCTTCTTGAAAATCCAAAGAGTCATCAGTAATCATTTCTACATCGTTGAAATCATGTGTTGCATCTATTAAAATTTCTTTTATTTTTTCGGCCAACTCTGTTTCGTGATAATTCGTGACACTATCTGGTATGTTTAACGCTTGAAAGTATGCTAATAATAAGTTTAGAACGTTTAACGGATTAATTTTCATTTTTCAATCTAAAATGAAAACAAGAGGTAAAATTTATACAAGCTGTGTTTTTGCATGTAAGGCACGACTGCTACATTTCTACCAGAATAAAACGAGTGAATGTAAATTGAATCAAATCATTAATTTATGCATTGGAGAAGAATTCTCGTTCCACTTTGTGATGTTCGGAAAACTCTATTTTTGGTTTTATTCAACTTTTATTCACTTTGAAATTGAATAATGTAAATCTATATAAAATCACTAAAGAAAATTTTCTACAACTGTATGATACCACTGACAAACAAAAAGACGTACTATTCGTACTTTCCGACATCGAACTAGAATACCCACAAAACTCACTCACTGCCTAAAAAATAACACAGGCAGCTGAGGTGAACACTCGATGAAAACAATCTAAAAAAAGAACATACTGATTCGCACATATTGTCAACAACTTTTATGTGTGAAAATATTTATCTGTGGAATTATCATTGAATGTACGATAACATTCATTAAACTAATGAATGCATATAAAATTCCCTTTCAATAACAACGTGTTCTTTAATTGCAAATGAAGTTCGAGTATTAATATTCTTTTATGTATTTTTACCAATAACAAAAATTATCATAGTAATATAATAATAATAATAATAAGAAGAAGAATAAGCATAATTGCAATAGCAATAATAAGCAGAATTTTCTTGTTTACAAATTTAGGAATTTGAGGTTGTTTGGTTAATAAGCACAACCATTTAGCCTATTTGTTCTTTAGGGGTTTAGGGTTTAAGGCTCTTTAGTTCACATGTACAGGCTACAAAGATAACACATTTATAACAAGTTTTTGTGAAAGTTAAAATTTTTTTTCGACATTTTCGTCCACCACATTGGTTCCGCCATTTTGAATTTTCAAAATCTGATATCAGATTTGCAAAGAGCGATCTCGAAAACCCTTATATACAAACCTTCTACAAAATATTATGGATTGAAGTATACTTATAGTTATTTTGTGTTAGGGGTGGTTTACCCCCTAAAGGGTAGTATCTATGAAAAAATCGAAAAACTTAATTTGTTTATTATAGATGTTTACAAATTTTTTCCAATTTTTTTAGTCGTTTAAAACTTTTTTATTATATAAAATTTTTTTTCGATATTTCCGTCCTATTGGTTCCGCCATTTTGAATTTTCAAAATCTGATAACAGATTTGTAATCAGCGACCTCGAAAACCTCTATATACAAACTTTCTACGAAATATTATGTATTGAATTACATATTTACAGTTATTTTGTGTTAGGGGTGGTTTACCCCCTTAGGGGTAATATTTATGAAAACACTGAAAGACGTCAACTAAATTTTGTTATTAAGGATGTTTAAACATTTTTTCCAATTTTTTTTAGTCGGTTTAAACATTTTTATTATAAAATTATGCCAAACAATATATGTTTTCAACCCCTAAAAAATAGGGGATGCTACTCTTACTCTTCAAATCACCATGAAATACTTGCTCTTTTTGTAAGAAATAACCTCCAATTTGTTTCATTGAAAAATATTAATTTTAAGCCGAGATATTTAAAAAAAAACGCTTTTTGGGGGTTAACTTTAGGGGAGCTTTTTACCCCTTAAAAGTGAAAATTAGCCGATAAAAAAAAATACGTGTCTCTTATTTTTTTATGTTCTACAACATATATGAAAATCATCAAAATCGGTGAGTTCGGGTTGGGTACCTTTCCTTGTTAGTGTAAATTCTGCTTTGTCAATTAAGGCTTCATTCATTTTGGTAGTTTGTTGTAACAAATACAGCAACGAATCGTATATCTCTCCTTTAATGATAGAGATGATATTTTCTGTGATTTGCTTATAAGATATAAGATATAGGTTCATTCAACTGTAGGTAATGACAATTGACAATCTGACATGAAGCTGTTCTATGAGTGTAATTTGTTTGTTTTTAAAAGAATTATGTTTTCTTAAAATGATCTATTTTTATTTAAAATTTATTTGTTTATACTTGCACAGAAATAAAATAATTGAGATATTAAATTAAGGAATATTTATTGATTTTACATATCATGATTACTATCATCAATTTCAATAAAAAATGTAAACATGTACTTCTATTTTAAAAATCATTCAATCAATTTATAACCTAATAATAAAGTGGAAAACGCAGCTTTTTCACTGTTGAGAACTTTAATCTGTGATTCATGTTCAACTTTCAGATAATAATTTGAACTTTCTGTTGGATCAATCAGTTCGCCTATCACTCGAACTCTATGTCCTTTGTGTACATCATATATGTAAAAACAATTTGAAGAAGATTGCAGTAGATGAATTTCTAATTTTGTATTGCCATTGGTGATATTGTTAATTGCAATTTTTTGGTTGTTCATCTTTACAAAACCAAAAGTATTCTTTATGAATCCTTTAATAGCTAAAACATATTAAGCAATTGTAACGTGGCAGTTCGACTGCACGTTACAAGTGGAAAATTTGCGCCGCGCAATAGAGAGGCGACGACAACCTCGCAACGTGGCAGGTCGAGCCACGAGTAGGCGCACAGAAGGGGGAGTAGTTCGCGTGGTGAGCGCGCGCAGCGCTGGCCCCGCGGCCACGTGTTGCCGCGTCGCGAGAGCTCGGCCTCTTTCGCTCCGCAACGCTGCTACCGATAGGACGTCTGCGCTGCTCACCGAGGTTTTCGATCGTCTCGTGACCCCGGTACCCGTGCGCCATTGCAGCTCGCCTTCGCTCTCGCTATCGTAGCAGGTAAGTAAAAGTGTACTTAACGTGCGAATAAATTAGTGCGGCTATGCCTCGGATGAACGCGTCGCGTCACGGTTAGTGCGACGCAATGCACTTTGACGGTCGTGGCAAGGGCGGCGAGTCGAGTGCCGTGAGGTCTCGTCGCCTTTTGCGAATTTTGTAAGCCCTCGTTTTTCCTCGCTATCGTTCCTTTCACGCTACCGTTACCCTCCGCTCAAGCTACCGTTTGTCTTTTCCATGCTCTCGCTCTCGCACAATTCCCCGCTATCGTTACCCATGTATTGTGCATATTTCCTCGCTATCGCTCTCCCCTCGTATTGTACCTCCCCGCTATCGTTTCCTCACCCCCGCTATCCCTATCAGCTACCGATTACTGCGTGTTACCGAGCTACCGTTAGTAAGTAAGTTAGCGATTAAGTTAAGTTAGCTATTATTAGAGTTTCCGTTAAGTAGCTGTTAGAATGCACGAGTGTGCGTGGAGAGGACGGGCAAGTGTCGTGTGTCGTCGCGCGGTCGTGTCGAGGATGTCACATCGTGAAGTGGTTTTCGGGGATTTATTATAGTAGTACGGGTTTTTCACGACGCGATATATGGAAAAATAAGCGTCTGATGGGCCGGGGAAATCGCATAACTCGCGAGAATACGCCGCGACGAACGCGCCGGTAGACGATCAGAGAGGCGAGGCGGGTATTCGCCCGCATCGACAAGTCGGCGGACGGCGCGCTGACGAGCGTGGCGGTGGCGTCGATTGCTAGGTGGGCGCGGATGATCTCCCCGGAAGGAGGTTAGAATTATTAAAATCGTTGCGGGGCCGCGTGTAGATATTCGCTCTTACTCACGATGACCTCGATCGGCGGCGTGACGTGCCGCATAGTAGTTTAGTTAGTTCAGCGTAGCGCCTCTGGACTGTAGAGGCCGCAGGTTTTCGGCAGGTTTCCGTGGTTGTTAAGAGGGAAAATGAAGAATAAATACGATATATCATATCAGCAGCAAGCCTTAATGAGTTTTATGACCCACGACCCTGTTCGATACTCCACCCATTCCTTAGAGCTAGCCGAGCTCATCTCCCACGCCGTTAGGCTCCAACACGCGGTGGCGCTCACACGGAAAGGGGATCGCGGGATCCTTGGCATCTCGATGCCTGGCGCCCTGGGCCGAGGCGGCCCGCCACCGTGTATGCATTGGAGTGTGACGGCGCGCGAACATAGATTTAAGAACGCTGGGCTGCGCTAGCAGACCCCAGTGTTTCAAAATATATAACAGTAAAATTGACTGTTGTTAAAAGTTTTACTCCAAAATAATTTAATCTATTTCTGTTTATACCTATCTTTCCTTGGTATACAGTAATGTTATTAAAGTTGACATTAGGAATTCTTTCTATCTTTGAATGTACAAAAATAATAAATTGCAAATGAAAAACCGAGTTTGTAGCGCCGTAGTGGTAAGTTTAATGAATCGTTCTACGAAAGAAAAATTCGATCGGACTTTCTGTTCTTCTAAAAGTTTGGAAATACAAAATACTCCGTGGCGGATTTTCGAAGCTTTTGCGTCGACATCCCCTTAAAAGTAATTCTTTATGAACAAAAGCTGTCGCTCACTAAAATAGCTCACCAAACGGCACACCTATACATCATTGAACTCCAAAAACACAAAAAAATAGAATAAGCAGACGTGACGAGCGAAAAGTAAATATAATAATCTAAACATGTAAAAAAATGATTATGCATTGATTTTTGGAATGTTTTTCTACGTTTTGTAAAATGTAAGTTACATCTTGTACTACGTTATATTATTCTATTTTTTAGTGTTAATAATAGTGTTTTTCGACAGTATTCGGACAGACGAATAAAACAATAACGTAATGAGACTTAAATAACTGTGTGTATTTGTACATCTATGTACATTATATTATGAATTCAATTTGTAAATTTATAAAATTAAAAGAAGTTATGATATAGAACATAATTAGTTATATTTATAGTCGGTTAGGTGGAGATGAATTACGGCACGGGGACGTGCCGGTCGAGCACTCAGACGAAGCCCATTGTGCTGTGCCTCCTTATCTTATGACATTACCTTATAATTCCTTATTGATAGCTTCGGCAGAACAGTATTATAAAGATTTAATTATAAAGTTCTCTATAAACATAATTTTTAATCTTTTCGCATGTAGATTCTTTGTTTAAATAGATTTTAAATGCGTTCCATGAGCATACTCGTGATAAAGCCACATAAAATTGGCCGTGACTAAAAACATCTCTACGAAGACCAAGACTAATTTTTTCAAAGGTTTGACCTTGAGATTTATTGATTGTCATAGCAAATGCTAACTTAACAGGAAATTGTCGACGTTTAAAAGTAAATGGATATTCGTTTTCACAATATAATGTAATTCTACTAAGAAAACTAATTCACCAATTTTATCACCTGTTAAAATTTCACAATATAAAGTATTATCATTTATTTTAAGAATTAATAATCTTCTTCCATTACATAAACCTTCATCTAAACATACATTTATTGTCAACATTATAATACAGTATTTTTTAGACGTAATTCATTAGGAGGCAATGAAGTAGGAGCTAATGTATTTAAATATTCTGGCAATATAGATTCATTAAGATCACCATTATCACAGTTTTCAGTGCTGTCAATACTTGTATACATTTTTTCATCACTTGAATCGAGCAAATCAACGACTTTATTATTTATATCGTTTACGTCATCATATCTAGATGATAAAATCGCAAAATTGATAGCGTCTCTATAATTTTTATTTTTAAAAATGCTACCATAAGTACTTTCGACGATATCTTCTTCTTTAGAAGCTATACATGTTGATGGAATTTCAGAAATATTTAAATTATTGTTAGAATCATGTAAGTTCCCCCCCTCCCTGCGTAGTAAAAATCTACTCAATTCGATTTCAGACGGTATTGTCCTCATATTTACAGTTAAGTCATATTTTATAAAATATTACCACAGTCCACTATTTTTAATAAATAAATTAAGGATTTAACCAGGTGTAGCATATTTTTGAACTGGTAATAATTGTCTAAAATCACCTCCTAAAAGAATAATTTTTCCTCCAAATGGTTTGTTGATTTGCATTAAATCGCTAAGTGTTCTATCAACAACTTCTAAAGCATATCGAGGAGCCATTGGCGCTTCGTCCCAAATAAAAAGATCAATACTTTTTTAATTTTCAGCTACTTTTGACTGTATTTTGATGTTCGATGATGAATCAGAAAATAGAGGTACTGGTAGGCCAAATGCTTTATGAACGGTTTTTCCATTCGGAAGTAAAGTAGCTGCTATTCCTTTCAATGCCATTGCGCATAATTTTTTATTATCACCTGTTAATAAATTGTATAGTGTGGTATATATAAATGTTTTACCAGAACCTCCAGGTCCGTTAATAAAAAACCAATACTCAGAATGTTTATAGTTATTTTGTAAAATTATATTTGTAATATTATCAACAATACATTTTTATTCATTATTTAATTTAGCATACTGATTTTGACCATTTTGCAAATAAGTTATTAAATTATCAGGTTCATTATTATCGTCAATAACATTTTCTACAAGATCATCTTCAGTGTCAAAAACATCTTTAACGCACCGATTTTCTATTTGCAACATTTTTTAAATTAATGAAAACGCTTGTTTAATCGCTTGTTCGCTGTTCATTGTGCATTGAAAATCTTGAGATAAATTTAATCTAAATTCATTCCATAGATTTTGAGGATTGCACAGGATTGCATTAAATAAAAATTCTACAAAATAATCGTCGAAGTTGTTTAGGCATCATCAAATATTAATTAAATGTTGTTAGCAACAAGTACAGTGTGAAAAATATTAATTAAATTTATTAGCTACGTATACAACGTATGAATAATAATATTTAATCAATATTTTTCAGAAATGTCTTTCAGTAAGTCTGAGAGGGCATGTTTGAGGTACATTTTAAGTCCGGGTAAAGTAAAGAAGATGGTCCAGATCTTTCACAAAGCCATGGCAAGTGACTAAAAACACTTATTTATATAGTAAAATGTCATGAATTTAGGTCAGTGATTTTGTATCGTATATATATGATATTTCTTGGTAGAAATAGTGTATAGTGTGAATATTTTCAAAAGATATTTTTTGTTTTTTAATTTACGTGAAAAGAAAAAAATTTTATCGGACGAATATTTTTTTTTTTTGTATGATTTAACTCAGGCTGGACCGCTTAAGTAAAGCATCTTTTATATATTAAAAAAACGAGCACATCAAATCCGGTCGATCATTCGGTTGTTGACCTGGCAGAAGGTTTTCTTTAATTCCGACCCAATTTGGATTACATGTCATAGTAATAAATAAATCTGGTTTTCCTTTTACTCTTGTAATTGCCATTTCATCTTGATATTTTTGTATCATATTACGAGGTGAACCAATAAAAGTTGATGGAAGAATAACAATTTTACCAATTCGATAATTTTGTGAATGATTATCTACCATTGATTAAACGTAATTCATTAAACCTTGATAAGATTCAGCTCTTAGTTTTTTTGTATGTGTATTGCACCAATTAATTCTGCCTCTTTTAATTTTAACATAAGCATCAACTATAAATCATCGGCGACCTCTTAAAAATGGGCTGAACTCATCACGAATTGCTATTTGATTTCTGACATAATTTAATCTCGTTACTCTACGATTTGAATTATTTTTCTTTAAATCCTTATGCCAACCTTGAGATCCACGTGGAAAAAATAAAGGATATATCCAAGGCTCAACATTAGGATCCATTGAACTAATTCGTCTTAATTCTTTAGTATTTTTATTTTTGATAACTATGTATGAGTCAGGAATATCTCCGTCTGCGTTTGTAGTAAAAATAGCAGCTACTTCATTACACTTTTGAATATTATAGCGTTTTGGATCCAGTCCATCTTTTAAAGTGAATGCTAAATTCAATTCTGGTAAAACTGTATTATTTTTCACTGCTTCAGACACCTGCCGTTTAATTTCGTCTCCCATCATTACATATGACTTTGCAAATATGTTATGAGTGCGCATTATTTGATCTATTATTTTAATCAATTCACTATCTAAATTATTATTTGAGCGATGTTGCTCAGCTTCTTGTTCATCATAAGTAAATCGTTGACCATAAGACGGATTTTGGCCAGGTTCTGGATGCAAAGATGTATTTATTTGGTAATAAATTTGTCCTTGAATTTTATAGCAGAATGGTCTAGGTCTTCTATTATTAAAATTAATAACGTTTGCATTAAGGTGACGCCGAAGCAAAAAAGAAAGAGTCGTTGCAGCTCAGTAGGTAACTGAGTGCGTGGTAAGGTAGTTCAAAAATGGTAATTAAAAACAAATCTGCATTACCGACTGTACTTATTGTTGAAAACTCTATGCAGAATAAGACAGTAGCGCCCTACGTTTTATGGATGCACAGAAAACTATTTTCACCGTCATCGATCCACCACAAAATCACCGTGATTTTCTGAGCTTGTTCTTGTTGCCTTGAATTACTGGGTAATTCATACACCATCAAACAATTTTTCAAGCAAGAACTCAGTATAAAATCCGAACGAAAATGGCATTTTTTTTTAAATTCTTAGCCAATTAAGAATTTTGTTATAACTAAGCGTGAAATGCAATGCATAAAAAAGCTGCTTTATTTTTTTATTTGTAAAAAAATTTTAATTTGATTATATAATATTAGGAATAAACGTATAAATAAACATAAACGTTTCAGAAGAATAATAGTTTGTTAACTATGTTTTCTGCGTATCTTCGTCAATAGACTAATTTGTACAAACTATTATATCCTTCAAGGCCTTTTTTTAGTAATAATAATATAGTTTGATGATAAAACAACTTTTATATAAAATTTTCTATTACGACGCAATCACAAGAATACATAAAAAAAATGTAACTAAAAATCATAATTTTGTAATAAAAAAACATTGACATTCGCTTATACGTTGCATTTATCGCTTAGTTGTGGTGACACATCAACAAGTCGGTGTCAGTCTTTGCTTCACCGTTTTGTCTCTCGATTATGTCGGAGAAAATAGTTTTTTGTATAAACAGATCAGCATTGTTGATGGAATTATTATGTATGATTTATGGACTTTCGCTCTTTCGTTTCTCAAATTGTCATTGTATATTTGTCTTATTTTCTATACATATAAACAAGTTGCAAAACAACTAATATAAGATCTTTATATAGCTTTTAGCTAATGAAAGACTGCTGTGCTCAGATGTTCTTGAATTTATATTGTACAATAATTTGTCTTATTTTTTATAAAACCAAGTTGCAAAGCAACTAGGTTTAGATCTTTATATAGCTCTTAGCTAATCAAAGACTGTGTTTTGCTCAGATGCTCGTGCATCTATAAGCAGTAACGGTTGTAATAAATTTATAATAAATGTTATTTTTGAAAAGAAACTGCGATCGATTTCGGTGTAATTTAAAAATATTGATGTGATTGTCGGCAAACAAAAATAAGCCGACTCACGAAATATTCTTACACAAAGTTCTAACGTAGACTACACTTTTTTGCTATCCAAAACAAATCAACCTTTGCCGTTTGGTTATTTTGTAATATTAACGGCACCATCATACAGAACAATAAAGGCCCTAATCGGAATTTATAGCAAAATTAGCTGAGTAGTTTCACACTTGGCACATATCCCTTAGTAAATAATGTAAGCTTCTACGATATTAATTTAACTTTCAGTTGATGCAAAAAATAAAATTCATAATGACAATCCGATAACATTTTCTTTGATATTTAAATAGTTCAATATAATTATAGAATATCTCATTCTTAAGTCTTGTGGGCACACTGTGTGAACTACTCTAATGCTCTCGGCATTATTTGATGCTCCTTTACAAGAAAAAAGCACCTTCATACAACATAGATCTCCGTAATATGTGTTACGAA
Source organism: Nasonia vitripennis (assembly GCF_009193385.2). Classification (NCBI taxonomy): domain Eukaryota; kingdom Metazoa; phylum Arthropoda; class Insecta; order Hymenoptera; family Pteromalidae; genus Nasonia; species Nasonia vitripennis. The sequence goes on along the minus strand of NW_022279616.1, from coordinate 788,782 downwards.
GAAGCGTTCATTTGAGAGGATATGAAAAGAATGATTTGTGATACATATTTTGACGCTATATTTTATCTGCCGTTTGCATCATGTAATTAAAGAATTTACTGTATGACTGAGACAATATTTACGCTATTATTTTTTTATGGCTTGTTTTTACTTTTAACATGTTACCTTTCTACCTGATATCAGAAGCATTCTTGACTCATTCAAAAAATGTAAAATGATATAAAGGATCCCATACAAAGGATTTTACGTTAAAAATCTTTTTCTTTTTTTAATTATAATCACCAGATACTTTGTTGAATTTTAAGATTTAATGTAACCCTTCTCTAGTACGTATAGCAGCAAAAAGATCAGTCAAAATACGTGAATGAGATTGAAAGTTAGTATCGTATGTCAGCTTTACGATGATTGAAATTATCTTTTTTATTATTATTTAATCTACGACTTTCAATTTTCTTTATGTAACATTAAATTAAAAAAGAATAGTTTTGCTGCTTCAGAGCAAACAATATATAGTTTGGGATTTCAAATATATACACAAAACTTAATTATAGAATATTAAACAATTCAAAATTAAATTACTTTTTATATTTTTGACTTTTTTCAGCAATTACACAATTCGACTACTGATACAAAAAAGTTAGGAACTTGTTATTAAAAGTAGACATCTACATTACAAAAAAATGCTGCTGACTATCAGTTCTTGTAAAAATCATTATTTTTAGCTATTTGTCATCCCAAAATAATTCCATCAATTCCTGCTTGAGCCGAGTGCTCCCTACAAACAGTATATGCACCCCCTTTTTAAAACCTTAACACTCTTCGGGTCATGGATTTCACTCTGACCATCGGAAATAGTTTGTTCACTCAAGAAACATTTTTAACCTATAGACGGCCGGGATTTGAGAGTTGAAATCGTCCTTGAAAACTGGCTAAATTGGTGTCTGTTATCATGTATCAACTATATACAATGTTCATACCACAGGGTGAACCGATATATCCGTTTTCCGGTCCTTTAAAGGTTAACTAATAGAATTATTTCTTATGGTTCGAGCAAAATCTATAATCCCAAAAGGAGCGAGCTATCATAGTAAGCCGAGCTACCTAATGAATCCTACGTCTTTAGGATACTAATGCCTACTAATACACTTCTAATCAAAACACTTGCACTGTTATTAACACTAGCACTTTACACTTCTTATCATTTTTCGTAAGTCGAGTGGGTGATCTTTCTTTGTGTTGTTGCTCTCGTTTCAGCCAAAGATGCCGAGAAGTAGCTATTCCTGTATAGTGATCTATCCTGCTGTAGACGGTTACCATTGAATTATGAATTCTGGCCTTGTCCAAACTTAAACCCCTTCTTTGCTCCTGCAATAATGTACATATAAGACCTGAAAACACTTATTAACTTACAGAATAACTCTAACCTTTTTTAACTTCCCCGTATTCTTCTTGTGAAAGAATTGATCAAAAACAGCACCTGAAGAAAGAGCACTTTCCTTGCCAAAAGAAGGATGCGCACTCAATCGATGAATCTAAAAATTATTAAACAAATTAACACTCAAGTACTACTAAGAACGTTTGGATATCTTGTAACTAGAACAATTTGCACAGTAACTTAAATCCCACTTTATTTCCTAACATTCGCTTGAAGATTAACCATCACATACTACAAGTCCCGTTTGTCATTACTACCTGGAACCTATACAAACAGAATGAAAAAATATATTAGTGATCACTATGGCCGCAACCAGAAAACTGTCTTGCATCTCACTGAATAGGAGTGTCTGCGCTTTGTGGGTCACGGATTTCGTTGAAACTGTGAAAATTATTCATTTCCTCTGAAGACAATTAAAGGTTAGGTTTCAAGGTTTGTTTTTGTACATCCTGCTCAATGACGTTATACTAACAATGAATATGCATTATTAGTAAATCCATATATACTTTTAAAAACAATTTTAATTATGTTATGTTGAATCCGTAACCCTCAAAGTCTGGACTCTCCGGGTGAGCTATATCTAATTATGAAATAAACACGTAGGCCATGCATAAACACAAGACCTAACCTATTCACATTTTGTTACCACAAGTCACAAACACAAGTATGGTTTATCATCTGTCGTTGCTGCACACATAATAACGGGCTCACTTTTTGAACTGCACGTTAACAATGTCTTCAGAGGTGTGCTAAATCGTCCATCTTCTTTTGCTTGTTGTAAGTTGATGCCGGGTCCTGAGTTATCAGCGAAATGCTCACAGCGCGGCGCCGGTGACAAACGCGTATAAACATGCTCACGTTCTCTCTCTCTCTCTCTCTCTCTCTCTCTCTCTCTCTCTCTCTCTCTCTCTGTCACTGTCATAAAACCGTAAGAGTACTAGAGATGAACTCACGTGACCATGTTGGTAGTCAAAGGGTTAAGTACTATAAACGATGATGTGCGAAGTTTGATAAACTTTTACTTCATCTACAGAGGTTAGAGTCTACCCATTAAATGCTGTTACACACGAACGACCGGCACGTTGCGACTTGATCTGCGCCTCGCCCACAGAGCCCCCTACGCGACGAACTATGAGCCGCGTGATGCGTGAACAAACCTATATTAATATGGAGCGAGGCTGTATGTCTAGCTATAGAACGGGTTTAACAGATACACTGCACCTAAAGACATTTCAATTAACTGCTAATCAAAATAAAGAATCGATAAGTATCGTAAGAATATTACTTAATTGCTTTTTTAAGCAAGAAAAATGCCTCTATGTAGTTTTTTACCGTTCCTCCTGCCGAGGTCCGCTGATCGAAAGCGGTAGCTAAAACATATCTGGGCGAGCCTTTTTACACCAAATGTACCCAGGAATATGTTTTACGATTACCTCTTACTACCGACAGTTAATATTTATTGTTAAAATATGGCAAAATGTCTTTTTCGAGCGACAAAAGTGTGTCTATATGGTTTTTTACCGTTCCTCCTGCCGAGGTCCGCTGATCAAAAGCGGACATAAACATCTATTTACAATCTTCTACTATTATATTAAAGTGCTTAATGTCCCCGTGTGCCGTAAAGCCTTTCACATCTTTTCCCAATAACTTAACATCTAGGATATAATTTTGAGCCTTGAAATTTTTGGGCCTTAAAATTATTGGGCATTAAAATTTTCGGGCCTCAAATACTTTTGGTCCTTAACAGTTTTGGATCTTAAAATTTATAACCTTAAAATTTTTGGGCCTTAATAATTTCGGGTTCAATAACTGACATATTTATATCTATTAGTATAATTCTTATCTCATTTGAATTTTTTGAAGTCCTATAAACTGTGTAACAACATATACTTAAGGATAACAATTTCAGACCCGTCTCAACGATCGCCGAAGCGAACAGCGCCCCCCCACTGGAACCATAAAGTCGACGGTCACAACAAGTGTGTAGCACAAAAAGTTTAAATGAAAAACTATATACAAGAATAAAGTTAATATGACAATATAAAGCAAAATAAAAATTGAAGATCTTCAAATTTCAAAGGCCAGAGTAGACAGAGCAATCAAAACAAATTCCCCGGCTATCTATACATATTGGTACGCATGCGCGGACTGCATTTTTCCAAACTGGCCACTTCTAAAGTTCAGGACAGACTGAGGAATCGAAACCACTTTCCCGGCTATTTATACATATTGGTACAAATGCGCAGATTGCATTTGTGAATATCAGCAATATATGTGTGTGTGTGTATATATATATATACACGCACACACATATATATATACATATTGTCGCAAAGACTAGAATCTACAAATATTATCCTATAAAATCCTATAAATCCTATATTGGAAAGGTATAATACACTTTTCGCAATATTTCAATTCAACATTTTTGTTTTATAAATTTTGAATTTCTCATCTTTACCCTTTCTAATTTTTATTTTTCAAAATTTTTACCCTCACTTAGTAACTTTAATTGACAATTTTCTACCGAAATTATTTATCTGCTAAATATTTAAATTTGAAATGATTTATTTCTGTATGTTTCAGATTATCATCAACATCAAAATTCAACAATGGATTCATTTAATGCAAAAAATAATCTGCATAAACATAAAAGTAATATATATTACATAACGATCAAAATATTTTACATCTTTGATACATTTTTCAGGATAATAAAACTAATTGTTTAATTGTAGGAAAATACAAAGGTATAAAAAGCGAACAAAGACATAAATTTAAGATTTTAAACAATAAACATCAAAAGGCGATCCAAAAAAATTTGCAAACTATGTTTGTAGCAATGTTTTTTTTTTGTTTATCCGGAGTGTTAGAGAAATGCTTAATGCACCATGACAGAAACCGTGCGAGGCTCCCCGTGTGTGAGACTCTCCTGGCGCGGGATAGCGCTAGGCATACTTAATAAAAATTCCTCCTTTCATAGGGCCGCGAAAACCCCACCAGTAGCCGCTTTCGCATTTCTTCGAGGGGTTGCCTGTGTTAAGCTCTGCTAGCCGACAGCTAGTCTTGTAAACAACCGTCAATGTTTTTTGCGCGGAGAACCGTCTCCACGTACGCCGTCATCTCCTCTCAGCTCTGCTTGCTGTCAAGCATCGTTTTCACTACAGTCTCGGGCGTGAACGCCCCTATCGTCAGCGTTAGTACGCTGATATACGCTGACTCTACGCTTATCAGCCCAGTGAGAACAGTCAAAAAAAGTGTGTCTCACGTTGTCCTGTTTGTCACCGCAGTGCTTACACCCCAGTGTTGCCACCCTGTTCATCACAAACAGGTAGCTCCTAAAGTATCCGTGACCGGAGAAAAACTGGGTAAGGTAAAAGTTGACCTCCCCTCATTTCCTGTCCACCCACGGGCCTACATTATTATAAGGGTTCTAGTCCATTTAGCGTTTGGATAATCGGTCCACCTAGTCTGCCAATTACGCATTGTTATTTCTCTTTCTTCCGCGGCAATCGAGATGTTAAGGGAGCCTCGTAGATCCGCTTGCGTTCAATCGCAAGAAGATCCACGGGGATTACCTCCGCGATTACCATTGACGCCTTGGCCGCGACCGTCCGGTAGGAGCATGCTATGCTAAGGGCTCCCCTTCGCTGTACCGCCATATTCTTTTTCCGATACTTTTTCATAGTCATAGCGTCGGCCCACATCTCTGCTCCATATAACAGGATAGAATTAGTGGTCGCCATGAGTGACCTATGGTGGATCGCCCTTTTCTGAAGCTATACTGCTTATCAGAAAGGTCTCCCGCTTTGCGTACGGAACTTAGTATTCGCGGTTTAATCGGTGCTTTCTCTGTCTTTTCCATTGTGTCTAAAAGATTCAGTGGCCTATAAGAAGTGTCCGTATCTGCTTCTTTTTTCGGTTTTTTAATCGGCACAATTCTCGCTCTTTTGCACCGCGAGCTAAAAACTCCCTGCACCAGGCACTGGTTGTACATCTCCAAGAGCAGCTCAGGCCGTTGCGACGCGACAATCCTGAGCATTTCCGCAGGGATGCCATCCAGTCTCGGTGCTTTGCCACTCTTAAGGGACGAAGTTGCCGCGATAAGTTTGCCTCCTGAAAAAAATGGTATCTCGACTGCCGGTATTTTTGCCGCTTCTGTCTGGGGTCTGATGGGGTGCATGGGAAACAACCCATCGATTACTTTTTCCATCGTTTCAGCTTCCATAGGTTCCATGCGTTTCATTTCGCCCATCTTTCGTGTAACGATCGCAATTCAAATAAACATCTGATATTATTTGAGCCTATCAAGTAAAGTAATACTACAGAAGAAGTGTTGAAAAAGAGACACGAGAGATTGGTCCTGCTATTTTTTGCGTTCGAGCGGCCGTTATATCAATGGCACAAGGTCATTTTTCAAATAATTCTTCAAAGACATTTCCAAAAGACATGTACACACATAATGTGTGTAACTATTTAGTTAGGTCAGTACCGGCATTTGAAAAATAATAAAAATCAAGTTTAATGTTTTTTCATGTTTAAAGGGGAAATCTTATTAAATCTCAATGTGTCATGGAAAATAAAGTGAGTTATTATATTTTACATAATTTTCGAAATGATAAAAATATAAGGCTATATATATATACTTGGATATAAATCATTGACATCCTTGTCTTTGTTAAGAACGTTGCTAAACCCTGAAGATAACATAGATTTATCATTGGTATGTGATGACAAATCAAGATGACATTTACTTTCGGACGTAATCTCGTCCTTCAGATAATCGGATAAACTCCTTTCTTTATTAAGAACGTTGCTAAACCCTGAAGATGACTTAGAATTATTATGCTCGTCTGTCGTATTCCTTTTTTTACTCAAATTAGATACACTTTTATCTAAAAATTAAAGCAAGAATTGTTTGTAACAGACTGAAATTGTTAACTTAAAATACTGATATATTTTCGTACGCACCATCTTTTCTTAAATTAGTCACTCTATTAAAATCTTGTAACAGTATACAAGATTTTAATAGAGCTGCTCATCCATTTTTGTTAAAACGTTAAAATTATCTGAAATTTAAAACATGTAAATAGCATTGCACTGCCTCACACCCCCCTATGTGTGTACACGATAAAAATAATCGCTGTGTCGCACAAAAATCACGTAAATTACGTAGATATAAGAGTACTTCGTGGGGATATCCCTACTGAAAAGCAGATGACAATCAAAAAAAGTGGCCAAGGACTCTATGAAAACTGCAGTGATAAAAGAAAAAGCCCCTACAGAGACCGGAGCACCCGGATTAAGGAGGGACACCACCTATAAATCAAAATTTTTCATTTAAAATCTCTAAATACTTATATAAATAAACCAAATTTTGTTTAATACTCTTAGACATAATTACGTTTATTTTGATGGTTTTAGACCTTCTATATACCTCTATAATACCTACGTACAGTAGGGAATCCATAATTCACTGACCGTAAGATTCCAAAGGAACGAATGGTCCAAATGAGCTCAAACTCCAGGATATTGTTTAAAAGTACATTAGTTATGGTATGAATAAGGGAATTTGGTTTCAATTTCATAGAAAAAGTTTATAAGCATATTACTGAATTTTTTATCAATTTTTCATTAACATAATATTTAACATAATTCTCATGTAACTTTTTTTCTATGAAATTGAAACCAAATTCCCTTATTCATACCATAATTAATGTACTTTTAAACAATATCCTGGAGTTTGAGCTTATTTGGACCATTCGTTCCTTTGGAATCTTACGGTCAGTGAATTATGGACTCCTTATAATATACGTCGGTATTATAAAGGTGTATAGAAGGTCTAAAACCATCAAAATAAAGGTAATTATGTCTAAGAATAGTAAAAAAAATTTGGTTAATTATATAAGTATTTAGAGATTTTAAATGAAAAATTTTGATTTTTATTTCAAAGGTGGTGTGCCCCCTGGATATGGTTTGGCTGAAGTTTTCTTCTCTGTAACATTTGGAGGTTGGACTGGTAATTTTCTACAGTTTCAACTTGAAGATTTAACACAGTAACCAAAAAAAAGATAAGTATAAAGTGTTGTAATGAGCAAGAATAAAATAACGTTTTTTTACATTTCTATGAAAATTCATGAAATGACTTTTTCTGTTTGCAGGTAAGAAAAGCCGTAAAGAGCCCAAAGGTATAAGTGAATATACCACATAATTGCTAAGAGTTAAGGTCTATGTGCCTGGAACATAGAAAACTTGGTCCCAAAGGATTTTGTAAGCACTAATTTAAGTAATACTTTCAGTTCTGTTACATAAAAACAGCTGATATTTTTCAAAAGTGTTTTAAAACTAATCTTAGTAGTGTTTTTTGCGTTATAGCTTATAGCTTATAACCCCAAAAAGAAAAAAATAAAGTGTTTGTCTAAAAGCAAAGAAGTGAAGTTTTTAAAATAGTGTAAATTTCAGTGATTTTGAAAATATGTGTGATCATCGAGATACCAAGGGCAGGTTTGCGTATATTTATTCAGTCAATAAGTAATCTTGAGGAAGAGGCAACAAGAGGCAAAGAAGATTTGTAGGACAAACGAGTGCGGATAAACCTGTTAACAAGTCTAGACTTTAAGTTTATCAAAGAAGATACAAACTCCAGCAGCAGAAGATACCTCTGAGATCAGGAATAGATTGATTGATATCAACATTCTATTTCCTGCGCTCGAGGAAATTTTGATTAATTCGATTAAGGATATATGATGATTCGCAACCAATGCCATGGCAAGTTCAACTTGGCTAATCCAAAGCTTATATATTACGATTCAAGATTGAAGTAATGTGTAATTAATGTGGTCAGCTAACAGCTTTTAACTCATGGAGAAAAGTTGGCGTCAAGAACTATGCTTGGGTGAACAATAGAAGAGCAGTAGTTACATTTCGTGCTCTTGGACTTGGACACGCTGGTCATCATCTATTTTGTGGGTTGATGAATGCTTAATACCCATGGCTCAGTGTGCATGTGATACAATTAGCGAACAGTTAAGTGAAGTGTGTAAAAAAGTGGCCAAGGACTCCGTGAAAACTGCAGTGATGTAAGAAAAAGCCGCTACAGAGATTGGAGCTCCCGGACTAAACATTTTGACATTTGGAGGTTAGAATGGTAATTTTCTGCAGTTTTAACCTGAAGATTTAACACAGTGACCAAAGGAAAAGATAAGTATAAAGTGTTATTATTATCAAGGATAAAATAACCTTTTTATTACATTTTTATGAAATTTCATGAAATTACTTTTTCTGTTTGCAGGTAAGAAAAGCCGTAAAAAGCCCAAAGGTATAAGTGAATATATCTCATAATTGCTGAGAGTCGAGGTCTATGTGTGTGGAACATAGAAAACTTGGTCCCAAAGGATTTAGTAAGCACTAATTTGAGTTATACTTTCAACAATAATCATAAACTTTAATGTTAATTTTCTCTAAATGTGGTTTTTACTGATTTCAGCTCACTGTCCGTAGGATTCCAAGTAAACAAATGGTTATATTGGGCTCAAATTCAAGGAGGATACTTTGTACACCTGTAAGTTTGGTATGAATGCTGGGATTTTAATTTGAATGTTTAGAAAATGTTTTATATACAAAAAGGTGGCATAATAAGCGAAAAAATTTAAAATATTCAGTTTTTTCATTGCTGAATCATTTCTAATCGTTCGAATCCAAATCCCTGCATTTATACCAAAACTACTGGTGTACAAAGTATCCTTCTTGAATTTGAGCCCAAAAGAACCATTTGTTTACTTGGAATCTTACAGTGAACTAATTCACAAATCCTTGCACCGAATGCCACAATGGGCCAGCAAAGATAATAAAAGTTTTACCACGGATTAATTAAAGGTATTTAAACTAAATATCACTATGAAAATTTAAAATGATTTACTTTAATTTTGTGATTTTTACTTATAATTCTTTTTTGCACAATTTAAAGGTTTTGTGTCCCCTAAAGCCCATTGCGTGCCTGTAAGCCTGCTGGCCTAATCGATTTTAAGTGTCTTTAACTTTTTAGATGGCTGCAAGCCCGCAAGCTGGCAAAAGTCGCTTATGATGTGTTTTTACTTTTTACGTGTCCCTATAAGCCCTTTTACCCGTTACGTGTCTCTTACTTTTATTTGATCCCAGAGTCTCTTTACGTGAGCATAAAAGCCCCTAAAAAACAAGTTACGTGTTTATAAAATATTACAGGCCTCTGAGTATTTACGTGCCTGTATATACGAGCATTTAAGCTTTTACATTTCCATAAGCCAGTGCGCCGGGTTATACGTATATTTATATTAATTGATTTATAAACTTGACCGGGTTATACGGATTATACGGATATTTAAATTAATTGATTTTCACGTTGTTATAAGATATTACGTGTATATAAGAGTACTGGAAAATTTACATGTCTCTAGCATTGCACAGAAATTATAGGTTATATCCCGCGAGGTACTCCTATATCCATTTATACCTACGTAATTCACGTGATTTTTGTGCGAGTAGACACACCGAAAAAAAAGTAAATGAAGACCTAACGTTAAAATTATTAACAAAATAAAAATTCGAAAAATCGGGCTTACGATTTTTTGCTAAAAGGATGCAATCATACATTTACCCATCTTTGTACCTTGCTTTTTAATGCTAAAGGCCTTTTCCTCCTAAGGGAATAATTTTTTCCCGCTGCTAAGAAAAACTCGATTTTACATTCATTTTACATGTATGGAAAGTGGCCATTTTTTACCAAAGTGGCCAAGTTTTACCTTTTGTTATAATTCAATTCGTAAATTTTGCCTTTCTAAACTTAATTTTTCAAAATTTTTACCCTCACCCATGATCACACTGTTTTAAGTAAATTCTCAAAGTAAACCAAAGAGCCCTTCTTACCGCCTAAATAGTCATATCCACGACACGATTGTATATTATTTTCGATCTGCAAAGCTCGAATTGTCTAGACCTTTATGTAATATCTGCATTTTTCACAGAATGCTCATCTTTTTTTCGCGTTCTCGGCGAGTAGAAAAAAATTCTTTCATAAAAAAATTCTCTTGCCGAATTGCATTTCACGTGCGACTCTCTTTCATGCACGCGTTGGGATAAGTCAATTAACTTTGAAGCTTCAAGCGTTTTTTCGAGTTTTTCTTCGAGTTTTTGCCCGAAAAATAACTTGATTGGATTATTTGGACTGATTTTTCAACCTCTAAACATTTTTTTGCTTCTAAATCTATTGAATCTGTTCAATTAATATGTTAACTTAAAATGTAATCACTTATAATGTATTATTATATCTTTGCTTTAATTTGGCGAGTCGTCGAAGGTTCTTACCGACGATCTCTGCCGTAACGAATTTTAACCCGTTACAGCTATTCAAATAAAAGCTTTAAATGTAAAGAGCAGATAATATTAAATTATTTATTCAAAATATCTATTACAAACTTAAACTATTCACGTACAGTAACATAGAAATATGCGTGGATTTTTATAATCTTCAAATAAGTTTGCGCCTTTTATTTTATTTAATATTGATTTTAAACAAAATCTTTCGTGATCATTAGGTAAAACTTCATTTAATCTACCAATTGTTCTTTACATTTTTTCTCTTTTGCCGTATTTTTTTTTATCTTATTAAATATGTAATGTTCTGGAATATTTACTTACTTTGAAGATTTTGCAAAATCATCAATTTTATTTAATTCAAACCAAGCTGTTAATGGTGTTTGCCAACTGTTTATTGCACTTTTGATTTTACTCATTTCAAATATCTTATAATTTTTGTGTTTTTCATGTACAAGCATATTTTTAACTTTATGGTTTCTAATACAAATCGGGAATTTTTGAAATCGCCAAGCTGCTTCCATTGGACCAAGATATCAACGATCAACATAATTTGTAAATTCATCAAGTTTTTCTTGATTACAATCATCATTTTGACATTTTTGAATTTTGACAAATGCTTTGTCACTACCTTTCTATATATACTTATATATTTATTTTATATTCTATATAGATGCACAAAATCCCCTATTATATTAAAGAGAAATCCATTTTGGCGTTCTCCGTTTCTCCGATTTTCCGAGTTCATAATTTCTTATGAATAAGAGTGACCTCTCTATTAAATTAGAATCTCATTTAAATCATCTATTAATTAACATCGTTGTGCAATAGAATAAAAGTCTGCGCAGGTTATCATTTATATTATTTCTCATTTAAAGTGTGTTTAAAAAATTGAATAACTACAATCTTGTGCATATATTGACTTTATGGGTTTCAATGGGTTTCAACGCTGTTCGTTTTGGCGATCGGTGAGACGGATCTAAAATCGTTACCTTAAATCGATGCTATTGCACAAGGTTGTTAATTAATTGCTGATTTAAATGAGATTTTAATATAGAGAGGTCACCCTAATTCATACAAAATTATGAACTCGGAAAATCGAAGAACGGGGGAACCGGAGAACCAGAGAAACGGAGAACTGGAGAAACAGAGAACCGGAGAAACGGAGAACACCAAAATGGATTTCTCTTTAATATAAGAGGGAATGATAACCAGCACAGATTTAAAAAAATTTCTGTTTATGATACTAAATTATCTAGGACTATGATTATGATACCGCTTCCAGAGGTCAGAGCCGAATGAGTACTAGAACCAATTTTTCACGCTATTTATACATTTTTTTGTGCATGCGCGGACGTCACTTAAAAACGAAAGAAAAAATTTTGGATAAATTTAACATGCTTAGTCTTCCGAACGTTCAGTCTGCTTTCGATACTGCAATAATTCGAGTAAATAACTATAAAAGTGTATTCTAGACAATTTTATTAAGTAAAATAATAGAATCCACCAATGTTACCGCTTCTAGAGGTCAGAGCAAAATGAGATCTGGAACCAATTTTTCACGCTATTTGTACATACTTTCGCGCATGCGCAGACGTTATTGATAAACAACAGAAATGTATCTACATAAGTTCAATATGCGAAGCCTTTCAAACGTTTAGTCTACTTCTGATACTGCAATACTTAGAGGAAAATATAATAAAAGAAAATACTCATAAATTTTATTGATTAAAATACTATGATCCAACTATCTTACCGCTTCTACAGGCCAGAGCAGAATAAACACTGGAACCAATTTTTCACGCTATTTGTACAAATTTTTGCGCATACTCAGACGTTATTAATAAACAACAGGAAAGTATTTATATAAACCAAACCTGCGCAGTCTTTCGAACGTTTAGTCTGCTTGTGATACTGCAATAATTCGAGTAAAGACACGACACTAGCAGAAAATAAATTAGAAATAGTTTTGCCACCAGCAGTAAATTTAAAAATCGGAAATGAAAATAATTTAGCGAAAACTGCGTTAAAATTAAATAAATCTTACGAGATGAATTCAGTAATGAACAAATCAAACGAGGACTCAGAACGAGATATATGTGACATTCGGAAGTTCAGATTTCCATGTATTGCATATGCAAGGTTGTCCTAGTGTCCGGATGTCTCAAATAAATATGAGATTACTTTCGATCCCTCAGAAGTTAAAAGTTTTTTAAATTTTGGAAGAACTTTATAACCCTTTTTTAATTCTGGAGTAAATTGTATACTGGATATTTTCTGACAATATTTATCAGTTTTTAGATATAACCGACAAATGCAAAAAGTACCATCAAGCAAGTTTACTAGTCCTCAGTTAAATACAGACAAAATTATTTAAAATAAAGAAATCTCGCTTTTAAATTACTTTTCAAATAGGGAATTTACATTTTCGAATTTTTATAAAAAGAGTATAATTTTCATAAACTCTTTAAACACTAACCAAATAGCACCTGTCTTACAATTTGATTATAAAATCTCGGCATTGCCTTTCTTCGGGAAAGCTGCTTCGGACTTGAGAATCGCTAACACAAACAACTTTGAAGTTAATTCTATAATAATAAATTAATAATTCACAAGTATACAGCCCTTATTCAAAATATTCTGATTCGCAATCAACAGTGGAAATATGTAAATTCAACTGAAATTAGACCAGCGAATGAACTAGATAACTTAGAAGCGATTATATTCAGAAAAATGATAAATAATAACTCTACAGAAGTAAATAGCAAATTCGGTATAAGATTTAAATTCCCTAGTACATCTCCGTTGCAGTATAATCTATTCTTTATGAATTCCAAATTTACCCCGAATCTAAAATTTTGTATGAACGAAACAAAAATGTACTACGTTATTCTTGAAATTATAATCGACATTTTAAAATTTAAAAGTTTTGTGAAAACATTATTAGTAGTATATAATCGTATAATTGCGGCTGATTCGCGAATAGCAATTAAACAAAGTCCATCGAAATGAACTCAAGAAAATCTTGTCCGCCGAATTCATTGTATTAACACTGAGACTAGTGGACAACTATATTGACTTCATAAAGGTCACGCTGTCAAGTATAGTACTAATAACGTGTTCTTAATTCAAGAAAACATTTCCACAACAAATAACTAAGTACGCTGACTAATAGGAATTTGCGGACATCAATGGCCAGACAACATATGTCCAGGAGATAGAACCAGATAGCGGACACGAAAAATTGTGGCGGACACTTTATTTATTCTTTCGCGGATACTTAATCATCCTTTGCAGACACTAGTTTTCCCAAACATTTTACTTTCTAAGACATAACTTTTAATTCGTGGACTCAAACAATTTTTTAACTGACTATAGAAATCAATTTCGCGAACATTATATTCAGCGTGGACAGTCCAAGGGAATTATATATAGACGGACATACGATACAGCGCGGACAATCCACGTAACGTACCTTGAAGACAAATGTGACATCTCGGACGTCCAGACGTGTCCGAGTAAACTAACGTGGCATGGATAGAACCACAAGGGACATAACTGGACATGAATCGATTTTCGCGGACGAAAACACTTTTGCAAAGACGACTGTCGGCAATATACAATTATATCCCTCTACTAGACTGTAACTGATACAAAATAAGAAACCTAATGTATAAATTTAGAATTTAACAAACGAGAGTACTAGGTCTATCAAAGAAATGCTAAAATCAGAAATACGAAACTAAGAACAAGAGTTTTAGTATCGATTTATAAAAATCATTTATAATTAAATTGTATTTCTTCCTGTTCAACATGTAAAATTGCGCTGTTAAATATATAAATACAGTTAGCCAAAAATCTTTACGAGCACCTCGTGTACGTTTAAATATACAGCAGACACAAATGTAAAAGAAATTTTGGAAATCAGTAAATACTTGTTAGTTTAAAAATTAATAATTTTCAAAATTAAAAAAAATTTTTTTTGAAAGGTTTTATAGGGATTCTATGGCTCTAAGCTTTATTGTAAAAATTAACAAACGGTACCATCAAAATCAGATCATTATAGGAAAAGGTTCAAAGCAGACAAATTACATTAAGCACGTGCAAAACTAGAGAGCGGACGTCCACCACGTCCACCGAGTTCGCCGAGTGGACGCGCATATACCACTACAAACGTTGATGAACATAGGGCATTTTTTTTGTTTTTGCGACAGCTCCATTGCCGAGGACAGCAATATTCTAGGGGCGGGGGAGGTGTAATGTCCCACGTTCATACATACTTTAGCATTTACGTATATGTATAACGTATGTACAACTGCATTCGTGTACTCATACAGACGACGTATACTAAACCGATTGCGACAGTACGAAACCGATCGCCGAACATCGGAGCGAGTGCTTTGACCTATGAGTTTTTTTTTAATTAAGGCTAGGCGTAGTGTAGAATATAGTATATTCTATATGTATAGTGAGTTTGAGTGCAAAATGTTCGTTCAAGAAAGTATGAAGTGTAATATAAGGTCACTTTGTATAAAAATTAGTAAAAGTATGCATATATATACATGCTGATGAGTATGATAATTGTGATGTTGCGCTTTTTATAACCGATCTGTCGTGACGCAAACAATCAGATTACACTATTTTCTACTCGATATTATTACCGCGGACTCTTATATCTACAGATGGGGACAACGTGTAACTTGGTCTTATTACAAGTTTCCCCGTAATAAATCAACACAGACTCGAGACGTGATGTTACTCAATAATAACGAACTTAATAAATACACGATTCGGACTGATATCCTTGGTCAGATGACAATGGGTTTGTCGACATGATAATACCCGATTATTGGCTTTAAAACAAAATAACGAACTTCTACTAGAAACCAGCAAACGCGATGCAACAAACCGCGCTTTCGTGACTCTAATATTCGTTACTCGACTCGCCCCAAATATTTTCCTTTTAGATTCACTCCTGGAATTAAGCTGGTAATCGGACACTCGACGCCACCTCGCATCTGTATGAATCCTTGCTGAAATGCGCGAAAAATCGTAGAACGTCGCTAAAACCACCTCAATAACGAAACGTTTCTGCGGAGTGACGGGCAACGGCTATACGTAAGGCGATGACGCGATTACGACTCGCGAAAGGACTATCTTTACAGCTGCTTCAATCACTGTTTGATCGGCGACGACGGCTCGATAATTCTTATCGTCGAAAGGTGGATCACTTGGCGATCAACAGCGGCGCAACGCAACACCCGGGACGATTGCTGGATCGCTTAGCGATTTTACAGCGGCTCAACGTAATATAACGGAACATTTCTGGATCGCTTAGCGATGTACAGAGGCTTAGTAACTTATCCGGGTACTGAATTGCTTAGCAATCTACAGCGACACAAACGCTTATTTTAATACGGCGGCATCCTGTTGGGTCGACCGCGTCTCAACCGTTACAAACCAAGGATTCGCTCGGTGTAAAACACTTAACTCCGCGATGCGACAATTATCCCCAAAACCACAATCTACACATGAATAATTGGCAACCGTGCCGAATATGCGACGACTTAATTATCCTTCTTGGCTTCGCTCTCTCTCTCTCTCTCTCTCTCTCTCTCTCTCTCTCTCTCTCTCAAACTTATACTGCGGTCGATACTAACACCCTATTTGCATAGTAAGATTTTAACAAAAGAGAATATTCCGAACCCACAACCGTTCTCTCTTAAGTTTATGAATGCAATTATCGCTTTATTAAGACGTCACGACATAGAGTCACGTCCCAATTGTTAAATAAATAAAATACAAAAACGTCGAATACCAAAAGGGAATATAACTCGACCATAATAAGAAATAATTAAAATATAGATAGATTGGTAATAAATTAACATCAGCAATAAACAATAACATTCCTAATAAATGCAGTTTCCCGTACAGGCATTTTCCGCCGTTCTTTTGATCGCTGGAGTGTCTAAATACCGAGACGTTCAACTCTCCCTCTCTCGAGGTTTAAATTGTTTTCTGTATTTACTCTTAAATATAGTAACCAATTAATGATTTGTTTGTTGACAGTCATCATACGACGTAACAGTTGTCGGAGTCCGGATCAAACATTCAGATTTTTATATTTTAATGTTTAAAATGCAAATAAGGTAGCCTTAACATATATATAGGGCTTTAAAAGTATTTTTATTAAAAAATTCAGAAAATTTCACATCATAAAGTATGCGGGTAGTTTTAGTTAAAGATGCATCCCTTATGAGCTACAAATGATTGAAAATAGGCAAAAACTGCAGAAATTTGTTAAAACCTCAATTTTGACCAGCTAGAACTCGAAGCCAAATCAAGGAATCGAGCTAAAATTTTTTTTGGGAGTTAGGTACCACATATAGAATATATATATATATATATATATATATATATATATATATATATATATATATATATTGTAACGAGTTGAGCACCGCGGCTAACTCGTAGCGGTATGAGTACCGCTGCGCCGCGACGAAACAGGGTAGAGGAAAAACACGTGCGAACTCGGGAATAAGAGCGACAGAGGTAGAGATACCGAGGGCGCGGGATAATCCTTCAGGTGCGCGCTCAGATAGCTCTTGGCCTTCGGAAGGTAAACACAGGACTTCGCTCGTGATCCCGTGTGCTGTGCTGTGTCCAGCTGATCGAATTGTATCTTGTGTGTGTGTGCGACGCGGAGTCCGGGTATTCCTGATCTCCCTGCTTAGCGGTCCAGCAACGCCTAGTCCTACAGTCTGTCTGGGATCAGGAGCGTCGGCGACGAGAGATCGTTAAGGTTTGTGTGACGCGCAGTGACTGTGATTGAGTACATGAGAGTGTATATCACCCACGCGAGGGTGATCCGACGCGCGCGACTTTCACGGCGATATAATCGTGCGAGCGCGATTACTCCAGCGTCGCGGCGAGTCTCAATGTTGTAGGCGACTCACGTATTATTATTATTCTTGTAGATTTGTAGACTTATTATTTTATGTGCTTTTTCGTTATTTCTAAACCTCGCTCGTTTACTTCCGATTCCTGTTCCTTCCTACGAATACCGCCGCCTCTGCGGGCGTTATTTATTAGTACTTATCAAACGTAGGTGAGCAGCCGAGCACGCGCCAGGCGGCGCGTAGACCCAGCAAAACAGAAGCAGCTGAGACAGCTGCATGCAACGGAGGTGTTTCGCGGGCATAGAGGAGTCCTCCGCCGCTTCGAGGGAACGCGATCCAGTCGTTTAACGCGTTATTTGTTAATCAAATTTACACCCTGTTACTATATATATATATATATATATATATATATATATATATATATATGTGTTCTCTATGTTGTACCTGACTCCCAAAAACTATGAATGCAACAATAAAATGCGGTTAAAAAAGTTTTTAACACGACGCAGTTTTAAAAAAACGGTTTTTTGCGCAATTTTCATACCTTTAGATTCTCATTTCTCTAGAAATTTTTTTCAAATCTGATATACACTTATCATCTCTTTGAGTGAAAGCAATGTGCCATGTGGTGATTTGGGGCGAAATGAATTTTTTTGACTAAGGTTCAGCTTCTAAATTATTGAAAAATTCAGAAAAATGTTCTTATTTTTCCCGTTTTATGAGAATATCGATGTGTTACAACTAACAGATATTAAGTAACTTATATTAGCCAAAAGTAGAGATGAAAACCTTCAATTATTTCGTATTTTCACGTCTCTACGTGTTATCGACACCGAGATATGCTCATTTGAATTCGGTAAGAAAATGGAAACATGAAATCTGTGAACAGGGTAGTCAAATTTTTACACTTATTAATATTTTTAACTGCAGTTTAAGTTTCAGATTGTATACTTGCAAGGAAGACAGAGTTATTTTCGACAAATCTGTGTATCCAGCTTCTGTGAATTTTTCTTCCAAGTTCTTGTAGTAGGTTACACGCAAGGTGGATAGGTGAGAAAGCAAGAGATTTATGTCATCTACTAAGGGTATTTCTACATTTCGGTGTCGACGTCGATCTCCATGTGATTCTGAAGCAAGTCGAGAAAGACGTCTTTTAAAATCATTAGTAAAGCAATCTACAAAGTTATTAACTTGATCTTTTAAAGTTAATTCTTGACTTTTTATCTACATTATCATTTGGGTTTTGCAAATGGCTTTAACAAGCGTACCCATGTTCTGAGCCACGGTTGGTTTGACCATATGTCTTCTCCAAGCTGTCCATTATTGGACAGTTTTTCTATGACTTCAATGAAGTCTTCAATAAAGTGGGCTACAAGAACTAATCCAAAAAAATTTTAACTTAAAAGTAACTGTACCTATTGAGGCAGATTGCTTACTGCTTGAGGTTATATTTATTTTTCCTGGATCATCATCAATTGGCCTAGTTCTATTTATATTATCGCTTAAACGGATGCTGTTACAATTGACAGAGGTTTTGTTGAAACAGGCTAAAAATATTTAAGAAAAATGAAGCATTACTTTTGGTTAAAAATAAGTATTTTAAATGTTCATATGTGTTGCATAAATAAATACAGCATGTTTACCAGATATATCCAGTCATTCTACTTATATCATTGAATTATTTCTTTGTATTTCTGGTTCCGAATCGTCTTGTTCGTTTTCATTAGAAGTTTCATCTTCACTGCTACTTTTAATGCAGGAATCGGTCTGCTGCCAACCTGAATCACTATCAGATTCACTTTCAGATTCGCTTTCAGATTCAAAATCATCACACACTGAAAAAAGTAAAATAAAATTATATAATTTATCTAAATTTAGGAAAAAAACATGTATTTTTATACCCACAAACAAGACCAGGACAAATACATGTGAGACAAATACAACATTAAACACTTATATATATATAGTGATTTTTTGGTAATTATATTTGATCACGAATATGCTTTTTTTTTAATTATTGTAATGCCATTATATTTTATAGTCATGTACGTAACTCTAAGTACTTTGAAATTAGATAATAGCAATACTCCAAAATATAGTTAATTATATATATATATATATATATATATATATATATGATGATCATGAAACTGTTGGACAAAGATTAAATTCTGATAGAAATAAAAAATTGATTAAATCGCACATCGAAACTTGACGAATGTTTTAAAAAATTATTCCATAGCAAAACATTATAAACATTTGCACCAAATTTCAAATATTTAAAATCTTCCGAATTACAAAATGGTATCTTTATGAAAAGACGGAAAAGAGAAACATGTGTATAACAAACCACTAACCGCTGATTGTGGTGGAATTATTTTTTCAGATTCAGATTTGCTAGAAAATTACGATCTTTGTATATACCCTAAAGAATTACCCAAAAATCACACACAAAATACATATTTGAATAAATTATCGCAATTCGTCAATCCAATGGTTTTTCCAATAATGTTTTCGCTATGTGATTTGGGTACTAATAACTTTAAAAATCAGCATACACGTGTTGAAGAAAATCTTACACTTTTGCAATATTATTCATATAGACTTGCCTATAGACCAAACGAAAAAATTGTTTTGTCCTCAGTTGTATGCAAGAAGACTAACACAACAATTTTTCATACACAGTTATGCAATGATAGAAACTAATCACTCAAACTTTTTAAGAAATAACCAAAAGCAATTAAGTATGGAATGTTATCAAGGTTTATTAGATGCAGTCGTCAATAGTGCTTCAAATATTTCTAATAATTTAAAAAAATAAATAAAAAAGTAGAAATTTCTCTATACTACCATCAATATACATCGAGGTCCTAGATATATGCAACAACATTATCAGGATGCAATGGCTATAATGAGAAAATGTGGTGGACTAGATTTATTCATAACCGTTACGTGCAATCCAAAATGGGAAGAATTTGAATTAATTTTATTTATTTAATTATTATTATATTAACGGGCATAAATGCCCATAAAAAATATAAAAATTCAGATTCATTTACATGTATAAAAGATAACGAACAATATTATAACAGAGTTTACTAACTAAATGCCGTCATGAATGATTTCAGGTTAGATTTGAATTCGGATTTTGCGCTTTAATCTAGGTAAGGTCGAAAAAAACCCAAAGTTCGAGTGCGCCAGGTGCTCATGTATAGGCCTGTGATTACGTAGATTATAAGATAAGTGTCCAATAGAGAAAAGATCAGAGATCGACAGACAAATCATGAATTTACGCATAAGTTCAATCGTGAGTAGACCGTCGTGGTAACGATAAAATTTTGAGAAAATTTCCAAAAAGTACAACTCCAAATGATATACCGAATATCACTGTTAGACTATTTCACACAAAATTACAATCAATTATGAATGATACAACGGAAAAAAATTTGTTGGTAAAGTATTAGCTTATGTTTATACAATTGAATTTTAAAAAGAGGTTTAGCACATGCACATATTTTAATAACGTCACAGTGGCAGCGAATTAATGCTAAGGCGGCTTAAAGAAGTCGCTGCGAAAGAGAGAGAGAGAGGGAGAGAGAATTCCGCGAGATGACGACGACGAGCTACTGTATACACTGCGCGGAGCTCGTTGACGCGCGCGAGAGGGAAGTCGAAGAGATTCCTCATTCTCCGCAGCGGCGGCGGCAGCGGTGGCATCACAAGGGGCCTCCGTCCGATGGAAACAATTACTCCGTCGTCGGCGAGTCCATAAATAAAGAGAGCGACGTGCCGCCGTTGGAGATATTTGCATTTTCAAGGAGAGCGCTCGCGCGCTTTTGGAATACGACGCGGGGATTTTGTAATGAGGCTCTCGAGCTGCGCTGGAATAATCATCGGAGGGTGTGGATGAGTTTCGTGTAGCGATGATTCGAATCGATAAGAGCTGAGGAGCGAACGTTGAGGAGAATCGCTGCTCGAGCTTTTCCTACAAAGCCCCTTACAAACGCCGACGCCGTCGTTGTACTGCGATGCAAACGTCGGAACTTTTTTGAAGTGCATACTTCTATAGGCTCTCTAGGTACACATTTTTACCGGGGAGTGAATCGAGAAAAAACCGACCGTCACGGAGTTACCGAACGGCAGGAGGGGAAGCAGAGGCAACTCTCTCTCTCACTCTCCCCTCCACCGCGCTCTCTTCGCCGCGTAAGGCGTACGCACTGCGCGCATCTTTCCCTTCACCGCGCTCTCCTTCTCTCTCTCTCTCTCTCTCTCTCTCTCTCCCCTCCACCACGCTCTCCTTACCGCATCTTTCCGTTGGCTTTCGGCGCTCTCGGCGTTCTCTACACACTATACTTCTCTACTATACGCTATACTCTGGACAATGTTATCCCGCGTCCCCACGCGCTCGGCTTTCTCTACCTAGCATAAACTGAAATAATACTATCCCGGGTCTAAGCGTCAGTTGTACGTAAACATATCTCGTTCTTATTATTAAAAGTGAATACTTATATTTAATTACTACTCGTGTACTAATAAGATTACATTGATTTTCATAATGGAAAGTGACAAAAACAGTAATTTAAATTCAATGAGTGACAGTGAAAGTGAAACGCAAGAACAAAGCAGTGTAAAACAAAAATGTGAACAACAAAAATTTACTCATCCAACTATTGATAATATTGAAGATGAAAACGAGAATCTGCAAGACAGGTATGTTTTTAAATGGTTTCATTTTTGAAGTGTTTTTTCACATATTAAATCAGAAATATACTTCTTACGTCTCTAACCTTAAAAATGGTACAATAACACATGCAACAGTAACACGTGCGTCTCCCCGCTCTGCCTTTTATTCGTATATCTATCTCTTTCTTCCAACAATATACATATAAAATGACTATTATAAGCTCCTGCGCTTATTTCTATGCTCCGTATAGTCTATACATATTATAATTTTATAATTATAAATTTAATTACGCACTTTCAGCATAAAAAAAGAAAAAAAAACAATCTTACAACTACCGCTTTCAACAAAAAATTGAAAACTACACCGAAATCTAATGCTGAACGCAGTAAAGAATATCGACAACGGCAGACGGATGCTACTGAAGAATATCGACAACGGAAAAAGGATGCTACATCAAGTACTGCCGAAAAACAAACGAATGCTGACCGCTCTAAGCAATATCGACAACGGCAAAAAGATGCTAGTACCACTGAAAGATCAAAACGGTAATTTATTCATGCTGAATTAATTCATAATAACATACATTTTTAATAATCTCATAATTTTTAAAACACAGCAATGCTGAACGCTGCAGAGAATATCGACAACGTAATATACGTGAAAGTCAATCGAGCACTACCACCGAAAATCAAAACGGTTGTTTGTTCATACACCATTCATTATCATAATAACATACATTTTTAATAATATCTTTTATCTCTTTTATTTATTTTAGAGATTTACAAGTTGAAACTGTAGCATTAATTCATAATGTACACACTCCAAAGGCTCATGATAATCTGCCTGCATATTCGACTTCAAATATTCGACAAAATTATGATAAACAACACTTGCAACCACAATTCGACGAAATTAGCCAAATAAATACGCAATATAATAAAATACACAAAGGGAATTGAATTTACTGACGGAAGCACATCAATCAACTGGATTGACCCAACATGCAGATCCAATTATAATACCGTATATATTTTTATTATTTTATATTTAAAAATAACAAATTCGATTATTTACAAATTAAACTACTTTATATTTTTATATTTTAGTTTGAATGATGAATTGCAAGGTCAGCAACCTCAACAATTAAATATCGTCAACGACATACCTTTTTATCATCATATTATCAACTCGGAACCTACCTATTCTAAATATCATCGAAATAAAAAACCACACGAGGAATTTAATAAAAAATTCAAAAATAATGCGTTTGGATATCCATGCTCAGTTTACAACAGATTATGGTTCAAAGCAGATTTTAAAAAAGCACAGGGAAATCATGAAGAAATTTTGAAAACAATAATTACGGTAAAATATTAAATTGTACAAAATATAATATACAAAATATTTAACGAATTGTTATATAATTAGATATATATTTTTTTAGAATTGATACCTTGGCTAATATTAGCATATGCTCTACTTGCAAAACAGCTATTGACAAAGGCAACATACCAATAATGTCTGAATATAATGGCTTTAAATATCCAGAACTTCCATCGCATTTGCCAAAGCTAGATATTGTGTCAGAAAGACTAATTTCGCCACGAATCCCCTTTATACAAATTAGAAGGCTAAGACATGTGCACGGTCAATATGGTATCTACGGACAAATTATTAACGTACCAGTTTCTGTAAATACAATGGTACATCGATTACCACGCGATATCGACGATGAATATTGCATTTACGTACATATAAAGCGGAAAAAAATACACAAATCTAGTTACATGCAAGGTTTAGTTAATAAAAATAAAACAATAAAGGCGTGGCTAGAATATTTAGTTAAGACAGAACTTTACGTTCATTACAATATTACAATTGATGAACCGTTCTTTAATGATCAAGAAACAGAACCTGCTGATATTGACGAACTCTCAGAAAATATTCCAATTGAAGAAAGTCTTATTGCTCAGCAACAGACATTGCTTTGGAACGAGGATAAATACTTAAGGATTGTGCCTAGCGAAACAAATCTTCCGATAAGCTTGCTTTTCGACGAACATGCTGAAGAACTGCCTTCTCCAGCGATTTACCTTGGTAAATTCAGAGCATACCGAGAAAATGTTAGAGTTACACCATTTACGCAAGCTACGAATGAATTGAGACGGGCTGATCGCAGAGGAGTTACGCCTCAGCATGTTTTATATATGGCAATGAGAATTATGAGATTACGATTACGAAATAGCTTACAAATTGCATTTAAGCACGTTGGTAACAATACTAATATTACTCGTGATCAAATTCTATCAGATTCATACATCCATAATTGCATAGAAAAAAATCTTGCATTCCTCAAGTGTATAACAAACTCAACTTGGTATTGGGCAGATCGCAAAAGCGATCTGTTTGCTATGGTTCGACAGAAAGGAAGACCTACGGCATTTATGACTTTAAGCTCGAACGAAATAGGATGGACAGATTTGTTAAAATTATTATACAAATTAAAACACAACGTACATGATGTCCCAGATGATGTTATTACGCAGTTAAATTATATTGAAAAAAGTACTCTTATTAATGAAGATTCTGTTACTTGTGCTATCTACTTTAATAAATCAGTCAATGTTATAATGGCAATCTTAATGGCTAAAAAGTCGAGTCCATTTGGGAAATATAGAGTGGTCGATTACTTCAAGAGAATAGAGTTTCAGCATCGTGGCAGTCCCCACGCTCATATTCTTTTATGGTTCGAAAATGCACCAGAAGACGTCTTTGATAAAAATTATCAAGAAGCTATACATTTAATCGACGAATTGATTTCTGTATCAGCATCTGAAGCATCAGGTAACATTAAACTCCAAACACACAAACATACTTTTACATGTTACAAAAAAATTGTCGCCAACAGAGCCCAAAAATGTAGATTTGAAGCACCGTTTATGCCATGTCGTGTAACTACTATATTAACGCCAATGCAAAAAGAAAATGAAAATTTCAGAGATTACAAAACTCATTATACCATAATTAGAACTAACTTAGAAAATAATGATTATAATGATATTGATGATTTTTACGAACAAAACAATGTTTTATCAGATAAGCATTACTGCAATATTCTTCGGGCTGGAATTACGAGACCAAGGGTTTTCCTCAAGCGCTCACCATATGAAAAATGGCATAATCCTTTTAATCCATTTGTGTTCAGCGTGTTGAAATCGAATATGGATTTTCAAATCACCACGGAAGAATATTCATGTGCTGCTTATGTTGTTGAATATGTAAATAAAACAAATAGAGGCATAAGTGATTTGCAACGAAATATAATACAAGTCATGGATGAACACCCAGAATTTGACATTGTTGAAATAACAAGAAAACTGAGCATTGATATGCTTAATCCAGTAGAAATGTCAAGCCAAGAAGCTGCTTGGTATATGCTGCGTGAGCCAATGTCCAAGTCTTCGGTCGTTATTGTTTATATACCAACAGTTTTGCCTATCGAACAGCAACGGATTAGAAAAACTATGCAGGAATTAAATAAGATGGATGATGATTCTGCAGATGTTTGGAAAGAAAACTGGTTTGATAAATACGAAAAACGACCAGAAGATTTGAATAACGTTAACTTAGCACAGTTTGTTTCAAAATATTATAAAAATAATAAAGGAACGTATGTACAAAGACAAGAGCCACGAATTATCCGATATAAAAATTATGATATGAGTACAGATTATAATGGCTATAGACGAGAAATGATGACATTATATATACCATTCAGAAATGAAGAACGAGATATTTTGGCAGAAGACAAATATATACAAATATATGAAGAAAATACAGATTTGATTCTAGAAGGAAGAAAAGAATATGAATCTAATTTAGATATCGAAAATACACTTCAAATTTGTAGAGAACTCTGTCGAGAAAACGATGACAGCGATGATGAATCAGAGGTTCAAAATGTTTCAGCCATAATACCAGAAGCTAATCCTTTTGAACAGTTATACCATGATCCCCATTCAGATGTCAACATGGATTTGCGTCTAGTAACTCTCAACAAACTTGGCCCTATAGCTAAAAAAAAGAAAATATAATGAATCTCAAACAATTTTGTGAATTGATCAGAATGGCTAACGATAAACAAAAGGAAATTTTATTACATGTTATCTCACATCTTCTCTCTTAAAATTCGTCCCCGCATCAAATATTCTTTACTGGTCCAGCAGGTTGTGGTAAGACTTTTGTAATAAAACTTATTATGGAAATTTACAATAGATTTACGACACTGATGGATACTGTAATGCATATATTACTTGTGCATCAACCGGAAAAGCAGCTGTTGTAATTGATGGCACAACAGTGCATACAGCTCTTAAAATATCACTGTCAAAGTTACTGCTACTATCTAATGAAATGGCACAGCTTTACAGAGCATTAAGAATGTTATTATTCCCATCCATATTTTTAGAATAAAGTTTTTGGACGGTGGGATAACCCAGGGTTATCCCACCACTTTTGTCCGTCCAAAAACTTTATTTTACAGAGCATTATTTAAATTCGTTAAGGTTATAATTATTGATGAAATTAGCATGATGTTTTCTTCATTGCTAACTAAGGTCGGAAATGGCATTCAGCTAGACGATCTTGAACTCGCTCTTGTAGAAGCAAGATTTTACACAAAAAATGATAGTAATCGATTATGCCCAGACGGGATACGCTTATTCCTTACCAATCACTCTGTTAATGAGTACAATAACTCGATTTTACAGCGCGCAGAAAACAAAACTATTTCTATTGCAAGAGATATTATTACCGGGTGTCAAAGTAAGGAACAAGAAACTTTCGCAACACAAAAGCTGCACAAAATATCTGTCATTGATACTGGCAGTTTACCGTATGAAATTATATTCGTATTAAATAAATCTTATATAATTACAACTAATATCGATGTATCAGATGGTTTAGCAAACGGTGCAGTTGAAGAATTGGTACACCTTGATTTTGATGACAATGATGAGGTCAAGAGTGTTTGGCTACAATTTCCAAACTCACCGCAAATTAGCCAAAAAACTAGATTAAAAGCAGCACATTATGCTGTTACACATAACATCACTCCTCAAACTGTGCCAATAGACCGAAGAACAAGTAGCATTCCTCTCAATAACAATAAAACTATCCTAGCCAAAAGAAATCATTTTCCATTAATTCCAGCGTTAGCTATGACAATCCATAAATCACAAGGAGGTACTTTTAATCAAGTTGTTTACGAATACAAAAGGAAACATTCTCAACAGTTAGTATATGTTGCTCTATCCCGTGTTACGAGCATAGAAGAACTTTACATTACTACGTTCGAAGATGATGCAAGCAAATTCATATTTTATTATGGTCGACGAAATGATGTACATAGTGTGTCTTTACAAGAAACTTGGATGAACGATCAAAAAGATATCATCCATGTACCTGATTTCAATTGTATATCACGTTTCCATTGGGAAAATAAAAGAGCAGGGGGAGTAGCTATTTTTCAAAATAAACGTGACACTGCCAATATCGTAACTAAACATATATCATTGCAAATTATAAAACCTATAAATTTAGATGTTCAGACGTCAGAAATAGCTGAAATATGTTCTGCTCACTGCGTTTTAGAAGACGGTCAAATATGTATCATGGCTGCGATTTACATTTAACCCAATCAAAGCATTACAGACATAATTCAATTTATCCATAGATCACTACTTGTATATCCTCAAGTAGGATCACGGGAGCTTGGTATAAATGACCATGAAATGCCACTGATTTTAGCAGGAGATTTTAATATTAACTTTGCTGACGAAAGTGCACAACCATTAATGACATTCCTCAAAGATAAATTTCAATTAGATATGAATAATGATGCGCAACAATCATCTACTAAGTATGGCAAAACATTAGATGCAGTATTTTCAAGATTTTTATATAAAATCGATTCTAAAACATTTATATCATACTTTAGTTACCACAAACCAATTGTTTCTTTTATTGAATTAAAAAATGAAGATACCTGTGATTCTACCATAGATAAATAAAGTTTGTAAGAAATAAAATAATGTATGAATAACGATAAACATATTTTTATTATTTTACCTATATAAAAAAAAAAAACGAAATCTACAACACACCTAATTCAGTATTCACTTCTATCGGCTGTCCCCGAGACAGCCACATTTTTTTTTGTTCCCGCAGTGGTACGTCGTTCTCCGCGCGCAACTTTCGACCTCCAGCAGCAGCTCTGGTATTAGTAGTATAGAAATGGCCCTGTTAGGTTTTTTACCGCCGCGAGAAAAGCTGCGCCACAAATTTCTTGTTCGGCAGAAATGTTTTATTCCAGATATATTCGAAGCTAATTCGTGCGAAATCGAAAAAAAAATTGAAATACCCGCTCGCTCCAACATTTCAATTCGAAAGATAAAGCCGCGGCAATTTCAAAAGCATCCCTTTCCAGATGGTGACACACAGCGAGTGGATAAAGTCGCCCAAGACTCGAAAGATAAACGCAAAGAAAAAGTTTACATGAAAACGAAGGGCAAGAGAGAGCTATATAGGGTCGCGACTTCGGACGTAGGACGCATTCATATAGAACTAAAAATAAGGAAGAAATTCCAGTTGATAATTCAATTTTTGTTAATGAAAAACAAATGCCACAGAATTGTTGAACTAGCAGCAGATGCCTCGCTCGCTGACGCTCGCTCGGTTGTATTTCGACGATGATCGTGTATATATATTGCAAGGACTGTGGATTCTTATTGATTTACGTAAAAGGAAACTTGTGTAGCATTTGGGTAGGTAAATGACTTCAAACGCAATAACCTCAAAGTGGTAGTAAAAACAATATATATATTCAATTAATATAACAGAATGTCCAATTCAGAACAATATCTCTGAATGCGCCTCGCAAGTTTTTAGGAGATATTTATTTATATCTAAATCGAAGATTAAATTTTGTCATATAATAACCGAACAAAATAATAGTCAAATTTATACAAGTAAACTTATTATGATCAAGGAAAGTAAATTTCAGAATTTGACGTGAATTGAATAATCTCATTTAAACATATCATGAATCATTCCTCAGCAACAATTGAACAGCTTGTAGTTTATGGGAGACTATAGTCGACTGTTTAAAAGGAAACTAAAATTTAAAATAAGACAAGACCACTTCTCGCCGTTGCTCTCTGGAATCCAGATGGCTTCGGATAGGACCTTGAGTGTGCTCGTGGGGCTTTGAGAATTTGTTGCGTGAAAACGGCTCCACGTAGTTATAGATAAGTTACATGTTTGCAGTTTGAGAGTTTAGATTAAGATGCTTACGCTCGCGATACGACTGACTGGCAAAAGTTAGGTGGCTCGAGTTTTGGAATAAACTCAGTAGCCGATTTTCATGTTCAATAATGTAAAGTTGCGCATACCTTTCGCCGCTGCTCGTACACATACATGCAAAACTCCTGCGTATGTGCGTGCATTGTGTCCCCACTTCCGCAGACTCAACATAAACCGCTACGTGTAGCGTCGTTGCGTCGCATGTATGCGTAGGTCACGTGAGCGCAAGGTGCGTAGTTACTACTGAGGTACCGCAAGCATTAGAAAATAACGTATCTCGTCATATATATATATATATATATATATATGTATATATATATATATATATATATATATATATGACACATACATATTTCCTAAATACATTTTGTAGTATTTGAATTTTTAATTACAGTTAATTACAGTTAATTAGACACTTTCGAAATATTGTAAAATTATAGTTTAAAACTTATTGAGGGGACAAATATATCTATAATTCTCAAAAATGTATCTACATTTTAAAACTAAAATTGTTTTGCAATATTTTAATATAGATGTTAGCTTAAAAGTTTAAACCATCAGAGCCGACTAATATACAGTAAATTTTTATTGAGATCTGGGCTTGTACCCGCGATTTTTCAGTTTATAGATTAAACATTTTATGACTGTTTTTTTTTGTGAGTTGAAGTATTTAAGTAGGAATCATCTTATATTATATTGATGTTTCCTATATTATATTGATAAATACAAGAGCTAAAAATTATAATAGATAATTTCATACGACGGCTGCAGCATTTTAATAAATAAATGCGCTGAACACTTTTATAGTTATTTACTCAAATTATTGTAGTAGTAGAAGCAGACTAAACGTTCGGAAGGCTGCGCAGGTTGAACTTATATAGATACATTCCTGTTGCTTATCAATTACGTCTGCGCATGCGCGTAAATATGTATTAATATCGTGAAATATTGGCTTTAGTGCTCATTCTGCTCAGACCTGTAGAAGCTGTAACATTGGTGAATCCCAATATCTTAATAAAATCGTCTGGAATATATTTTTATAGTTATTTACTATACCAGAAAAAATGTATTCTGGAACTGTTGGCTTGTTCTGTTTTGCATTTTCTTCCTCGTCTCTTTCAATAACTAAAAGAGATCTATGGGACTTGCTGGGTGTCTGACGATTATGTCTATAAACTGATAGAAACTTCCTGATTTTTTAAGAAACTTTAAAACCTTTCTTTAAAATAGGGGTAAACCGAAAATAAGGAGGCGTCATATAAGACTCATTTTCAATGCTATCAGATTTACTTTTATGATGCTCCAAGAGGTGTGGACGTGCGAACGATGTCTCACGTACTGTAGGTGTACGTTTGTGCTTGGAGATGTCATGGAAACCACTTACTAGAAGATGATTCATTTTAGAATTTATTTCAAAAGGGTCTTTATCTGCTGCAGAATCCATTGAACTTCTTTTATTTAGTTTATCAGAGTTACTGTTTACTCTGGATATTATCCTTATGCAATAGTGCCGTAAAACTGGATGCTTTGTTTTGTCATCATCCTTAGAAACTGTGTCCTTTGTCCTTTCAGAATCGGTAAGATCACTCTCTGTTGTTCGGTTGGACTCATGTAGAAGACGTTCTGAACTTTCTGAACTGGCAGAAAATTTAGAAGTTGCTTCAAAGTCTGAAATGGAGTTAATATAAGTATTTGTATAATGAAAATAATTAGCTAATTTAGCCGCATCGTTTAAAGTTCCTGAAGCTGATTTATATACGTTTTGATACAAATAGTTTGGGAGTTCCCGGACAAACACCATTCTAGCTAGGACATCTAACTGGTCTATAACTAGGTTTGACAATTGGGGCTGTGATCTTTCTAACTGGTTCTCAGCCTTTCGTAAAATATTTCGTAATCTTAAATAAAAATCGTAAAAATGTTCATCTTGATCTCGACTTGAATCATCTAGCTTAACTGCAAAGTGTCCAAAGGAATTGTGATAGAGAAATGCTTTTTCGAGGAAACTTATTAGATTGTGAAGGTTTTTGTCCAATCTAATATTCTATGAAAAATTTGCTGTTGACCGAAACAAGAAAGATAAGCTGTCGCATGGCTAATTTCATGGACAAACTGGTCCGGTGAAATGTCTCCGTTATTAATTCTGCTTAATGTCCCTAATGTCCTCCTCAAGTAAAGTAATAATGCTCTACGTTCGGATCCATTTTTATAGGTAATAATAATTGATTAGCATCTTGCTTTTATAGTTTCAGTAATTTCTTTTAACAACAAATACAAAATGGCCATAATCTTGACTTTATTTTGATGATCTGATATTCTATATGCTTATAAACTTCAACTTCTAATCCAAAATTTCTGAAATCTTCATAGACTTCTAACAACATCTTTAAAAAAATCTATATAAACTTTTGAGATACTCTAAAAAGTTCTACAACTTCTAAGGAGAATCTTAAGAATTTTCTAAGAAATTCTAGAAATTGTTGCTCTAATAACAATGGCTAGCTCCCCATAAGGGATGCCATTTTGTAAAGAACGTACTTGATAATAGGACGGCTGCACGAGTATACAAATAATTATTTAAATTAAGAGGAACTAGCCTTTGGCTCGAGAGCCTTATGTGACTAGAGTTATACGCGGACTGAAAGATCTGAGTTTGTACCGCGCTTCTCGTCTGCTCGGACGCGTTTTATGCGCGGACGGTATTTCGTCCCCGCTGCCTGCTAAAGCGGACAAGTTCGTTTTGCGCAGACGTTGTTGGTGTCCCAGCGGTATAGTCACGCTGTATTATTGCGGACTAGGATATGTGCACGATTATGTCGCTTTCCCTTACCTGGTGTGGCTTATGGTGTTGTCAGCAAGCGTGTTTACTCCTTCTGTTGTCGTCTCGATGGTTTTAGGTAGTTTTACGGATTTTATAAATTATTAATAATAATTATACACTGATGATTAATTGTAATGGTTTTTGTTTTATTGGAGACAACCCGGAACTCAGCAGATGTTACAGATTTGTATAATTTAGTTATTATAGTATTGATGTTATTACGCATAGGGCGGTGGTTTATTATAGTTACTTTTGACTTTGTACAATTAAACTTAACTTACGATATATTTATATATTCGTTCTCTTTTGTGACCTAGAACTGGATAGTCCTTCGTGTTACGTAAGATACTGATTGGCCTTACTCTACACGATTACTCGTGGCAAGTTTTACGATCTTATCTAAGCTGTGTTACCACTAACGCCAGATTTATTGAAGGGCCCTTCGCCTGTTGCACTGTGCAGACTCTCAACTAGAAAACAAGGAGTCTACTATATCTCGCACGCAGAGTTTGTGTGGTTTGCACGCACTCAATAAGCGATGCGTACTGAGAAATAGCACTCGTACTTGCTGACCAGGTACAGCCACACGATAACAGGTTACTTGTACAAAAGGCGCTCCATGGATCGTTTCCTGAACTTTTAAAGCCTCGTTGACGATTCAAGAAGTTGTGAAATTTATGGAAACGCAGCATCAATCGACCAATCAACATCTGACGGGCAAGGCTGATGTACAAAAGTAAATCAGTAATATACGCGTATAAGAAGTGCTGACTCGTAGGTCAAAGCACTCGCTCCGATGTTCGACGATCGGTTTCGTACTGTCGCAATCGGTTTAGTATACGTCGTCTGTATGAGTACACGAATGCAGTCGTACAGGCGTTATACATATACGTAAATGCTAAAGTATGTATGAACGTGGGACATTACAGAATCAAATTTTTTCACTCAGACTCACTATATATACTGAATATACGGTATTCTACACCATGCCTAGACTAAATTTTTAGAATATTTTTATAAAATATTTAATATTGAATGCAACACTCAATGATTTTCCAACAAGAAGGAATGCCTTTTACAAAAAAATGTATAAGAACATTTTTCTCTTCAATTTGTATGAAAGATCAAAAAGAAATTTTTCAGACGTAAATGTGGTAATTTTGAAAAATTTATCATTCTTGGCGACCTTAGACAGAGTAGAAGCAATTGACCTTATGCGCCCAAATTTTACGGACATTCTATTTGATATAAGTACTAAACATGGATTTATTTTTATCGATAAGAAGCGAGCCATCAATGATGGACGATATAGAAAAGGTTTTGATTGCTTTGCCACAAATATATAATGTATAGCAGATGTGAGTAGTTGCAGTAGACTGCGATTCGTCAAAGAGTCAACATGGCAAACTTTCGGCGTGAAGAAGGCATTCTTCAGGAAATTACAAAAGCTAGAGACGCCATTAGACGGAAACATTCATTATTATTAAAGCAAGGTAAAGCTAGCATGGAAAAAGCTTTGGATGAGACTTTTAAGCCAATCGTAGATCCGCTAGAGAAACTGGTGAAAGTGAAAGAAGAGATTCAGCCAGATATTAAACAAAAATTAAAAAAAGAAAAAAGTTTTGACGATGATATTGATGATGATGAGCCAGATAATGAGGATGATACGCTACTCAATGAAAGTGTTGATACATTCGAAAGTGCTCAAAAGGATAGTGAGGATGAGAATAATGAAGAACAAGCGTTGTCGTTGAAACAAAATCACCAACGATATCTCAATCAGATAGATAGAAGGTACATTTTAAGCCCGGATAGAGTAAAGAAGATGGTCCGGATCTTTCAAAAAGCCGTGGCAAGTGACTGAAAACACTTATTTATATAGTGAAATGTCATGAATTTTGGTCAATGATTTTACAAGGTATATACATGTTTTTTTTCGATAAAAATGGTGTATATTTTATATATTTTCAATAGATTTTTTTTTCAAATTACATCAAATCAAAAATTTTTTGGTAAGAAGAATATCTTTTTGTTTTTTTGCAGGATTTAACCCAGGCTTAACCCCTTAAAGGCTCCACTATTTAAAGTGCAAAGCCCAGGAAAAGCCGGTAGTGGGCTTATACCTCGATATAAAATTGAAAGAAAAGGCTCTCTCATGGACGCTTGCTCATGGCTGAATGTTTAGCTGGCAATAATAGCCATCTGAATGAAATCCATTCTATCGTCGAAGAGTTGCGGGACGCTGAACTTATATATTAACTATAGTTACAAACGCCTTGAAGTCAGTAGCAAGATAAGCGTCGATGTGTTTGGACGTCAGTCTAATCGTTCTAAAAGTCTTCGTGGTCCTCCTGGTGTTGGCTGTAAACTAACTGCCGACGGACACTTTGACATTGGAGGCAAAAAATTGTGTAACGTAGCAGAATCTCAGCAGCTAAACGATGCAGTGAATTTAGCAGTCCTTAAACGTTTAATTCATACGGAGATCCGCAGTATTTACGAAATTACAAGTGACCTGAGACAATCAATTGATGCTGTAGAATTAGCTATACAAATCGTTAAAGATGAGAATCCGGAAAAACTGAGAAAAATAGATTTGGCTATTAGTGAATTATATGAGATTCTGCTTAAAAATTCTCAGAATAATAATAACACATCAAAAGGCTAGACTAGTGGAGGAACTTCATAAGCCAGCACGGCGTAATTATCAGCGTCGAAGGTTTATAATGCGTGGCTTGGATGAGACATGGCAAGCTGATCTGGTGCAGATGCAGCCATATGCACAAGATAACCAAGTACAAGTACCTGCTGACGGTTATCGATGTCTTCAGACAGCACAATCAAGCACAATCTTCTTTATGTTCAGCTAATTTATATCTTCATCTGAAAAATAATGTCGGCATCGATGGCAAATGTATTTACGATGATTTTTCTTCGATATTTGACTAGAGACCAAACGAGATAAATGCTTAATCCAAACGTAGTGATATCTAATTGGTTCCAAGTTTTGTATCGCCTCCTGCTCATCGGTATCATCATCTGTATAATAATTTTGTACAACCAAAAGGTTTATATGCGGCTTTTTTATCATTTGTAATGTAAATTGGTACAACTTTGAATTTCTCATTATGCTTCTTTAAAATATAAACATTGATGAAAATATTATTTTGTTTTTCAAATTTAGGCACTCGCTTTGGCATAACTGAGAACCCAATTCCTTGAAAATTCAGTTCTTTTTCATATTTTATGTATTCTGATACACGATTTGGGTTTTTAGCAGGACACAGTGCAGACACTATAGCTCATTTGAAACATGCGTCATCAAAATTTTGCACATCAACACATGCTATTTTTCGTTTAATAAATTCAGTTAAATCTATAAAAGAGCTTGCACGCATCAGATTATATTTGTTTATATTTACGCTTAAATTCAAAATTTCACTCAGTGTCCATTCTGAGTCCCTTTCATGGAACTTTTCTACACCTCGCTGAATGAGCTCTTGAACCTTTATTGTCCACCACTGTTTTAAGTCAGATGTCGCAAAAATCGCATTAGCTTTTTTGTTGAAATACTTTATTTCAGCTACTTATTCATCAGCCTTTTTTATAATATATTCAGCAGCCAATATTACGTAAACTTTGAGGGCCTCTGCTTTTTTAAGCATATTCTTTATTCAAGGTTTGAATAAAGCTTCAGCATCTTTTGAAAAAGAAGTAATGTCCAAATTCTTCAGATTCATAATCACTCCCGATTGTATGCGATTATTAAAACAACTTTCTGAATCTTGCCACTTTACACGATCTTTTATTCTTTCATGTTGTTGTAGTCCTTCAACAATTTTCAATAAACACTTTAATTTTAGCTGGATACCTTTTACAAGCGATATAGTGGATAAAAACTTTTGTTTTTCGTGGACAGTTGTATCATGTTTATATAGAAACTGCCTTAATATTTCTAAACTGTTAGTAGTAAGCTTTATCTATTTTAAAACTTTTTCTGGGTGAATAGGTGAACGTGCTAGAAGCGTGTAAGCTTCTAGAAAAACGTTGACAGTTTTCTTACAATCGAGCGCTGACATATTAGCTTAATGTATTGGGCAAAGTAGGCTTTATACTAAATCAAAATAGCAAGTCTTGTTCTTTATATAGCGTCAGAAGGTAGTAAACAAGATATACGCACTTATTCATAGAATTATTATACATAGAAAATCAATTATCTTATGCATTAACAAACGCGCATAAGATAAATATTAGAGGTGAATATTTAAAAGTAATCCGACACTCTTGACTGGCGCATCGCAATCAACATGTAGTTATACTTAATATGCTCAATAATTCGTAGAAAATGAATTGTCTTTAAACAAGCGTGAAACAAGAAACCCTCTGTTAGTCACCGCTGAAGTTCCAGTATACGCAGTTATTACGTTATTAAACTTGCATTTTATGCACTATGATTCACACGAAAAGATGTCATTTGATACATCTTACATGCACATTGTCGCACAAGCCGAGAACTTTCTCTCTTTAAGTCATACGCGGTAGAGAGCAGCCTCCTGGAGACAGTAGGGGAGTATGCCGTCCGAAGCCGCCCTGCAGCAGCCGCTGACGCATCACCACCGTCGCTCAGCTCTCTTTGCACTTTGCAGTCGAGCATATTATGCCGATAAAGATGCTCGACAGCAGAGAGTATGCCACCCGAAGCTACCCCGTGCATGTATCTCGGCGGCATAGCACTCACAAAACGCAGCGAGCGAGCGATAGAGAGAGAGAGAGAGAGAGAGAGAGAGAGAGAGAGAGAGAGAGAGAGAGAGAGAGCTTTCGATAATATGCATTTGCCATGTAAAAGTGCGTGGCTCGCGGAACAATAGATGAAACTTGATTCGCGCTCGGCTAGCTGCATTGAGTGCTGCCGTGTTCGAGAATTTTCTATCTCTTCATAATGACCTTGAGCAGCCTCCTGCAGACAGCAGAGAGTATGCTGGCCAGAGTGTGTCGCCTCGATAAACACGCCCGTGCTGTAACTTGATCTGCATGCTCCGCGCCAGTACGCTAGAATATTCTAATACGTAATATTCTGCCGCGGTGGTGCGAGAAAGAGCTCCCGATGTTGCGGTTCGGCCTTGAACAGCCTCCTGGACAATGGTCGTTGCCAGGAGTAAGCTGCCGGAGTCTCCTGCATGCACCGTCGCTGCTCGCGTTGCGGCTCGACCTTCAGCAGCTTCCTGGGCAATGTTCGTTGCCAGGAGTAAGCTGCCGGAGTCTCTTACATGCATCGTCGCTGCTCGCATGAGCTTACATAAGGGTGGGGAGGCGCAGCTTTGCTCTCTCACCTGTACAGGTGAGTCGAAGAGTCGAGTGGTGGGAGGAGCCAGAAATGAAGACCTCCTAATGCTTGGTGTCAGGAGTACCCCCTTTCAACCCCCTCATCACTGTCTTCGCGCTGCACACCTAGTAAAATTTCTTACCGACTGAGACAGGTGTGCTGATGACGTCACTACTCACACACACACTTAAAGGTTAGCATTGCATGTCCCTAAGAACCTATGTATAACGTGTAGTTGTAGTGGTGAGATCGCGTGCATGTATATGAAAAAGTCGAGTGGTGGGGGGAGCCAGAACCGGCCTTGTTTAGCTACTCTTATTAGTCTTTGACGCAAAAGTGTGTAATATACTAATCTTCGACGCAAACAAGCGCAATGTATTATTTGTTCGAATGCCATTCGTTAATGCGTTTATATGCTTAGCTATGACCGCGGTACGAAAGTACCTTATAGTTTTGTCAGCAAAAAATGTGTGAGATGCAGATTTCAAGTTTTTTTTGCATACATTATAGTAATATTCACAGTAGTAATATAAAACATTTTGTTACAGAGCAAACTGTCGAAGGAGTATGCAACAGCAGGTGATTTCGATGATGTGCACAATTTACTTGTAGTTAATTCTAAAGATTTATCAGACTCATCAGTCTCATCATGTTCTTATGAGAAAAGCAACCATAGGGGCGGAATAATTGGTAAAACACCATCGCTACAATCAGAACCTATACCAATCTATCATAAGGATGAGAGGTATTTACTGACTTTTTTCCTGAACAATCAATTAATTATTTAAAATAATGTTTTGTGAAATGTTAATTAACAGTAAAAAAACACTTTCTGTATAAATAGATCACAGCAACAAATTAAAAAAGCAATAATTGAAAACGAATTTTTGGGAAATTTAGAGGAGTCACAAATAAATACTATTGTATCAGCCATGTATCCGAAATTAATCAAACCAAATACACTTGTGATTCAAGAAGGTGATATAGGTAAATATATATATATATATATATATATATATCTTCTTACATATATTCTTAACTTGTTAGCGTTAAATTTAGCAGCCTCCTTACCCCTTCTTTCGTTCTCCTTACATTCTCTACAAATATGTCTCGACTGCTTCTAAAAAAATCTTGGTATTGTTATCAATACGTGCCTAAGGAGGTCGACGAGAAGATGAGTGATGTAATCTTACCCGAACTAGAGGTTTTTACTTACTAAAGGTGTTGCCGCGACGGTTGAGATTCTAGAATGTAATATCGGACAAATGCGTGTTTGCTACTTTAAATAATTGTGTTGCACTGAAGAGGGCAAATTATGATTGGAATGTCAGAAGGCGTGAATTCGCAAAGGTGAGAGAGTCTTAGTCGAAACACAGATATATGGTCGCTGTCTGAAGGATGTAAGAATCATGAGCAGTTTGTCCAGACACAGTGTAGATATCAATAGACTAGAGGATGGGCAGGCTCTGCTATGTCCTTTTTAAGGTTCTGACACAGGGATGTGCAAGTCGTGGGATGATATTGATTAAACACCTCACAATCTTATTCTTAGCAGACTCCTTTATTTAATGCCATGTACAGTAAGGCCTTGGTTAATTTGTGAAGCGTACGCATCGGAGCATACCCAGAGCGGGACTGACTATTGCTCACCACTGCCGAATCTGCTCGCGTACATTACGCGGGCAGCGTACACTGCCGTACTACAATCGTGCTCGAATGCAACTTATACATCAGTTACAGCAGGCTCACCGAGGATAAAGTTGTGAGATGCTCGACAAGATCGGTTAAGGTTCTTTTTAGAGATTTCTTTCAACCAGAGAGGTAGCTCGGAGAAAGATCCACCAGGATGTTTGGATACTCCTAAATAAGTCAGCGTTCCTAAAAGTGGCAGAATAGAAGGCGGTAAATTTGAACGGTTAAAAATTTTCCGAAAAAAAGTTGAAAATCATTTTTCGATATCGGACAATTAATTAGGCACTAAAAGAAGTAAAGTTACTGTTATAAAATAATTTATTGATTTGTAGAATAATTATAAACAATCATTGAACTTTTGACGTACTCTCACGCAAATGACATTATTGAAATCGTAAACATTTTTAATTTAGACGACAGTATACGTGTTGAAAACGATTAAGTCATAAACTTTAGGGTCAGTACTAATTATTTAGAAATTACAAGAGTAATAACAATGTTTAAATGATGCATAATTATAAGAGAAACGAGAAAGCCCCTTTTACTGTATGCATATAAACGGCCGCGACGTCAACGTCCAGCCTTTGCTACCTGGATGTTTCAATTGCAGTAGACGCCACCATTACCGCAACTGCCTACATCCAGCCACCGTCTTCTGTTATCGATGTGGCCGCGGAAACGTCACCGTACGCGACTGCCCACACTGCGCACCAGGATGGCGAAAGGAAGGGCCGTACATCCGTCGTTTTAGGACTCACGTTCCTCGTGACCAACCGCTCCATCCCAGAGAAGGCCTCGACGAGTTGCAGCAGTTCTCTCAACGACCAAGACATACCTTCACGCGTATGGAGCCATACTGAGGAAGAATCGTGGTTTTCTAATGTAGAAAGTTATCTTATTGTTGCTACCTCATATATTCTTGTTTACCTTTTCTGGATTATTAATTTTGTTTAAACTATTATTTAGTTTGAAGTTCCTCCGCCTGATTAACCGTTAATCAGACACATCGCGAAAGTAATGTTCAATAGTTTGTAACGCGCATAAAGTGTTTGCCTTATTATTACACCGGCACACAAAATAAAAAAAGTTGTCTGCGCGAGAAATCAGACCTATCTATCTTTATGTTTTTCGGGTCGCTGAATTCGAATATAAGGTCAGTTAGGCCCCATCACGTCAGGGTCAAGGTCAGTTGGAGGTCAAATTAAGAAGAAAAGGTTTAAAAAAATTAAAATGCCATATATTTATGTTTTCTTGGTCGCTGAATCCAAATCCGGGATCAGTTTGGCCCCATCTCGTGAGGTTCAAGGTCAGTTCAAGGTCAAACTGAGAAGAAATGATTAAAAGAAATAAAAATGCCATACATTTATGTTTTTTCGGTCGCTGAAGCCGAATCCGGGGTCAGTTTTACCCGATCACGTCAGGTTCAAGGTCAGTTCAAGGTCAAACTGAGAAGAAATGGTTAAAAGAAATAAAAATGCCATACATTTATGTTTTTTTGGTCGCTGAATCTGAATCTGGGGTCAGTTTTACACGATCACGTCAGGTTCAAGGTCAGTTCGAGGTCAAATTGGGAAGTAACGGTTAAAAAAATTAAAATGCTATATATTCATGTTTTTTTTTTGGTCGCTGAATCCAAATCCGGAATCAGTTTGGCCCCATCACTTCAGGGTCAAGGTCAGTTCAAGGTCAAACTGAGAAGATACAGTTTAAACCGATTAAAATGTCATATCAAAACTTTCCAAAAATGGAAAAAGATACCGAAAAATTGTAAAAAATCTTATTTAATCACATAATATCTTCCTTGTGTACAGAGAAAAGTTGCTTTCGTTTATATTTTTTTCTTATTTTGCTTTTTTTCCACTAGCTAAGTAACTCTCGATGTCTTTCTTTACTCCTTTTTTCTCTTGTAACGAACTCTTTTTACTTCAAATGACCTATGCAATGGGTTTCTTTTTCTCTTTTTGTTATTTGTTTTAATGTCTCTCTTCAGTGTCCAGCAAAAATCTGCCATCATGTTGACATTCCATCTTCCTTGGTATCGATTCTCAATTACACTTATATCTTGATGAAATCGTTCTCCCTGTTCTTCACTGACATCTCTTAGATTAAGAGGGAAGTAATCAAGATGGGAATGTAAGTAATTCATTTTATAACTCATCAAGCAACCCAAATTTTTGAAATTCTCCAACATTTGTTCAACTAGTTCCTGATAGTTCTCACTCTTTTTATTTCCTAAAAAGTTCTCACGAACAGTTTTAAAACTTTGCCATGCAGCTTTTTCTGTGTCGTTTATTTTTGTGATAAATGTTTCGTCTTCAAATAGAGTACGAATTTGAGGACCATCAAAAATACCTTCTTTTAATTTAGCTTCACTTATTGCGGGAAACTTTTCTCCCAAATACTGGAAACAATCGCCATCTTTATCCAGAGCTTTGACGAACTGCTTCATGAGGCCAAGTTTGATATGAAGTGGTGGTAGCAGATAGTTTGATGGGTTAATCAATGGCGTACGTATAATGTTCCTCGATCCTGGTTCAAAATGTGTTCTAGTTGGCCATACTTTCTTAACGTAGTGATTTACCCTGTCTCTACTATCCCATAAACACAAGAAGCAGGGATTTTTAGTAAAACCTGATTGTTGTCCTAAGATCATGGTTGCAATTTTAAGATCACCACAAATTTTCCATTGATGTTCCAAGTACTTTATTTGTTCCAATACAATTTCTAAATTTTCATAAGTTTCTTTCAGCTTAGTCGAGTGAGCTATGGGAATGGATGCAAACCTGTTTCCGTTATGAAGCAGAACAGCTTTCAGACTTCGTTTTGACGAATCAATAAAAAGTCTCCATTCCTCGTCTTTATACGTATTCGGTTTTATTGCATCGACTAAACCTTTAACATCTATACAATATACCAACGAATTCTCTTCATCGTTCGTAAAAAAATTCCTAAATTCTTTTTCTCTATCTCGATAAAAAGAGGCCGTTGTTCCTTTTACTAACAGATTTTTCGTTTTAAGAACTGACGCTAGATATTCTCCTCCATCTTTAGGTAATCCTAAATTTCGAATAAGATCACTTAACTCTTCTTGGTTAAAGGTTTCTGGAGCTTTTCTTGTACTAGCTGGCAGGTATTCTTCGTTTGAGGATTCTTCGTCAGATTGCTTCAGATTCGTCAGAATGCTTTGGTACTGAAGTAGCCAATCAAAATGTAAACTGGGTGCCACAAAAAGTTTGCAGTAGATGTTATACGATGGTAACACGCTGGGAAAGAGATAAAACAGAAAGAAACTTGAAATTTACAAAACCAATGATATGGTCTTCTCCAACGTGTGAAAATGACTGCTATTTTTGTATGACTAATACCAAAGGTTTTAACACGGCTACTAAATCTAAAATTGTATACGCAGACGTTTTTTCAGTAGTGAAACCTGTGAGAATAGAAGTCAGGGATAAAACTGTTAGTATCAAACCCATGGATGTGGACCGCTCAGGCGAAGTAGAAGAAATGCAAGTTGATGAGTCCTGTGACGAAGAAGGTTCTGAGGTTGAAGAAGAATCTGGACGTCTGGAAGACGACTACCTGCTTTCTAACACGCTTTCTGGACTAGCTGCTTTCAGAGACTTTGTCTGGACTAGCTGCTTTTCATTTTTGACCGTCGATATCATCGAACCCGAAGCAGATTACGATTAAGGAATATAACGAAATACGGAAAAAAGAAATTCTGCCCGTCTATAGTGAGTTATACAAGAAACAAAAAGAAGAAGACAAGTTATTAATTAATAAACAACAAGGCCCTTCATTAGAATGCTATATACACGGACAACCACGCCGTTACGATCCAAGAAGTGTAAAACAACTAAGAAAAACTTTTTCTTTGCAGGAGAATGATGACCACACAACGTCGCTCAAGTATACTTACGGCAGAATTCTGACTGACTACACTGTACTATTCTCGGGAAAGGAACTCAAAAACTCAAGCTTATTAATGGAAGCCAAATTATTATGCGAGGAAATTTATCAAGATCTGCAGGAAATAGCACTATTCAGCAGAAGAAGGAGAAGAGGATTAATAAATGAAGCGGGGAAAATGATCAAATATATATTCAGGAATCCAGATTCTGACCATTTGGAAAAAAATTAACAATTATCTAGAAAATTTTGAAAAACAGCAGAATGCGGATATCGCGTTTTTAAACAAAACAATAACTTGTATGAATCAAATTAGGAGAATGATAAAAAACACCTTTTACAAGGTAAAATGTTGGCAACTATAAGTTTGGCCTGCACCCTGGTAGAAAATAACCCCACAGTTGGTTATGGTTGGCTAACAAACCTGTTAAAAACGTCATTTTGGTCAACAGTTTACCGTTGATAAGCATTTCTACCAGGGCATCTTCATAAATCAGTACATTTGTACAAAAATTCTATTCTAATTTCTCCTTCAAATTTTCTGTATATGCTCATAAATATACATTGATGAATATAGTGAAATCAGTTTTATATATGTCAAGAATCAAGCATTAAAGTTTAGCAGGTGAGATAAGATCAGCTGACTAGTGTTACGTCCGATATTCGGCGCACAATATAAAAATCTCCGTTTTCAGTCAGCTTCCGCTGAACTCGGGATGGAGTCGTTCCTTATTTTATTTTAAAAATTCGCGTGAGTTTTAAACAAATATCCCTTCCCACTCTAATGAACAGGTTTAGTTAGTTTGTAGGTCAAAGGGCCTCCGACGAGCGAAGTCCAATCAACCCTCCAAACTTCCAAATAAGTTCTCCCAAAAATATTTGTGATAATGAGTGGCAGCGTTCAAACCCTGCTCATTACTCAAATTCCCAGCCATTTTTAAATTTACCCTTATAAAAATCTTACTTACTTTTTCAATTGTAGATTGAATCAAATTCAAAGTTTACAAGTTTGTAAACTTCTTCCTTCCTTTGATATTTATTAATATTTATGTTGATAGGTAGATTTCTGAAA
The DNA here is from genome assembly GCF_009193385.2 of Nasonia vitripennis. Taxonomy (NCBI): domain Eukaryota; kingdom Metazoa; phylum Arthropoda; class Insecta; order Hymenoptera; family Pteromalidae; genus Nasonia; species Nasonia vitripennis. The sequence continues at coordinate 744,231 of NW_022279616.1, read as the reverse complement.
AATAATTATAAAACACTTCGCTTCAAATATTTTCTTTTTAATAATATATTTTTCTTTTACTTAGAAATATTTTATAATGCACGCTTTTGCCACCACGGCTTAAAATTTGAAGTTATTTAGGAGCAGCCACTTCGACTGAACTCCTCGACAGGACTTAACTTTCCTCCGCACGCTTTTCCTCGCTTCATCCCCGCGTCGCATCTTTTCCCTCTCCAACCCGATTTTTCCTACATGCCCATCCCTTTGGGTCTGCGTCAGCGCCCTCTATATCGCTCATCGACCTATAGCGTCGCATCTTACCGCTTGGCTGCCGCCTCTTCCGATCCTCTCCCGCTCCCTTTTTCCCCCCCCACTACTCTCTTAGCCTTGCCGATTCTTCTCTAGATCGCCGTACCTGTACCGTTTTCTACTCTACTATTTTTATTTTATAATTATTTATAAATTTACATTATTTGTTCATATCTATCATAACTATTGTCAAATTTGTTTATTATTTAATATTAAAATTTCAAAACTTTACTATAATATTTAATTATTATTTAAACTTAATTCTGTTTCTATATTATCCCAGTTATTATATTCATAAACTATCTATTTAAACTAAAAACAAATCATAAAATCTGTGCGAGTATAATTTTATTTTTACGCCGCGAACACGAGCTCTTCCTGTAAACTAATAATCTTTGAACGAAATAAAATATGCACATGTACAACAATATAGTTTTCAACTGTCCATACCTTATGTGAATTTAAATTTATATTTTATTTACAACAAATGCTTCTACTGTTAAACTACTTTTATTTTGTAACGTTCTATATAGCCTCGCATCTGCGTCGCAAAACTTAGAAACTTGCGCCGCTCGATTATCGTCTCGTCGCCGAGTTTTCGACAAACAAGGTCGTTAAAGTATTTGAATTTCCTATCTACGCACAAAGTTTACGATTGGGCCGCTGTCCGCCGTATACCGATCCCAATCGCTATACCTACGCTCGCACTTAATGACTATTTCCTCGGACTGCCTAACTCCGGACGCTCGCCTGCTCTTAAGCCCTACGGTACATACATTTTCTTTTTTTGAACGCAGCTGCGTCTACATTTTATTTATTTTAAAATTTTTATATTTTTCATTTATAATATATATATATATATATATATATATATATATATATATATATATATATATATATATATATATATATATATATATAATCTATGACGTAACACTAGTGGTTATTAAAAAAAAAAAAACTACAATTTTCAATTAATATCCATCATTTCATAATCTATACAATCAAAATTCCTATCCTCGATTCCATTGAATTTTCCCCATTTCAAAGACTTGCTATAATCAACCAGAATAATTGGACGGAAATCATAACAATACCATGGAAGGTGGATGGGTCAATAATAAAATTATTTCCAAGAAAATGTCAGTTGATATATCAGAACGACTATATATGTCATCAAATCCTCTCTGAAGATTTAAAAACAATTGCCATTTTAACAAATACACCTCTAGCATTGGCATACACACTCTCAAATAATTTAACATTAATAACCAGCAATTATCGAATTGAAATTGAAAACAATAAGGACGAAGTCACATTTTACGGAACAAATATTTTCAAAGGTAGCAATCTGTTCATACAAGGACGCAAAATGAACGACAATCTTAGAGAATTCAAGATGCCAGAAGTTCAACCTCTGATCATTGAAAGTCATCAACGAAGGTTTAAGCCATTAATAACACACGTCATACCTACAATGAGGACACCAACATTTACGAAATTTGGAACAGAATTCCACACGTCAATAACAATATTTGTAATTGTCAAGCTAATTATAATTATTGGAACAATTTTCATTATATATAAATATAAATGCAAAGGCAAGAGACCACAGCATACCAAAATAAGGACTGACGAGGACGTCATTCAACTCGGGTATGGTGGAGTTATGTAAACCGTAATAACCATCACTTGTTATCGATCGCCTTCCACATTTTGTATTAATCGCCTTCCAGCTTCTCGAAACCTGCAACAATGGGATGTTTATGCTTTCGGTTGTTGGCACGTACAGCGAAGCATGCATAAAGAACAATAGAAAGAGAAATGAAACGAACAAATTTCTGACCGTTTTAAAAAGGCTCTTGCTCCGGTAACAAGCCAGTCTCTGTCGGGTCTTCGAGCTGTAAAGACGTATCAAATAAACGCAACGGATAGAGGGCAGACATCTGGCGAAAATTCTGGCGGATCTCAAGAAAGACAATTTGAGATTAGAATAAATATTGAGTACACATATATTGATTTGCTAACAACTCGATGACTACATTTATTCATAATTTTGCTAATAAATCAGTTCTATTTCTTTAGTATTATAATTAGCTTCATCTGAAATAGCCCTACTCTACAACCTACACTTTATTCAACTTAAGTGAACCAACTTTTAAAAAAGTAAAAGGTTAGACGAGTTTGATATATTCTGCAACGAAAAACAGATAAAAAAAACTGGGATCAATCAACCAAAGTCAAGTTTATTATATTTAATCATAAAAAAGCAACATTTTTTTGGTCAATAAAGGGGGATTACTTAACTTAAAGTCTCGAATTATTTCTACACCTAGACACTAAAAACTACATGTGAGCAAGCATGCTGAAAACCGATTAGAAAGCAATATCCTTCTGTATATAGCTGTGCGGCCAACTTCACGGTCCTAACACTTGTTGCGGCTAACTTAACGGTCCTAACATTTTTGATTTGATTCGAGCATTTTGTGAATGACACACTCGTGTATTATATCGAAAGTAGCTATTTTTATCAATATTTTTGTTGAAAATCATAGTTTGGCATAATAAAACATGATGTAAGTCAAAATATATTAGAGACAACAAAGAAACGCATTTATTTCTTTGTAATGAAAAATGCGAACATAGAAGTAAATAGTAGCGGGGGCGCCGCGGCTTTGTCTGCTTCTCAAACTCGCCTTCCTGGCGCTGCTGCACCACTTGATTAACATAACAATAGAGCAAAATTTCTTGTCTAACAAAACTAAAATCAGACTTTATTCATTAGTACATGCATTATGACTTCGAGTACATGAGACAAAATTTCCACATTTTTCTTGGCATCGGTGTTGGGACCAAAATCTTAAATCAACCAATTAAAATGATTGCATGAGGAATTTTATTGTTACTTATTCATCGGCAATTTCAAGAAGAGTAAATATCAATAGATTTTGAATTATAGTTCAAGAACTTTTCAAAAAATGCAAAAAAATTTTAAGCATTGGATAGTGGTTTTTAATTTTTAAAGATAAGAAATTTCTAATAGATTCAGAGCTGCAAATCAAAACCTATTGATGTTTTTTTTTCGGAAATGCCGAAAGCTGCTAAATAATTTAAACTCTAATTCATTATGTAATTATTTGAATAGGCTGATTTGAGATTTTGGTCCGAATCACCAATGCCAAGCAAAATGACATACATATACATTACATGGGCAAATATTGAATACAATAGCGAATGCTATAGCAAAAACACCGCAATCATAAGAATTAGTCTTATACTGTACTTGTTCAAAAGATATGCGTAAATTATCTTTATTTGGAAACAGCCTATAAATACCAATTTTATGATCATTATCAAGATATTTTTTGTTAATACTATAAAAAATTAGGATAAAAGATTTCAGTATAACTTGAATTTTATCACTATTGCAACATATATTTTAACCGAGCGACGTTATAAGCGAGGTGAATCACGCTAGTTTTACTATTACGAATCTTCCTCTAGGAGGAAGCAAAAGTGATTATAATACACTGAAGTGTCCTAAAGCTATTTTCTTCATTATACAGTATAATAGTTTCTCTTAGCCATGTTGTCCATTAAAATAGGGTTGTCGTAGAGCCGTCCCCACGCAATAAATTCTCGGCACACAGAAGACTCTATGTACTGCGCAGTTCACTGTCAAGGTCCCGGACCCATCCAGGAATTTCGGACGAGGCACTTCTGCACCCGAAGAAGCCATGGTGAGCAAGACAGTGACCGCTTTCAGTGTTGTTTATGTAAGTGTAGTGGTCTCTCTCTCTCTCTCTCTCTCTCTCTCTCTCTCTCTCTCGTCCTGCGAGCGTCCTCAAGGCTCTTATACTGAGATTACTCTGGCCTATGTTGAAACCTGAGGGAAATGACGAACAACTGTTGGTGCCTACATCGTACAAGACTTGCACTGATGTCATTGCTATGCGTAATCCGCGCAAATGCGACAAATGTGGCTGGTACTACCATCCTAAGTGTACGCCTATTCAGGCAATTAAGGAAGGTGGCAAGACTATACCAGTCTGCAAGAACTGCTTAGTAGCTGCGAATAAAACTCCACGCAGCACCCCTACCTCTTCTCCATCTTCACGAAGCAGCAGCCCTCTGCCACAACAACAAACACGCTACAGGAAACCGGTTTCTGCACCACCATCTGCACCACCATCGCACTCTTCTAGTCCATCACGTAAAAAAGCTCCCGTGCTCAACAAAATACTGGACAAGCTAAATAAACTTGACAACATAGAGAAGCAGCAGAACGCAACGAAGAACCAGCTTTCTGAGAGCAAGAGCTTTCTGGAGAAGAGAATGACAGCCATTGAGAAGTCCTTGGAGCCGCTGAAGGAGAAACCGGCGCTGATTAACCGTGTAACGGTGGTGGAAGGGGATGTGGCTGCTTTGAGGGCTGAGCAGGAGGAGATTAAAGCTAAGCTTGAACAACTGCTGGCGAGTGGCGCTGGCTCTTCTTTGTCTCCATCGAATGCTCCGGCGCTGTACACTGAGACCATCCAGCAGCTTCGTGAAGCCAACACGAGAATCCAGGCGCAATTGGATGGCGATGTGTCGTCCCAGGCAAAGCTCTCTGCAGAATTGGTGATAACCGGCCTGACCTTTTCGGAGACGACATCCTTAAGGCACCTTGCCTATGAAGCTCTTCGGCCCTTGGACGCTGAGCTAACGGAGAGAGACATTATCTCTGTGCGACCCCTGGGAAGGGTAAGAGGAGCCCGCAATTACACTGTGGATGCTTCTGATGCAAGCTCTGGAGCAGTCAGGTTGCCGCTCTCAGTCTCACTATCCAGGACGATCATACACTCGCTCATCTCTGCTAAAATCAAGATTCGGAAGCTATATACTACGCAGCTGTCTAGCGAATTGCTGCATAAGGCCCGCGTTGCACTACCGCTTCCAGATTCGTTCATCAACGTCAACGAATGGTTGCCGTCTGATGTCCTTCGGCTACGCAAAACTGTAAGGGAAGCTGCAAGAGAGCACGGCTGCACCACGTTTGTGAGGAATGGTCGAATATACATCAAGCTAAAGAAAGAGGATCGTGCTGTGAAGATTGCGTCGGATGAAGAACTGAAGAATTTTTTTGGCTCGATCACAGCCAACTGAAGTACACACCCCTCATTCCACGTAGATCACCATCATCTGCATCGTCCACCACATCTTCAATCACTCCTAAGGTAACTCTGTCTGAGGGTCTAAGAGTCTGCCATTTCAATGCGAACTCTCTTACGGGTCACATTGAGATGGTCAGGCTCTTCTTGTCCACTCGTCCCCTCTTTCACGTAATAGCTGTGACGGAATACTGGCTTGACGAGAAGGTAACTTCTGTCCCTTCACTGGAAAACTATACGCTCTACAGACGTGACAGAAACAGGAACGGGGGAGGTGTGGCCCTCTATATACATCACTCACTGACTGCAAACGTATTATCATCCTCTGATGGAGCTTGGTCGGGCAAGCCGGACAAACCGGAGTACCTTTTCTGTGAGGTCTCCGCGAAGGGAGTTTCACCCATCTTTGTGGGAGTCGTGTATCGTCCACCACATGCCCCTTTTATTCAGGATAATAACTTCATTGAACAGCGAAGGGAGTTTCACCCATCTTTGTGGGAGTCGTGTATCGTCCACCACATGCCCCTTTTATTCAGGATAATAACTTCATTGAACAGCTTATGCACAACTATTCCACAAAGGTCATTATGGGTGATTTCAACGCTGACCAACTCTCCTCATCCGAAGATGCCAAGTTCATCAAGGCCTATATTGAGGAAAACTCCTTATTGTCGGTCCCTTATGGTGCCACGCACCATAAACAGTCGGACGTTTTGGCTGCTGTGTCGCACTTCCACACCCAGGCCAGAGGCAACGATGGCATCCCACAGGTTGTAATTTCAAAGGCACTGTCCGTACTCGCTCCTTTACTATGTCGGATTTTTAACCTGTCCTTGAGCGAGTCATGCTTCCCCTCTGTCTGGAAGATGTCGCTGGTGCGAGCACTGAACAAGGTCAGTTCACCAACAGCCCTGACTGACTACCGTCCAATTTCTCTCCTCTGTTTTTTATCAAAGGCGCTGGAGTGGCTGCTGCACAGGCAAGTCTCGGAATATCTTGAATCAAGACTACTCATTGACAGCCTACAAACAGGCTTCCGCACCGGTCACAGCACACAGTCTGGCTTAATTAAGCTGACTGATGATGTCAGGCTTGGCATACACAAAAAGAAAGTCACGCTTCTGTTTCTATTTGATTTCAGCAAGGCGTTTGATACGGTGTGTCACGTCAGGCTCCTGAGAAAGCTATCCTCTTTCGGCTTCTCCAAGCAGGTTATCCGCTGGCTTCCATCTTACCTTACGGGAAGAAAGCAGGCCGTTATTGGTGACAACGACGAGCTCTCCACCTTCCGTCCCCTGAACACCGGTGTCCCACAGGGATCGGTTCTAGGTCCCCTGCTGTTCGCGTTGTACATCAATGACATTGGTTTTTGCCTGGATTCAGATGAGTCCCATCTAATCTATGCGGATGACTCGCAAATATACAACAAATGCCACCTTGAGGAGCTCGATTCTTGTTCTGATAAGATGAAAACTAATGCCGAAAGGATAATGGGCTGGGCTGTACAAAATCACCTTAAACTTAATGTCCTGAAAACTAAGGCAATCATACTGGGCTCCCCCTGCTATATTAATGCTTTACCAACTGTTGCTAATACCTACATCAACATAGGGGGAGCCCAGGTCGACTATGAATCATCCGTGCGCAATCTGGGGTTGGTTCTTGACCCCAAACTAACGTGGAAAGAGCACGTTACACAACTATGCAAACGTGCACACTCATTAATGTATAGGCTTTACTTTTTCAGGAAAAGTACCAATCTCAGGTTGCGTAAACATCTCGTGCAAGCACTCCTATTTCCAATCATCGACTACTGCTCATTGGTATACTGTGACCTGACCCAATAACTTGACACGAAACTCCAGAGACTCGTAAACACGGGAAATCGATACATCTATGGTGTATGGAGGGACGAGCACATCTCCCCCTACAGGCGTGAACTGCAATGGCTTACAACTGCCGGACGTAGAAAGTACTTTGCAGCCTGTTTTCTACGAAAACTGTTTAACACAGCTATGCCTTCTTACATCTTGGCCTTTTTTGACTTTCTCGTCGCGCACAGGCCTGTGGGAGGAGGTGACGCCTCTGGACATCCCGACTTTCAAGACGGAGACGCTGAAAGGTTCATTCCATATAAGCGCCTCATACCTCTGGAACTCACTACCATCACGCCTTCGCAACACTAAATCCATGTCACACATCAAACAATTAGCTAAAGAATATTTTTATGCACTTGAAAACTCATAATCATCTCACAAACACTTACACTCATCCAGTCTATATATATCATTTCACATTCACTCTATATATATCATCTCTCACACACACACAAATTATAACTTGTTTTACTTTTATTGTTATTTTGAATTGTACAACACAATGTACAGAAATAAAACTTATTTAATCTAATCTCTCTCTCTCTCTCTGCACCAAAACCACCATCTAAATCATCCAACTCATCCACATCTGACTCTAAAACGTCTCTGTCCGAGGGTCTAAGGGTCTGTCATGCGAATTCCCTTACAGGTCACATTGAGATGATCAGGCTCTTCTTGTCCACTCGTTCCCCCTTTCATATAATAGCTATAACTGAGACCTGGCTAAGTGACAAGATATCATCCATCCCTTCACTGGATGGTTACACCTTGCACAGACTGGACAGAAGCAGGAACGGTGGAGGTGTTAAAATTAAAGACTGTGACACCTGGACGTAAACGCCACCCGTGGTTTACCGCGGCTCTTCGTGACCTTTTAACTGAAAGGAATAGACTCTACAGGCGCTTTCGCAGAAGTCGTTTACCTTGGGATCTATTCTTCTATAGAATTGCAAAGGACAACGCTCATAAACAGGTGGAGGAAGCCATGCTGAATTACTACTATTCACGCTTGTCTACCTTGACCGACGTTGCAGAGATCTGGAAAGAGCTTGAAAATCTTGATATTACTACCTCTAAATCTCCTTCACCTACTCGGTTCTCTTCAGATGCTCTCAACAAGCACTTTAGCTCCATCTCAAACGACCCTCAAGCTCCATCTGTTGAGAAGTATCTGCGAACCCTGGAGAGTCTGGACCTCCCTGAACACTTTATCTTCAGGGCTATCACGGAGTCGGATGTGTCGGCTGCAGTATCACACTTTAACACCCAGGCCAAGGGAAGCGATGGCATCCCACAGGTTGTAATCTCCAAAGCACTGCCAATACTCGCTCCTTTACTTTGTCAAATTTTTAACCTGTTTCTGAGCGAGGCACGCTTTCCTTCAGCCTGGAAATCATCGATCGTAAGAGCACTAAACAAAGTTAACTCTCCAACAGCTGTAACTGACGGCTTGTCAACACGGGGATCCGTTATATCTACGGTGTAAGGAGGGACGAGCACATCTCCCCTTATAGGCGTGAGTTGCAATGGCTTACCACGGCCGGACGTAGGAAATACTTCATGGCCTGTTTTCTAAGGAAAGGTACGCTCAGGCCTGTAAGGGGTGAGGTGACCCCCCTGGACATCCCGTCCTTCAGAACGGAGACGCTGAGGAACTCATTTTTCATCAGTGCTTCCTGCCTCTGGAATAGTCTACCATCTCACCTTCGCAACACACTATCCATATCACACTTTAAACCAACAGCTAAATCATATTTCTTTAAATTGGAAAACACACAAACATGGCACAAACAGACACACCCATCCATCTCATTTCACCTCATTCCATTTACTCTTCACAATATCACTTCTTACACAACAATTGTTGATCTTATCTGTATTTTTACTATATTTAAATATGTACAACATAATGTACAACACTAAAAACATATAAATCTCTCTCTCTCTCTCCCTCTCTCTGTCTTTGTCTCTCTCTCTCTCTCTCTCTCTCTCCCTCTCTCTCTCTCTCTCTCTCTCTCTCTCCCTCTCTCTCTCTCTCTCTCTCTCTCTCTCTCTCATAGATAATAGACACATTACCCGAGACTCATAAATAATGTCCAGGTATTTAGTGAAAAAAATAAAAATGGCATAAGTTCAGCTTAAAGATGATGAGTAAGTTACCTGGGACTTTCGTAGATGATGTCTGAATGTATAGTAGAAAAATACCTTAGCTTCGTCCACAGGAGTTCCGGCTAATGAGTGCAAATTTCACCTGCATACTGTACTGTAAAATTTTACCATAATAAACACTGAACTAAATGTTTAAGAGTTTCTAATAGTCTTGACATTTACTCAAGGTGAAGATTCACATAAACATCTATAGCTTAGATTTCGAAGAAACTCTTTAATAAGCTGCTATCATTCCGGCATATAGGTCATGGCTCTAAGTGGGTGCAATCGTGCGATTGTTCTAAAAACGCATATACTCTCACTCCGTACTCACACGCATACAATGGCTCGACTGTATCAGAAAAACTCGAGAAAAACCTTGAAGCCTGCGTCAAAGCTGTCCCTGCGCTAATCCGTTATAAGACCATAACTCGACCCTGAGTCCGATACTACACGCAACTTAGCCAGACTTGACCATGCGTGCATCACTCAACAACTATAGAATCGAATGAGCCGCGAGCCTATACTGTGACTTCTATAGATCAAATAGCGAGAGAGAGGAAGACTTTTTGATAAAATAATCGTGCATTTTTAAAAGTTAATACTGTAAACGAATTTATGTGTTTTATTAGTTGTTATAAATTTAAATTAATTTGAACTTCAAGTTTTGTTGTGTCCCTACATGTAAAACGCTACGCTTTAATCTCTAGGCAGACGCTCATTATGACGCACTTTATAGTATACCGGGCTAGGTAGCATAAAGTCTAGCCGCCGCTTGGGTTTTCCCAACCGTCATTTCTAGGTATCATAAAATATATCCGTCGCTGGGGTTTTTTCGTCTCTAATAAAAAGATCAGCGCCATTATCCATAGCAGTACGGGGATTTTGTACCCAACAACTACTCCGAACTACTCCGCCTACCTGAGCCCCTCTACGGTTCATACTCTCAAAAACTCCATACCTGATCTAATCCTCTCTGATGCAAATAGCACATTTTTTGCCATTATCCCCTCTTTTACCTATTCTAACTACAGCATTGCTGGTCCTTATAAGCATCTACACAGACAGATCCAGAACAGAACTATTGAAACCTCTGAACACACAAGACATCTTGGTCTCCGCGACACTTTGTACATAGTATCGAATTTGTTAGAATAAATTTAAGTATTAAAACATCATTCATATACGTTTCAACTTATTCAGATATCAATTGTTCGCCATTAATTTAGCGTGCAGCGTGGGTATTCCAGAAAGATCTACTTTCACCAAAAAATAACTTTTACCCACGCGTCAATAGAGTTCATAAGTAGATATATGTTTGAAAGAGTAGGCGATTAAAGTGCGACCGCAATTTGTAATGAATAAGTAGACGTAAAATTAAAAAGAGGAACTCTTATATTTAAAATATTTTTTATTAGCAAGAATTAGATTTAGTTTTAATTTTGGACGATGAGATGATGTGCAGTGGAATGAATGTTAAAAGGGTGTGAACACCCGAGTTTTTCAGGTTCTGACGGCCAAGTCCGACGGGCTGAAGTCAGAAACGCGAATGGTAGTCTGGAGAGATCTACTAGAAAACTACGAGTGTTCGCTGAGGTACAAAACCCGTGATTTGTACAGGGGGGGGGGGGATGTTCCCGACGTACACAATTTCGTAGATAGACGCACTGTAGATCTAGAGAAGCCACAGTGTAGGCTCACGGCTCATTCGATTCTATAGTTATCGAGTGAGTGCCGCTTTTCTCTCCCTTAGTCATTGAAATGACTTATTAGCAGGAGTGGCTACACTGGCTATGTAGCACTAAGGCAAGAGAGGCGAAGTGTGCTTAGAGGGCCGCAGATGCGTCGTATCTTCGGAATAAATACGCTTGATAGCGGCATGCGTGTATGAATTTTGTGCAAAGCAGCGTGTGTGAATGAATGCGACGATTGGTCGGCAACGCTTGCGTGTGTAGGTCATTTTAAGGATGAAATTGTAAGCAACGTTCCCGGCATAGGTTTTCTGCCCGTGATACAAAACTAGAGTTTTTCCTACGTCATAAGCTTCCGCTTAAGCGAATGCGGGAATGGAGAACGCGTTATAATTTTATAACAATGTTTTGTGCGTTTTGACTGTATGTGTTGTGTTGAAGAAAGGTCTCAAGTGGAAACAGCTGGCTACAGTGCGGAGCCAGGCGTGTGGACAAGGCCTGCACGGTCGAGTCTGGCTAAGTTGCGCGCAGTGTTAGGCTGAGGGTCTATTTATTGTTTTATGCTGTTCGGATTAGCGTGGGGACAGCTTCGGCGCAGGCGTCAAGGTTTTTCTCGAGTTTTTCTAATACAGTCGAGCCATTGTATGCGTGTGAGCACGGAGTGGGAATATATGCGGCGGCTAGGAGAGGATGGCTGCCGCGGCAGTTCAGTTCTGTTCAAGACACGATGCCGTTCACCCCATGTCTTTTGTACGACGATTACTAGTCTTATGTCTGAAAAGAAAATTCCATTTGTTATCTTAAAAAAAGTTTATCTTTGCTTTCTTTCCTCCAATATCTCCATTATTCTTTCATCATAGCTCCTTTTCACCTTCCTTTCACGCGATAGTTACTCACGGGAGTGACAACATTTTGTGGTGTCCGAACTATTAAATCAAATAAATTAAACATTTGACATTTACTCAAGGTGATGATTCACGTAAACATCTAGAGCTTAGCATTTGAAGGAACCCTTTAATAAGGTGCTAACTATAACTAACTATAATATAATGACTACACAAAAATGTTCAGTAAATTTTTTGAAAATATCTAAGATAATACACTTACATATTTACAGGATCTCATTTATATGTATCCGCTGTGGGTGAATTCGACATTTACAGAGGAACAAATTTTCAACGTAGTTTTGGGCCTGGAGTAGCTTTTGGTGAATTAGCTCTTCTGTATAATACCAAAAGACTTCGTTCTATTAGTGGTACGTTATATATGATTCAACAACAAAAATGTACTAGCACTATTTCTAGACTTATAAACTAGTTTCTAAACCATTCACAGTTAGAAGAGAAGGAAAGGTTTGGATTCTTGATAGATCAATATTTTCAACTATTATGATGAGGAGTGTTCAAAATAAATTAGAAGATAATTTACGTTTTTTGAAAAGAGTTTCTGTGTTGCAAAAATTACCAGAACCAAAGGAACATGTACTATCGAAAATATCAGATTTAATAAAAATAGTGAGTAAAACCTATCAACATATAATTAATTTTTTTTATACATATTTATTTATTTATTTATTTATTTATTAATAGTAAAAAATATAATATGTTTAAATACATATTGTACTATCCTATAAAGGTCAACTAGTTACCTGTACATAGGCTGGTATATTACTCGAAAATTATTTTATTACTCTTAAGATAACAGTAATATTTTTAAAAAATGGATATGTTTGTATACATATTAGGGTGAGGCTTATTTCCCAAACTGCTTTAGTCTGAGCTTCCTAACCTAAAATAGGTTTGTTGTCACTAAAAACCGAAAAATCGTTGCAAAAGAAGAATTGATTGAAAATTAGTGCAACAAACTCAGAAACAGATTTCACGAGTAACAAAGATGTAAAAATTCAGGTATTTGATGGAAAAATTTATAGCATTCGGAAGAAGAGAATACTATTATTTTTAAAGTGGAAAAAATGCGACGAACTCGTACTAAGAGAAAAGAATGACGACAAACGACAGATAGATTGAAATAAGAAAAATCTGAACGCAATAAATTATATTATTGCAGTATTTCAAATGATCAGTTAGAGTTCGTAAGTAAAAAAAATACAGCATTGGAAATTATAAAAAAATTTGACGATCTATACTTAAAAGAATCATTAGCTCTACAGATATGTGTAAGAAATAAACTGGATAAAATAAAGTTGAAAATTTTGAAGACTCCAGTTCATTCTTCACAGAATTTGCAAAAACGATCAATAAGCTAAAGAATGCTGGTAGAAAAGTTGATGAACGAGAAAAGTTAAACTATATGCTGAGAACATTACCAGACTTATTTAATTATATTGGAGATCTAGTAGATGCACTACAAGAAAGTGACAGAAATTGTGAATTTTTAAAAAATAAAATAAGCATGTGAGAAAGTCGAAATACAAGTAATGACAGCGGAAAGTAAAAAACTATCATTTTCTAAGCTGAACTAAATAAAGAAAAAAAGTATGTCATAGATGTGAACGATTTGGACATTATAGAAGCAGGAATGCAAAAACTCCTGGACTCGTGGAATAGGTAGAAGAGGTGGAACGTATTGGCAAGAAGGTGTACGGTAGAAAAAGTTTTATAAGCATATTATTGATTTTTTATCAATTTTTGATTAATTTTAACATAACTATCATGTAACTTTTTTTTATGAAATTTAAACCAAATCCCCTCCTTCATACCATAACTAATGTACTTTTAAACAATATCCTAGAGTTTGAGCTCCTTTGGGCCATTCGTTCCTTTGGAATCTTACGGTAAGTGAATTATGGACTCTCTACTATACGTAGGTATTATAGAGGTATATAGAAGGTCTAAAACCATCAAAATAAAGGTAATTATGTCTAAGAATAGTAATAAAAATTTGGTTTATTTATATAAGTATTTATAAATTTTTAATGAAAAATTTTGATTTTAATTTCAAAGGTGGTGTGCCCCCTTAAGGCACCGAAAAATCCTGCAATACGAGTTTGCTTGGAACGATTTATTAAAGCCCCAAATTGTATTACTCCCTAAATTGTCTCCTAAAACAAAATAAATTGTATATGTCTGGCCATTAACATTAAGTACAATTCCTGATCTTGATAAATTATTCAAATCATTTATTGTCTTTTCAAATATTGCTTCGTTGCTAAATGATTTCAGATGCTTTGCATGCACCAATGATACAAGAAAAATATTTTCAGAATTTGCAATGAGATGAGGAGGTAAGCAGGCAACTGATACATACGTCCCCCCTAATTTTTCTTCCCCAGCATGGCTTGCTAGCGGATTACCGCATTCAAATTCGTTAAAATATAGAAATAGCGGAAATACAATTTTGTTCGGGTCTGCGTATTTACTTTTCCATAGGTCTCCTTGCATAATATTAGTTAAACTATCCTTGTTTTCATCTAAATTTTTCACATACTTCATTGTTTCTAAAAACATTCCAGGTATAGAAAAAAAAATGTTCTAATGTTCTTTTCAAGGGAATATCAGCGGTATAAATAAGTTTTTCTTGAACATCAACCTCATCAACCTCATCAACCTCATCAAACTCATCAACCTCATCAACCTTTCTATTTACGAAAACATTATTTTTCCCTATTTCAAATATTTCTGGGGGTACATAATGACTTTTTTTCGATTCTCATTTCTCTGTCCAATTTATTTCGGTTACTGATCTCATCTATACCAGCATGCAAAAAGTTCGCCATCTTTTACACTAAACTATATAAATAGCCTAATAAATAAAGTTTCGTAGAATATTAAAACGAGTAATACTGAAATTTAAACGAAAAACTACATTTGGTTCTAATCAATTTTTTTCAAGATTTCAATTAAGTCTACAGACCCTTTACAAATCTGCGGTATCTCTAATTCATAAACGTATTTTAGAATGAACTGCCATATATGGCTACAAATGTGGGAAAATGGCAAATCAAAAACTTTACAAAATTTCAAGCATACATCGACTGCATGGGTCGGGGAAGAAAGCCGATACATACATGCACCTACTACAATGTACGAACTCGTGATTGCGCTCAAATCTTCTTCACAAATGACAACGTAGGGACGAACAATTAATTTGTGATCGATGTGGAGCTACTTCAGCCTCATCTGTTCAGCTTCCAAAAGTGGAGCAAACCTTTGGCTGTTTTAATATTAATTTTAATTGATTAAATTAATTAAAATTTTATATTTGCAGAAAATAAATCACTATAGTCAATCATATTATTCTTACATTAATGTGTATTACCCTAGTGGAAATGGATTGTGTGCCAAAGTGTGTCAAAGTGTGACAAAGTGTGCCAAAGTGTGCCATAGTGTGTCATAATGTTCAAAAGTGTTTAAATTCGGAAATTTATTACACTTTGGCATATCTTGGTATACTTTGGCACACTCTGGCACACTTTGGCATATTTTGACACACATGGGTTTTTCGGAAATTGAGGACTTAGAAAATTTTTGCACGAAATCTGGAAACTTGTATTCTTGACGGATTCCTCTGTTGTGGCATGTTTTTCCAACATTTACGGCGGACAGCAGCTTTAAGGCAATTATGGGCAATTGTTAATTAATATTGTAAAAGTACTAAGTATCTAAAGCTGCTTGAAGTACATGAGTTTAAATTTTTGTATTAACTGTAACGAGTATTTGTGGCTCAGTGGTAGACCTTCAGCTTACTAACCCAAAGGATCCGGGTTCAAGTCTTACCGACGCTAGAATTTTTTTTTTTTTTTATTAAATTATTTATTGTTACGTTCTATAACTGGGACTTCAAGCTCCACGCGTGCCGTCGATATGACGGCATCGTGCAGTGGCAATGTTTTGGCGTGCGGGCAGCGGCATATATCTCACTGCACCGAAGTGTGCCAAAGTGTGCCAAAGTGTGCCAAAGTGTAATAAAGTGTGCCATGCTGTGCCAAAGTGTAATAAAGTGTGCTATACTGTGCCATACTTTGTCAAAAAAGAGATGTTTGTTTCCGAAAAACCCATGTGTGTCAAAGTGTGCCAAAGTGTGCCAAAGTGCAGCAAATTTCCGAATTTGAATACTTTGGCACACTTTGGCACACTTTGGAACACTTTGGCACACTTTGATACACTTTAGCATACTTTGGCACACCCAATTATTTCCACTAGGGTATGCACGATTTTTCGATTTCTTGTTTCTCCGGGTACCAATTTGTGTGCGTCGCTGATTTTATCGTCAGTTTGACGATTTTTTTAAACAGATAGGGCAACAACTTCAAAGCTAAAATCTCATCTGTAAAAAATAATAATTTAAATGAAATATAGATTACGATGACCTAAGATAGAAAGTGAATAGAAAATCTCACAGTTTACTTCCTTGTTATGAAAGTTCATAAATTCTTAAATATTAACTTATATGCATAATATAAGCTTCACAAAGTTGAGATTGTATCCAATATATTTGAAATATAACTTTTCAATGCATTTGCAAGTATATAGATTAAATAAACCTAATAGTTTTTCAATTAAAAATCTGACTAATTTTGATTTTTCCAATTTTGCATGATTTTTAATTGAAAAACTATTAGGTTTACAGAAAATATTATAGATACCTTTTTTTATCTTGCTTTGATGAAAAAGTAGCCAGTATTTTTTTTTATTTCTGTAGGTCTCTAAATAAAAAAGTTGAATTTTGGACCAAATCACAGATAGAAACAAAATTTTTAGGAACTCCTCTAAACATTAGTTTATTTAATCTATATACATGCAAATGCATTAAAAAGTTATATTTCAAATATATTGGATACAATTTCAACTTTTTAGAGCTTTTATTATGCACATAAATTGATATTGAAGAATCTGTCAAAACTTTCTCAAGAACGATGACCTAAGATAGAAAGTCAATCGAAAATCTCAGTTTACTTCTGTGAAGAGACAATTCTTTACTGGCATGCTATAATAATTTTTGTATACAATTTGGATTTACTTTAAAAATTTCTTTAATGAGACTATCTCTTTTTTTAGTCTGAACTAATTTAATAATTTTAGCAGCAGTTGATGGCCAATTCTTCTCGAATATGCCGTTAGGCTTTCCAAAAAACGCAAGAAAATCTTGTTCTACCTTCACGTGAGAATATATACATACTAAAAGATATCCTGCAGGATTCGCAAGATTTGGAAGCATGCGAAAAATCGCAGTTTCATCATTTTTTTTGTAAAACAGTTTACGTTCATTCACAGCAGTACTATTCCATTTGCTTATGTATGTTGCATCTATGAGTTGTACGCTTTCTTGCAATTCTTCAAACTCTTTCGAATAGCCTTTTTCTATGAAAACAATGTCAAAGAGAACAATATTAAAAATAAAACTATATATTTTAAAGAAATATTTTCATACATACCTTCAAATTCTTTTCTTTTCAAAGCTCGAGTAGGTTCGATCAAACTGACTGCTAATGCCTTTTCCCTAAGGTATTCGTACTGTCTTTGAAGAGTTCCAGCAGCAGAATGATCTGAGGTTGATCTCGTATAGAATCCTTCTTTCAGCTTCTGATGCTGTTCCATGTAGAAATATAGATTGCAAATTCGATGATTTCAAATTCGACAGACAGTCTCTAAGAACTTTATCTTCATTAGGATTAGAGGTACAATCAATTATTTGGATATTTTTGACGATGGCTAAGTCAGTAGACGAATTAATCCTGACGTTATCTATATCTACAAGAAAAACATTATTTCACTAATATATATATATATATATATATATATATATATATATATATATATATATGTATAAATTAATATTTTGCCCTATATAAAAGCTAAGATAGCCATGCAAAAAGAGAAAATAAAAGGTAACTACGTTTTGAAGGTTAGAATAGAGAAGAGTTTAAGTTTTGAAAGAAAATAATAAATAACAAAAAATCTAACCGATCCCGTCAAGACTTGAAATTGCTTGGGTTAAATCCAATGCACCCTGATGCACATCATCCATTGCACTCATCTTTATTTTTATGCACATACAATTACATTCGTTACAGTCATTAATATACATCACTACACACACCCATAACAAACCAATTTTCTTACCTTTGAATGAAAATCTGCTTTTTCCTCCGTCTGCAGATTACATGCACAAACACTCACGACTATATACAGTGATTGTAATTTTGCAAAAAACCTGCAAACGATGCAAAGTCGTAGTGTACTTTTGCACGTGCTGGCACGTGGTCCTAAAATTCCAAGGGCCTGCTGCGATAATTGCGGTTACGCCATGGAACTATTGGCGGGAGAGAGCGCCTGCAATTTTTCCTTAGCGCTAGTCGCAGTTCAGGCGGCAGCACCTGGAACTACTCCAGACCGCTCGCGCAGGATATATGTAGGACTTGCGAGGTTGGGGTGAAGGAAGAAGTCACCTTCCCAGGTTTCCTACTAATCCTTTATTCACTAGGTTGCTGCCTGCTGTCTCTCCAGACGACTGACTTGTAGGCTAGTCAGAGCGGAGCGGTGGCGCTCGCTAGCAGCGTGAGCTGCACTCTCCCCTCTCTGCGGTCGGACGTACCGCCACCTATTAGTGGGGTACCTACAGTACTCCCCCCGAAGGAAGAAAAAATGAGAAGCATTTTTTGTTGATTAGGAACTTACATAATGTTGCGAGAGAGAAGAGTTTACAAAATCTTCGAAATGTTACAAAAGATAATTTGTCAATGTCTGGAGAGTGATTACAAAAACAAATGATTTACATTTGCTTAAAACTAGTTGTTCGAACGTGTGAACAAAATTTTGCGCTTTGAATTACAAAAGTACTATCACAGTGTGATGATTGTACAGGTATTTTCTTGTAGTGTAACGTAATATAATACAAGTATTTCATGGTGATTTGAAGAGTAAGGGTAGCATCCCCTATTTTTTAGGGGTTGAAAACATATATTTTTTGGCATAATTTTATAATAAAAATGTTTAAACCGACTAAAAAAAATTGGAAAAAATGTTTAAACATCCTTAATAACAAAATTTAGTTGACGTCTTTCGGTGTTTTCATAAATATTACCCCTAAGGGGGTAAACCACCCCTAACACAAAATAACTGTAAATATGTAATTCAATACATAATATTTCGTAGAAAGTTTGTATATAGAGGTTTTCGAGGTCGCTGATTACAAATCTGTTATCAGATTTTGAAAATTCAAAATGGCGGATCCAATATGGCGGACGGAAATATCGAAAAAAAATTTTATATAATAAAAAAGTTTTAAACGACTAAAAAATTTGTAAACATCTATAATAAACAAATTAAGTTTTTCGGTTTTTTCATAGATACTTCCCCTTAGGGGGGTAAACCACCCCTAACACAAAATAACTATAAGTATACTTCAATCCATAATATTTTGTAGAAGGTTTGTATATAGGTGTTTTCGAGATCGCTCTTTACAAATCTGATATCAGATTTTAAAAATACAAAATGGCGAAACCAATGTGGTGGACGAAAATGTCGAAAAAAAATTTTAACTTTCAAAAAAACTTGTTTACAAATGTGTGATCTTTCTAGCCTGTACATGTGAACTAAAGAGCCTTAAACCCTAAACCCCTAAAGAACAAATAGGCTAAATGGTTGTGCTTTTTAACCAAACGACTCCAAACCCCTAACCTCCAGACAAGCCGAAGGCCTATGCTTTACCGTAGACACGAGTATAGACATATTACCGATATTTTATTCTATCATTTTGTATGTAACAAATAACGTCTCGTTTTATGTTTCAATCAAAGATTATTTATTTTTCTGCTTTTATAAATTAGCATAATTTCAAAAGTAATTTCATAAATTATAAAGTATTTCATAAATTGCATAATTATATAATTTTATAAATTCAAAAAGTCCACACTTTTTTGCAAATGAAAAAACATAGGTTAATAAAATTAGTTTATCAAACTCTTTTGCGTTTTGTAATAAAATTTAATGTTGTCAAACTTGGGAGTTTTTCATTGTTACAAATATTTCGTAAGCCGAAAGTTTTTTAGATGAATTCTCGAAGTAATGATTATTGTATCTATAGTAAAATATTTACAGTCTGGAATTCCATAATAATACTATTTGCTACGATTTAATGAATTTATCAAAAAATCTAAATTTAATAATAAATATTATTCTAATTATTATTATTATTTTTCATTATCATTGCTATTATCAGTATTACTGTTATTATTGCTATTGGAATTATGCTTATTCATCTTCTTCTTATTATTATTATTATATTACTATGATAATTTTTGTTATTGGTAAAAATACATAAAAGAATATTAATACTCGAACTTCATTTGCAATTAAAGAACACGTTGTTATTGAAAGGGAATTTTATATGCATTCATTAGTTTAATGAATGTTATCGTACATTCAATGATAATTCCACAGATAAATGTCTTTCACTCATAAAAGTTGTTGACAATATGTGCGAATCAGTATGTTCTTTTTTTAGATTGTTTTCATCGAGTGTTTACCTCAGCTGCCTGTGTTATTTTTTAGGCAGTGAGTGAGTTTTGTGGGTATTCTAGTTCGATGCCGGAAAGTACGAATAGTACGTCTTTTTGTTTGTCAGTGGTATCATACAGTTGTAGAAAATTTTCTTTAGTGATTTTATATAGATTACATTATTCAATTTCAAAGTGAATAAAAGTTGAATAAAACCAAAAATAGAGTTTTCCGAACATCACAAAGTGGAACGAGAATTCTTCTCCAATGCATAAATTAATGATTTGATTCAATTTACATTCACTCGTTTTATTCTGGTAGAAATGTAGCAGTCGTGCCTTACATGCAAAAACACAGCTTGTATAAATTTTACCGCTTGTTTTCATTTTAGATTGAAAAATGAAAATTAATCCGTTAAACGTTCTAAACTTATTATTAGCATACTTTCAAGCGTTAAACATACCAGATAGTGTCACGAATTATCACGAAACAGAGTTGGCCGAAAAAATAAAAGAAATTTTAATAGATGCAACACATGATTTCAACGATGTAGAAATGATTACTGATGACTCTTTGGATTTTCAAGAAGAGTATAAAGAAATGCGGAAATAATTGAAGATGAAGTGCAACATCATTTTCCTGATCCGGATATAGCACCAACAAATCAATGTACAGCAGATAATGAAGAACTAGATTTTGAATACAAAAAAAGAGCTGTAGAATTTTGGAGAAGTAGCAAAACGAAGCAAAATTTAAGTCTCAAAACAGTGCAAAACAGATTCAAAAAAGTATCATCTATTAGTCAGCTACGTCGTTGGGCTCATTCAATTAATAAAGGTGGCACGTATAGAGAAAAAGTAGCACAAATTTGTCAGTATACCCTGGATAATTTTCAAGCAGCTCTCGACAGTGGTTCAATTATCCATGATGAAGATATAATTCGATGGGCCTTACAAGCTAAAAAAGAAATTGGTTTTGATGATATTAGATTCAAAGCTTCTAAACATTGGTTACTCAAATTTAAGCAAGCACACCGAATAGTTTCTAGGAAAATAAATAAGTTCATAACAAGAAAAACACTAGAAAGTAGTGCAGAACTTACGGCTAAAGCTGAAGCATTTATCGATGACGTTAAATCGTGAATACCAAGGATTGGACTCGAAAATTTGTATAATACAGATCAGAGCGGATTTCAGCTAGAAATGCATTCTGGAAGAACATTAGCAGTAGAAGGAGAAAAGCAAGTGCAATGTCTGGTACAGTCAATTTCAGCAACAACGCATAGTTATACTATACAGCCACTAATATCAGCTACTGGACAACTGTTGTCACCGCTATTTCTTGTTTTAAAGGAACCAAGTGGCAAGTTTGGCCCTATTGTAGAACAAAACATATTTAGACCAGAAAACGTGTACGTGGAAGCATCCAAATCTGGAAAATTAACAACAAGTAAGGGAACTAATAACAATTTTTACATTGTAATATCGTTGATCAGTTAATTAGTAAGTCGTTTAATTGCAGATCACTTCAAAATCTGGTTGGAAAAAATATTTTATCCCTATGTAGGCCATCACTCAATACTATTACTTGATTCTTGGAGTGGTCATTGTGACAAAGTTATAGAAGAAACAATGCCACAAAATAAAATTATTAACATAAAAAAATTCCAACTGGAACCACAGGAAAAATACATTGGTTCACAACCAACTGTCTTCACCGAGATATATAGATTTGTTTAAATATTCCTGGTATAAAAGCGGTTACGTCAATGAAAAACCAGATAAATTTGATAATCCTATAGATTTCAGTTTTGGAAAGTCTTGTGCAACACATTGTGAAATAGAAGGGTGCACAAACATTGCAATTGTACGATGTGGTTGGTGCAAAAAAGCATTGTGCTTTAAACACTTTTATGAGGACTACCATTATTGTAAAAACATCGTAAAATAATATATTTTATGCTCAATACAAAAAATGCACTATGGCAAAAGATAAAAGATTGTAGATTATTATTATACTCTAATATTATAAACAAAAATACATTATAAGTTGAATTTACAATAAAGGAATTTCAATAACATTCTGATAACAATTTCTACGGAAATTATAAAACTGTTTCACACACAGAATTTTCTTGTTTACAAATTTAGGAATTTGAGGTGGTTTGGTTAAAAAGCACAACCATTTAGCCTATTTGTTCTTTAGGGGTTTAGGGTTTAAGGCTCTTTAGTTCACATGTACAGGCTACAAAGATAACACATTTATAACAAGTTTTTATGAAAGTTAAAATTTTTTTTCGACATTTTCGTCCACCACATTGGTTCCGCCATTTTGAATTTTCAAAATCTGATATCAGATTTGCAAAGAGCGATCTCGAAAACCCTTATATACAAACCTTCTACAAAATATTATGGATTGAAGTATACTTATAGTTATTTTGTGTTAGGGGTGGTTTACCCCCTAAAGGGTAGTATCTATGAAAAAATCGAAAAACTTAATTTGTTTATTATAGATGTTTACAAATTTTTTCCAATTTTTTTAGTCGTTTAAAACTTTTTTATTATATAAAATTTTTTTCGATATTTCCGTCCTATTGGTTCCGCCATTTTGAATTTTCAAAATCTGATAACAGATTTGTAATCAGCGACCTCGAAAACCTCTATATACAAACTTTCTACGAAATATTATGTATTGAATTACATATTTACAGTTATTTTGTGTTAGGGGTGGTTTACCCCCTTAGGGGTAATATTTATGAAAACACCGAAAGACGTCAACTAAATTTTGTTATTAAGGATGTTTAAACATTTTTTCCAATTTTTTTTAGTCGGTTTAAACATTTTTATTATAAAATTATGCCAAAAAATATATGTTTTCAACCCCTAAAAAATAGGGGATGCTACTCTTACTCTTCAAATCACCATGAAATACTTGCTCTTTTTGTAAGAAATAACCTCCAATATGTTTCATTGAAAAATATTAATTTTAAGCCGAGATATTTAAAAAAAACGCTTTTTGGGGGTTAACTTTAGGGGAGGTTTTTACCCCTTAAAAGTGAAAATTAGCCGATAAAAAAAAATACGTGTCTCTTATTTTTTTATGTTCTACAACATATATGAAAATCATCAAAATCGGTGAGTTCGGGTTGGGTACCTTTCCTTGTAAGTGGCGATGTTAGGCCACACGTATTGTTGGTGGATGAGTCGAGCTGTGACTTTAACTCCAGGATGCGATGATGAGTGGAAGTTATCAAAGACTGTCCTCCTCAGTTTCTTTGGGAGTTATGGACGGATGACATCTTCGTGGATGTCGCAGTAGAAAGCTGCATGGTCAGTGCCCCACTTGAGCTTGCGAAGCTTGAGCGGATGGTCCGCGTTATCGAGAATCTCCTTGAGTTGATCGTCCTTCTCCTGCTCTTCGCTCAGCTGTTGCGCGTCAAACAGCATCGGAAGTTTGAATGCGTTGATGTTCGCTAGGACTTTTCTGACTTGAGGATCAGCCAGCAATTCGGGATCGCTCCAATTGAAGAGTGCAGAAGATGTGAAGGCGTTGATTCTGGACAGAGCGTCAGCAACATCATTCTCTCCTCCTGTGAGATAAAGGATCTCCGTGTTGTACTGGGTGATGTATGACAATCTACGTGAGCGAATTGCTGGCATTTTGTCGTGGCTCTACTGTAGAGCATAGATCAGTGGTTTGTGATCTGTATAGATTTTGAATCCAGCACCTTCTATATAATAGTGGAAGTATCTGATGGCTTCGTAGATCGCCGTCCACAGATCGTCACGTCGTCTAGTGCCTCGTTGGGCTTGTTTGTGTCGTCTTCGTAAAGCTTCTCTTCGGCTGTATAAATGGCTCAGTTCAGCGTCCTTTCCGTCTCGGTTTGAATTGCTTGAGCGGAGCAGGTTGGTCAATGACAGTCATGATGTTATGGCTAAGATGTTCTAGCCGGGTGTCAACTCCGTTGTCAGAACAATTCACCGACGACCAGTCACAAGCAGCCAGGAGGGATAAGAGCTCTTCTGATTTTATTGATTTAAAGTCCCTGTATGTAAAGTTGTTGAGAGCAGGGGGCTCTGCCGTCTGAAAGTAAATCTCAACGTCAATAATGTTATGGCTGCTCTGAAAGGCGCCAGTGAATTACTCGCATTCAGCACTACGCTGTCGTCAGTCATGATCAAGTCGATCCATGTGTGGGAGTCCCCGACGTGGTGAGTCGCGCCATGATTTACTAATTTTAGGTTCGATTCGCAGGCAAGGTCCCTAACGAATTCGTAACCCACGGAGTATCTGCGCAAGTCATTCGCCAGCTCTGAATTGTCAGTAAAGGGGACACCTGGTGGCCGATAAATTACGGCAAGAAAAATTGGTGGCTTTTTGCCCTGTTGAACACTACACATCAGATACCCTGGGATTCCCGGTTTCCCCTCTGCCTCTGATTGCGACGAGCACAGTATAGTCGCTTTGTAGCTATTTCGAATGTACAGGACTACACCACCTCCACGCTTGTTTCTGTCCTGCCTTAAAATCGAATATCCGTCCACCCACGAGAACACGTTATCAACCTCATATCCGAAACGCGTCTCAGCCACGCCAAAGAGGTAGTAGGTGGGACGAGCAGTCTCGAGATACTGTCTAAACATCCCCATGCGCGTGTATAGCGAGGTTGCATTTAGGAAGCCCGCTCTTAATGCCTCGCTACCTGCCTCTCTCGTGTTCCCCCGGCCTAGTCATTTCTGACCAGATGTAGTCGGTGCACTACTTAACTTCGATTCCGACTGTTTCCTACTTTTAACAGATTTTTTAGTCGTGTCTGAGGTGATGGCATAACCAGCGCTGTTGTTGTTATTATTGCAACTATTATGATTGTCACCATCAGTTTTAGCGCTATAGGATACGGCTATAGCGTGTAGGTCCACAGCCGAGGTGAACTCGTGAGTTCTACCACCGTCTCTCTTCTTGATAAGGAATCGCCCGCCCCTATGCCATATGTATTTGAAATCTAAGCCACGCGAGATTATGGAAACGTACAAAATTCTCTTTAGTTAATAGTTCATTTATAAAAATTTTACTTGGTATTAAGCAATTACGCGTTTCCTCATCTAGAAGAGTTACGTTAATATCTTTCACGCTGAACGCAGCAAGTCTGCCTTTCGCACGCAGCAAGTCTGCCTTTCGCACGCATAATATTTCCCATTGTGTCGCGGCCAGAGAGACTCACTACCCACGGAGACCGGCGTTACTCCAAACCAGGCTTCGACGGGCCACGTTTAGTTACGATCTCCGACATAAGCGGACGTATCGATACGATGTCATCCTTAGTAATGGATGCGTCAATCGTGGCGAGTATGGCGTGCAAAACTTGGAGATGCTGAGCGTCTGTCCCGTTGCAGACATTCGAAGTAATTATATCTGCCGAAGACTCGCCAGACTGCACTACATCCCATACGTGGACCCACCCCATCCGATCTTGAGCGACCGATGCCCGCAGAACGGGGGCCCCGAGTTCGACGCCGACGTTTCTGCGTTCGAAACTCAAAAGCAGACTCACTAACGCCAGTTTCACTAACACTAGCTGCCTTATTATCGTCGTATGTTTCCTTATCTATACTAAAACTAATACCGTCCGCGGTTTTACTACATATAATATTATTATTACTAAGATCACAGGCATTGTTATTGCCGTCTACCTCGGTTGATTCGCGCAGCCGCTCTTCCAGCTGTAGGACCCGCTCAGCCATAGCCGTGTACTTGTCAAATATCGATACACGGCTACTCTCAAATTCCACCAGCTTGGCTTCTTGGAGGGCGAGTTTGACCTCCTGCTCGGATATTCTGTCATTAAGGGTCTTGATATTATGGATTATTGCTGGTATAAGCCTAAATTTATCAAGATCCTCCTCCAGTCTAGTCGTCGCAGAGGTCACTTGTTTCGCCATGGTTCAGAGGCCACTAACATGCCGTTCAAGTTTGGCTATGGTGACCTTGTTGCTGTCGCCCGTCGCGTTGATCAGCTCCGACTTACTTGAATCGAAGATGTCATCCGGCCTGCAGATGGACTCTGATACATCGGTGGTACTCTTCCTGCTGATGTTGGAAGTGTCCTTGAAGCATGAGGTATTCCCGATGGCGGTGGATGCCCTCCTAGCGCTTGCTGTCGCTGGTGTTGATGTTTGCAGCAAAGGTGGATTTAGCTGCGGCTCAGCTGAAGGAGAGATGCTGACTTGCTATCGCACATATCTGCCAGCGCTAACTTGATTGGCTATCTCAGGCTCAGGACATAACATCAATATCGTAGGGACAACCGACAATGTGTGCTCGGTAGTCGTGCCATTTGTTTTCTCTGCAGGTGACTGCGAGTCTCGTTCCTGCGTTGCATTACATGACAACTCTTTGTCCACTGCTTTTTTCTTAGGTGGTGATTTCCTCTCCCTCTTCAGGCTGCTGTTTGTTTTTTGCCGAAGGTTGAAGCAGGAGGAGCCTTCCAGGAGGGTTTTGCTTCTCGTTTTTGGAACCGCTGTCATGCACTTCGGATGACACTTCCGAGTGCAAAAGCTGCATTTTGACAGGTTTCCAGCTGTGCGCGGAGTCACCTGGCATTCAGCACATCGTTCCTGCTCCGATTTGTTTGTTCCTCTGGTGGCAGCTATCGACTTCAACATCTTGACTTTCAAATTTTCGCGCCTGTTCAGCGGCCCAGTGGTACCAATCAACACTGATACTGTTCAACGAGCGAAGGTATTGCGCTCTGGTGGCGAAAAATCGAAGCTCACGCCTGGCCGTGGTGACGTTGGCCGTTTCGCGCGCAAAAAGAGACATACAGAGAAACCAATGCTCTCTAACCTCACAATCAGACATCAATATGAGCGGTTCATGGAAAGCTTGTGTCTTTCAGTACAGCAGTAATTTGTGCAGGAAATCGTGGCTTCTTATGGATGTTCTTCGATGGCTGGACAGCTCCTCGTCCCACAAACTCTTGATGACATTTCGGGCACTTCCAGGTTAGGTTTGTCGTCACTCCCGGAGGAACCCATCTAGGCTCATAAAAAACACGAGATGTGCGTGCTTTTTTAGTGTAAACGTGAGAGCCGTGTGATGGGATCTATTCCGCTGAGAAAGTAAACTCCAAGGAGTACGTCGAGTATTAATATATCGTTAAGAAAGCAGAGTGAGGAAGCACTGCTTTTTCACTCTGAAAGATCAGAAAAAAAAGAGAGTACGTCGGCAAATCTAAGGAAGGCGAGCGAGAGCGAATATCAAAGCACTAAAACGAGCAACAAACTCTTAAATCTAGCTACCCTACGCTCCGAGACTCCTTATACGAGTATTTTTAAAAAGAGAGTACGTCGGCAAATCGGAGGAAGGCGAGCGAGAGCGAGCCTCGAAAACGAAAATCCTTAAATTTTTATACCCCACGCTCCGAGACTCCTTATACGAGCATTTTATAAAAGAAAGTACGTCGGAAAATCGGAGAAAGGTGAGTGGGCGAGCAAGCAACGAGGCTCTAAAACGGAAAACCTCAGAAACAGCTACACTACGCTTTTGAGACTCTAAACACGAGAATATTAAACAAGACTGTGCTGTACTTGCTTTTAAAAAAAGTTTCTTGTAAGGAGCCTCGAAGTGTGAATTAGTTAGTTTTAAGGAATTTGTTTTCGAGGCTCGCTCCCGCTGGCCTTCCTTTGATTTGCCAAAGCGAAACTCGTTTTTAACAATATTCTCGTGTTTGAGGTTCCGGTGCGTGGGTTAACTAGATTAATGAATTCCAATTTAAATGAGTACGGTCTTTAAATTTTTTATTACTAAATACAACAATCTCAATAGTGGTGCATGGTTTACACTTGAAATTGGGACAAACTGGATCTTCTGGTCCAATTTAAGTGTTCAAACTTTATAAATATGCTTTATTATATGCAAATGGCTTGGATGTCAAGTTTCAAGTTTGTACGATGCATCCCTTTAAAAAAGATTCCGTTTTTATCAAAATGCTATGACTAAAAATAGCATATGGTATACACTTGAAATTTGACAGACAAGCCCTTGCAATGTGTTTCAACATATTTCTAAAGTTTGATGAATCAGCGATGACTAGATGATCCAGTTAGTTTCAAAAACTGGTTCCACTTTAGTGTTGAAACTTTATAAATGTGCTTAATTACATCCAAATGGCTTGAATATTAAGTTTCAAGTTTATACGATACATTATTTTTGTATAAACTAAGTTTTTAAAAATTTTTTCGATTAAAAATTGCATGAGTCAAATCTTGTGCATTATCCAGACTCCATGTTTAATCGAAGTCTTTTAACAGCTGTGATTTTAAATAAAATAACTAGCTATTCAGCTCAGTTCTCAAACAGAAAGTCACTCTTTTTGCATGTTTTGCAACCCATACTGCACATAACCTGCAAAATTAAAAAAATTTCATTCTCGCCTTGGCTCGGCCGAATTTACGGTGCATGCTTGGCTATCACTTGGCCGAGCGCTCACACAGACACGTCCGCGCTGTTTTCGTTTTTGTCTATGTCGACGACATCCTCATCGCCTCCTCGTTGGAGGAGGAAAACCAGAAACACCTCGACATAGTGCTCAATCGCCTAAACGAGTACGAGCTGCAAGTCAATCTCGAGAAATGCAGTCTCGGCGTCTCAGAACTTGTCTTCTTGGGCTATCTTAACGAATTCTTGAAAGGAGCTAAGAAGAAGGACAAACGTCCAGTCTTTTGGACTCCAGAGGCCAAGGCGGCTTTCCAGAAATGCAAGGATGATCTCGTCCACCTCTCGTTCACCGCTTTTCCCAGTGAAAATGGAGAGTTGTGTCTCATCATAGACGCATCCGACACCGCCATGGGGGCAGCCCTCGAGCAACACTCGGGCAACTCCTGGCAACCGATAGCTTTCTTTTCAAGTTCACACCCACACAGCGGAAGTATGCCACTTACGACAGGGAACTGACGGCGATCTACGAAGCCATCAGATACTTCCACTATTATATAGAAAGTGCTGGATTCAAAATCTATACAGATCACAAACCACTGATCTATGCTCTACAGTAGAGCCACGACAAAATGCCAACAATTCGCTCACGTAGATTGTCATACATCACCCAGTACAACACGGAAATCCTTTATCTCACAGGAGGAGAGAATGTTGTTGCTGACGCTCTGTCCAGAATCAACGCCTTCACATCTTCTGCACTCTTCAATTGGAGCGATCCCGAATTGCTGGCTGATCCTCAAGTCAGAAAAGTCCTAGCGAACATCAACGCATTCAAACTTCCGACGCTGTTCGACGCTTTTACTCGGCCGAGCGCTCACATTGACACGGCTGCGCTGGGCGTGTAGTAATAAGCCATGCTGCTAATGAATTTTTTGGAGGTTGGTACGTCGGTTTTGGCCATCAACGCCATGTTGAATTGGTTCTAGGCACAGGCCTGGTTGAGGCTATGCGATGCTCTCGCGACTCTCTCTCTCTCTCTCTACTGTAAGACTCCGAGCTGATTGGACGCAACACCGACTTGTGGCTATTGCCTTTTCGATATATATTATTATCTAAACCTCACAATTATATTATTAATTAAAACCACCACTTGAACAGATATAAATGCGGTAGTGTAAGTTAAGGGGGCACACCACCTCTGAAATTAAAATCAAAATTTTTCATTAAAAATGTATAAATAGTTATATAAATGAACCAAATTTTTATTACTATTCTTAGACATAATTACCTTTATTTTGATGGTTTTAGACCTTCTATATACCTCTATAATACCTACGTATAGTAGGGAGTCCATAATTCACTTACCGTAAGATTCCAAAGGAACGAATGGCCCAAATGAGCTCAAACTCTACGATATTGTTTAAAAGTACATTAGTTATGGTATGAATGAGGGGATTTGGTTTAAATTTCATAGAAAAAGTTTTATAAGCATATTACTGATTTTTTTATCAATTTTTGATTAATTTTAACATAACTACCATGTAACTTTTTTTCTGGTGGTGTGCCCCCTTAAGTGAGTTGATTAAAATGTAGTCGTCATAAAGAATCATGTATCAGTACTTATACTTGTATCAATGAAGAATATTTTGCACATTTTTTAACAATACAGGGGCCAGCCAAATCTACACGCTGTAGCTACTTTTAATGACAAAAATACTGAAGCAACTTAAATTGTAAAGTCCTTGAAATTGATACATTTGATTTCTTTGATGCAATCCAAAAAAATTCTGTTGTCAAAGAGAAAACATGTAAGAACATCGAAAATTTTGATTTGAGTTATTAACAAGAGCATTGATTTAATCATGCATATTAATATTAGAAGAATGAATGTGAATTTCGACAAATTAAAAATATTCATAGAAAGTTTAATAAATGAAGAGTCAGTAATTATTTGCACTAACACATTTAAGCAATTTAACCATAATATTTATGAATGAAGAGGTTCAAGATTTAAGAGCGCATAGTCGGCGTTAGAATGGGCCAAGTCCTTGCAGAACTAGACGGATAGCGAAAAATCAATACAACTTCAGGAAAAAACGTTCCACTCTTGTCGCCGTAAGCTTAGTAGTCGACACCACTAGAACTGCAATAGAAAAAAAAGAGGTTTAAAGGAGGAGCCAAGAAGTACTGTGCTATTGTTACACTGGACGTTAACACAGAGAACGGCACGAAAACCTATAAAGTAACTGGAGAGAGTAACAAGGGTCAGTGTTTGGCCTATTATTGTAGAACATCATGTACGATAAAGTACTTAGGCTAGAGCTACCCGGAGGGGCAACAGTTGTAGGATTTGCAGATAACAAGCAAAAGGATGAGGTGACGGAAATCGCTAACGAGGCAGTGGGTGTAGTCCACGATTGGCTAAAGCAGACTGGACTTAAGCTTGCTAGTCATAAAACGGAGTGTTCGAAAATTAGTTTGATATGCGGAGAGAGAGCGAGAAGGTTCGAGAAGCTTGTCATCTTAATTTCAAATTCGACGGTTTTCGCTAGCCCGCACGGCACTAATGAGGTTGCCATGGCAACGCGCGCTCGCTCGCTCCTACTCTGTCTCTCTCCGCCTGTTTCGCGAGCGGTCTTCTGCCGCTTTCGCTGATTTGTGTTGTTCAGTTTTCGTATTGCCAAAGCGCTGTGAGGACTCGCCTCACAGTGTCGACCGTTAAACAATATCGTTTGTTAACGCGTCGGTGCTCTAACACTCTTCTAATACTCTTCAATTTTCCATAGTCAATACATTTGTAATCACACTCTTTTCTTTTCAATAAACATCAATAGTTTGACGGTATACATAGTATACCTTTTCATCTCAAATTTAAAGAGCGTGTTATTATTTTCACATTAATTGTTTTGATCCACAAGTCTCTATCAAATTCGAGAGACTATAAATACGGAGGCTATCCTTATATTTAGTGGAAAGAAAATGGAGACAATAACATTAACAGTGTACAAACACGCAATAGACTCTCAGCCGACTATTAAGTACCTGGGAATCACCATGGTCGCCAGACTAACGTTTAAGCAGCATCTCAAGAGGGTGAGTAATGAGGCAGCAAAAGTTGGTACTGCAATATCGCGGCTAATGCCATTGTAGGTAGAACAACGCAGGGTCGAAGGTTACTCCTAGCCAGTGTAACTACATCAATTATGTTATACGGTGCTCCAATATGGCCAGACGCTATGTTGGTAAAGTCCTACGTACAAAAGCTGTCAACAGCTTATAGGAAAAGTGAATCGCATGAAAACAGTATCAGAAGATGCAGTGTGCGTTGTTTCAGGTATGCCGCATACTGACCTAATAGCAACAGAAAGAAAGAATATATACGAAGAAAGCCGGAGTAAGAACAATACTTAAAAGGAAGTTTCGAAATCTGCGAAGGAGCAAACCTTGTGTTACCTTCAGACTAGAGTGACACCTGAGTCAATGATGACAGCTATGCTGACGTCGGAGGATGGTTAGTGCGCAGTAAACTACTGTGTAAGGATCATTCTCAAGAAGGTTAGAAATGACGAGGAGAAACGAAGGAAAAGATATGGCGAAATAGCCGAGTAAAACTGTTGCCAGACGAAGGCCACTAAGTAGTAGATTAGAAACGCTCCTTGGACCGATGCAGAGGAACGTAGGTCACAGAGTTAAGCTCTCACTTTCCTGCCTGATGCAAAGGAATGTAGGAGCTAGGGTTGAGTACCTGTACGTGCTCCTCAGACCGATGCTGAGGAACGTAGGTAATTGCGTTGAGCCTAGACTTTTTCACGGGGTTGAGTCTTTCCAGAGGATGACAGGTCGATGCTGTTTAAAGTAGACGATCAGACGATGCTGCAGGAAGCAGCCGACTGGACGATGCAACATGAGGAAGACGAGTTTGATCCTGAATCCCTAATCACCTTGGTGGATGTATGGAAATGTCAAACTTCAAAGGAGAAGCCAACTAAGCTAGTTAACGGGCCTCACGGAAGTATTGTTCAATGATAGTACCTGTGGGGATTCGGTGTCGAAGAACCACTTGTGCAGAGCTTGCTCTGCCTACGCCGCATAAAGAAAAAAAAAGAACACACAGATAAACACGCAAAATTACATCGACGATGTTTATGTGCTAACGTCACCTGCAGGCTGACGAGACATGGTCTATGATACGCAGCAGTGTGGATACAACAAATGTACCAAAAAACTTTTTACTTTCAGTAGACGATGTCCAGGTATCAATATCACCCCCCGGATAGCGAGTCATGTTCAGTGTCGGTAAGATTTAGAGGGAGCTTGAAAACCTTGGTATCACCACTTTGAAGTCCCCTCCCGCTTCACCACGGAAGATCTCAACCTTCACTTTAGCGCAATGACAAAATGCGGGAATAAAGTAAATTTGCGGGAAATAAACTTATCATTTCCGCAAAATGCAGAAAATAAACTCTTTATTCACGCAAAATTTTGGAAATTTTTGAAAATTAAAGAACATTTTTTACAATTTTGAAAATATGTTAAAAAGTAGACAAATTTATTAATTTGTATAAATTATTAAAATAATTGTTATTTTGTTTTATTATATATGAAATAAGTATAATAGAATAAATAGAAAATACTAACAAACGTATATTTTTATTAGAATGCTGATAGCTAAGTAGGTCTCACTTTTTAATAAATAAAGTGGCTTCACAGTTCAGTCGTAAATAAAGCACTATATACAACACGAGAGTGAAGTTGAATATTCCCTCGGGTGATTTACTGCGCGAGCGAAGCTCGGGCAGTATACACTCTCGACTGCGGAAATAATCAACGACTTTACTCTCTTGTTGGATAATGTACTGTTGTTATCTGTAAAACTAATATATATGCTTTTAATAAGATTAATGTACAACATATTGTACAGCAATAAAGAAATCTATTTCTTTCTTTCACTGTCGATCTTCTATAGGTGCGTAAAGCACACGCAGCATTCTGTCCTGCCGTGTCTTTGCCATGTCAACGCAATGGATACTTCTCTTTATTTAAAAATAATTTTCAATCTTTATTATTTTGCTAAAGGAGCAATTTTTTCAACAAAACAGCGCGATAATTAGAAATACCTAATTCGAATCTTCAAAATTAGATGCCCATACAACAGATCAAATGAAATATAGATAAAATCAGTGAGACGCAAAGTGTTATTTAGTAGAATTCTCTTTTGTACCGCGCCAGAAAACTACTTACGCAACAGAAAAGCGTGTAGTATGAGCGAATTTATGGTACTCAGTGCCATAAAAAAATTGAATAACCATATATTAGGACCATCACACGGTTTATTGATGTGTATTCATCACATGTAATTTTAAAATATGAGACAATAATTTTTCAATTTCAGTACTTTAATATAACGTTGACTAGAAGATAAGGAAGATTTTTTGGTTTATCCGGAATGTTAGAACAAAACTGAAAGCATCATAACCGGAATCATGCAAGACTCCCGGTGTGCGATTCTCCTAGCGCAAGATAATGCCAAGCATACTCACTAAAACTCCACTTATCATGGAGCTACAAAAATACCCCCCCCCGCAGGTAGCAGTCTTCACATTTCTTCAACGGTCGCCTGTCCTATGCTACTCTAGCAGTCAACTTGTCTTTGAGACACCCGTTATAGATCCTCCTTTAGAGAACCACGTCCACGTACGCTATTATTTCATCCCATTTTTGCTTACTAATCAGGCATCGTTTCAATTTTAATATGTTAATTTATCTAGATGAATTTAACGAGTTGTTAACGTCGAGTGTCACCAGCACAACGGTTGGTCCCGCCGAATAACATGCATCTTCCGTTCTTTGTCCTATCCCTGATTCCCCTTATTGCTTTGATTGTCAACAGTTACTTTTAGAAACCTTACTGCTTATAAGAAAGGTCCTTTTCTCAGTAGACCACGCTTTACAGTTGTGATTTGTTTAGCGCTTTACACCAAATTTCCCATCATGTCTTGGAGAGTTAGTGGTCTGTAAGATGGATTAGCGCTCGTTTGTCTTTTCAATTTCTCATTCAGCACCAGTCACACTTTTTTTCATCGTATTCTTAATACTCTCTGCAGGAGGCACTGATTGTATGTTTCCAGAAGCAGCCCTGGCTGCTACTAGGCAATGCCATTTGTCTCGGCGCCTACCACTTTTTAGGAAACAACTAGCCAAGTTTGCCTCCGCTCAATAGGATAGGATAAGAGGGAAATTGAATCGATTACACAGCCCCACAAAAAAAAAATCGTAAGTCCCAAAAACTTGACCACGGTACTTATATGTTTTTGGGATCGCTGAATCCGAATCCAGGGTCATTTTAACCCCATCAGATCTTAAGTCAAGGTCAAATAGGGGTCAAATTATCAAAATACATTAAGAAAAGACTAAA
Source organism: Nasonia vitripennis (assembly GCF_009193385.2). Taxonomy (NCBI): domain Eukaryota; kingdom Metazoa; phylum Arthropoda; class Insecta; order Hymenoptera; family Pteromalidae; genus Nasonia; species Nasonia vitripennis. The sequence goes on along the minus strand of NW_022279616.1, from coordinate 708,768 downwards.
CCATGGTATCTAGGGGGTTTTGAGGTCGCTGAATGCGAATCGGGGGTCAGTTTAACCCCATCAGCACTTTCTCAAGGTCAATTGAAGGTCAAATTATCGGAATACATTAAAAATACACTAAAACCATGGTATCTTGGGATTTTTTCGGGCGCTGAATCCGAATCCGGGCTTATTACAACCCTATCAGGTCATGGTCAAGGTCAGTTGAAGGTCAAATCATAAAGATTCATAAAAAGTAAAATCAAACCATGACATTTAGGGGTTTTTGGGGTCGCTGAATCCGAATCCAGGGTCAGTATAGTCCCATAAGGTTATATTTATGGTCAGTTCAAGGTCATGGACGTAAAGAGAGTGAAAAAAAATAGTTATAAACTGAAACAATGCAAAAGGTAATGTAAACCATAAAACAAAGAACAATATATATGCAAGTACAATCGTATCCTTTAAAACTATATCATAGTTTACTGCTCCTTCATTTACTTTAAATTTGTTAGAAGTATATGCAATTCAATAAAATACCCGTAAAAATATAAAGCCCATTACTCTTTTTTATGGTAACGAACTATTTTATTGGCAAATGATCTACGAAGTGGATTACGCTTCCGCTTCTCCGATGTTGATGGTAGATCTCTTTTTAACGACCAACAGTAATCTGCTAACATATTTACGTCCCATCTTCCTTGGCACCTGCGCTCCATTTCCTTGATATCTTGGTGAAATCTCTCTCCCTGCTCTTCGCTGTAATCACCTAGGTTTTCTGGAAACTCATCAACATGCGAATATAAAAAGTGTAATTTTAGATTCATTAGGCAGTCTTCATTATCGGGTGTCTCTCTCAGTGTAAGTCCCAAGACGATTGATGTTGACTATCATGGGTTTGTGTTAAGGTCTTCTTTCTACTAATACTACAAGAATTTATCACTTGAGGTCTCCTGACCAAGAATGTATTATAGCAAAACGGGATAGTTTTTGTTTCATTTGTGTCAAGTATGAGACCCCAAAAAATAGAAGAAAAATCAATCAAAATATTAAAGAGCAGTACAAGAACATGTTTGACTTAGACATGAAAATTGACGAATTTGATTGGGTTTCTAAAATCATATGCGGAATATGTAGGAAAACGCTACAGAAAGGCAAAAATGGTAAAACTAAAGTAAAAATGAAAGTGCCTACGATATGGAGGGAACCTTTAAGGAAAGAAGACTGTTATTTTTGTAATACGAATTTGCATGGAGTTAATAGTAAAATCAAGTCGCACATTAATTACGCTAGCATTGAAAGTGTCACGAAACCTATATATGAATCGTCAATTGATAAAGGAGAAGATCCACTGTGTACGTACGTAAGTGGAAGTATGGATCTTGAGGAAAATTTAGAAAGACACGATAAAGATGAAATGATAGAAGAAGAAATGGAGGAAGGAGATGTTATTGCGGAAGAAGAAAAATCGCCTGATGAAGACAATGACGTTGCTAGTACAAGTGATACAAGTGACGAGGAATACATCCCCTATAATGCTAAGAAGGAGAAAGGTCCACTTACACAAGAAAAAGTGAATGATCTTATACGCGATTTGGGCCTACCAAAGGATGGGGCGGAGTACTTGGCTTCATGGCTAAAAGAAAATACTAATGAAGCTGGAAAAAGTTTCTTACTACCGAGACAGAGATAAGAAATATCGTGATTATTTCGCTAAAGATGAAGAATTTTCCTTAGTTTACTACAAAGATATAGTTGGATTGATGAATTGCTTTAAACACGGATGTTACAACCCCAACGAGTGGAGATTGTTCATCGATTCGTCGACGAGAAGTTTAAAAGCCGTTCTGTTACACAATACAAATGTTTATGCAGCCATTCCCATAGGATATTCGGTAATACTGAATGAAGAGTACTGTAACATGAAAGTAATATTAGATCGAATAAAATACAATGATCATAAATGGCAAATATGCGAGGATCTTAAAATCATAACAATACTTCTGGGGCAACAATCGGGATTGACAAAATATCCTTGCTATTTATGTGAATGGGATAGTAGGGATAGAAAGAATCATTACATAAAGAGTGTCTGGCCCCTTAGAAAAAAGTTCGAACCGGGTTTTAAGAATATAAAAGAAAAGCAACTTGTTGATCCATCAAAAATTCTTATACCACCTCTGCACATTAAATTGGGACTTATTAAACAATGGGTAAAATCTTTAGACAAAGATGGTAGCTGCTTTAAATATCTGCGAAATCAGTTTCCCAAATTAAGTGATGCTAAAGTAAATGAAGGAATTTTCGATGGTCCTCAGATTCGTAAGATGATAAATGATGAAATTTTTGTTACGAAAATGAATCATACAGAGAGAGAAGCATGGTTATATTTAGAGGACGTAATTAAAAATTTTCTGGGAAATCATAAGAGCCCAAATTACGAACAAATAGTTTTAAATTTAGTAAATAGGTACAAAAATCAAGACTGACTAATGAATCTAAAATTACACTTTTTATATTCGCATGTTGATGAGTTTCCAGAAAACCTAGGTGATTACAGCGAAGAGCAGGGAGAGAGATTTCACCAATATATCAAGGAAATGGAGCGCAGGTGCCAAGGAAGATGGGACGTAAATATGTTAGCAGATTACTGTTGGTCGTTAAAAAGAGATCTACCATCAACATCGGAGAAGCGGAAGCGTAATCCACTTCGTAGATCATTTGCCAATAAAATAGTTCGTTACCATAAAAAAGAGTAATGGGCTTTATATTTTTACGGGTATTTTATTGAATTGCATATACTTCTAACAAATTTAAAGTAAATGAAGGAGCAGTAAACTATGATATAGTTTTAAAGGATACGATTGTACTTGCATATATATTGTTCTTTGTTTTATGGTTTACATTACCTTTTGCATTGTTTCAGTTTATAACTATTTTTTTCACTCTCTTTACGTCCATGACCTTGAACTGACCATAAATATAACCTTATGGGACTATACTGACCCTGGATTCGGATTCAGCGACCCCCAAAAACCCCTAAATGTCATGGTTTGATTTTACTTTTTATGAATCTTTATGATTTGACCTTCAACTGACCTTGACCATGACCTGATAGGGTTGTAATAAGCCCGGATTCGGATTCAGCGCCCTAAAAAATCCCAAGATACCATGGTTTTAGTGTATTTTTAATGTATTCCGATAATTTGACCCTCAATTGACCTTGAGAAAGTGCTGATGGGGTTAAACTGACCCCCGATTCGCATTCAGCGACCTCAAAACCCCCTAGATACCATGGTTTAGTCTTTTCTTAATGTATTTTGATAATTTGACCCCTATTTGACCTTGACTTAAGATCTGATGGGGTTAAAATGACCCTGGATTCGGATTCAGCGATCCCAAAAACATATAAGTACCGTGGTCAAGTTTTTGGGACTTACGATTTTTTTTTGTGGGGCTGTGTTATCTTCTCGACCGTCACTTGCTCCATCGGCTCCTTGTCTCATTTTATTGATTTTTCGTGTGACTATCGTATATCTATGGCCAAACTGGTCCTTCTGTATATCATCAATTATCTTGAACTAGCTCCATCGATTGCTCTTCTTGTTTACGTTTATAAGCTTTTTTTCGTCTCATCGAGTTTTCGATCTTGTTCTTGAGCTGTAAAGTCGTTGTTTTTATATGCTCTTTGAGTTTTTCTTCTATCGCGAATGTTCTCCTTGAAATGGTCACGACTCTTCTCGGTCCGGTGCGCGTGTATGATTTTAGATTTTAAACAAGAGCAGTAATCATTTACTGATCTGTGTCCGAATTCTGACAACAGATCACAAGTAGAAATGTGATTCTATATACTAGTATTATTATTATTATTATTATTATTTCATTAGCTTATTGATAAAACATTATCACAATAAATACTACCACGGGAGTACCGATACAGTTTTAAATGAATTGAGACAAACTTATTGGATATTAGGCCTTCGGCAAGCTTTACGAAGTTTTATAGCAAAATGTAGCGTTTGTAGAACGCGCACCTAAAGAGGAAACACTCGTAAATATTATGGCTGAAGTAGAGCACTCTATAAATTCACGACCACTTACACATGTCTCATTGGATCCTAGGGATCAAGAAGCGTTGACGCCTAATCATTTTTTGATTGGTGCGTCCTTGGGTGAAATTCGATTTGGTAGATGTGATGCTCAAACATTATGTACACGAAAAAATTGTAAAATAAGTCAATCATTAGCAGATGCTTTTTGGAAGAGATTGTTGAGAGAATACCTCCCGTCATTGCTTTCTGAGAAAAAATGGCATCAAAGTGATAAACCTTTAAAGAAAGGTGATATGGTTCTAATTTTAGATGAAAATTTAGAGCGCAATCAATGGCAGAAGGGTTTAATTACACTAATTTTTCCTGGAAAAGATAATGAAGTACGAGTGGTTGAATTGCGTACAGCCAATGGAATTTTAATTAGACCATCTAGAAAGTTAGTACGGTTTGCGGAGGTACAAAACCCCTAGGTTTTGTACGGGAGGAAGAAATGTACTCGACACGATATTGTAAATTTGATTTTCCGGAAAATAAATGATAATAACTCAATCAATTGAGAAAAGCAGAAAGAATGATCTCGCCTCGAGGGGTAAAAGTTGAGACTCTCGAGTAGGCTGTGTCACGGCGATCGCTAAAGATCGTCCGGGGACACCTAATCCTTTTTCGACTCGAGAAGTCAAAAATAAAAGGCACGTAACGGAAAAATAAATAAGGTTTTTCCGGACTACGGTGAGCCATAGAGACATTCTGTGGAAGTGCTTCTCAATTTTCTTTTCTTTCTTTTTTTCGAACTTACTGAGGTTGCTATGACAACTAATTCTGGAAAATGAATCCCTCGTTGTTTTGTTTATACATTCGTTCTGTGATTATCGATCTGTGAAGACGTGTTACTTAAAAATAAAGATCTTGTAAAAACCTGAATACGTTTATTACAGTTAAGTCGAAAACAATTATAATATGAGAGAGGTCCGGGATACCAGGTAGTGGAGAAATATTTCAATGATCATAAACTTTTATTTTGCATATAAATAATATGTCTATTATGAAAATTAATTAACAAAAGAATAATGCTTAAATTTGCAATCATTCTTATTGATAGAAATTATTTACAGTTTCGTCAAGTTTACGATGTGTTTTGAAAATATAATAATTATTGTAAATTTTTATTCTTTACGGTGAAAATGCATTAGAGTTTTAAACTAAAGCGCTGACAATGCTACAAATTTATTTTACAAGTATATTAAATTTTATAAATATCGCAAGTGTGTATTCTACGCCTAAATTGCAATGGAGTGTTTACTAATGAGCATAAATTGCTACTACTAATTTGTGTAAGTGTGTTTATTATCCTACGTTTAAGTTGCTTTAGAGTGTGTAGTGACTAGAGCGCTAAAAATGCGGCAACTAGTGGCTAGCCATAGGCCGCGCATGGCCTGTTATAGCAAGCTAAGAGAGCGCGGATTGAGCCGCCAAAAAGATCTATACATTCACGCATCATACTGAAGTGCGCGCGACTCGCCGTCGCTACGTCATCCGACTTTAAGCAGTTGGTACTACTATCAGGATCTTTGCATAGCGTCTTAAAATGTTCGTACCATAGGCATCGAAAACATTTTGCCGCATTCGATCTAATTCTTATGCGGCAGTAAACCCAGCCTATGCGTATCTTTTCGTATCCTTTACGATAGCGTTGCATACCTCCTCTGTTGATGTCAGTGTATTGATGTCCTTTTTCTCCAGAGTAATTTTCAGAGATCTACCACCTTGCTGCGCTGGCATTTTTAATGTATCTAATTCAAGGTTTTTGTAGGATTTTGAGTTCATTCGTGGTCTTCGTGTTATAGGCGATTTTTTTTATATTCCGACCTGTGTCCGATCCACTAAATTCCCTCGTATAAAGGCAGATAACATAGCCTTAACACATGACTAAAGGCGGTGCCAAAATAGGCACATCATAGCAGGGTGTAGTGTGCGCTAACGCATTAGCTCAACACCGCTCTCTCGAGTCTTCCATCCTGAATAAATGTGCTTGACTTTCTAAACAGGTCCTGGCCTCCCATCTCAACGTCAACGGAGACAATAGACGGTTAACAATCTTATTTGTTTCAGGAATTTTATCCAGCTGGTGCGCAAATTGTACGGCAAGGTGAAAAAGGGAATAAATTTTACATCATTAGCGGAGGAACCGTTAGAGTTACAAAGGATACTGATTTTGGCGAAGAAGAATTAGTTGTTCTTTGCAAAGGCCAATACTTTGGCGAAAAAGCACTTTATGATGATAGTGGTGAAAACCGAAGACATGCTAATGTGATTGCTTTAGATCCAGTTGAATGTCTAACTTTAGACAGAACGTGCGTATTTCTTAATTTATAATATAAATACTTAATATTGCATGATTAAGAATAAAATCATGCCGTTATTTATATGAATATTATGATGTTGCGTTTTTATAACCGACTTCTGGGTGACGCAAACAATCATGTTACACTATTTTCTACTCGAGATTCTTACCGCAGACTCTTACATCTACAGAGGGGGACAACGTGTAGGTTTTGAGACAGGCGAGCCTGGCACGGCAGAGGTTTAGAAATAAACCTTTATACACAATGGTTTATGCTAAACAATAACCCAATAATCATATATTCTACAACCCCCAGTATGGATTAGACTTGGTCTGATTACAAGGTTTCCCCGTAATAAATTAAGGGGTCAGACCTGAGTTACATCCTGCAAAAAAACAAAAAGATATTCTTCTTACCAAAAAATTTTTGATTTGATGTAATTTGAAAAAAAAAATTCTATTGAAAATACATAAAATATACACCATTTTTATCGAAAAAAACATGTATATACCTTGTAAAATCATTGACCAAAATTCATGACATTTCACTATATAAATAAGTGTTTTTAGTCACTTGCCACGGCTTTTTGAAAGATCCGGACCGTCCGTCATCACCGGATTCTCAGTGCCGCTTCGTATCTGTACGAATCCTTGCTGAAACGCGTGAAAATCATAGAACGTCGCGACAAATCACCGCAATAACGGAGCGTTTCTACGGCGTGACGGAAAACGGATATATATATATATATATATATATATATATATATATATATATATATATAAGGGCGATAACGCGATTACGACTCGCGAAATGACTCCCGTTACAGCCACTTCGATCACGGTTTGATCAGCGACGACGCAACGCAGATAGTAATCAGAAAAATCGTGTTTCGCCGGATCTAAAAGATCGACAGCAGCTCAACCTAAGGCTACGCTTAAATGCTGGAACTTCTGATCAACAGCGGCTCGATGATTCTTCTTTTCGGAAGCTGGATCACTTAGTGATCAACAGCAGCGCAACGCAACACCCTTAACAATTTCTGGATCGCTTAGCGATCTACAGCGGCTCAAAGCAATACACTTAACGATTTCTGGATTACGATGCTGGATTGCTTCGCAATCGACAGCGGCTCAAACGCTATCTAGGATATCATAGATATTCACTCGAGTTATTGCAGTATTAGAAGCAGACTTAACATTTGGATGGCTGCGCAGGTTGTGTTTGTATAAAAACTTTCCTGTTGTCTATCAATGACGTTTGCGCATGCGCGAAAATATGTATGAATAGTGTAAAATAATGGTTTTAGTACTTATTTTGCTCTGACCTCTAGAAGCGGTGACTTTAGAGAATCCCATTATTTTAAATATTTAAATTATCTGAAATATACTTTTATAGTTATTCACTCAAGTTGTTGCAGTATCAGAAGCAGACTAAACGTTTGGAAAACTGCGCAGGGTGAGTTCATATAAATGCTTTTCTGTTGTTTATCAATGACGTTTTCGCATGTGCGAGAATATGTATAAATAGCGTAAAAAATTAGTTCCAGTAATTATTCTGCTTTTAGCTTTGGAAGCAGTAAGATTGATCAAAGATAGCAAAATAATCAATAAAATTTTCTAGAATTTTAATGATTATATTTACTCGAATTATTGCAGTATCACAAGTAGATTAAACGTATGGAAGGTTGCGCAGGTTGAGTTTATATAAATACTCTCCTGTTATCTATCAATAATTGATTGAATAAGTGAATAATTGGTTTCAGTGCTTATTCTACTCTAAGCTATATAATCAGTAAGATCGATCAATCATTGCAATATAATTAATAAAATGTCGAAGAATTTTATTTATTATATTTTCACTCGAATTATTGCAGTATCAGAGGCAGACTGAGTGTTAAGAAGACAGCACAGGTTGAGTTTATAGAAATACTTTCCTGTTGTTTATCAATGACGTCTTCGCATGTTCGAAAATATGTATAAATAGCGCGAAAAATTGGGTCCAGTGCTTATTCTGCTCTGAGCTTTGAAAGCAATAAGATCGATCAATGATAGCAATATAATCAATGTGTTCCGGACATAACCGAGGGCTACTAGGGATAATAGCAAGTGCGGCGTATTTATTCTTTATCGATAATATATTCTACCTATTAGTATTTTTAGCGAACGTTTCTCTGTCATTTGGTTCTCATATGCGCGAATCGACAAGGTGATTCGTGGCTTCAGGCCAATACGGTTAGGAGTGGTTTTATAATCATTCTTAGACTGCCACGACCTCAGTAGGGAGTTTACTCCACGGATTTTGAAGGTCACTTTCAGCGCGGAGAGGCTAAAGGGCCGATCTGTGACTGCCAGACCAGAGAGTCGAGTGGCGAGAGGCATTCGCGCGGGCACATGACTGCGTGTGTATAGCTATAGATATAGAGGAGCGCGCACTGCTTCGAGTCCCTTCAGTAGTCCTCGGGAAAGCATCTTTGTTTTAGCGGGCCCGAGTTTTTGGCGGCGTTTAATGAGTAGAGCGTCAGTTCTCGGCGACAACTTGTGAGAGAAGGTCACACCAGGACCTGATCGTTAGAAGATTTCAATAAAGTCATAATATCTGATCAACAATGATTTCACAGTTTATTTTTGAACCTTAATGTAGTCTTTTCCCATACACAATGAAATTTTCTAAAATTTCATTTATTATATTGTGACAGTGCATATGCCCTCACAACAGCTCGGCATAAGCCCAGCACATAGACGCGCGCGAAATGCGCACACATGCATACAAACACGCATTGCGACGATCCTTTTGTTAACGTGGTAGCCTTGCGCGTTGGTCTCTAAGCTCGGTAGGACACACATCCAATTTCGCGCTAGCAAGGCCACATCGTCACAATGGCGCCCATACGTGGTTGGAACTTTTAACGTTTCACTATTAATCGAAAAATTAAATTCATAAAATCATAAAATCACCGTAAGCGCAAAATTACAGTACACCATTACAATCGCGCCCAACACGGTAAAGTCTGCAATTTTAGAAGCAGCAAAAATCAAAAATTAACTTAGAAATTAAAGTAAAACGGTTGGAAGCATGTATTAAATAAATCCGTATACATTAGCATTTCGAAATCATATATGTTGAGAAAATAGCAAATTAGCTAGAGTAGGAAAATTGTGCGCAAATATATATATATATATATATATATATATATATATATATATATATATATATATACCCTCCCTTTGAAATGCATGAGTGTAAACAACCTCCGAAAATTTCCGAAAGGAATATTCCATAAAAGAAAACAATATTCAGGCACGACAATACGATATAGTCGAGCGTTAGACGCCGAGTTACACTTAGGCATTCCAAGACAACACAACACATGCGAGCATACTATAAAAGCGAACTTATATTTGCCGATTCAAAAGACTGAGATATTATACAGTTCCATCTGCGCTTATATATTTTTTTCTCCGCACGATGCGGCATAATGAATAAATGCATGTATGATTGAATGAAAGGAAAAATCCGAAAGTATTTAAAAATCCCGAACACATGCGTAATATTGTTAGTAAACTCGATTGAATCGAATAAGATGCGAATTAAGGCAAATACGATTAAAAATAAAACGACTATTGCGATTTGTTACAAAATTTAACAATTGGTTGCGATAGTCCAATTTATTATTAGGTAAACCGAAACAAGCGCGTGAGCATAAGAATGGAAAATATTTTATTCAGACAATTTAAATCATAGTTCAACGTAGATAATTTTAACGCGAGAAAACTACGATATTGAATCCGATGGAATCCTAGTTACGCACACGCGTCTTGTAAGAATAAACACAAACGCAAGCGAGCAACATGTACGCTAATCCGCTTGATGTAAACAAGGTGATTAATAGAATCTCGAGCGTACATAACCGAAAGATTTTCGACCAAATATTATTTCAAAAATTAAATCGAGAGTATTACGTAATAGTGCGTTAGGTATGTATGAGTCTGTAACATATTTTTTTTTATATAGCGGATAGGTTAGATAGATTTTTTTAATTTGTATAAAGGACATTATTTTTTACACATGCTCATGCATATTAATAGTCATCATCGATATTTGCATTCAGGCAGCAAATAAGCTAACCTCTAGTATATCAAATACTTTCAGTCTAATTGTGAGAAAACTAGTTATGCTAAAGCATGAAAATTTTGACAATGATTTTTCGACTTTGCAACATCTCAATGTACAAAATTCTCTTTGTTCAATCTATTTTTTTTACAAAATCACGACAGCAAGACTATTCTCTTAGCTAAAGTAATCTCAGAACAATTAACTCTAAGTCAAGATTTACGGAAATAAATCCGAACAATATTTTTTTTTTTTTTTTTTGCAACGCGTAAAGTTAGTTAACAAGAATACGGCTATCCGAAAATACAATTGAGGAAATTCTTCAAAAAAATTAAATAAAAACTTAAACTTTATAGGAACTCACTCTGCGCCATGGCAGTAAAGCCGCTAACTAAATAGTAACGATTTTATTAAATTATACGACGTTACAATGGCGTTTTCACAGTAACAAGCAAACAGTCAAAATCAATTTTTTAAAATTCAGAGCCAACACTACCAAATTTTTAAAATCAACCAAAGGGGATAATTAAATAGTCACAACAATTAACGCCGATATTACAAAATACTTTAGTTATAAATCCAAAGTGGTCAAAGAGAAGGAGTCGAGAAAATTTAAAAGCTTAGTCAGAATAAGCTAAATCGAATAATGCCGAAAGCAAATCCTGTTTTTCTACGTAAACCTTTACTTGTATGTTTATTAAAAACACGAATTAAATATTTCGATCAAATGTCGCCGCCCTTAAAATATAATCTGAATTAAAAAAAAAAAGGAATTCAAAAAGCTAACAAAATTAGAGATTAATTTAAAGTAATTAAAAACCCGAAAGGAAAAATTAACTTTAAATCAATGAGGCGAAAATACGATAAGCGGAAACAAATAGCCGCGACGCGTAAGAAAAACGCGTAAGTTCAAGGGATCAGTACAAGTGCAAAAATAAAAGAACCTACAACGATCAACGGGTCACCCTATTGAACATTTTTTGCAAGATCTGATGTAAGATCATATCAACGATCTTATACAAGATCTGGTATAAGATCTTGTCCCAGATCTTATCATCGATTTTCAACCACGAACCTACATAAGATCTTACGTAAGATCTTGAGTGAATTATTGGAAAAAAAAATTGTTTTACTTATTGTAAGCATGCTCTTATACAAGATCTGGTGCAAGATCTTGTGTAAGATCTTATGTAAGATCTTGTGCAAGATCTTGTGTAAGATCTTATGTAAGATCTTGTGCAAGATCTTGTGTAAGATCTTAAGTCAGATCTGATGGGAGATTTTGCGTGATATTTACTGTAAAATCATGTATAATTTTATCAGGAAAAATATTTTTCTTTTATGAAAGCAAGATTTCATGCAAATTCGTACATAAAATCTCTTAAAAATTGTTTTTAAATGCTATTTCTTATTACCTTCTTTCTTAAAATGATTGATATTTAGGTAAGTAGCAATTACAAAGCAAACTATAGCTGCCGATGAAAAATAAGACTAGTAGGATGGGACCTGAAAGAAAGGCTCGGAGATTTGCAAATAATCACGACGCAAGATAGCCAATAATAGTAGAAGTTTTACTATTTTATTCTGGATTAAAAAACTTTTTTTAAATTAACTCGTGTTTTATTTTACATACTGTAAATTAACATTTTATTAGGAAACAATATTTATTCTTGGTTTTTCTTCATACCAGCTAAATGCTCTTTTCGTAGGTCTTGTAGTTTTTGACTGATATACGGCTTCATTGTGTTCATTAGAAGCTCGACAGTGTCCTTGTCTTTTATTTTTTTTTTCTAAAAAGTCTTTGTACAACTCTGAAATGATAAATTAATCAAATGAAATGAGTATTTAATTGCGAAAATAATGTGCAGTGATCTGTGCATGGATCTCTGCAAAGTTTTCTGCACTGATCTCTGTCAAAAATTTGGATCGTCTATTTTTAATTTCCAGAAAAATCAAAAAATTATGAAAAATGCCTTACTAGGTGTTATTATTTAGAAGATAACTCTATAACTTTGATAGTGAATTCCACAATTTTTATTTTTCAAGTTTTAAAAAATTTTTATGTTAATCTGATATTAAATAAATAAAGTTTGGAGTCCACAACCAGAGTGTTGGTGTTATTATCAGAATGATAACACCTATTAAGGCATTTATTATGTTTTTAGCTTTTAAGAATTTTTTTTTTGGAATTAAAAAAAATACAGACCAAGTGCAGAAATCAGTGCAGAAAATTTTGCAGACATCTATGCACATATTTTTTTTTGTAGCAGATTTTTATGTTTATGGTATTTTACATTTTTTAGATAAAGAAGATGAAATTTTATCAATAAAATTAATGGAGAATACACGAACCTTCAGAATTTTGTATAGCATAACCTTACGAAAATAATGTGCAAATATCTGTGTAGAAATCTGTGCACAGGTGTTTGCACATTATGTTAGTAAAGGGTAGCATAAAATTCCGCTTTGTTTGTATTCGAAAATAATCGCACATGTATGTAACCACCATCCACACCCGTATAGAAAGAAACTGTTAAACTGTATATTTGCAATACTCTTTTGCATTTTGTAATTTACAATAATAAATTAAAAAAAAAACTAAAATTCGGCTTTACATATTTTTTGGCGATCAATAGCCCATTTTTCAATAAAAGTTTTTTAATAAAATAAAGTTATTTAGCTAATCTCGATTTACCTACAATCCTGCAAACACGTTCGTAATACCAAAGCTAAAAATAAACATTGAAAAACAGTTTTATTACCTCCACCTGCTCATTAACTTAATAATATTTATAAAATTCAAATGTATTTTCCATCGAGAAAATCATTATTAATAGACATATAAAAATCTATAATACTATAAACTAGAATAAACTTCTGATTTGTAGTTGCATTTAGATTTTATATTAATTCAGATTTTAGGATAATGGGTTAAAGTTTAATAAAATTGAGATTTGTAGTTAATCAATGTAGTTTGGATTATTAGGACTAAATTATTTTTCACTATCGAGGATTGATGTATCACAGGAATACAGTTTTTAAATCAATCGTTCATAGTATTCTGTTGAAATAACTTACGTGATTATTCTCACGATTATTAAAGCAGATACATGAGTAATTGCATGTATAACATCCGAATAGTAACAAATTTCGTGTGAGTACAGGATAGTCGCGTAAGTAGTCATGTTATTAGTCGCGTAATTGATTTCGTGATTATCTCATGATTAATATTAAAATAAATTGCTTCATTATATAATCAAGTTAGTTCTCGTCTGGGTTATTAATTTATCGATATACATACGTATTTAGTCACGTAAGTAAACGCGTGAGTAATCAGCGGAGTGATCACGGAAGTTGTAGAATGGGGTTTTTAGTAGGACAGGTTATAATAATTGTAATTTGATTGATTTAGAAGCTATATAATAGAGGTCTATGGTGTTTGGAAGAAATGGATATGTGATGAAATTAAGGATTTGAAAATTTAATGTCTATAAGTTTATGCTAATAATATAAGCTTACACTGTGTAGTGACGAGATAAGTGAATTGGCACCTTAGCTGTAAAAAGGATTTCTTTTTTAGTTGTGAATACGAAAAATTAATTAAATTTAGATTATAATAAGGGAGTTTATAAAAAGTATCTACAAGAATCTTAAAGGAGGCTAGAAGAGGCTAGAAAGCTGGGAATAGTGGAAACGAATAAACGCTGAAAGTTAATGAGTGTGAGGATTCTGGGTGACTCAAACGGGGATAAAATACCTTAGGATCGCTCTGTAATCCAAAGTATAAATAATATTTAAAAAAATCACATACTCCGTCGATCTCCCTGAAACAACTATATACTGACGACGACTTCGCAAGAAATACAATAAAGTTAAAGTTACGCAGACAGATAGCAAGGATAAGGTGAGCAAGAAGTTTGTTCGAGACTTGCGAAGTTACAGGTCCGAATAATATTTTCCCGACACTACTGCAGCGAGGCATCAACATACTAACACAGGCCCTGAAGAAACTGGCACTAGATTGGTCTATTTATTGGTTTTATTTTGCGTACAATGTGTTGTACGATCAATTATGTACAGCAGGAGTAGTAAAACTACAGAAATAATAATAGTATAAGATGTCTGTTGTAGTAGATGTGTAGTGTGATGATAAAGTGAAAATGAGTTAAGCGAGAGTGTGTGAGTGTGTGCGTGCGCGTGAGTGTGAACATGATGTTGATGTGTTTTCGAGTTCAAAGAAGTGCTCTTTAGCTAGTTTCTTGAAATCTGAGATAGAAGCAGTGTTACGAATGTGTGATGGTAGGTTGTTCCATAGGTATGAGGCGCTGATATGAAACGAGTTCCTCAGCGTCTTCGTCGCGAAGGTAGGAATATCCAGAGGTCCCCCCTAACAGGCCGGAGTGTCACGCGCAAGTCGAATTATGCCAGTACATATGATGGTACGGCTGTGTTAAACATCTTTCGTAAGAAACAAGCAGTGAAATACTTCCTAGCCACTGCAGCTCCCGCCTGTACGGGGAGATGTGCTCATCTCTCCTTACACCATAGATGTACCGAATTCCTGTATTTACGAGCCTCTGTAGTTTTAAGTCGAGTTCCTGCGCCAGGTCACAGTATACAAGAGAGCAATAGTCAATAAGGGGAAACAGGAGCGCTTGCACTAAGTGCTTGCGCAACCTGAGATTGGTACTCTTTCTGAAAAAGTAGAGCCTGTACATTATTGAGTGAGCACGCTTACACACTTGTGTAACGTGCTCCTTCCACGTAAGTTTAGAGTCGAGAACCAATCCCAGATTACGCACGGAAGATTCAAAGCTGACCTGGGCACCCCCAATGTTAATATAGGTGTTAGCTGTTGAGGGTAATGCGTTTATGTAGTAGGGAGAGCCCAGGACAATTGCTTTGGTTTTAGCAACATTAAGTTTTAGCCTGTTCTGTGCAGCCCAGCCCATTATCCTCTCGGCATTAGCACTCATCTTGTTTGATAAAGAATCGAGTTCCTCTAGGTGGCATTAACTGTAAATTTGCAAGTCATTCGCATAGATGAGATGGGAAACATCGGTATCAAGGCAGAAACCGATGTCGTTGATGTACAATGCGAACAGAACGGAATCCTGCGGGACGCCGATGTTAAGACGCCGAGGAGAAGAATGCTCTCACTATTGTCACCAACGACGGCCTGCTCTCTCCCAGACAGGTAGGAGGCAAACCAACGAATGACTTGCTTTGAGAAGCTGAAAGTGGATAGCTTTCTCAAGAGCCTGACGTGACACACAGAGTCAAACGCCTTGCTAAAGTCGAAGAGAAGGAGTGTTACTTTCTTTTTGTTTATCCCGATTCTGGCATCATCAGCTAGCTTAATTAGGCCAGACTGAGTGCTGTGACCAGTGCGGAAGCTTGTTTGAAGGTTGTCTATCAATAGCCTTGATTCAAGGTATTCTGAGACTTGCTTGTGCACCAGCCACTGCAGGGCCTTGGAGAGAAAGCAGAGAAGTGAAATCGAATGGTAGTCAGTCAGGGCTGTTGGTGAACTGATTTTGTTGAGTGCGCGCACAAGTGACAATTTCCAGGCAGATGGGAAGCAGGGTACGCTCAGAGACAAGTTGAAAATGTGACTTAGTAAAGGAGCGAGAACCGGCAATGCTTTTGAAATGACAACCTGTGAGATGCCGTTACTTCCCCTGTCCTGGGTATCAAAGTGCGATACCGCAGCCAACACGTCCGATTCCGTTATAGGGCTGAACTCGAAATGTTCCGGGAGGTCAAGACTTTCCAGGGTGAGAAGATAATCCTCAACAGCAGGAGCCAACGGATCGTTGGAGATCGCGCTGAAATGCCTGTTGAGTTCATCTGTGGTAAATCGAGATGGTAAGGGGGCCTTGGTGGCAGAAATTCCAAGTTTTTCCAGCTCTCTCCAGATCTCGGCAATGTCGGTCAAGGTAGATAGGCGTGAATAGTAATAATTCAGCCTGGCTTCCTCGACTTATTCATGGGCATAGTCTCTAGCTAATCTGTAAATGCGGAGATCTTGATCGAGCCTAGAGTCCCTGAAACCCCTGTAAAGTCTATCCCTCTCGGATACAAGGTCACGAAGAGCCGCGATGTACCACGGGTGGCGTTGTCGTCTTGGTGTCACAGTCCGCAATGGGGCGAGATGGTTAATGGCGTTAGTAAGGTTAGTGTTAAGTAAGGATATGCATTCGTCGAGTGATGAAGTGGTGAGAGATTACCAGTCACATTCGCTAAGAAAGTCCCTTAGCTTCTCGGCGCTGATTCCTTTAAAGTTTCTGTAGGTGTATGTGTTAGGTACGTAGCGTGGAATCTGTACGTCGAGAGTGGCCGTGATAAGGTCGTGTCCGTTGATGAAAGGTGCGTCTGTCTTCCAGTATGACAGCAGGCGATCCTGCTCGTCGATTAGGCATAGGTCAAGCCAGGTATCAGAACCCTGTTTATGGTGCGTGGCACCATAGGGAACAGACAAAAGGGAGTTCTCATCAATGAAGGCCCTGATGAAATTGGCATCTTCAGATGAGGAAAGTTGGTCAGAATTGAAATCTCCCATTATAACCTTCGTGGAGTAATTGTGCATGTGAGTTGTTAGCTGGTCTATAAAGTTAGAGCCTTGGAAAAAAGGAGCATGAGGTGGACGATACTCAACCCCCACGAAGATGGGAGAAACTCCCTTAGCCGATACCTCACAAAAAAGGTATTCAGGCTTGCCTGGCTTGCCAGACCATTCACTGTCGGATGATGAAATAACACTAACCGTCAGTAATTTATGTATATAGAGGGCCACACTTCCTAAAAAATCATTTAGCTCGGCGTCGGTGTTGATGATGGTGGCGCGCTCGTTGTCATCGTTGCAGCGAATAAATAATCTCCCGTCTCTGACGAAGGTATGGCAACCCTGTCTCTTCTTGGCCTCCAGCCTGGCCCTTGAATGCAGCTTATGGACGTCTGAAGGGAGCAGCTCGTTGATGTTTATGAGCCCTTGATGTTCAGGGCTCAGGGCTCTTGCCTCCTCCAATAAGGTTGCGTCCAACTCGTTGGTGTGTAGCTTGCGTTTGCGGGCTTTAGCGACGACAATTGAGCGTGCGAGCGCGCTTGAAGAGAGGGTGACGGCTAATGGTGTTAGTCTGCCGTTACCCCTGGCGGAGTTGTTTATTGCATCTAGCCTCCCCATGGTCCTGACGGATGCTACGTCTCTTCTAAGGACCGTGGGGTCAAGTGCGCTCATAACTGAAAAAGTGAGGAGGTGCAGCGAGGTTTCACGGGTATAGTGTAGACCCGTGACAACGACAACACTGTTCGAGGTCTGCTACTGGCGCCCCTTACCTCCGCCAGTTCACTGCGCAGGCTACAGATCTCTGCAGTGTTGGGCACAGTGCTGCCGCTGTCCCGCTGCATCGTCGGGCTCCTCGTCGCTCCTTAAGTCGCTTCTCCAGCGAGCCCAAGCGCTGCTCAATTTTGGAGATCCTCTCCAAGCGGGTTGGTGAGGGATTCCGCGAGATGTTGGTTGATGATGGTGCTGACCTCGTCTTCTTGCTCACCGGCTGCTGCTTGGGAGTATTCTTGCCTGCTGCTGTTGTTGCAGTTACTCCCGTTGCAGTTGTTGCAGCAGAAGTGGATTTGGTCCTCGCTTTGGTTCCCTTGCTGTTGTTGTCCGCACATGAGGTACAGGTTGTTATCTGCCTGTCGTTCACTACTATAGCCTTGACCTTGACGGTGTTCTGGCACTTGACGTGGTAGTAAAGACCACAATATTCACACCTCTTGGGGTCTTTATGCTGTATTGGTTGTTTACAGCTGCTGCACTGTTGAAAAGGCACTTCCACGTTCTTCTCGCTGTTTGCACTCATTTGTCGTCGATAACTTATTGGCAGTCGATAAAGCAGATATTCGTTGGAGGATGATAAGTTATCGACGGGGTGAAAGAGTAGGTGTTGTAACTCTTACGGCCAGATGGAGTGTTAGTGGATAGAACGCGAAAGTACCGACCTCGAAAAGTGTGAAGACGCCTTGAGGGTTTTCCCGCGATGCAGCAGATGTCACCATGATGTTGATTGCAGAGAGAAAGAGACGCCGTGTAAGTGCGAAAACAAGCCAGGACAAGCGAAGTAGATTTGCAGGTTAGGAGCCGTGTAGAAAGTTTGCAGTAGAAAAGATGACAGAGAAAAATTGCAGTCTTCGGCGATTTATATATCGACGTGAAGGTTGCAAAATGGAGCGTGCAACTACCTACAACAGAAGAGGGCCCGAAGGCAAGGAGCAGCAGAAAAGCAGTACTAAAGAGAGATAGGTCAGCGGAGCTGTCAACTGTACTCACCAGAGAGAAAGAGAGAGAGAGAGAGAGAGAGAG
Organism: Nasonia vitripennis; assembly: GCF_009193385.2. Lineage (NCBI taxonomy): Eukaryota > Metazoa > Arthropoda > Insecta > Hymenoptera > Pteromalidae > Nasonia > Nasonia vitripennis. The sequence goes on along the minus strand of NW_022279616.1, from coordinate 689,926 downwards.
AGAGAGAGAGAGAGAGAGAGAGAGAGAGAGAGAGAGAGAGAGAGACTAGGGTATGTGTCGAAAGAATAGCGACTGACAAAGGTAGCGTTCATGCCTAAACCAGACAAAGCGCAACATATGGTCACGAAGGACTTCAGACTAATCAGCCTGATTTCATTCATGGAATCATCAAATTCACCGTGGAAAAGCTGATTGACAGGTTTATCAAGAAGACATTGCTATACCCCTCCAAAGAGTAGGACAGCTTTGTGGCCCTGAAAAGAGCCGGTTGTGTTCTCGTGTGGTAATCAATGAGGCCTAGATGATCTAACGTAGCCTAGTAGGCTTACCGTGGCCACCGATGCAACTAATGCACTGAATGGCGCGACTGACGCTCTTACTCCTCAGGAGATTGTTGGTCACTTGGAGCAAGTCTCTACGTAAAGCGATACTCGCCCACGGCTAATCTTAATCCATGTCTACTAAGCCTCTTGCAGCCTTAAGCAATTTTGTAGGAGGGCTATCGTCTAAAATATTCTTGGACTGTCTGAGTCCCTCGGCATTCTGCTATTTGGCGCTCAGTTCTTTGTTAAGCCAGCGCACGTTATCAGCACCTCTGCCCGCCAGCCTGTCCACCATTTCGTTGCCCACCACGCTGGACACCTGGGACCCACAGTAGTCTTACGACGTTGCGATTTGCTAGTACTTTCAGCGTCTGTATGCAGCTAAGAAGTTCTTTTGAAGTAACTCTGTGATGGCCCCTAGAAGACTGGTATGCTGGTCGAGGAAACATACAATCTCTTGTAAAAATCACATTAAAAGTTGTTCTAAACTGTAGACAGACGTTGGAATTATTGGCAAATAGCAACGTTGTGCAAGGTAGCAAAATGCCAATGGAGTTAGACAGGCCAAAGATATCATAGGTTACACACAACCTGTGAAATAGCTTGCGTCTACCAGAGGACTAAGAATAAATGGATTCAGGTTAGCCGTGGACTGGCTAACTGAACACTGAAAGGTAATGTACCACCTACAGAAAATAGGATACGCAGATTCTGAGGACTGCAGGTAATGCAAAGAAGAAGAAAATACCACCTCTCACCTACTGTTTAGATGTCCTGTTTTCGCGGGGTCGAGGCAGAGCATGTGGGATGTCTCCTTAACAGGGACAGAGGAGTTAAGGGCGGCTAACTTGACATGCCTAATTGCCGTAGCTGTCAACAAGAAATTGTAAGGTGTAATGTTATAGGTTAACGAGGCAAATTACTAAGACACTTCAGATAGATGCAGCCCTACCAAGGTGCTGTGGCCTCCCCAAAATCGACAAAAATGAAAGTTCAGTATGACCAGTTGACCAATAATTTTGACAATAGGTTAACGTTCTTATTTCTTGTCAAAAAGCTTTCTTAATATTTGACAAAACAGCATGAAGTAGCCTGATTCACATACAGAAAATAGCTACGAATTCGTAAATAATAATGTTAATACTTCTGAAAATGATTGCTGGATCAGCCTCGACATAATTACATATTACGATACAAGTGTCATAAATAGTCCGATACGGCACGATGTGTATTGGGCACCCAAGCATGACTAATGAGCGGTGCGTGGCTCAGTTGGTTAAGGCACACACCTTAACCAACGAAAACTCAGCTGTTCAAGGCGTCAAGAATTTGATTTCCCGTAAAGTCACTTGGATATTTTTTAGTTTTTTTTCAGTGTAATTTCGGGGTTTTCCTGTATCACAGGCACATGCCTGGGCGAATGCGAAACAATAGAGAAGAATATATCAGAGGTAAATAAAAAAAATGTTAGGGTAGCCAGTCCGATGCACTAGGCAGAGAAAGTCGGCCTTACTGGTGAGGAGCTGGTCGCTAAAACTGAAACTATTGTCAGCTTAACTAGCAAATGTGTGAGTCTGGGTCCTGACCGGAAATGCCTCGCAGGCGTTAGAGGTATGAGCCAGAAAATTGGTAGTAAAAAGGCGTTCAAAATAAAAGTAGGGGCAAAAAATAGAGTACTAAAGTGAATAAAGGTATAAAAACACTATCCATGCCCGTGCAGGATACTAGTGTATAAGCCCATCACTTTTCTTTTATAGCACTGCCTCACTCATAAATTCGTTGTTGACATGCAAAAATTGAGCTCAGCAGGAAAACATTCTATACTGACAACGATTCCGTAATTGCGAGTTTTGACTTTAGGTTATTGTTAATTAACTTTTTGTACGTACAGGAACATTTCGACTAAATAAAACCTACTTTGACAGTTTCCTGATAAGGACGGTACTGATTGTTGAAACGACGAAAGGAAAAGAAAGAATTTTACGTATTTAAAGAAAGATCCTGTTGTAGTTATGATGCTCGTTAACTACTTTAGATGCGCTCGACGCGTTTTTTTAGTTTTTACTTTCCACGTGCCTTCTTTAGAGTAAGACAACTAAAAAAGTGTTTGGAATAGTGATAAAATAACCATTATTCAAGCTAGCTTTTGGCAATGTTTTGCCTGGCTTATAATATGTACAAAACTTATTCTATATTTGCCAAACTGTTCCAGTACATATTTAATACTATGATACTTTTCTTTAGCATTTGATATCATCATGGAAACAAGTATTTTTTATGATATGTCAGTTCAAAGTAATTTTATTCTGTTATGGATTTATGAGCTCAAGAAATTCTGGATTCAAAGGTTTTAGGATTTTATGGTTAATTGATTAATGGTTGTAAGGAAGTAATACAAATTTATAGATTCAGGAGTTTATGCGATTATGAGATAAGGGTTGTATATGTTCAGTGGTTTATTAATTTGTATCAATAAGCGCTTGAGGAATGTCTACACGAGTTACTGTCAGTATCGAGTTCATCTTTGTTGCAGCAGAAGACAAGCGTTCTTTGAAAAACTTTGAAACTTAAGGTTCTGGTCGTACTTCATTTGTTAATCAAAAGTCTTGATAAATGTTCTATATTCAAGATACAATATAATTTCAAGAAATAACATTTTGAAGATGGGCTCTCAGAGCATTTTTCTACAGCACGATGTTACTGCATAGATGCATGCATAAAGCGAAAACTAATAAATTATGATTTTCTGAAAAATTTTAGTAAAAGGTTTTTTTGAATTTGAGTCTATCGAGACTTTTGACCAGCGGAACTATCAGAGCCCGAAGTTTTGCTCAAAGAACACTTCAGGAACGAAATAACTTTTTTTGACAAGTGCATGCAAAAGGACTTTTTTCGTGCATGAAAAAAGAATGGAAAATCAAGTTTTTCACGCAGCGAGAGAAAAGTACTTATCCTTCCGCTGCTCAGAGACTTTCAAAATTGTCATTAAATGTTTAAATTAGTTAAAATTTGTTTAAAAATATATAAACATGTAAGAATGACATTTTATTGAAATGATATACACTGTGAAGTCCTTCATTTCCTATTCGTGTTTCGTGCGCAAAAGGAGCCTTTTTGACGTAGTTAAAAAAGTATGATGGGTAACAAGGAGAAAGTGGCTTTTTCTGTCTAAGATGATGCTTGAACTAGAGTCAAAGTCACTAAAGGCTCGCTAGAAAATTCCAATTCCCCCTCCCCTCCCTAGGTGCACCATGTAGTAATAAATAGTTCTGATTCTCCATCATTCGTGCCAAGTTTGTTCCTACGTCATAATCGACAGTGGTATCTAGCCCACGTAAAATTGCGGGTAAGTACGTGGGATCATGACGGGTAATTACGAGGGATCAGGAGGATCAGAAATATGTATTTTTTGTAACAAACGAACGATTTTCGCGTTTTTTGTATCTATTAATCTGTTAATCTTTTTAAAAATGCGTTGATTTTGATTTATTTTCATTATTTATTTATTATTTACGAAAAAATTGAATTTCACTTTTGTGTAATGTTCGAACAAGAGCGTAGTTGCCATATTATAAAATAGTGACGTCAGCCCTGTTTAACACGTACGAAAAAATACAAAAATATGTCCGTTCGTTACAAAAAATATGATGTTCACCAAAGGCTAAGTGGGTTTTTTAGGCCGAGTGTAGAGTTTGCAGTACTTACCTGCGGCTCGTGCTACCTCTCCTTAACTCGTACTACAAAATCCACACTCAGTCTAACAAAGCCGATTTTACGACCTTGGTACACAATATATTTACTATTGTGCTCCGAGAGAAAAACATTCTGCATACACACATGCAAATGCCAAAATATTTCTGTAACTGAATCCGTATGCTTATTCATAATTATTATTGATTATACAAAAGTACCTTTGAGTAATTGCATTCGATCTGGCTCAAACTCCATTCTTTCTTCTCCAGTGTATCGAAGCGAGGTAAGGTGTAATTTAAGATATTTATTTTTTAGTTCGTTTTCAGGCTATATAAGTTCCATTAAGTTTCTCAAAAAGATCGTAGAATTTTTAGGTTTTCTCTTATTCATTTCTCTCCATATTTCTTTGTCTACTGAGACATCTAATCCTAAATAGATCTGAAAATTTTTGAATATTATCATATTATTGTAATATAGGCAAAGACACACACATGGATATTTTCCAAACTCAGTCAAGAAATGGACTTTTTATGACACGGGCATAAAAAACACCACTTTTCATGCATGTAAAATAAATAATAAATCATAAAATAATAAAGAAATAGTAAAAGGAATTTCCAAATTTTAAATTTTAGTTGATTTTAAAAAGAAAAAAATGTTTTTAAATTATTGTATCGATACATTCGATACGGGTAATATCGATATTCGGATGCCAATATATTGCACGTATCGATATTTAGTGCATTGATACATATCGATACGCAGTATCGATACTTTTTATAATATCGCGCATCCCTAGCAGACAGTTTACACAACGTAGAAAAAGTACTAATAATTACTGTTAACAATTCTTGTACAGTGGGAAATTGTGGGAACAGAGAAAACAAGAATTAAAATCTTAGATAAAAAGATCTGTTTAATGCACAGAAAATCGCTTTGCGCATTAACAACGGAGAAAAATAAAAAAATTCTTACTGGATTTTGTAAAAAAATTTTATGTTTTTGCAAGCCAGGTATCGAAAAAAATGTAGTTATCCTCTGTCGTTTTAGTAGATGTATAGACATTTTTCACCTGCAGTACCTTTTCACGCGATGACTACAACCTATATAATATTGCCATTTGTCAATACGTTACTGTCGATCGCAAATACTTTACACAGAAATTATTTTTTTAACAGAAAACTAAGTCTGCTACATTTTACTCCATGTTAATCGCTGGGATAGTGACGTCATCTTGATGAGCTATATCTATGTATTTCGCCTCGGTGTCAGAATCCAATAGCTGCCTTACGTATTTTAACTATCCCTCATTTAATACAATTTAAAGTTTATATGTCCATATCTTGGAACAAAATTTGATTAATGTCTCAAAATCATGTAATTTAATATTTATTTTGTGTGATATTGACATATAAACTTCAAACTTGGTGAAATGATAAATAATTACATTACGTAGGGGAACTTTGTCGTAGTTTATCGTAATTTAACTTTTATTATTATTATAAGGAAATTGTTACTTTTGTTGTTTGCTATTTAATAATATCATAAAGGGTCGATCAAGGTGAATTTACAACCGAATTTAAATACAGAATGTGTAATTCTTTATTAGTATATAGCTCCTTTCAAACTAATTTATTTTATAATTATGATATTATTGAGGTACATGATGTAATTATTAAAAAAATAAAAAAAGAAATAAGAAAACACCTGACTTCATAAAATTAATAGCATCGAGGAAATATAGTAAGCTGTGTACTAGACGCGCACAACCTGCAGTATTTTTTTGAGCAATAATATACTAAAGCCATTAACAAATAAAAGGCTGTATATTCACCTTAAATATTTTGATAGATACATCAGAAACAATTTTTTAAAATAGTTACTTCCTATTATTAACTTAAGGTCAGACTGTCTTTAATGTTTTAGATGCACGTTATTTACTTCATTTTTTTTAGCAGATCAGAATACCCGAGAAAATATTCCAAAAAGTATCTCAATATATAGTCGAAGGACTTCATAGTCTTTTGATGAACCTTCATTGTCAAAAAATTACGTCATATAGGAGATTATCACTATTAAAAAATGACTCGATTAATTTCGCGATTATTTGTATAATCAATCGTGCAAATATCAGTTTATCAAACTTTTTCGACGCGATTAGTCATGTGATGAGTATCACAATTAGTCACGTGACCAATCACGCCATTTATCTCTAATCAATTTTCAAATAAAATAAAATTGTTCAAAATACGAAATTTGTAAGGGTGGTGGCCAATATATGTAATACCATTCGGATGATACCTTTTGAATCTGCTACCAAGCTTGCTAATTTTGCATTTAGAGCAATTTTATTTTATTTGAAAATGCATTGCATACAAGTTACGCGATTAGTCATGAGACTTATTGTGCGATGAAACACGTCACTAATCACGACAAAAAAAGTTTGATAGTTGCCGATAAGTCGTTATTTTCCTTCGCGCGATTAATCGCATGAAAAATCGTACGACCAATGGTGGGAATTTTTTTTCATTAGGGATAGTAACACGTTTATTATGAAAAGATATTTACTCCTAAACTACAATAATCTCTAATAAGAATAGATACACTAATGGTAGCAAACAGGAGATGACCACAATAGCTAGCAATAACAAACAGAACTAAAACAAATAGCTGTTAATGTACACGGTCAAAGGCGACTGGAGGTCTGCCTCCTTTTTGCATTTCGTAATTCTCAAGTTTAGAAAAAAAGTCTGATTTATATTTCCTTTTGGTAGAATGATTCATTAAATTTAACACTAGGCACGTACAGAGCTGGGTTTTTATTAGAAGGTTTCTTTAAAAAAAAACAATCATTGAAAAACAGTGTTTGTACCTCCAACCGCACCTTAAGTAACTATTTGAAACAGTAAAAATTGTTTCTGATTATAACTTTTTTATGTTGTTGTAAAATTATATTACATAGTCATCATCTTCATTTTCTCCATCAGATTGAGATTCATCGCTGATGATTCCATTACTGAAAATTCCTGCCTTATTATTATAATAGCATTTGATACGTCTTGTTCATTACTCTCAAGCGAAAATGCATTTCTTTCAGGAGTCACGTAAGTAGATTCCGAAGCCCAATCCATTTTAGGAAATTTAACTCTTCCAGCTTCAATTTTTTTACTTACAGCATCTCTTGAATCTTCAAAATCAATATCAAAAGGACAAAGTTTATTTAATTGGTTAAAAGTAAAAATTTTTTTTATTTTTGAAATAAAGAAACCAAATAAATAATAAATAATATAAAATAAGCATTAAAACGATTTGCAATATTGTACAATATGTATACGTTTTCAAGGATTTAGCTAATGTTTAAGAGAATCTCTAAATTGCGTTCACAAGTGTCACAAGAGAAGAAGAAAATGCAGCTATTGCTTTTACCTTATAGTAGAAGCGGCATGAGCTGCGATGTGCTCTCAGAAGGTATAGTGACTTTTTAAGGTGTGCTAACTGTAGCTATAAAAAGTTAAAGTCAGCTATAACGTTTGTAAACGTCATCAAAATCTTTTAGCATGTACGTGTATGTGTGTTTTATGTGTATTTGCCTGCGTGTACACACTCACACACACGGGTCAAGTCACAGAGCCCAGTCCCGCCGTCGATTCCGATCGGGTGAAAGCCCTGGTGGTCGGCGCTGGCCCCATAGAGTTTGGGGGGGGGGCAAACTCACTTAGGAGCCGCAGAGGTTTGTCACCTGACCATTGCTGCATGTAGAGACGCAGGTGATATGGAAATAAAGGTTGATGCAGACAAGGATAAGAGAGCTGTTTGCATAACGCAAAGGAATGCGTACTTGGATCGCCTTGGCAGCAGAATCGATGAATTGATAGACTATGTCAGGAACAGGCACAATATGCACAAAAAAGTTAAAAATCTTGCCCGAATCATAAGAGCAAGCTATTAGAATCTCTACATGGCAGATGATAACTTAGAGCAATGCCAACGCCCGGGAACTCAGGGGAGGGAAACCCAGGCAACCCCAAGTCTTAGATCTCGGAAGGCGGGTACAACAAAGAAAGCCCCAACTACTCCGTAGGATAGAAATGGAGGAAATAAGGAAGATCATAATCAACCTAATAAGGCAGCATGGCAGAAAGTCACTACAAGAAAGTCAAAGAAAAAGGAAAATAAGGCAAGCAAAGAGGATAAAAATGTCCCTGGCGTTACAAACCAGAATAGGACCAGTAAGGATGGACCAAAGCGGACAAGACCTCTTAGACCGGATGTTTTAATCATCAAGGCTGCAGAAGGAAAGAGCTATGCAGACATTTTGTCAAAAATGAAAGCGGCTCCGTCACTTAAGATGCTGGTGAATAGCGTAAATAAAATACGCAGAACAGTTGCAGGAGATCTTCTGATAGAGCTTAAACGCTCAAGAGAAGTCAAAATCTCAAACTTCCAAGAAGCAGTTAAAGCGGTACTAGTGGAAGGCGCCACAATAAAAGCACTCCAGAAAGAAGAAACCATTGAAGTAAGAGATCTAGACATGTTTACCTTAAAAGAGAAGGTACTAGAAGCACTACAGAAGGAAATTGGCAAAGAGAACATCATAGAAGACTCTACGATAAGATCTCTGTGAAAGACGTACGGTGACACGCAGATTGCAGTAATACGGGTACCAGCTTAGATAGCGGCTAAGATCAGAAAAGAATGGATCAACTGTAGGATCCGGGTGGCTAATCGCAAAAATGAGCCGCTTAGGTGTTATAAATGTCTTGGTTTTGGCCATATCGGCAGAAACTGCACAGTAACTGAAGATAGAAGTAAGCTTTGCTTTAAATGTGGAAAAGATGGGCACAAAGCAAAGGAGTGTGAGAACCAACCCAACCGTGTACTCTGCAAAGGAGGCACGGGTGGAAAGAGTGACCACGAAGCTGGTAGCTATGCATGCCCAGTTTACCGAGCTGCAGTAGAAGCCACTGAAAAAGGAATAAAATAAAAATACTACAGTTAAATATAAACTACTGCGCTACTGCACAGGACCTACTGAGCCAGTATGTCCATGAGACAGAGATTGACATAGCCATCGTATGAACGAAAAAAAAAACGAGTGCTATTGGAAGCATTCGCCCTCCTTGACTTGGTCTTAGTTAACCAGGAATGTTCTTACACATTTCAAAGAGAAGACGCAGGGTCCATCATAGATCTCACGTTTGTCAGTAGCTACCTGATTGGCTTAGTTAGATCGTGAACGGTAAGCGATCATTACACAAATAGTGACCATCAAGCGATAATATGGAGATAAAAATATCAAAACAGAAATCCAACGGGAGGGCAACGACAAAAAGAGTCGGAAGGAAAACGATTATGATAAGGGGACATTCCTGCTGGCTCTAGAAGAAATACAGTTGTTTGGATCGGCGAATGATAGGGTCGAGCAGGTAATAGGTAATATTACCCGAACCTGCGACGCAACGATGTCAAGATGAGCTCCCAATAATAGACGACCACCAGTATACTCGTGGGATAAAGAAATTGAAGCTCCCCGCAGCGTGTAATAGTGTCATCGAACCAGAAGACGGAAACAGCGGGCTCGGAAGAAATACCACAAGACTGGTCGAAGTAGAGAAATAGTAGACGCCGTAAACAAAGAAATGAAGGATGCTAAACGGATACTCAAGAAAAAAATCCGAGAAAATAAACGACGGTGCCTTAAAGAGTTACAGGACGAGGTTCAGCTAGATCCCCGGGGGCGACCGTACCAAGTAGTAATGAAGAAGATAAAGGGAGATTATTCCAACAATTACCACGGAGGAATTACTGGCTGCATGAAAAAGAATTAGGAACAATAAGGCTCCAGGTCTAGATGGCATACCCAATATTGCATTGAAACAAGCTATACGGGCACGCCCCGATGCCTTTGTGGATCTGTACAATTCATGTCTCGAAGAAGGGGAAGGGAAAGGGACGTTTCCTAAGAACTGAAGGAAGCAACGCCTAGTGCTACTACAAAATGAATATAAGCTACCTGGAGAAGCTGCCTCATACAGACCACTTTGCATGCTGGACACCCCGGGCAAGATTTTAGAGCGCATAATTGGCGTTAGAATGGATCAAGTCGTTGAAAAACCAGGTGTACTAGCGGGATATCAATACGGCTTCAGGAAAAAACTCTTGACGCCGTGAGCTTAGTAGTCGACACCGCTAGAACTGCAATAGAAGCAAAAAGATGGAAAAGAGGATCCAAGAAGTACTGTGCTATTATTACACTGGATATTCAGAATGCGTTTAACTCAGCCAGCTAGAGCAAGATACACGAGGCACTACGGAAAAAAGAGGAACCCGCATATATAAGAAGGATTATGTCTGACTACCTGAAAGACAGAACCCTTTTGTACGACACAGAGAGCGGCACGAAAACCTATCAAGTAACCGGAGGGGTCCCACAAGGGTCAGTGCTTGGCCCATTATTGTGGAACATCATGTACGATGGAGTACTTAGGCTAGAGCTACCCGAAGGGGTAACGGTCGTAGGGTTTGCAGATGACATTGCAGTAGTGGTAGTAGCAAAGCAAAAGAAAGAGGTGACGGAAATCGCTAACGAGACAGTAGGTATAATCTACGATTAGCTAAAGCAGACTGGACTTGAGCTTGCTAGCCATAAAACGGAGGCTATCCTTATATCTAGTAGGAAAAAAATAGAGACAATAACATATATGACATAAGCTGACAGTGGACGGACACGAAATAGACTCTCAGCCGACCATTAAGTACATGGGAATCACCATGGACGCCAGACTAACGTTTAAGCAGCATCTCAAGAGGGTGAGCAATAAGATAGCAAAAGTTGGTCCTGCACTATCACGATTAATGCCAAATGTAGGTGGGCCAACGCAGGGTCGGAGGTTACTCCTAGCCACTGTAACTACATCAATGATGTTATACGGTGCCCCAATATGGGCGGACGCTATATTGGTGAAGTTCTATGCCTACCGAACAGTATCAGAAGATGCAGTGTGCGTTATCTCAAGTATGTCGCCTATTGAACTTCTAGCAACAGAACGAAAGAATATATACGAAGAAAGCCGGCGTGATGACAATACTCAAATGAAGTTTGGAAATCTCCGAAGGAACAAACCCTAGCTGAGTAGCAAAGACGATGGGACTCCAGTGGAAATGGGCAATGGACGGACGACCTCATACCACGTATGGTGGGCTGGACCAATAGATGACACGGCGAAGTGAATGACTACCTTACGCAGGTTTTGAGCGGACATGGGTGCTTTCGAACCTATACCGCTTCAAGATAGAGGACAATCCAAATTGCCCAGTATGTTCGGAAGCAAACGAAGATTCGGAGCATGTTTTCTGTGACTGTTCACGATACCAAATGGAACGAGAAGAACTCGAGCGTTACCTTCAGACTAGGGTGATCCCTGAGTCAATGATGACAGCTATGCTAGCGTCGAAAGATGGCTGGTGCGCAGTAAACAACTACATAAGGACCATTCCCAAGAAGGTTAGAAATGACGAAGAGAGTAGAAGGGAAGGACAAGGCGAAACAGCTGAGTAAAACTGTTGCTAGACGAAGGCCACTAGGTAGTAGATACGAAACGCTCCTCGGACTGATGCAGAAGAACGTAGGTCACAGAGTTGAGCTCTCACTCCCCTGCCCGATGCAAAGGAATGTAGGAGCTAGGGTTGAGTACCTGTAAGTGCTCCTCAGACCGATACTGAGGAACGTAGGTGTCGGGGTTGAGTCTGTCCAGATGATGGCCGGTTGATGCTGCTCGAAGTAGACGACCGGACGATGCTGCAGAAAACAGGCGGCTGGATGATGCAGAATTAAGAAGACGGCAGGACGATGCAGAATGAAGCAGACGAGTTTGATCCTGAACCCCTAATGACCTTGGTGGATGAGGATGTATGAAAATGTCAAACTTCAAAGGAGAAGCCAAAGAAGGCTAGTTAATGGGCCCCACGGAAGTATTGTTCAACGATAGTACCTGTGGAAATCCGGTGTCGGAGGGCCACTTGTGCAGAGCTTGCTCTGCCTACGCCACATAAAAATAAAAAAAAGAAACACATACACCATTCACACACACACACACACACACACACTTGACCTGATACGATTATTGACATAAGTACGCAATCTGGTATATAATCCCTTATAAGATCCGGAGAAATGTTGATGCACAGAAAGACATTTTAAACTGTAAGAGAACGCAGCAGCTCAGTGCTTAATTCGTACAACTCATGGTTTTGCTATGGTATTCCGAGTTTCACGAAAGCTACTTGAGCCGAGCCTTCCCTTTCTACAAAACTTATGGTGAAAGGTGTGATTTAACTGACTTTAGGACCTCCTTACCCAGTGTGTCCGTGAGCAGAAGGTAGACGTAGCCATTTTGTGCGAGCAATACAGAAACCTGGAAGAGTCAACATGGGAATCTTATGGATCAGGCAAAGCAGCGATTTGGACATGCGGGGACGCTGCTTTTCAGGACAAATCAGCTACATGAGTGGAAGGTTTTGTACGAGCAAAAATAGCAGGTATACATATCTACAGCTTCTATGCCTCACTAAATGCGTTAATTGAAGAATTCGAACGATTGTTAGATATACTGGTACAGGATATCAGAGGAAGAAAGCCAGTGATTATTGCTGGTGACTTTAAGGCTTGGGCAGTAGATTGGGACAGCCAAAGGACTAAATAAAGAGGGCAGGTGCTCCTGGAGGCATTCTCTTCTCTAGATTTGGTATTAGCCAATAAAGGCTGCACCCACACCTTCAGAAGATGAGACACGGGATCTATAGTAGGTCTGACGTATGTAAGCAGCTGCCTGATTGACTCAGTTCACGAGTGGATGGTAAGTGAACACTATACAAATAGTGCCAAATCTGAGACGACCGACAGTATAATGGTGAGACAACGAAGTTCAGAGTGTCCGCAGTGAGTGCCAACGAACTAGAAGGCAGGAACAGCGGGTGAGGAAGAAATATTATAAGACCGGTAGATGCTAGGATATAGTAAAAGCACGAGAGCTGGAAATAAAAGACGTTAAGCGGAAACTCAAGAAGATAATTCGTGACAACAAGCGAAGGAGCCTCAAAGAACTGCAGGACGAGGTCAAACTGTATCCCTGGGGCCAACCTTATAAAGTAGTAATCAAAAAAATAAAATGAAGTTACGTACGGCCTCCTAAGTACACAGAATTAAGGCACCGTATCATAACTATGCTATTTCCTCTTAAATTAGACGAAACATGAAATTTAGAAATGGACAGACAATGTAACTATTACCCTAATCACTACGGAGGAGCTGGTGACTGCATGCAAAAAGGTGGGATACATCACGACTCCAAGCCCGAAAGGCATACCCAATATTACATTGGAACATGCTATCTACGCCCGGCCTGAAGTCTTCGAAGACTTGTTTAATTCGTGTCTTAAGGGAGGGACGTTTCCTGCGAACTGGAAATAACAACGTCCCATGCTGCTACCAGAAGGAGATAAGCCACCCGGAGAATCCGCATCGTACAGACCACTATGCATGATATACACTTCAAGCAAGATTCTTAAACGCATAATCTGCGTAAGGATGGACCAGGCCATAGAAAGATCAAGTGGACTAGATGATTAACAATGTGTCTTTAAGAAGAAGCGCTCCACCCTAAATGCCGTCATCTTAGTGATCAGCTTAGTGTTAGCTTAGTGATCGACACTGCCTAATCAGCGATAAAAAGAAAAAGATGGAAAGAAGAATCCAGGAAGTACTGTGGTATCATTACACTAGACGTAAAAAATGCGTTCAACTTGACTGAATTCTTATAAGCGGAATAACATGAAAATCATATGAGGAATCATTTGAGCATATGTTATATCGCGAGTTTGCATAAGTATAAATAATCAGGTGTTGGGGATTTAAATGATCTACACAAACTATACATTTAACTTGTATATTTTCGTCGTCCCTCTTCAGAGAAAGTCTATAAATTACAAGAAAAGAAACGAAAAGAAACGCATAGTTCGAGTAGATCATTTGAATCCCCAACATCCTAGTCCATCGTATAAACATCCAAGACAATCTCAATTAATAATAGTCATACTTATTTTCCCGTGCTCTGACATAGATTTCTCTTTTACTACTACTGATGCTATACGAAATACTTCTATGAAGTGATTTTATATAAATATAATATTTAAAAAAACTAAAATTAATGGATTAGTGGAGCGGTGAGAGCGGACCAGAGCGCTCTAGATGCGGCACATACTTTAGCATATCCACACTTCAAGAATTAACGGCACGTATCGAAAGGATCATGCGCTGAGTCCTCGCGAGGTCGCTATGTGTGGCAAAGCGAGTCAGTGTATCAAGCGTGCGGCGAGAGAATGGCCGCCAAGCACCAAGAAAAGGGAATAAAATGCTGAGTTAGCGTGTTCTAAAAAAAAACAACGAGGAAGAGGGGGAGAGAGGGGGGGTCGATGACATTGAGCGATATAGATAACGTTATTTGCGTGCGTTCAGTGCGTTGGTATTGTGCGCGAGAGAGGCGATCGAAAGAAGATTGCAAGAGAAAACGCGCGCGCGCGAGAGAGAGAGAGAGAGAGAGAGAGAGAGAGTTGCAAGCAACGAATGGTAGCGCGAACTTAGAGATATTTTGTAACTTTTGGGTTGCAATGAAGAGTGAATTGAATCTTATACTTTGGTGTGTTTCTTCCAGTCATCCCCGTGTAACTCGATTTGAGGCAATCTAGCGGGACTTCTTCCGAGTTTGGAAATAGAATATTTTAGAAATAAAAATCATGTAGATAAGAGGCAGAGAAACGAAAGTAAAAATTCGTTTTCACAGATTTTTGCCACGGAAATTTATGAAACTTTGCAATTTAAAATGAATGATGAAACTTTAAAATTTTACATTAATCCGACGTCTAGAAGCTTAGATATAAGGACTTAAAGTTTGGATGATTAACACGCGACCCCTGTGCTGGGCCCGCGAGCCCGCTGAGTCTCTCGCTTACCGACGAGGCGAGTCTAGCGATGTGTGCGTGCGGCTTGTAGAGGCGCGGTCAAAAGTATCTGCGCTGCAGAGAGGGGGAAGCCATGCTGAGAGAGCAGCTAAAAAGTTTTGAGGAAATGTTTTTCCCGAGTTAAAATTACGATCTTATCAATTATTCAATAATAAATTATTGATAACTACCCTAGTGGAAATTGAAATTGTGCCGCACTGTGCCATACTGTGCCAAGCTGTGCCACACTGTGCTACATATATACCAATTCGAAGATTTGGTAATAGCTTAGCACACTGTGGCACAGTTTGGCACAGTTTTGCACAGTCTGGCACAGTTGGGCACGATGTGGCACAGTTTGGCACAGTTTTGCATAGTCTGGCACAGTTGGGCACGATGTGACACAGTTTGGCACAGTTTTGCACAGTCTGGCACAGTTGGGCACGATTCGCATAGTGTGGCTCAGTGTTCTATACTGAGGCTCTTTCATGTTTATGATAAGTAGCTGATATAAGCTCTCGTATAAGTTTTAAATATTATATATATTAACCTTACATAAATATCAACAGTTCATAGTTTATGAGACTTAAGAATATTTTATTCAATTATAATTTTATAATTGATGTTCGTTATAAGAAAAAAATATATCTAAATGAACATATAAGAAATTAGCTCAGGCAGTTAGGCGTTTGACTGGCACGCCGGAGAATCAGGTTCGTTCACACCTCAGGTCGATTTTTTAAATTTTTGATTAATCCTGCACAATATTTTTGTAAGGGATATACTGTGCCACACTGAGCCGTACCGTGCCACACTGTGTCATACTGTGCCAGCAAATTATCAAATGTTCGAATTGGTATATATGTATCACAGTGTGGCAGAGCTTGGCACAATATGGCACAGTTTCGGCACAGTATAGCACGATTTCGCACAGTTTTTGCATGATGTGGCAAAGCAAATTATTTCAACTAGGGTACTTGTGATTTGGATTCAGGAGGCCAAAATACATTAGAAAATTTTTGATGTTAGAGAGGACAGTAGAGATTACATCACAATTTTATACAAGAAGTATTGTGGCTCTGCTAAAAATACTCGATATTAAATTTTCAATCGAATTTGAAGCTATATCTTAATCCCACTTTTTATATTAGAACTCGATTGGCTTTTATAAACTTTTATAGTCGGTAGCGAGTTTAGACGCGCTCCGTGCGTTCTTTTTATCGTATCATATATTTTCACAATATACACTTTTTGAGGTTAGGAAATCTGCACAGATCGCGCGCGAGAACGAACAGCCAATCAGAAGGACTCTTCGCTTTCCTTTAAGACGGCGCGATCAATTCTTTTAGATAGGATTATTCGTATAGAATTTTGTCAATCCCTGTCGATTCGATCGATTTTAATCGACTTCTAATACAAAAAGTGGGATTAAGATATAGCTTCTAAATTGATTGAAAATTTAATCAATCCCTATTGTCTATTATTAGTCTATTTTTGTCTATTTTTTATAATGTTATATATGACGAAGCATCACGTGATTGAAAAGCTCAAGTTATTTTACACACAAACTTCTCTCAGGTTTGCTTGTGCGTGTTCAGGACTCTCTGTATGTGTTTATATATGTATAATGCATATGTATACCATGGTAGAAAGGGAAGTGTGATAAAAGTGTTACTTTTAATATAGGGGAGTGTAATTTTATAATATGAAAACGTGAATTTTTGTTGTAGTGGGGACATTTTATAATACTTATATAGCACTTTTTAAATAAATATGTAACAATTTTTAACAGCTCTGTGACACTTTCATATAACAAATAAAACAATGAAATGCACAATGTCTATTTTGCAATGATTGGGTAAGGTTCGAGTCAAAGGATATCCTTGGTTATGATTGAAAAAGATCTTTTTAAAGAATTTTCGAGGACTTTTCAATGTAATTTTTAAGATGATAATTTTTTATAATAATAATTTTGATCAGATTTTTTTACGCAGTCTTATGGGCAGTTGCACTAATGTATGGATTTAACAGCACTCAAAAAGCAGTTATAATATGAACTATCTTACGTCAGATAGTATAACTAGAAACAAAAGTATTATTATACCCAAAAACAAGAAAAGAATTAGTTATAAGAATAGTTTTAAGAAAGCCATAGTGATATTTAATGCGCTTCAAACGAATCAAAAACTGTAAATATAGAAAAACATGCGCAAATTATTAAGATTAAAAGTTGGGTAAAACTCAACTGTTAGTAGTGATAGTTTAAAGTGATCTTACAAGCCTACAGTTTTTATTTTTTTTTTATCTGTATACACTCCAGTCCTGAGATCAGGTAACAATGTTTACCTCTGCGTGTTTTTTGGTAAAATTACTAGTTTCATTAAATAAATAATTTTTTTACAGGATAAATGTCTGATAAATATATACTGCTCTTAAAAAATTGTGCATTTAACCTCAAACAGTGATGTGCAAGTTTTTTATGCAGCTTTTAATGAATCCTTTTATAATAATTAGAACAAAAGTAGAATAAATAGACATGTTTTATTATGATGTATGAATCTTATTTCATGCATCGCAATTTGTATAACTTTGTAAGTAAATTATTTCAGAAATTAACAACAAACCTAAAAAGCCCTCATTTCGACTAGTTGTGTATCCAGGAAACTCTCTTGACATGTAAAATTTGTCTATACACTGAAAAAAAACACAGCCATTTTAACTGAACTCGCACCAGTAATCCGTCATTGTACGAAGACTCGCCAAGATTACCGTAGAGTTCAGCAGTTTTAAAGAATCAGTTCGGTCGTTTTTGCTGGTGTCCCGAGTAAGCGACCAATTTTACGAGTCGCGACTCGCCAAAACTACCAGTGGCACACCGTTGTTCTTACTGAACAGTCGTTACGGTGGCAGAACGGTTAAAACGACCAGACTTTACAGCAGAAATGACTGTGTTTTTTTTTCAGTGTATGATTTTGCAATAATGATGAAAATAGAAAATCATCTTTTGCATGTGTAGCAAAAATTATTTTTACAAACCGACAAGCATACAGTTGCATCACGTGTTTACTTAAATGCATAAAATTAGCATTCCGCCTATAAAGTATTGAAAAATAATATAATGAACATAAATTGCTTTAAATACAAATACAAATTATATATCAATATTGATGCAGTGAAGCCAAGATAAACGTTATATGGTCGAATTTTGTCTTTAAAGTAGACCCGAAGGGTTGGCTCTAACATTTGAATTTTCTACTTAATTGCTATATGGTTGGCTCATGTAGTGTGTATGTGTCTAAGTCAGGAAGTCTAAACGTTTCTGAGATTAGAGCATGCAATGTGCGCTGTTCAAACTCTAGTTTATAGAAAAATTGCAGTAATAAATTAAATAATGGTAGAGACAAACTTAATCGTTGCGCTTTAAAAATACACATGCACAAAAAAATGAATTAATTAACATTTAATAGAAGTAAATAAGTATATTTATAAGTACACTTACCACCTAGATACAGAATATTAGCCTTTAAAAGTGGATCACATCTATGACTTGATTTTATCGTACATGGCTTTTGACACTGCCATTTCACGTGATAACATTTCTTTCTATCAAAATCATCCTCATGTTATGGTAAAAATTTTCTGAATGTAACTTTTCCTGCTGGGCCTGGAGTCTTTTCGATGATGCACTGAATATCCTTGATGTATAAATTTGATGCATCATCATCAAAATGAACGTAGGCATATTTTAAAATGCTATGTACCTCCGGCGCATTTAAAGAAGTGCCTTGCACACTCATTGTACTAGAAAAAATTTCTAAGTATAACCTTTGTTTTATTGACAACAGATTAATTACTGTAAAAAACGTTTGTAAAATCGTTTGCTTTACATAATAAATTTAGAGTTGTGATGTCAACAAAATTGAAAAAAAAAGTATTTTTTTAAATTCAGGCATATCAATAAAATCAAAACGAATTCATCATCTAAATACACAATTTAATCAGTTTTGAAGTAAGACATAGTGTGAATTTTTATTTGCGTCGTTGATTAGTTTAGTTGTAACAAATGCTACGGAGATATACATAGTCACACAAACATACACACATATATATATATATATATATATATATTCAACCAGAGATGAGATGATTACATATATATGCTATACATACCTTAAGATCTGTCACAGTTTTCGCTAGTTACTTCAGGTAACTATGTGGGAAGAGGACGTCTAGGCTGGGCTAGAGACTGGACACTCTTCTCTTGAACAATCACTTTATTCTTTCTCTCTCTCCAGCGCGACCGACTCGTGCCGTGGTCTGCGGAACACTCTCGGCGTCGGCGCTCGCTCGCAGCATGGCTGCTATCTCTCTCTCTCTCTCTCTCTCTCTCTGCAGTCGGGAGGTGCTGCCACCTAACGTGGGGCACCTACAGTACTCCCCCCCCCGAAAAGAAAAAAAAAACTGAAAAGTATTTTTATTATTTTGATCGATGAAATTATGACGGAGAGAGATTACAACATTTTTTGTGATTGCGAAGTGTCGGTAGCTGGAGAGCGTTTACAGAAGTTATGATTAAAACTAAAGATATTAGAATCTGAGATTACAATATAACGATTGTGTAAATTCTAATGGTAACAACTCGTGGTATGAACTTATTAATATGAACTTAAAGTATTTACAAAGTCTTTAGTAAAGAGACAGTATTGTCTAACGCTCGTAGACTAACGCCGTGTGTAGCGAGCTCTTGGCGAACGTGCGTCGGAACATTGATTCGACAGTTAACAAACTTAAAATCTATTTGTTCGCAGGCGTGAATCGCTCCAGCTAAGTTAGCTAGGTTGATTACTCGAGTTCTTTTCTTTCCCCACGTATTGTTTATGAGTACTTCAAAGGTTTGTTTAGGACCAGCACTAATGAGTGCATTTACAATATGGTGGTTGTAATTCATCCGGATCGATCGTAATTGAGGTAAATTTGAAAGAAGTAACGGATAATTGAAGTCCAATCCTAATAAGTTCAACTCGACTAGGTTTGGCGCATTGTCTATGATGTCTGTAACAAAATCTTTGAAATAGTCGTTGTTTTCGAGATTGAGTGTTCTGAGAGCATTCGTACCCAAGAATACTGCTCGAGGAATGATCTCAGTATGGAATACTTTACAAGCTGAATAATTGAAGTTAAATGCTTCAGTGACATTGGACGGAGAGAAAATTGACATAATAAGATCGACTGTGTGTCTCTTTCTACCTTGAGAATCTGAGAAATTTAATTCTGCAAGGTGTGTATTGTTTTTTACGAAGTCGAACAGACGTTCGATAGGCACTTCTTGGCAGTTGTTAAACGATAGAGAACGCAGAGAACTGCATTTTTCTCTGGTTAAAAACTTAAGCGATAAATTTTTGTTATTTACAAAGCTCAGCGATTCCAAGTTGGCCACTGTTAGAAATTCGTCGCACCCACCTGGAGTGCTGCCCAACGTGAGCTTGTCTATTGCAAAACTGTCCGAGAGTAAATCGAAAGTTTTCTTAGAGACAGTGACAGCTGATAGGTCCATTTCGCGCAGACGAAGATACTTGTCAGGAATGTGCCTGTGGCTGACGCAGCGCCATAACAATTTGTTAATAAACGGAATTTCTATTATATTGACTGAAGTATTGAATGAAATACTAGTGAATTTGAAGTTATTGACATCCTCAAGCATTCTATTCAGACCATTGGGGTGAGAGTACCGATCGTAACAAGATTCGAATGGAAGTGCTGTGCCATGGAAGTGGGGGTCATCATGGCAAGCTGTGTAAAGATTTAGGAAATTATTGTAAGTAAGATAGTGAGCTAAGCGTTTGATCATATCTCCACATTGTAAAATGTCTACAAGAGGAGTGGGAAGAAGCGTTAATTTGTTGAATGCGGGCTGAGTGCTCGGTAAAGGTTCTTGCTGAGTGAATTGATCGGGTCTCGTTTTGATGTATGAGACTCTGCCTCTAGGATCTGTGAAAGTCAGTTCTTTTTTACAAGATTTGATCTGAATAGCGCATGAGGATGACAGCAACTTGCAAGAAATGACCGCGACGGAACCCTTTCTTGTATTCTTAAGACTATCTATGGAAAAATCGGTGCACCCTTGTGCTGACAAGCATTCGTAGAGCTTTTTCCTAGTAACGCGATACAGGATGTCACGCAGGAAAAGTCGCAATACAGGTTTGTTGTTAACGAACAATTGAGGAACTTGAGCATCTTGGATGACCGGAAAGTTTGACGAACTCGCGTATCTGGTGGTGAGTGCTCGTGTTTCGCGATATTCGAGGGCTTGCTGAAGGAAGACTTCGAATTACTCGAGGTCTAAATCAACTCGAAAGCAATCCGCACGCAGCTGCTCATCGGAAGAGGCATTTCTGTATGCCTGCAGCTGTGTTCGAGCTTTTCTGACCTTGTCCATGACTAGACGTTTAAATAATGATTATTAGATAAATTAAATAAGTAAAGAGCTTGAGAGGATTTAGTCGCTACACCCCATCGCAAATGAGCTTGACTAACGTGAGAAAATTTCTCGTAACGTGTTAACAATGTATACTAAATCTAATTTGTTCTTTGGTTGAGTTTCTGAAACGAACGTTCTGACTTGACGTTTACGAGCGAAAGAGATTCGTTTCTTAGAAGTCTTGTTTTGTAACAGAATCGAGTCCGAATGCCTATTCCTTTTTAAAATGTTCGGCACGAACTTCGTACGTTTGGGTGTATGAGGTTGTGGGGAAGGAACAGGGTGATCCACCGGATCAGTGGTGAGGGGTGGTGGACGTGTGTCGTCTGCTGGCTGAACGCGGTTGATATCCGTCGGTGAAGGAATCCTGATCGGTTCAGGAGTGGTATTTTCCTTAGTGCCGTCGGGATCATCTTGCAGGATGAACGCGGGCTTCACCCGTTCAATGTTGACTGTTTTGACCGTGCCATCCTTATCTATGTTAAAGGTGTGGTTCGCTAGATTGCGCGAAATTATTTTGTGAGGGCCAGTATAGGGCCGCGTCAATGCAGGTTTCATAGGTTTTTCCTGTAACCAGACGTGTGTACAGGTATCTAAACCTTGATGTGTGAATGGCTTGGTGGCTGTCTTGTGATTAACTGGAACTGGTCTCAGTTGTCTCATGTAATCGCGAAATTCGTTGTAGAAGACACGAACGTTCGGCTCTTCGTTGGTGAAGGGAGAGAAATCACCGGGAATTCTCATTGACTTGCCGAAAACTAAATCAGCTGGACTAGCATCGGTGTCTAAACGGATGCGCGTGCGTAGTCCAAGCATGACTGTGGGCAGTAAACGAACCCAGTTTTGGTTGTCTCCGTGGCGCATGAGAGCTGACTTGATGTCTCGGTGGAGACGCTCCACCATGCCGTTGGAAGCAGGATGATACGACGAGGTTCTGATCCTGTTGATTCCTAGGATCGATAATAATTCTGAAAACAATTTGGATTCGAATTGGGCACCCTGATCTGTAGTGATCGTCGTGGGTGAACCGTAACGACAGATCCAGTTGTCATGAAAAGCACGAGCTACCGTAGCCGCAGTGGTATCTGTAATTGGTATTGCCTCTGGCCATCTCGTGTAGCGATCGATGATGGTGAGGAGATGCGTGTAGCCGTTGCTGTGGGCGAAGGGGCCTACGAGATCCAAATGGACGTGATCGAATCTAGCATTTGGAGCAATGAAATGCCTGGGCAAAAACTTATTGTGTTTGGTCACTTTAGATTGCTGACATGCTGTGCACGCTTTGCACCAAGAGGCGATGTCGCGACTCATGTTCGGCCACACATACTGCTGGTGGATGAGTCGGGTTGTGACTTTGACTCCAGGATGCGAGGGTGAGTGAAAGTTGTTAAAAACTTCCTTTCTCAATTTCTTGGGAAGGTATGGACGAATGACGTCCTCGTAGATGTCGCAGTAAAATGCTGCGTGCTCGGATCCCCACGTAAGTTTGCGCAGCTTTAACGGGTGGTCCGGCGTTTGCAGAATTTCTTTTAGCTCTTCGTCATTTCCCTGTTCCTCGCTGAGTTGTTTGGCGTCGAACAGTGTTGGCAGCTTGAAAGCGTTGATTTTAGCGAGGACTTCCCTGACTTGTGGATCAGCCAAGAGTTCAGGATCGCTCCAGTTGAAAAATGCAGGAGATGTGAAAGCGTTGATTCTTGACAGTGCGTCAGCAACGTCATTCTCCTCCCCTGGGAGATAAAGAATCTCCGTGTTATACTGGGCGATATATGACAATCTGCGAGAGCGAATTGCTGGCATTTTGTCGTGGCTCTGCTGAAGAGCGTAGATCAAAGGCTTGTGATCCGTATAAATTTTAAATTCTGCTCCTTCAAGGTAGTGATGGAAGTAACGAATTGTTTCATAAATTGCCGTTAGTTCCTTGTCATAAGTGGCGTATTTCATTTGCGCAGGAGAGAACTTCTGCGAGAAGAATGCCAAGGGTTGCCAGGCATCATCCGAGCGTTGCTCGAGGGCCGCTCCCATTGCGGTATCGGAAGCATCTGTGATGAGGCGCAGTTCAGCGTTTTCACTGGGAAAAGCTGTGAAAGCTAAGTTGATGAGATCCTCTTTGCATTTGCGGAAAGCATCCTCAGCTTCCGGAGTCCAGGGAACTGGGCGTTTGTCTTTCTTTTTGGCACCTTTCAAGAATTCATTAAGAGGGCGTTGTGTCTCAGCAGCGTGCGCGAGTAAACGCCTATAGCTGTTCACAAGACCTAAGAATCTTCTTAATTCTTCGATGGTCCGTGGTAATGGAAATTCTTGAATCGCCTTAACTTTCTCTGGGTTAGGTTTGAAACCGTTAGGCGTGATGAGGTGACCCAGGAAAACGAGTTCTGAAACCCCGAGACTGCATTTCTCCAGGTTTACCTGCAGCTCGTACTCGTTGAGGCGATTGAGCACTATATCTAAGTGCTTCTGGTGCTCTTCTTCAGACGTGGAAGCGTTAAGAATGACGTCTAAGTAGACGAAGACAAAGTCTAGGTCTCCCAACGCCGAGTGAATATAACGCTGGAAGGTTTGTGAGGCATTTCGAAAGCCAAAAGTCATAACTAGGAATTCATAAAGTCCAAAAGGTGTAATTATTGCCGTCTTGGGCACATCTTCTGGTGCTACCGGGATTTGATGGTAGGCTTGGCGTAGGTCTAGGGCTGAGAAAATCTTCTTGCCGTGGCAGAAGGTCATGCAATCATGCACGTGCGGAATCGGATAACGATCCGGGACTGTGATTAGATTTAATTTGCGAAAGTCGCCGCAAGGACGCCATTGGTTGTTTTTCTTCAGCGCCATGTGAAGTGGACTGGCCCATGCACTGTTGGAAGGCCGGCAGATGCCCAGCTCGCACCATTTCCGAAATTCCTTCTTCGCTGCCTTGAGCTTCGCTGGAGCGAGAGGATGGGCTCGCTGCGAGACTGGCTGGCCCTTGATGACAATGTGGTGAAAAACTCCCCTTTTCTTGACCGTTCTGAACTGGTCAGGGCCAAAGACTTGGGGATATTTGTTCACGATGTGTGCGTATTTATGGTTCGGAGCCAAAAAGGAAATTTGCACTGGCTGCACTGACTTGACGAAAGCGGGAGCGTGCGTAAACTGATTTCCATCTACCAGTCTCTTGAGCTTGAGATCTGGCAGAAGATGGTAATGCTTCAGGAGATCGGCTCCTATGATTGAATGCGGAACATCCGCTATGGTGAAGTTCCAAGCGATTTTGTATGGTAGGCCAACGTCTAACTCACGACGTTTGACGCCATAAATGTTGATAGTGGAGCCATTGACCGCATAGAGCTTGAGGTCAGCTGGCTTACCTTGCCAATTGTCTGGCTTGGGGACTACGGAAATGTCCGCGCCAGTGTCCATCAGGAAGACTTCATTTGAGAGATTGTCTCTCACGTGGAGACGTGCGGTGAGGTTGGACCGGCTGTCAGTCTCCTCGACAGCAGGATTCTTTAGTTTTCCTGTTTGTCCGTTTCTTTTGGCTGCCTTATCTTGTATTCCTGACCGGGGCCACGTTTCCAAGCACACGGCAGCTGACAATTACGCGCCTCCTTGCCAAATTTCCGATGGAAGGTGCAAAATTTTGTGTTGTTGGAATAGCGCGGCTTGGATTTTGATCTGCCCGAGGTCGAATCGCGTCTATTCTTTGAATTAGTACGCGACCTGTTGTGATGCTTGTCTGGCCTAGAACGACCTTGCTGTTCAGGATTGATTGTCTTCTGAAGTGCAGCTAATAGTTGTTCGAACTTGTCGACCGGGTAGGTGGCAGGCTGGTTATTGTCCTTCAAAGCACTGATGTTGTGTGAATGTTGAAAGATGTCGAAGGCCATATCTGCGCTTTTGACAAGTTCTGCTTCTTCTTTGTAGTTCCAAACCATTAGTCGTATTTGTGCTGGAAGACGGCTTTTCCAGAGCGAAATTACTGTATCTCTGGGCACTCGGTCCTGCGCTAGGCTGAGCAGTTCAGCGAGGAAGTCTGATGGTCGCTTACAACCAATTTCCAGACCTTTGAAAAGCCTGTCTAATTGTTGATTAGGAGTCTCAGCATATTTATCCGTGAGAATTTCTTTTAGTTCCTCATATTTGCAGCCTCTAACAAGCGTGTTCATCTTGTACTGGAGCTCGTGATGAATGTCTTGACTCAAGCGTGTGCCGACGAAGTTGAATTTGGCTTCGTCGTCATGGACGTTGTGAGTCAAGAACAGATCTTCCAATTGCTTGAACCATCCTTGAGGATCGTGTTTGTGGAAGTTCCAGAATTGTAGATGTTTGGTGCTTGGTGCCGTTGGAAGGCAGTGTGGCTGTCCAAGCATGGAGTTTCCTTGAAACTGATTTCGTTGTTGGAAGTCTGCTCCTGAATTGCTACGTGAAGCAAAAGGCAGGTCAGGCTGAAAGGTGTGACCGGTTGAGGGAATGTTGCCGAAGACGTTGGGCGTCCAGCTCGAAGAACTATAGCAGGTGGTGCTAGCAGTTGTTGTCGTTGCCAGTGACGAGCTTGCGAAGGTCAAGGTCGTTGTCATTACAGCCTTGTTTTCAATGACGTGATCCGTGGGTTGCTTCTGCGACCACGAGGCGAAGCATTCCTCCATGTACCTTTTAAATTCATCCATTTTGCTGTCAATCTTCTGGTTGATCGATTCCAGGATTTGGTCGGCATTAGGCTCTCGTCGCTGGCCGTCTGAGGGCCTGTTTTTGTTGGTGGCACCAGTGTAGCTGGTAAAGGTGCTAGTGGTGCTTGAGGGCCAGAAGTACGAAGTTGAAGTTGGAAAATTTGATCGCTGGCTCACTTCCCTGAAGTCAAAGCCTCCTGCTATGGTGCCAGGTGGCTGGCGAAAGCCATCTTGAAAGGCGTTTGCCGTACCGTTAGGTTGCAGGCCAAAGCCAGTTGCCATATTTGTTACCTCTACGTAGTCAAAAATCGTGTTTGACGAAGTGCTCGGTAATGAACCCTCGAATTAACGAGGGTGGTGAGCGATGGAGAGATACTTGGTTGGCTGTCGCTCGTGGTGGCATCCTGAGTGCTTTCGTTGCTGGTACTTGTATTCGTTGTCTTGACTGGAGAGTGGAATAACGACATTTTCCCGGGTCTTCTGAGTGACCTTGAATTACGCGAAATAGGAAGGAAAGTCTTGGGGACTAGCTTGCCCGACCTTAATTGTAAGCTAGACTCGTTATCGCTCATAAACGGTGGGGTGCAACGACCAGCCTAACTCTACGTTGAAACAAGCCGTACAAAATTATTAATAGACTAAAGTGTACTCGCAGGTACATACATTAGCAAGGCAAAGACTTGTTCAACCGCCAACTAAATTAACTTATTGCTAGGTGCAAATGCAAAGGCTAACGCTACGTTGCGTTGCCAAACGACGTGGCTCTCGGAAAAGACGTGCTGTCCCTCCTGCGTGAACCAACGTCCGGGAGGAGGAAGCAACAGCGTCTGTTTGCGAGGGAGCCTGTTGCTTGAATTTATTTATTATCGTCGTTTGTTTATTTGATAAAAGAGGAAAATGATTGAAATCACAAAGTTCCTAGATAGGAAACGTAAGATTATGGAATTAAAGTTTGTAACCTGTATATGCCGCGGCGCTGAGTTGACCTTGCGGCGTGTGTAAGAGGACTCTCTCAACTAGAGATGATTGTTGTTCCTTCTGCGTGAACCAACGTCCGGGAGAAGGAAGCAACGTGTCTGCACGTGAGAGGCCTGACGTGCCCTAAGCCTTATGAAACTAAAAGAAGATCACACACTTGTGTTAATTACGCATTCTAAAAAAAAATATATAGATTTACTGAATCTATTCGTTGACGCAACGTATGCGTGACACTTCGACGAACTGTTGCGATTCGCACGCACAGTTCTCGGAATCAGAGCCGCTTCGTAACCAAGATGGCGGCTTTGCGGTGAAATTTCGCTCGCGCGCACTAAATTACCTGAGTGTGAGATTTTCGCACGTCTCGCCACACACGACGCTACAATTCCGCCACTACTGCTGCCGATGAGAAGGTGTTGGTTGGGTGGACAAAAGGCGCCGGTGTCGATGGCTTCACGCAAATCCTTTGTTGTAGAGCGCCAAAGGTCACGGCCTTGACGATGAGAAGGCGCCGGTGACGGTGGCTTCGCGCAGAAGATTTAGTCCATCGGCGAGGGCTTCCACGTTGTGCAACGTATAGTTGCGGGGAGACTATACGCGCCGGTGTGCCTGCGCGCGTATAGTTCAAAATGGCGGCGCGTCGCTAGGACTTGTTGCTGCCGCCTTCGACACGAAAAGACGTGTGTCGAGGAGATCGACTTGGTTGTCGATAGTACTCCGCGTGTGCACCGGCGTGCCAGCGTGCACACGGGAGTGTGCGATGTGCGTGAAGAATGACGCAATCGCAAAATGTCTTTGTCCGCGACGTGCGAGACAAAGACTCCGCGGCTGGAGAGACTTGCCGAGATGTGCGTTTCTTCTTCTCGTCGGCGCTCGTTGACTCGTCGTCGAGAAGCCTGCGACGGGGTCACCAATGTGGGAAGAGGACGTCTAGGCTGGGCTAGAGACTGGACACTCTTCTCTTGAACAATCACTTTATTCTCTCTCTCTCTCTCTCCAGCTCGACCGACTCGTGCCGTGGTCTGCGGAACACTCTCGGCGTCGGCGCTCGCTCGCAACATGGCTGCTCTCTCTCTCTCTCTCTCTCTCTCTGCAGTCGGGAGGTGCTGCCACCTAACGTGGGGCACCTACAACTATACAACTATATATATATATATACATACATATATATATATATATATATATATATATATATATATATATATATATATATATATATATATATATATATATATATATATATATATATATACATATATATATACATATATATATACATATATATATATATATATATATATATATATATATATATATATATATATATATATATATTGTCATGAAGTATATAGGTTTGTATATTTACGTTTTTGTATAATACATATCCCATCGTTATGTGTTTACTTTTTCACGGTTTCGAAATAAACAATTTTGATACACACTGAACCGATTAAAAACGGTAAAATACGATCTACAAAATAGGATCCACCCTAAAATTATTAGTGTTCTCGATAATACTAAAATAAACTTATAAAAGAAAATGTCTGAATCTGACGACTCTGGTGAAGAAATAGAAATTAAAAAATACAAACGTTATCTAAGATCAGGAAGAAGAGAAGACAAATTATTCCATGCGGAAAAGAACATCCGAGGAAAATGACTGCAATCAACAAGTAAGTTCATGAATAGTATTTACATAATAATTACACATGGGGGATTTTGATTTTACGTGCCTGCTTCTCAGAGGTTTGTATGTACATAATTCATGAAAAAAAATTTACCCTAATATATTAGAAATTATAAAATTTTATAAACCACGCACTGATCTTTTTCCAAAATTTCAAGTTAATTATTATAAAGTCTTCTTACTCCCATAACCGTGCAACATAGAAAATTAATTTTTTGTAGGTTTTTGAATTCTAGCTTTCAAACTAATCACTAAAATGACTTAAAATTTTTACAACATGTCGATATTATCATCCTGTATTGTCTTTTTTTTAACGTTATTCCCTCCGCAATTTAGTTTTGAAGATAGGAATTTTTTAAAGGGAAACCCCCTATTATTATAACAATTACAATTAACTGCATTTACCATAAGTTGAAGCTGAATATGCAGGTTTATATTTGAAACCAAGTAGTGCAGTATGCCCTAAATGTCAGTTTCTTAACATATCTCCAACACAAATTATAATTTAAACCTATCCGTATACAATAGTGGACACCTAACAAACTGTACACATAGATACCCTACACAAACATATTTCCCTACGCGAAAAAATTCTACACGGATATTTTCTACATGAACATTCCATACACTTATTTTATATTATTCTACTACACTGCAAAACTCTACTCAAGCATATAACCTATTGTTATAACAATGATATAAGAATACATAGGTTATGTGATTGTGTAGAGTTTTGCAGTGTATAAAATTAAAAAAAAAAACAAATGTAGGGTATATTTGTGTACTAAATATCGATGTCAAATTTTTTTTGTGTAAGGTATTTATTTGCACAATTTGTTTGATGTCCAATAGTGCAGCGTGTAAAAAGAATTTCATCATTCATAGTATAAACTATATAGATAGATGTTACAACAAAATGTATAGCTGTTGTAATAGATTTCAAATAATTTTAAAATTCAATGAAAAGTTAATTGAACATTGAACATTACCTATATTAATTTCAAAAGTGTTCAATTGTATCGTATAATTTTGCCTATCGGTTGAATATCAAACTTAAATTACTATTTATTTATTTTCTTACATTTACGGTACTATTTATTTAGTCCAACCAAAAAATGATTCCAAAATCCACAATTCTGTAAATGCAAGCTGAATAATATCTCAATTTTAATTCCTTTACCAATAGACTTTGTGTTAACTCCTTAAGTTAATACAAACTATACTTAAAATTTATTTATGAATAATTTTTTTATTGATTGTGTTAGGCTATGCGAGATAAGAAACATTGAAATTTCAGCTGATTTGTAGCATATTATATAAGCATTACAGTAAGTTTTCTTCTATTATATATGTCTGTGTACTGATTTGATAAAGCTTTATGTCAATTTAATTGCCTTTGACCCAGTCCCATGTGGTTTGCAAACTTTATATTCAAATATACTTCCTAAATATTTGGATACTTTAGAAAAAAACATTTTCTTAGTTTTACTTCTTTCTTTGCAATTATTTAAAGTCCGTGCCCTGTTAAAAATTAACAATCCAAAGCAATAAAAACCTGCTGCCAATACATTTCTTACTGAAAAAAATCACGTGATTACCACGTGAAAATCACGAAAAAATCACGTGAGATTTTCGACCAATTTCTCACGTGATTATCACGTGATAATCGTGTAAAATAATATTTATAAATTAAGAAAATGGATAATAACCAATAAATAAAGACCTAATTAAAAAAAATATTTCTTTGATCGAGATTTGAACCCAAAACCTTGGCGTGAAAATCCATTGCTCTACCATCTGAGCTAGTTATCCGAGGTTACACTATTAACTATTATTTTAATAACAATAACTCAAGAGAATCAATTTTAACTAGAAACCTTGAAAAAAAATTGTATCTCTAAATATGTGATTATCCGACAAAGAAAGCAAATAGTTCAGCTGGTAGAGCAATGGATTTTCATGCCAAGGTTTTGGGTTCAAATCTCGATCAAAGAAATATTTTTTTTAATTAGGTCTTTATTTATTGGTTATTATCCATTTTCTTAATTTATAAATATTATTTTACACGATTATCACGTGATAATTACGTGAGAAATTGGTAAAAAATCTCACGTGATTTTCACGCAATTTTCTCATGATTTTCTCGTGATTTTCTCGTGATTTTCTCGTGATTTTCTCGTGATTTTCACGTGATTTTTTCAATAGAATTGGCACGTAGCTTCCTTTAAACTAATGTATTGTTTTTTAATTCAATGTATTGTACTAATTAATTTAAGAATCCATTAAATAGTAATACATTGACAAGTTAAACAGTAATTGTTCAATATAAATAAAAATATCCAATGTAATATTAGTCTAAAGTCATTTGGTTTTAGAAATAAATTAAACTTTAAATTTCAAAAACTAAATATCCTTCCCCAAATTTAATAAAACCATTTTACTCCCGTAACTGTACGACATAGAAAATTCATTTCTTTTATGTTTTTAATTTTTAGCTCACACTCTAGAAAATCTTGCGGTAAAAAGTAGTAAATTGTAGGCCCTTTTAGAAGCGCTATTTTTTGTATAACTTGTATGTAAGGGGGCTCATTTTTGTGGAGAAAACTCGAAAATACTCAACCTGATCACCATCTCTCGATGTTGCGGAGAACTCCCTTAACGCCTATATGATCTGCCCGCGTTGCAACGCAGCTAGCTTTGAGAGCTGCTTCGCGAGTTTCGTATTCACATGTGTGCTATTCCCCACACTCTCCTGTGAGGAGCCGGCTTCTCAAATAAGCGTTGAAAACTTTAGTTGCAACGATTGAGGAGGCGGCGGTATTCCTGATAACTCGAATGGTAAAATGTATTAATACGATAAGGAATATAAGTGAACGTACACGAATGTGCGCATATGTACGGAAAAGTACACGAACGTATGTATAAAATAAATATTTAAGACCCAAAATTTTACGGATTATTTGCAGAAATCTTCAATATAAACTTGTACGACTTGATTTCTTGCTGCTATAATTAACTTTATTCGTAGTAACCTTATCGGTCTTATATACTAACTAATGTAAAAACTTAGCACTTGTGAGAAGAAAAAATCGGACGCCACCGAGAGGCGGGTCTGAAACGATCATTATTTTTCTTAGTTTACTACATATTCACACGTTCACTTGTGTAATGCTGTACAAAATATTCGAATCTCAACCAAAACGTACGCGAAGGTACGTGAACATGCGACACCGTACAAAAATCTCCAGCAGCGTCCCGTAATATAACAAAAACGTACGATTTCAATTTCCATTAGGGAAGGCGGTTGGGAACGGGAGAGAACAATCTCGGGAAAATGAAACGAATCCTGAAGTAATATAGAATGAAAGAAATAATGTATTGTGCGGCTAATCTTGTTTCTACACAAGCAAGCGCCGAATCACATCAAGGTTGACCCAGCGTAGAGAGTATCTCACGACGCGTATACGCGCGTGGACAAGAAGACCGTTACTCGGTGCCGCTGCACCAAGTTGCAAAGCTGTAGCCGCTGTTCTCGGTGGGCGCGTTACTACACACAACACATTCACACACACACACTCTGCTCCGGTGAAGTTGGTGGATCACACGCTTGGTTGCTGGTCGACAGGCCGCGTCGTCGTTCCCTGGTGTGGCAGGAATCCGTTGAGATGTCTTCTCGCACTCACACACTCTCACTCTTTCGCACGCTATCGGTATCGGTCGCTGGGGTCAGTCTTACACACGAGAGCTAACGCGTCCGCACCCATAGCCGAAAGATATTTATCTGTCCGTGCATAAGAAGTTTTTTTTTTAAATTAATAAATTGCCATTTAAAAGGCCATAATTGTCAAGCAATTTTTTTTTTACTAAATTCAGAATGAGAAAACACAAATGCATGTAAAATTTTATTACTGTTCACCACGTAGTACGAGAAATATTACGGTATACACACACGGTCATTTGCACGGACAGTTTTTTACAACACATGATTCGAACTCCAAACACCGCATAAGACGTTACTTAAATACAAATAGTAAATTACGATATGTGTGAATTAAATGGTTCTTTTCACACGGCTCTCTATCTCTCTCTCTTTCTCTCTTGAGAGTTCGGACGGACAAATCTATCTTGTCTTTCTCTTTTGTTTCGTCGGTGCAGTAAAGTCGCAGTCAGCTGAGTAGCCTACATAAAATATTTTTTAGCTTTTTGCGAAACGTTTTTACTACATCTACACGGAGAGAATAAAAAGAAGATTCCACTTTTTCAGACTATTAAATACAATAATCCAGAAATCACTTACCGAACTACCGATAATCTAGTAGACTGTACTGATTTTTACAGTAGGTGTTTCTAGCTGTGCGTTTATTTCGTCTATAGCCAACACAAATTCATCACTTATTATGGATTCAAAAATGAAATATGATCGTCAGATCCAAGCATCCTAATTAATAAATAGGTGATTTAGAACTATGTCCCGATGTTTTAAACAAAACTTTCACATAAAAAATTTATTGACAATTATCTTTGACCCTGTTCATTAACACGGAAAATTGATCTCCTAACTTGCAAAAATCAGTGAAAATACCTATTGTTTTGAAGTAAAATTTATTGATTAAAATATTTGACTCTTTTTTCGGCTCCTTCTTTTCAGGTGATCTAATTCTATCTTTTGCCTAATAGTTAACTTCTTAACCATTCTTCCTCTTAAGTTTTCACATTCTACAACCAGATCGAGCACTCCATGGTTTCCACACCCTGCAACTATTTGTTTCTCTTTCTAATCTCTTTCTACGCTTTCATTTTGCAATACCATGCCCAACTCCATACATAAATTTAGCAATGTTCTATCTTCCTTATTCACTACCTCATCGCTCAAGAGATCGAGTTGGATTAAACATACAAAATCGAGGCAAGGACAATCAATGAAGCTATTTCCCCAATTACCACAGAGAAACTATTGACTGTATGCAAAATGGTGGGAAACAACAAGGCTCCAGGCCCGGATGAAGTCTTCGTGGAATTATATAATTTATGTCTCAAAGAAGAAATGTTCCCTACGGGCGAGTAAAAACACGCCTTGTGCTGCTAAAAAAAAGAAGATACACTACTTGAAAAAGCCGCATCATAGAGACCACTATGCATGCTGGACAGTGTAGGCAAGACACTGTCTGATCAGCGATGAAAGGGAAAAGATGAAAAATAGGATACAAAAAACTGTGCTATTGACATGTCAAAAATGCGTTCAACTTTGCCAACTGGAGTAAGATAAATGAGTCACCACATAAACAGGAGGTATCTTTGTATATAAGAAGGATTGTCTTACAACCAAAAGGACAGAATTCCACTATATGATACAGTTCTATAATTGATAGAGTTCTAAGGTTAGAAGTACTTAAAGTACATTGCAGTGGTGCTAGTAGCAAAAAACACCAATGTAGTGGCAGATATTACTTGGTAGGCTATTCTTTTGTATAATTCACGAATGGCTGATTAATGGGATCCGAAACCCAACTTTTACCGACTGTATGAGTGCTCGGCAGAAAATGGCATGCTACTAAAGAAGTACAATGAATTATGAAAAACCAAGAGTTGTCCTTCCTTTTATAAAAATCTATCGCAGTGCCAAGTTTCAAATAAAAATATTAACGCATTAATAAATAGCATTTGAATGAAAATCAGTAGCTGAAGCGTGAGTATGCTGAGAATTTCGCATACTCTTATTTTTCATAATCTTTTCTTTATCCTCCCCCTTCACCTTAGCAACAATAAATTGTCCGCTTTTTCTCGCAAATTCGACCCCTGCGTTAACCTTTAGCGTATCATGTAAAAACTCCATTAACTATGCTTTAAAATCATTACCATCCGTATTCACGCCTCTAATTACAATATTGTCTTTTCTTTCTTTCCTCTCTTAATCATACAATAATTTTTGCATTGTAACTACTCTCTCTCTCTCTCTCTCTCTCTCTCTCTCTCTCTCTCTCTCTCTCTCTCTCTCTCTATCTCTCTCTATCTCTGATACGTCGCGCTGCTTTTACCGCTCCATCCGCTTCTGAAACTCCATACGGAACCCCTGCCTCCCTCTGTTGTCGTGCTCTCTAAGCTAGTGGCCGACCTAGTGGTCTGCATTTCCTGCCATTCGCGGTCCTTCGTTTCCAATTCCTTTATTTGATTTTCTAACATTTCCAAACGCTCTCCTATTTCTACCAAAGCCGCGCTCATCGCTATCTTAGCTTTTTGCATCTCTACCTTTTCCTGCTTAATCTTTCTTACCTCATCTCTAATTTTATTTTTGATTGCACGCATCTCATCCTTCCGCTTCTCTAACTCGCGCCGTTTTTCAGTCTTGTCCTTCTTGGTTTTGCCCTTTTCCTCTTCCGCGAAGTTTACCTTCCTTGTCAGCTTCTGGTCGAACGTTGTCTGGGTTCCAGTACGGCCTCCTCCTTTGCTCTTGTTGTCCTCGCCAGTTTCCGTCTTCTTCATCTGCGACGATCTCGTATACGCACCGCCGCCGACCATTGCTCTACGCACAAAAAAGGACTCTGCACCGCGCTTCAACCTAACCTCACAATCTTACCTCAAATTTCTTAACCAGATCATGACTTCACAAAAGTTACCAATTTCTACGCCTATTTTCTTCACCGATGCTATAACTGTTTTAGTTTCGAAATCTACACTTATTTCACTTACAACAATATTTATCGCCTTACAAAACTAGATATTTGAACGAGCTGCCTCGCGTGCATGTGGTAATCAACAGGCCCTATAACCAAGTACAAGCAACAGCACAGTTACTACACTTAGAGGGAAATCTGGGAATCCGCGAAGAAACAGACTCTAAGTGAGATTTAGAGATTGATGGTTGGATCTCTTCTTCTACGCTCCCTGATAGGACATAAAGTAGGAAAGGACGAATAGACAGGGTACAGATATGTCCGCAGAAGCCTATAGCCGGTGATGCTGCTTAAAAAAAAAGATGTCTGCCTGGGCTGCAGTGTCCTCGTCCGGAGGTTGCTGCGCAGCGTCCAGGTGTCGTTGGCGTAAGGGCCTGAGGGGTGAGAAGGTCACCCTCAGGACGGCCCTTGGTGAAGTTGTCTCTGCTGAGGCCGACGATCCGGAGCCCTAGATTGTCGGTGTTGAAAGGCGTCCTTCGCTGAGCATCCTCGGGTACCGGGATGTGCCAGGACGTCGGTGCCGAGGATGTTGCTGAAGATTACGCTGCGTGGTGGACTGCTGCTGCCAGGTCGACGACCAGGTATGCTGGGTCGTCGTCGGGAGGATGCTCCGCTGCTGGCAGGGACGGCTCGCTGGATGCAGCGAAGCCGCTTGGTGATGATCGTGCTGGACGACGGCGATCGGCTGCTTGCGATAGCTGCAGGAACCGGAGCGATGAGCTCGTCGGCGATCGTCAGCGTCGTCGTCAGCGAGTCGTTGGCCCAGCGGTGTGCTCAACTGCGCGGCGTCTGTCGCTGTGAGCGAGGCGTACGGCTGCTCGCTGTGCCGTGCTAGACGCGACGAGGCGCGAGAGTGGGGCGCGTGCGCGACATGACGCAACTCGGCGTGAAATGGCGCGTGAGAGTGGGGCGTGCGCGACATGGCCGTGGCGTCGGAAGCTTGCTATGCCGCTGGTGTTGTTGCTGCTGTTGCTGGCTAACGCGGCGTCCGGCGTCCGTGCGTTGCTGATGGCTAGCGCGGCGTCTGGGGTGCGCGCAATGATGCTGGCTGGAGCGGCGTCCGGCGTCCATTCTTCGGTGCTCGGTGATGGAGTTGTTGATGCCGCTGATGTTGGCTCCGCTTTCTGGCTTTTTGCTGTTTTGCTTTATGAGTTGCTGTCGTCCTGCTTAGCTCGCTTACTTTGTCTTTTTCTATTAGGAATCTTTAGATATCACTGTCGTCATCCGCACGCCGATGAACCGGCTACTATCGTAGCATGCCTTACTCTGTTAGAAAAAAAAATGTTGATCTACAGTAGGATATGGAGTAAAAATTATTGTTTACTCTAAAAATACAACCATAAATTGTTGCAGTAAGAATTTTGGTTTATTTTTTAATGGAAGTGGAGCACTAAAAAGACATCAATTAAAATAAAAATTATTCATTGAAACATACTTAAGTTTAAAAGATTTCTGTAATTATTAACTTTTCTCAAAATTAAAATTTTATTATTTGAAAAGATAGAAAGATAGAATTCTATTAATGATGAATTCATAACAATTATTACTTCCAAATATATCTAGTAACTCGTTCTTGTTAAAAATATTTTTAAAATTTCAGAATATTTTGAAACTTGATAATACTAAGTCACAATAAAAAAAGCTTTATCATTATATTTTTTCAGGTCTCATTTAACGATATTGCTGAAGAAATAAATCCTCTTATTGATAATAACGCAAATCCTAGAATATATCCTGCGGCTAATGATGTTCTTATACACGAAAGTAGAACTACCGAAAACGAACCAAATCTGCACCCAGATAATGTAAATATAATTTGATTTTTTAAATTTTGCTAAAATCAAATTCATGAATATTTTATCATATCGAGTCCAAATTTATCTATTTTATTCTAATCTTTAATATAAAAGTTGCACGAAGCGCATTTAAAATTGCCTATCTTAGAATAAAACATGGCACAGAGCAATTACTTGAGTTTAAAATGTTTAATCTACTTATAATTTAGTTCAATTAAATAGTTTCAAGTATTTAATTGTTTCTTGAATTACTTATCACAATATACATTCAATTACATAAATTCTATATTTAATTAATTTTTTCAGGATATTTCAATGTGTAATCATGATGATGATAGAAATTTTCATCTACCAGAAGATTTATTTGGAAACGATTCAGAGTTTTATTTTGATGATGAAATGAAAAAACAAAAAATAAAAAACTTAAAAGATTTGATGAACACAAAAAGATTTTTTGACACAATTGCTACACCTGTTAATATAAGTAGAGGCGAGCTACTGTTAATGCTTTTAAAATTTTGTTTAATGAATCATACATGTCAAACAGAAATGTCGAATTTGTTTAGATTGATTAATGCTATTTTTGCTGAACCTATATTACCGGAATCACGATATATGTTAGATATTAATATAATTCTAAATCCGGACAATAACACTGAATTATATGGGTGCTGTCCAAAATGTGGAAATTGCCTTGGAAAATTAGGTGAAGTTGATGAAAAGGTGGTTTGCAATATTTGTCAAAATCAAACAGATCTATCTACTCCATCGTGTGAAAATTTATTTGCAGTTCTTGATGCCTCAAAACAATATCTGATATTATCAGCAATCATGAGGATTATTATAATTATATTGTGAAAGAAATAGTTTATGAAGAAAATTATATGAAAGATATTTTTGATGGTCAAATGTATCGTGACTTTGTATCGGCACTTCCTGAAGACAGGGATCGCTATTTAACATTAACGCTCATTACCGATGGTGCTCCAGTATTTAAATGCTCAAAATATTCGATTTGGCCTGTGTATCTAATGGTACATAAAATTCCTGTTCAAGAACGATTTAGCAAAATTGTAACATGCTGTTTATGGTTTAATAAAATCAAACCGCCCATGGAGACTTTTTTATATCCACTTGTTAATAAAATTAACAGCTTATTCCGTGACGGTATTAATTGTACCATACAAGGAGAAGTGAGAAAGTTAAAATTATTCGTACTTCTTTGCTGTGTCGACACGATTACTAGAGCTCCTGTTCTCGGAAAGAAGCAATTTAATGCTCACTTTGGTTGTGATTGGTGTGAACATCCTGGTGAATGGTGTGGAGGTAGTATGAGGTATCCTATATTATTTGAGACACATAGAGAAAGGGATAAGGATACGACAATAGATTACATGTTACAAGTAGGATGTATGGAAAATCCAACTCCTATTTATGGCATCAAATCTGTATCACCTCTGATTAATTTACCACATTTTGATATTATCAACGGTTTTGTACCGGACTACATGCATTGCTGCTTGCTTGGAGTTGCGAAGCAAATTACTAATTATCTGCTTGATAAATGCGATATGCATCTTATTGATGATTTAATCAAAAGTATCAAGGTTCCACATGTTGTAAGTCGCTTGTCTAGACCATTTCAGATAGAAACTATTGGAAAGCACGGGAGTAGGAAAATTGGAAAATCATATATTATAGCGTCCCAATTCTAGCTTCTAAAATCAGTAGTGAAATGCTTCACTACTGGACTTTGTTTGTAGAACGTTTATACATTTGCTTATAAACAGATATAAATGAAGCTGACTTGGACAGAGCAGATGAAATGTTGCACATATTTGCATTCAAAACGCAAAAATATTTGGAAAGACTGCTATGACTTACAATATGCATCAATTGTTGCATTTAGTAAAAAATGTTTACAATTGGGGTCCGCTTTGGTCTCATTCCGCCTTTGCATTTGAATCTGGAAATCATCAATTGTTACAGGCAATTCATTGCGCAAAAGGAGTGATGTTGCAAATTTTGCGATTTCTTAACATTAGTTCTAGTACTTTTGTGCTCGAAAAGAAAGTTTATCCAACTGCATGTGAAATTGTTCGAAACTATTGTGTTACTATAAAAAAATACCAGTGAAAAAAAGTTATAAATTAATGAATATAACATATTTTGGAAAAGAACTAAAAATAAGTCAAGAAAAAGCTATTCAATTTGGTGTATCAGAAGATAGTAGAGTATATTATAGAATGGTGAAAGATGGATGTCTATATGCATCATGTTTAAGACCCAATCTTCGCTCTGATAATTCTTTTGCTACATTAAAAGATAACAGGACAATAAAAATTCACGGATTTATAGTAGATATTGAATCGAAAAATGAAGTAATGATTTGTGAAGATATAAAAGGTTTACCTCATAACCTCGGTAGCTATCATTTTTTGAAAAAAGTTGCATGCCCTAATAATACGACAGTTATAGCAGTACCAACTAATGACATAAAATGTATTTGCGTCTACTCAAATATAGATGAAGAAGGAATTATAGTACCAGTACCTAATTTATATTACTATTGATATTTGAAAAGATACAAGAATAAAAGTGGGGCTATATGAAGAACAGCATATAGACAAAAAAGTAAGCAAACAATATATTAATTTTTTTAAATAATTAGCACTACAAATTTCTTTAATAATATGACGTGGCCAATTTGGGGTGAAAAACTCGATTTCCAGCCCCGTCTCGAAACCTTGAAACTATAATTTGTTAAGTTTAAACTTGGAGGGAGTTCCGCGAGAATTCCACGGTTCAAGATTTCCGTGGTGTGCGACGGTATAAATCACAACTCCTTAATTCGTTTACAATTTCGTTTATTGCTCTCTCTTGTAAAACTTCTCCGGTAGATCAGCTTCGTCGCCCACTCGTATTCGCCGCACGCACGCATACACGTTCACGCTCACACACTCGCGAGGCTTGCTGCCTCCGCTCGCTTCTCTCCGACGGGGATGCCCGGTGGCGCTCGCACGCTCTCGTAAACACGCTCTCTCTCATTCCTTCACTCTCGTGGCCTGATCTTCGTCCCGCCGACGAAGCAGGCCTCTGCCGAGCCCGCTGAGTCTCTCCGACCGCTGCACCACTTCCCCTCCTTAGGCCAACGCGCGCGCAATACCTCGAATTTAGCCACGTGCGGCTTTCTGTCCGCGATCGGCAGTCCGGCCGCGCTTCTCTGCCGCTCACGATTCCCGCGTTTCCTTGCCCATGCGATTCACACACTAATGCAACGATAATCACTTTTCTCTCACTCTTGCTTACACACCCACACTTTTCACGGCACGCTCGAACAAAGATTAGGACTCAACCTGAGTAAGATAGACTTACAATGGTCGTGCGACCGACGCGGTCCTCTGGCTGCTTTCGGCTGTCCTGACGGTGCGTGTCTCGTCTTCTTCCTCGCGTCCGTCTTCTTCCTCGTCTCGCTGTCCACTGATCTTCTCTCTCGCTTTTTCCCGGTCCTGGACTGGCATGGCGTCGCTGTATCAGCTCTCCTTCTGGTGACCCTTGTCGCCTCGGTCTGGTTTTGGACACAGATGATCGCCCTCTTTCTCGCTTTGCTCTTCGCTATCCAGCGCTCTCACACACATTCACTCTCACGACTTTTTGAACCCGCGTACGCGCTCTCCTGAAAACACTCTCGACCTCGACCTTCTGCTCAGTCGACGAATTCGCCTCTAACACGGGAAAAATGCGCGACTGCTACTTGGACTGCTACCGCTACGTGTGTCTCGAGAGACAGTCGAACAAGAAGTGGCGCGTCTCGCCGGCCACCGCGGCGGTGCGCGCTCTCTCCGCTCTGGCCCGGCCAATCAGCGATCGCGAATCGGCGAATCCCCGTGACAGCGCTCAACTCACGCCCCGACTAGTCTGAATTCGGGCTAGTAGCCGTCGATGCGGCCCCTTCTTCCCATACCTCCGATAACTCGACTCTGTGCTCGCGTTCGGCTCGCGCCGAGTAACGCGTTCCCCTACGACGAGTTAAAAAATTTTTTGTAGACTCTCGCATTCTCGGTTCTTCTTTCCGAACTTCCTGCTTCCTCGAATCCTCCGTTGCGACTCCTTGCTTTCTCTGGCTTCTCGGACTCCTCTCCAAGACACTTGCGCGAAAAATAAGAAAACACACGGGGTAATGTTGAGTCGCACGTATTTGCGTGCACGCCGAAAGACTTCTCGTTTGAGGAGTCATCTTCAGATCATGTCACCTAAATTGGCTATCACGCTTACAAATTTTGCATTTCAAACTATTTTATTTGGAAATTAATTTGGCTAATTTAGCAACTAATTACGTGACAAATCACGTCAGAAGAAGTTCGATAAGTTTCAGCGATTCATCAGGAAATATCATAAAAACGTATAGACCGATAGAGTCATTTAACATCTTTTGCAATTTTAAACGAGCGATAGAGTCTTATAATATATATATATATATATATATATATATATATATATATATATATATATATATATATATATATATATATATATATATATATATATACAAAATACAGCTAATAATATATATATTATTAGCTGTATTTTGACACTTGGTTGAAAATTGTGTCCACTAGATGGCTAAGTCTTCTTTTTCTCTCCCTCGAAAGGGAAAATGGAGACTCATATTTTAAGAATGAACAGTGTCATAGCCTATTATTTCAAAATTAATTGTACTCGTATAGACCGTTAGAGTCATTTAATATCTTTTTTTTCAGTAGGGTTTATGAGTTTTAAGATAGTTAAATCATGTCCAGCTTTATTCGACTGATTCTATTTATCTTGTTGATGTCTGGTCAGTAATTAAGGGGATGTCGTCCCAAAAAAAACTATTTTTTCTATTACATAAAACTTGAATAAAGCTTGCAAATGAAAAACCGAGTCTGTAGCGCCGTAGTATTAAATTTAATGAATCGTTCTACTGAAAGACAAATTAGATTGGACTTTTTGTTTTTCTAGAAGTTTGGAAATACAAAATACCTCGTGGCGGATTTGCGAAGCTTTTGGGTCGACATCCCCTTAACTCTTTTAGATAACACCGTTTTTTGAATTTATTTTCATTAAATTATTTAAAAATATTTAATATTTCTCGTACTAAACGATTGTATCAAATAAGCAATTTATTCAGAATAAAAATGCGTATAATAATTTAATTTTTAAGTTAAATTTAATTTTTT
Organism: Nasonia vitripennis; assembly: GCF_009193385.2. NCBI lineage: Eukaryota > Metazoa > Arthropoda > Insecta > Hymenoptera > Pteromalidae > Nasonia > Nasonia vitripennis. The sequence goes on along the minus strand of NW_022279616.1, from coordinate 647,446 downwards.
AAATATTTTAGAACTTATTACATGTCTTAAGTATCACTTTCTACATCTTTATACATCAAAAATCAAACAAAATAATCTCAGAAAACGCTTCGAAAAGGTGCAAGTTGGGAATGTATGTCGGAGGTGCAAGTGCATGTGCTGTAGGCAATCTACGAAACGTCTTTCAAGAGGGATGTCTTGTTTACAATAGTCGCAGAAACGACAGAGCTATGTTGTACCTACCAGGTTGGCGAACAACAAAATTTTATGAAATCTAATTAATATTAACGTAATTAAGAGTGAACATATATTTTTGTTAGTTTTTTTTATTCTTTTAGATCGAAGTAGGTCAAAGTGCAAGTATGTACCTGAGCGCGATATGCATGATAGCACCTTCTCAAACTATGTTCCCAGATAACACCGAATCACACACTGAAATGGCGTCTTATTAAAACGCATTCTCAAATCACGCCAACTTCCTTTTAATCATCGAAATAAGTAAATGTAATTATTAATCTGTAAATTATTTTATATTTTTCAGATGCTGGCTGTATGTACGAATTTATCTCTGCTTCGCACATAATTCAAAGCCCTGGTCTTTGTTCGAAATGACTATACGACATCGTCAGTTTGTATGTTACACATAGAAAACATCAACTTTGTCTTTTAAAAAACTGTTAACAGACCAGCATACCAGATATACCGGAAGAAGTTGTTCCTGAAACATAATAGTTATGCGCTCTCCGATTTCTAAAAATATGTAGTTTGCATACTACCCGTTATGCTGGGTTTGATACCGATCTTGTTCAGTATTTATTAGTTTACTATGGTGTCCAAGTGCACCAATTAAAAATGTTTGATAGCATAGATTTGGTAGCGCTACTTTATACATTTTCCTGTCGCTTAAGGTGTTAATATTCCTATAAAGTAAATAGTGTAATGTTGTAAAGTTTACGTGGGCTAGCTAAATTCTCTGTAATATAACTTGATGCGAGTAGCGCAGAAACAATCTCTTTTATTGAATATCAATTTGTATTTACTTTCTAATCAACTTTTGTAAGTACGATCATGAAAATAAGTGAAAAAAGCTTATAACAACTATATTATATTTTATACATTATACAAAGTTGTATTGTGATGAATGATATTCTACACGCTAACTGAAATATAGGGAAAAATGAATTATGAATATCTTATTTCTTGTATTACCTAATTTTTAATTTATATTCATTCATCTTATCTGTTACCTCATTCTCGTCTGCAAACATATATCAATATTTTACGGCATTTTCAAACAGTACGCCATTTGAATAAGTATAAACCGTCATTAACATTCCTTATTCTCTACGGATATATTACATGGTTGACCAATACTTAGAATGTTTGCTTCGGGTAAGGCTCGTTTTTTATTTAAAGATTGCTATACGAAATTCTAAATTATATTAAATCTAGAGATTAAAATCAGAGAGAGAGAGAGAGAGATTTTAGATTTTTAGATTTAATTGTTTTTAAAAATTTTGTGTAAGTGTGCTGGTGCGTGTGAAGAGTGTGAAATGGAATGAAGTGAAATGAGATGAATGAGAATGTGTGTATGTTTGTGTGATGTTTATGTGTTTTCCAGATTGAAGAAGTAATTTTTAGCTGCTTGTTTAAAGTGTGATATGGATAGTGTGTTGCGAAGATTAGATGGAAGGCTATTCCAGAGGTAGGAGGCGCTGATGAAAAATGAATTCTTCAGTGTCTCCGTCTTGAAGGACGGGATGTCCAGTGGAGTCACCTCACCCCTCACAGGCCTGAGCGCGACGTGGAAATCAAAATAGGCTAATAGATAAGTAGGTATTGAGGTGTTGAAAATTTTTCTTAGAAAACAGGCCATGAAGTATTTCCTACGTCCGGCGGTGTTAAGCCATTGTAGCTCACGCCTGTAAGGGGAGATGTGCTCGTCCCTCCTCACACCGTAGATATAACGGATCCCCGTATTGACAAGCCTCTGCAGTTTTAAGTCAAGTTCCTGAGTCAGGTCGCAGTAAGCAAGTGAGCAATAGTCAATGAGGGGAAACAGGAGTGCTTGCACTAAATGTTGGCGCAATCTAAGGCTAGTGCTTTTCTGAAAAAATAGAGACGGTACATTAAGGAATGAGCACGTTTACAAATTTGTGTAACGTGCTCTTTCCACGTAAGTTTGGAGTCAAGCACCAGCCCCAGGTTGCACACCGATTATTCAAAGTTGACCTGGGCCCCCCTATATTTATATAGGTGTTAGCAGTAGAAGGTAGAGCGTTTATATAGTAGGGGGAACCCAGGACGATAGCCTTAGTTTTAGTTACATTTAGTTTAAGTCTATTCAGCGCAGCCCAGCCCATTATCCTCTCGGCGTTAGCGCTCATCCTGACAGAACAGGAGTCAAGCTCCTCGAGGTAGCATTGGCTGTAGATCTGCAGGTCATCCGCGTAGATTAGATGGGACACATCTGAATCTAGGCAAAAACCAATATCATCGATATACAACGAGAACAACAAGGGGCCTAAAACTGACCCCTGTGGGACACCGGTGTTTAGTGGTAGAAAGGTAGAGATCTCATTGCTGTCACCAATGACGTCCTGTTCTCTTCCCGAGAGGTAAGATGCAAGCCAGCGGATAACCTCCTTGGAGAAGCCGAAGGAGGATAGCTTTCCGAGTAGCCTGACGTGACACACCGTATCAAACGCCTTGCTAAAATCAAATAGAAGTAGAAGAGTGACCTTCTTCCTGTCTATCCCAAGCCTGACATAATTAGTCAGCTTAATTAAGCCGGACTGCGTGCTGTGGCCAGTGCAAAAACCAGTTTGGAAGTTGTCAAGATAAAGTCTTGTTTCAAGGTATTCAGAGATTTGATTGTGCACCAGCCACTCCAGCGCCTTGGATAGGAAACAAAGTAGAGAGATCGGACGGTAGTCTGTTACAGCTGTTGGAGAGTTGATCTTGTTTAATGCTCTTACGAGCGATGACTTCCAGGCGGAAGGAAAGCGTGCCTCGCTCAAAGACAGGTTGAAAATTTGACAAAGTAAAGGAGCGAGTATTGGCAATGCTTTGGAGATTACAACCTGTGGGATGACATCGCTTCCCCTGGCCTGGGTATTGAAGTGTGATACTGCAGCCAACACGTCCAACTCTGTGATAGCCCTGAAGATGAAATGTTCAGGGAGGTCTAGACTCTCAAGGGTCCGCAGATACTCCTCAACAGATGGAGCTTGAGGATCATTTGAGATGGAACTAAAGTGTTTTTTGAGAGCATCTGGAGAGAACCGAGCAGGTGGAGAAGATTTAGAGGTAGTAATACCAAGATTTTCAAGCTCTCTCCATATCTCTGCAACGTCGGTCAGAGTAGACAAGCGTGAATAATAGTAATTCAGCCTGGCCTCCTCGACCTGTCTATGAGCGTCGTCCCTTGCGATTCTATAAAAGTATAGATCCCAAGGAAGTCGACTTCTGCGAAAGCGCCTGTAGAGTCTATTCCTTTCAGTTAAAAGGTCACGAAGAGCCGCGGTGAACCACGGATGACGCTTACGTCGAGGTGTCACAGTCTTTAATGGGGCGAGATGATTTATGGCTTTCGTGATGTTGTCGTTAAGGATGGTAATGCATTCGTCAAGTCATGGCGTGGTGAAAGATGACCAGTCACATGCGCTAAGGAAGTCCCTGTCTTCCAATATGAGAGCAGGCGATCCTGCTCATCGATTAAGCATAGGTCAAGCCGCTTCAGGACCGAGGGATCCAGTGCAGCCAGGACGGAGAAAGCCAGGAGTTGCAGTGACGTCTCCTGGGTATAGGCCAGGACGGTGATCACCACCACATTGCCCGCAGAGCGCTCCTGCCTCCTCTTGATATCAACCAGCTCGCTGCGGAGGTTGTTGATCTCCTCCGAGGCCTGAGCAATGCTGTTGTTCTGCTGCTCTACGGAGCTCCTTGACGACAGCTCTTGGTATTGTGCCTTCAGCTCAGAGATGGAGGACTCGACATTGCTTAGCCGAGTCTTGAGCGCAGGCAAGTCGTCAAGGGCTTTGAGGCGTTTTTCTAGGGGGCCAAGTCTCTTCTCGATTCGTGAGACCCTTTTAGACACGGTGTTTTGTGCCTGAAGGGCCTCATTTTGGACCCTCCTGATGTCGTCTAGTGCCGCGAAGATGTCCTTGAGGGACCCCTCGATGGACGTCGCCTGCGTTCTCGGCGGCGACTGGGTTCTGGAGCCGGCAAGAGATGAGGGCGCAGGCTTATTCTTCTTGGGCACACCTCTTACAGGCGTGTCCTTGGCGGATGTGTTTGCCGTTGCTGCTGTCGCGGCCTCCGATTTCGCCCTCGTCTTCGTGATCTTGGGCGTGAGGACGGCCCCTGAGGTGATTCCCTTGCACAGGCAGCACAGGCGAGTGTGGGAGCATCTCCCACCATTATGGACCGTAGAGCGACGCAGATGGTGTGGAAATGCTCGTTGCACAACTCACAGATCCTCATTTTTCCCCTGTCTGCTTTGTTGCAGTGAGCACACGTAACTGGCGTTTCGGCATTTTTCCCACCAATTCCGCTCATTTTAGACGATGTTATGTCTCTGTCGACAACTTACTGTGTTTGATGGTAGATACGTTGATGGTGGTCATCCGTCCGAAAAAATCGTTGTAGGAAGTTGCAGCCTCCAGTGAATATTATATCACGTTGAAGGTTGTAGAATAGCGCATGCAGCAAACTAAATTTAAAGAAATATATGAATTACATAAAATACAAATCAGTTTTTTTATTAGAAAATCGCAAAATAGTATATTTTGACACTAATGTGATTTCATCTGTGTAAGATCGATTGTGTGAAAAGGTCTCGTGAGACCCTGGTAGAAAATCACCCATTTAAAATGGCCCTAAAAGCAAAAACTGACCAAGTAAAATGTAAAGAAACTGGACATTTTAAATTTCCCAAAAGTAGTGATATCTTGTGTATTTTTTATAGGTGAGAATTAAATTTCATGAAAATATAAAAAAAATCAATTCTTTTTTTGGATGCAAGATACAAAATTATTAATATTTAGGCGTAAACTGAATAATTTGAATAATTCAAACTATGGCGAAGCTCGTAGGGCTTGTGTGTAACAATGTCTACGTGGCTCAGTCAGCTATGGTGCACAAACGTACTTATTTGGCCTCGTACATGGTGTGGATTCAAGTCCCCGGTCAGACAGAATTTTTTCTGATGCAAATAATTTATCTATACTTTCCTCTAAACTAAAAACTCAAATTCAAGCCTGCTAGCTACCATTTTCCAATTCTAACCTCAAACCGTGATAAGCCACGTGTAACCTAGCTGTGTTACTCGACAAACTATAATGCAGGCAGTTTGTACATAAAAACAAGATAAGTAAATTGAATTAAAGAACAGCCCATTAAGTTGAAGAAAAAAAGTTACATTCTGCCTAAGAAATGGCAAAGAAAACTGCCCAGTTCTTGTGTAAGATCTTAGAAAGATCTTACACAAGATCTTGCACAAGATCTTACATAAGATCTTACACAAGATCTTGCACAAGATCTTACATAAGATCTTACACAAGATCTTGCACAAGATCTTACATAAGATCTTACACAAGATCTTGCACAAGATCTTACATAAGATCTTACACAAGATCTTGCACAAGATCTTACACAAGATCTTGCACAAGATCTTGTATAAGAGCTTGCTTACACGATAAGTAAAACAATTTTGTTTTCCAATAATTCACTCAAGATCTTATGTAAAATCTTATGTAGATTCGTGGTTGAAAATCGATTATAAGATCTTGTGTAAGATCTGGGACAAGATCTTATACCAGATCTTGTATAAGATCGTTGATATGATCTTACGTCAGATCTTGCAAAAAATGTTCAATAGGGCAGTTGTTATAATTAAAGTTCGAAAATGCACAACGTCTATGGCAGACACACAGCGGTGTTCTAGGGTGGTCAACGTGACTTTTCGTAAAGCGACGGTTCTAGCTTAAAAATGTTACAACTAAGTGACGGTAGACGAACCGAGATGAGAAAAGTTAGACATCGAGTATATCGGAAATTCTTAGCATCGAGGAATCTCACGCGTGACCGGTATACCCATAATTGAACAAATTCTTGTTCTCTTATTGCTACGGGGAAAAAGATAAAATCGCGACGCACTGCATAGACAACGAGCACATTCGCAGACGGCAAAAGTTGAAGACGAAGTTCCCGATACCTAGCTAGTCAAACCGCGAATTTTGAAATACCCATACCCGAGAACGGAAAATAAATTGGAGGCAAAGATACGACGCAACGTAAAATCCGCGAGTGTACCATCGCGAGATCAAACATGAGAAATTGCGAGACTAATAAACAAGACCGCGAAAACTCATAAATAACGCCAGCAGAATAAATATGGAATTAATCCGAGGAATTGAACAAAAATAAAATAAAATCTTAAAACCAACATTAGAACACGTAAAATAAATAAATGCACTATAGCAAACGATTATATATACAAGTAAATAATCAGATTAATAATTTAAACAAAACTCTCATAGCAATAATAGACAAGTAGTCACCCGAAATTCATCAGAACTTTGTAGAGCTTAATAATAGCTCAGAGATTAATCTCTTTTAACTAAAGTTATTGACAAATTGCAAGGCGATGAAAAATCCGAATAAATCCATTTTTTTTAAAGAAGCAATACAGTAAGTAAAACGAAGCAATTAAATTCAATCTAAAAAAAATCAGTAAACTCAATGAAAAGTCGGTAGTCGTAATCAAATCAACGACATTATTCCAGCGTAATCTAGGTTGTATCGACGACTGCAGAGTATCTTTTTTAACGCTCAAGGACAAACCTCTTTTTAGTCAATAAGTCGAACAAGCCAAGATCCGTAATTGATTCCAATAAAAGTTTGGTCGCATCGATGACTGCAGAGCAACTTCTTAGAATGCTCAGGATTAAACCCCTTATCGTAGTAAAAAATCGATTAAGCCAAAAGTTTATAAAGAATAAAAACGGTGTAGAGAATCCAGATATCTCCCGTAAAACACGACTCGAATAGTCAAAAGAAAAATTAATGTTGCGTTAACGTTAAAATTAAAAATGAGTCGATAGATTCAGCGGGATGTATTCTTCGAAGCAACCCGATCAACTGAATTTACGGCAAGAAAGCTCAACTCATAGAACTACCCAAAGCTGAGAAAATGGGACGTATTCGCATATTCCCACAGAAAGCTTTGAGAAGCAATAGATCGTTCAATAATTAAAGCGTCCAATTTATAAAGCTAGCTAAAAAGAATCGACAAAATAAGTGTACAAATATGATTAAATAAAGAAAGCCCTCCAAAAATTCGTGAAGAATAATATTCATCTAAAATACAAATCGATCCAAAAGCACGTCAAAATACGTGCAAAAATTTCATTATAGAAATGCTGAGAATCGAGAAATTTTTTTCGGATAATTCAATCCAACGGAAAATCCAAATACGTAAATATCAATTTAAAAATGCAGAAAACTGGACAAGCTAATAAAACCGTAGAAAATCAGGAAAAGTGATAAAAAAAAAAGAAAATCCAGACAGTTAAATTAAAGTCCACGAAAAGACCGACAAAAGAACAATAAGAGACAGTCGAATCATGCCTATCGGCAAAGTACGGGGGAAAAACCTCGACTGCGAGTGTACCGTAGGCGAGCTTCGCCAACGACTAGTTCGATATGTCCGAAAGAATCCGCAGGATTTCAGTTTCAACTGTATATGATGAAGTAGCCGATTTAAAACAAGACTCAGAACTCGAACGCTACGAATTAATTGAACGAACGCTCGAAGTGATCCGTAACGCCAGACGCTTATCCACCCCGACCGGAGATCCGGCGGAAATACCACCAGGAGAAAATAAAATTCTCGACCAGATACGCAAATGGAACTGTCACTTTAAGGGAAGAGACGTCTACTCTTTCTTAGAACGGGTCTGGGAACTACTGCATCGTACGAATTTACCGGTAAACAGTTACAGCAAGGAGCCCTTAAACTGCTGCGAGGAATAGCCCTGCGATAGCGTCGGAACTACGTCAGCGACTGTCGGACCTTAAAAAGGTTAAAAAAATTTTATTTATCAAGCAAAATTCAACAAAACAAGCCGCCAAGAGGATTTATAAACCCAACGAGAACATAAGGTCTTACTGCAATGCATTGACGACAATGATGAGAAGAAAAAGAGGATATTCGTTGATAGAGCAACTCGACAATCTATATTACAATATGAAACTCGAGTTACAATTGCGGGTGCGCAGGGAGGAGGTCAAGGACGTACCTCAGCTCATACAGCGTATATAAGAATGCAAAAATATTGCTGCCAAACTGCGCGAACAAGAACGAAAAACCGCCATCAATAGCGCTTCCACGAGTAAAAACACCACCGACTATTATAACAGAGCCGAATGCTGTTGGCGTTGCAAATAACGCGGTCATTCCCGCGCCGACTGCGAAAATGTAGCTTGGAAGTTCTGTACCGTATGCGGAAAGGATAGCGTCCTTACAAGAGATTGCGATGTATTCCCGGATCGTTCGGGAAACGCGCCGAGAAACGGCTCTAGAGTGGCGGGAGACTGTCCCAAGACGGTCAATACCTCGTGTACGAACAAATGAACCAAGATACGGTGCTGGCATTAGTTGATCTAGGGGCCGTGAGTTCGTTCATAACGCCAGAAACCGAGATGATCGGACAAAACAACGGTTGGTGGCATGGGAAGCAAGAGACGATCACTACGCTAGCAGACGGCTCAACCAATGAGCTGACAGACAATGTAGAAGGTAAGGCGACAACCTTCAGCGCCACCTTCAGGATCAAATTAATCATCATTAAAGGGCTATGCCATGAGATGCTATTGGGGATGGACGCATTACGCAAACTGAACCTCCGCCTGACCATAGCGGGAAGGGAATTACAACCCAACCGGTCTAATACCTCGGGACTCTCAGTCAGCGACGTCGGCATTCAAGAAATCTCGAAAGAACAACAAACACGAGAGGACGAACTCATCCAATACAAAAGAGAGCTCTTCGGAAATATACAGGGCCCTACACCGTTCATCGAATACACAATAAAAATAACCGAATCAAATCTAATCCAACAACGCTACTGGCCACGCAACCCCGCCATTCAACAAATAAACGACGAGGCTGTCAAAGAAATGTTGCAGGAAGATGTGATTTAGCCATCCGACAGCGCCTGGAGCTCCAACATAGTTCTCGCAAAGAAGAAGGATGGAAAAAGGCGTTTCTGCATCAACTTCCAGGGCAACAACTAAATCAGCATCAATGATGCACACCCGGTACCGCAAGTTCACGCAACAATAAAACACGAAATATACTTTATTATTGTTAAGAATATAAAAACAGACTATTTTTTGCACCTTACCCCTATCCAGATGCTAGAACCGACTGACTATTCAGTCTCTTTGGGAAAAGATAAACCGAAACAATTTAAATTATCTGAAATATACTATTATAGTTATTTCCTCGAATTATTGCAGCATCAGAGGCAAACTAAACGTTTAGAAGACAGCGTAAAGTTTATATAAATACGTTTTTGTTGTTTATTAATGACGGCTTCGCAAGTGCAAAAATATGTATAAATAGCGAGAAGTATAGGTGGCAGTATCAAAGGCAGACTAAACGTTTAGAAGACAGCGCAGGTTAAGTTTATATAAATACTATCCTGTTGTCTATCAATGAAGTGTGCGCTTGCTCAAAAGTATGTATAAATACCGTAAAAAATTGATTCCAGTACTTATTCTGCTCTGACCTCTAATAGTGGTAGCATCAGTAAATCCCATTATTTTGATTATTTAAATCTATTTCAATATACTTTTATAGTATTTGCTCAAGTTATTGCAGTATTAAATGCAGACTCAACGTTTTAAAGGTTGCACAGGTTAAGTTTATATAAATACTTTCCTGTTGTCTATTAATGACGTCTGCGCATACGCAAAAATATGTATAAATAGTGCGGAAAATTAGTTCCAGTACTTATTCTGCTCTTCACTGTAAAAACGGTGACATCAGTGAATCCCATTATTTTGAATAATTAAATTATCTAAAATATTCTTTTATAGTTATTCACTTGAGTTATTGCAGTATTAGAAGCAGACTTAACGTTTGGATGGCTGCGCATATTGTGTTTATATAAATACTTTTATGTTGATTATCAATGACTTCCACGCATGCACGAGAATATGTATAAATAGTGTGCAAAATTAGTTCCAGTACTTATTCTGCACTGACCTCTAAAAGCCGTAACATCGGTGAATCCCATTATTTTTATTATTTCAATTATCTGAAATATAATTTTATAGTAATTTACTTGAGTTATCGCAGTATTAAAGGCAGACTAAATATTCAGAAGTCAGAGTAGAATAAGTTTATATAAATACTTTCCTGTTGACTATCAATGACGTCTGCGCATGTGCGAAAATATAAATAAATATCGTGAATAATTGGTTCAAGTGCTTATTCTGCTCTAAGCTTTAAAATTAGTAAGATCGATTAATCATAGCAGTTAAATCCATAAAATTTTCTAGAAGATTATTTATGATATATTTACCCAAATTATTGCAGTATCAGAAGCAGACTTAACGTTTAGACGGCTGCGCAGGTTGAGTATATATAAATACTTTCCTGTTGTCTATTAGTGACGTCTGCGTATGTGCGAAAATATGTATAAATATCGTGAAAAATTGGTTTCAGTACTTATTCTGCTCTGACTTCTAAAAGCGGTAACATCAGCGAATTCCATTATTTTGATTCATTAATTTATCTGGAATATACTTTAATAGTTATTCACTCGACTTATTGCAGTATCAGAAGCAGAGAACCGGAGAACCGGAGTGCCGGAGGAACGGAAAACGCCAAAATGGATTGCTCTTTAATGTAATAGGGGATTGTAAGATTAATTAATTTTCTGACCTAAATTTTCAAATTTTTCAACTTTTTAATGAACATGACTATAGGTCAGAAAATTAATTATTTTTACAATTGACTATTATTTTAATAACAATAACTTAAGAGAATCAATTGTAACTAGGAACCTTGAAAAAAAATTATATCTCTTTTCGTGTGAATAGTTTTTATACATTAACCGTCAAAGAAAGCAAATAGCTTAAATGGTAGAGCAATGGATTTTCACCTTAAAGTTCTGGGTTCAACTCTCGATCAGACAAAATTTTTTCTCTTTAATTCTGATCCTAATCTATTGCTTATTATCCATTTCCCTAATTCATTAATATTGTTATAACATTCTTAATATTATTCCTAAATTTCATTATTAATTACGAGATAGTCACGCGATTATGTCGTGATAACCACGTGAGAAATTGGTAGAAAATCTTAGGTAGTTTTTACATGATTTTCTTGTGATAATAACGTAAAAATTATGCGTAGTTCCGACGCTATCGCAGGGCTATTCCTCGCAGCAGTTTAAGGGCTCCTTGCTGTAGCTGTTTACCGGTAAATTCGTACGATGCAGTAGTTCCCAGACCCGTTCTAAGAAAGAGTAGACGTCTCTTCCCTTAAAGTGACAGTTCCATTTGCGTATCTGGTCGAGAATTTTATTTTCTCCTGGTGGTATTTCCGCCGGATCTCCGGTTGGGGTGGATAAGCGTCCGGCGTTACGGATCACTTCGAGCGTTCGTTCAATTAATTCGTAGCGTTCGAGTTCTGAGTCTTGTTTTAAATCGGCTACTTCATCATATACAGTTGAAACTGAAATCCTGCGGATTCTTTCGGACATATCGAACTAGTCGTTGGCGAAGCTCTACTACGGTACCCTCGCAGTCGAGGTTTTCCCCCGTACTTTGCCGATAGGTTAGTATTCATATATATATATATATATATGTACTATATTCTACACTACGCCTATACTAAATTTTTAAAATGATAAACTTTTTCACACTTTTTGTATTAACGTTAACTCTGAACTTAGTAAACATTTAATCTTACGTGAACCAAACACTTGAACTTATAGTATATCATAGTCGATATATTTATTTTTTTGAAGGCTCACTCTTTCAAGTTTTTTCTCTTACTTCCTTTTACCTCTTATCTGACTAAACCTTTCTCCTGTCTTCGTAAATCTTGTAATCCGTTTACTTTTTTAGAACACCAAACTCATTATAATCACACATTCAACCTTGATAATTTTGACATAAAAGATAAAGAGCCCAATCTAAACAAAAGATTGATTTCTAAAATGATACATATACACCTACAAACTAACAGCATTAATAAAAAGGAAGACACGCAGCAACTCAGTAATGTATACACATACCTAATACACTGATTAGATTGTAAACAAAACAAAAGCAATTGACGTCAGAATTGTGACGTCAATATAGGAATTGTCAACAAACCGCTCGATTTCCTTGCACATTATATAAGCGCGTGAAAATCGACAAGCAAACGAATTCGGGACTGAACAGCTGAGAGAGCAACACCTCTATCTCCTCTAGCATGTATTCGCGATGTTTGATAAATCTACTCATTAGAATGGGACAGGAAGCCGCAAAAGTCCGTAACAGCATGTCGTGACGTATGCGCCAATTGTCGTCGTAACCGGTATACAATCAGAGATGCAAAGCGGATGCATTGTCTTCGTTGTCAAGTCGCGGGGTGGTGCGCTGACAAGCTTGGCCGGGGCTCTTATTGTCTGGTGGTGCAGATGGCTTCTCGGAAAAATTCCATACGGTTCCTTTGTTGTCGAGCCGAGACGCACTTAACCGAAAAAGTTCGTGGCGATCTTGACTAGCAGCGTTATGTACACGTGTTGTAGGCAAGCCGCCGGTTGTGTGCGAGATACTCGGCAAGTCTTTGAGTGTAGGGACGGTATGATTATTGGCAGAAACCCGACGTTTGGAAATTAAAAGAATAAATAAAACTAATTAAAATTCATAGTTCAGTTGCAACCAAAAGAAGGTGATCTATCGGTCTTCCCGAGGCAATTTGTACGTAAGGAAGGAGAGAAAAAACCAGAGTTTTTTTTTATTCTTCCTTCGACGTTTCGGTGGACAATGCCACCCTCATCAGGAAACTGTTTATTTCATATTAATATTATATACATGAAATCACGGTATTGGTTTAAAACAATAGCAACTAATTATCAATACACTTACAGAATAAGTAGTCGATCGCCGGTATTTACATTCGGATATTGCGAGATTTGTCTTGTCCCCGTCAGACGGCGCACTATGGGCGATTTCAGGAAAATTATTGTCAAAATCAAATTGCGCCTCTCAGGAAAGTGCTAGGGACCTATTTTATTTATTTTTTTTTTTTAATGAAGGTTGTACTTCTCAGTTATAGGGAAAAATATCAGAATATTGTTTTCTGATGATGTCGAGCCGGGGCACCTATGAAAAGTACGAAATTTTAAGAAAACGATATTTTAGCTACTTGTTAATGCATTAATATGCATACATAACCTAAAAATTCATCTATTTCGACCTATTGTAATAAGAAACGTGAATCCGGGACTTAAAATTATCATAAATCACGGACCTCTAATTTGATTAGCTTCGAATATTATATTCTAATAATACGGAACTATATAAACAAGAAAACATGTTATTTTAAAGTATTCTAACCTACAGGAATTTTAAATCTGAGAAGTTTCATTCTGTAGCATGAAAGATTTCAAAGTTAGCACACATAAAATTGTTGATAAAATAAAATATTATTATTCTCACCACATATAACGTACATAAATTGTTATATATATATTATATACACATATATATAATTATGTAACCTAGACTATTACATTACACGTTAACGCTATAGTATTTACACGTTATATACTAACAATTAGCAACGAAATAATAACTCTGTGATATAAGTACCACTTACCATTACTTTATATAGATAATACCAGATAATAGGAAATATTAGGATATAACAAAAAATACTAATAGTCAAAATTATATAAATTTTTCTGTCATTATTTGCAATTATTTGTTTTTTTTATATTTACTAAAAGAATTTTGTTTTTGTTTAATTTCTTAATTATTATTGATTATTATTAATTTATATTTAATTTTTATTTGGATATAGTGATAAGTGATCTTATTTGTTATTATTTTTAATTATTGGTCATTATTTTTTCAAATGTTATCGTAGTGTACAGAGTATATGGAGTGTATGCTCAATTTTCTAAAATGATTTTTCTCTTTGTAATATTTAATATTGTCATGTTTTGATCATTTAAATATTATGAATGTACATAAAAATATATTATACAATATTTATATTATTTTTATATGCATTCATAATAATTTCATATTTATCGAAAATTGACATTATTTAAATATTAGAAAAAGAAAAATCATTTTAAAAAATTGCGCATAAAATCTATATACTCTATGCACTACTTTAACAGAAGACGTTGTTTTCCATAACTAATTAAAGAATATATATTTATGTAAATCATAGTTATGAAAAGCAAGCAAATGTTATTTTTCACAAGGTGTTGTTTTTTACAAAGTATTATTGTTTACAAACTGTAATTTTTATAAAGTGTTATTTTTAAAAAGCAAGTGTTATTTCAGTTACGAAATTGTTCAAACGGTAAGATTTAAAATATTGAAAAATTAGAATCTGTCGCCAAAGATAATAAAAGAAAATGATTCTGTGGGTCAAAAGCAAAATGACTTGAGTACATATTAGAAAAAAAAATTAAATTTGCTAATATCTAAAAACTACAAAAAATTAATTAAAGTCGTTTTGCCGTAAATCCACAGAATTAGGCTAAGTTTTTGATAAAACTCATTATTGTGGCATTTTTTCGATAAATTTCTGTGGCATACGATAAATACTTACTTAAAATAATTAAATAAAATAAGATCACAGTTTCATCACAGCATAAATTCCGACAAATTAATGCACATCTTTCCAAAAATATATTATGTTTTTTTTTTTTTTTTTTTTTATTAATATTAGGTGCAAAAATTATGAGAATATATTGTGAGTGATATCATATAATTACTTTTATACAAAAAAAGACAAAAATGAAGAAATGCCAAAATTTCTATTTTAAAAAAGATACGCAAATTTAAAAATTCATCTTAAAAATTTTTCCTTGCAGAAGGCTAGAATCAATTTTTTTCGGCATACCCCCTGTATATGTTAAATTTATTGATCATACACGCTATTCACAAAATCATATATCGTTATAATTCATAAGATGGGCGGACAAAAAGAAAAAATAAGCATAATAGAGGACGACCAAGAAAAGTCAGAAGAGGTTCCAATGGTGGAAGATATACCATAATATCAGATTACTCTATATCTACTAAATATAGACGAGCAAGAGAGGTAAGTGGCTTCGCCCAAAATGATGTTGAAATTTTAGAAATAGCGTTAAGTCTTGCAAAGAAATTCACCGTAGATGATACTGATTTATCCAATGGAACGCAAAGTGAGAATAATTAACAGTGTGAGTCAAATATATTGAAACATACAGCAGATTCAGCTGCAGTATTTTATTTAGAGCAAAACTTGAATAAAAATTCTTACATAAGTTTATCTAAAGATTGTAAAATGAGAAATGCTCCCGTTTATCCCTGCTATTCAGGAATTTCCAAAGCTTTGTCCGAATGTCTACCAAATGGTTACGATATTTCCGAGGTACAGATTGTGGTATCCATGCAGGAGATGTTAAATAAAACTAGTGAGCGACTTTGCAATGCAGTTGCTTTGGATTGGAGTGGCAACGACTTGATTGATTTAACGCTTTCTGTAACTGTAGGGTTCGATAGTTCTTCAGACCATAAAAATGTACATGAAAAATGTAAGGATGCTATAAATGAAAGCGAAGCTTCCGAGCAGTCCCTCTTCGTTACAAGCTTCATTATCATTAAAATAAGCTCTAATAAGTCTGATGGTAAATCATGGATCAATCCAATTCCTCAAAGTGTAAGGCTTTGTTGACCATTAAGGATTGCATTCGAAAAAGAAACAGATGATTCGACCATACGTGAATACAATCGATTAGAAAATGAAATAAAGAATCTCAGTTCTTATATATTTAGTCTGTCCAATGGAAAAAACATTTGCGTTTCTTATGAAGTTACACAAACTCTTTTTGATGGCAAATGTTTAAATGTAATAGTGGGAAATAAAGCAACCAGTAGATGTCCAATTTGTAAGATAACCTCTCATCAGTTTGGAGAATTTGGCAATAATTTCACTCCTGTTACTGAATCACTGAAGTACGGTTTGGGATTATTGTACGCGGAAATTAATACATTTGAGCATCTCCTAAACATTTCTTATAGAATGCCATTCAAAACGTGCGATATTCGTGAACCGCTAAAAGGTGCGTCTATAATAATTATGTGCATGATGTTTTCCCCGTCAAAACGATCAACGTTGATTCAATGCTGATTTCAATATTGATTTCAGTCTGAAATCAGCGTTGATTCAGTATTGAATCCACGTTGAATCAACGTTGAATCAACATTGAATTTGTCCGAAAACGCAACGTGGATTCAGCGTTGATTTCAGACTGAATTCAGTGCTGGATTTCAGGGTTCAATCAGAGTTGAAATAAATAACTGTAAAAAAATATCGCTAAAACCTGGGCTCGAACCCGAGACCTTTTGAATAGTAGACGAATAACTTGACCACTTAGCCATTTCGACACTTACATTTATATCTCATAATGTAACATAAACGGAATCCTATAGAGAATAACCGAAAATTAACCTACTCTATCATGATTTTTATAATTATACTGGACTGGACCCTCAACTGGACCTCTCTGTGCTCTCGGGAAGGTACCCAGCTTCGAGACTATTTGCCACCTATAGGTTTCCGTGGATGTTACATTATGAGATATACATCGCAAGTGTCGAAATGGCTTAGTGGTCAAGTCGTTCGTCTACTAATCAAAAAGTCTTGGGTTCGAGCCCACGTCTTGGCGGTTTTTTTTATAATTTTATTTCAACCCTGATTGAACTTTGAAATCTAGCACTGAATTCAGTCTGAAATCAACGCTGAATCCACGTTGCGTTTTCGGACAAATTCAATGTTGATTCAACGTGGATTCAATATTGAATCAACGCTGATTTCAGACTGAAATCAATATTGAAATCAGCATTGAATCAACGTTGATCATTTTCACGGGGTTATTTAGAGCCTTAAGCAGCTACCTCATTAATCGATAAATGCTATTAATGTTTTTATTAATTTATACATTCTACGATTTTCAGAGCGACATCAAATTCGAAAAAGAGATGTACAGAAAAAAGTTTTCATTGATTTCGGAGTTAGAGTGGACCAAGTATTACAAGGCCATGGAACAACAAATACTGGAAATATAGCTCGTAGATGTTTTGAAGATCCGAAAAAATTTGCAAGGTCATTGGAAATTAATGAAGATTTGGTTCAAAATATTGTAACTATAGTAACTTTATTTAAATGCAAAAAGGAGCTTAAATTAGACGAGTTAGAAAGGTTCGGTATAAATACATATCAACTGTACTACAATACGTATCCACCGTGTGGAATGAATCCAACGCTTCATAAATTCATTATCATTATCGCAGAAATATGACAGAACACTCCAGACATACAAGTAGATTATCACGAATTACGGATGTATTTAACAGAGCAGTGCATATGAGTGACCCAAAACTATCTTTGATGTTCATAGGCAATCAAATAAAATTAGCTAAGAAGCACATATTCTTTCAAAATGCACAGGCATTGAACTATATAAAAGAAACGTAAGTTTATTTACGAATTTAATTTTGTCATGAGCTCAGAATTATGATTTCATCCTCAATCTATTTTATAGGCATATTATGAACGAAGAAGAGTGGGAAGAAGGAAACCAGAACACAAGTGATGATGAAAGTAATATGACTTATAATAATTCTGATGAAGAATCTATAATGTAATTATTATGAAATAATAGAAGGTTATCATATTAATTGGAAATGGAATACTTATATCACAGAGCTATTATTTCGTTGCTAATTGTTACTATATAACGTGTAAATACTATAGCGTTAACATGTAATGTAATAGTCTAGGTTACATAATTATATATATGTGTATATAATATATATAACAATTTATGTACGTTATATGTGGTGAGAATAATAATATTTTATTTTATCAACAATTTTATGTGTGTTAACTTTGAAATCTTTCATGCTACAGAATGAAACTTCTCAGATTTAAAATTCCTGTAGGTTAGAATACTTTAAAATAACATGTTTTCTTGTTTATATAGTGCCGTATTATTAGAATATAATATTCGAAGCTAATCAAATTAGAGGTCCGTGATTTATGATAATTTTAAGTCCCGGATTCACGTTTCTTAGTACAATAGGTCGAAATAGATGAATTTTTAGGTTATGTATGCATATTAATGCATTAACAAGTAGCTAATATATCGTTTTCTTAAAATTTCGTACTTTTCATAGGTGCCCCGGCTCGACATCATCAGAAAACAATATTCTGATATTTTTCCCTATAACTGAGAAGTACAACCTTCATTAAAAAAAAAATAAATAAAATAGGTCCCTAGCACTTTCCTGAGAGGCGCAATTTGATTTTGACAATAATTTTCCTGAAATCGCCCATAGTGCGCCGTCTGACGGGGACAAGACAAATCCCGCAATATCCGAATGTAAATACCGGCGATCGACTACTTATTCTGTAAGTGTATTGATAATTAGTTGCTATTGTTTTAAACCAATACCGTGATTTCATGTATATAATATTAATATGAAATAAACAGTTTCCTGATGAGGGTGGCATTGTCCATCGAAACGTCGAAGGAAGAATAAAGAAAAACTCTGGTTTTTTCTCTCCTTCCTTACGTACAAATTGCTTCGGGAAGACCGATAGATCACCTTCTTTTGGTTGCAACTGAACTATGAATTTTAATTAGTTTTATTTATTCTTTTAATTTCCAAACGTCGGGTTTCTGCCAATAATCATACCGTCCCTACACTCAAAGACTTGCCGAGTATCTCGCACACAATCGGCGGCTTGCCTACAACACGTGTACATAACGCTGCTAGTCAAGATCGCCACGAACTTTTTCGGTTAAGTGCGTCTCGGCTCGACAACAAAGGAACCGTATGGAATCTTTCCGAGAAGCCATCTGCACCACCAGACAATAAGAGCCCCGGCCAAGCTTGTCAGCGCACCACCCCGCGACTTGACAACGAGGACAATGCATCCGCTTTGCATCTCTGATTGTCTACCGGTTACGACGACAATTGGCGCATACGTCACGACATGCTGTTACGGACTTTTGCGGGTTTCTGTACCATTCTAATGAGTAGATCTATCAAACATCGCGAATACATGCTAATACTTTAACAGTACACGCCCTTTAACCTCGATGCGACCGCGCTGTTACATTCTTGATTCTTGCAAGACTTCGTCCACTCGCACACACGCGTATCCTTACAATTTTCATCCAATTACTTAATCGATATAATATTCTAGTTTAACCTAACTAGATAGCTTCACTTACTAATCAGTGCCATTCACCGTTTATATTTTCAATTTTAAGTTGGTGAAATCAAATTTCCACACTAGTATCAAAATATACTGTATTACATACAAGATTAATTATATGTTTTTAATTTTCCATGCTGTCACACAACACTATAAACGATATATTACTTTATGAAAGTGTAGAGAATGCTACAAAAGTATTGTCTAGTAATTTTTACTCAAATACCATTAGAATATATACTTTAACAATAACGTTTTTTGCAGATCTTTTCTGAACTATTTAGGAAGTTTGGAGGAAATTCGTAATAAAGATTGGTTATCAGAGCTAAATAAACAAAAACGCACTCTTACTCCGAAAAGATGGAAAACTGAATATGAAAAACTAACGTTGTCTGACTTTCAAATAAGAGGTACCTTAGGGGTTGGTGGATTTGGACGTGTTGATTTAGTTACATTACACTCAGATGCTAAAAAAAGTTTTGCTTTAAAAAAACTAAAAAAGAAAGTTATGGTTGATTTACAGCAACAAGAGCATGTTCTTAACGAGAAGCGCATAATGCAGGCTTGCGAATCCCCATTCATTTGCAAGTATGAATCATAGATATTTACTTATACACATGTTTATTTATGTTTATAAAAATATTTAATCATTCAAACAATAATTTCAACAAATTTATCATATTATTTTAGTTTATTAGTTTTCTTTCTTTAAGATCAGAGTTTGTGATATTAAGAATTTTGACTTTTAAGGTTTAATTCAACATCTGGTCATCATTTTTTTAAAGATATCTTTACATCAAAATCTGTCCTATTTTAACATTTGGTCAGACTTTTTTTATTATAGGCACAATATATTCTTGCATGATATGCACAGCTGCTGCATCATGTGTTGTACTGTCAGACAAGAATATTTAACTGCGATGCATAATCTCATTTGCACTTCTATAATAATAAATTGCAGAATGTAGGGTGCATTGAGCATTGTTATAATAAGCTAAAAAAATTATTTTATGAAAAATCCATACCAGCTAATACTTCGCCTGGCTTTAATTTATCTTTTAGTTCTGACAAATAGTTCGATTGATTTTTGGTAATGTACTGATATGGAATTTACGCCTCTAAACGTGTGCACATTTTGGAGACAAAATCACTTGTTTGCAGGCACTGTTGAATAAACGTGCATCTGTCTGTCGATTGCCATACACTAAAAATAACGTCTGAAATATTCCTGTTTTCTAAAATTTGAAAAATGTAATTGAAAAATATTTAAATATCTGGACATGCTTTTCATTCTCTCAAATAGCATGCATCTATTTAGTTTTTTACACGTAACGAATGAAATGCAGTCTTTGAAATCCTTAAGGGGACCTCACCACCTTGAATTAAAAATCGCTGCCAACTAAATTTATAAGCCCAATAAATAAAATATTGTTTTAATATATCTATATATCTGCTTGCTAATGTATGAGGCGATTTTTGATACTCAATTTAATAAAAGTTTTGGATAGTTCATTGTCCAAAAGTTTGCAGACCCCTCTGTTTTCTTATTATAGAATACGAACGCTCTGGTCAATTTTTTTTCACAGAAATTCACGCATGTTTACATGTGTTCCTAACCAACCTAACCATCAAAACAGCAGGTTATTCATTAGATAGGCCGCTCGCGCAATTTTCAAGAAAACGATTTTTACATTTTAGCACTTTAGTTGAAAACCGCTTGATGGAATCGTTTAAAATTTTAACAGCAGATAGCTTTTTTTATAGTGAAACACCAAATATAATTTTGAAGCATTTGACTACATTGTTTTAGAGATATAAGAAATCAAAAAATTTTCAAAAAAAATTGAAACCTTGATATCTTACGAACCCTGGGGGTTTGAAAGCTGTGCAATAAACTTAGCCAAAACACATAAAATATCTACATTTTTCCGAAATCTCAAGTGCAATAAGGCCTTTTTGCGTCCGTAATTGAGGCACAAAAAAAACTCATTTTTTTCAGTTTTCGATTTATTACTCAAAAAGTAAGTAGTCAAATCACTTGAAATTTTAATGGGGTATAGTTTGACACGTGACCTGCAGTTTTGACGCAACCACGAGATCAGCAAATGACGGCCCACGGCAGCGGACACCAGCAGCGCGGCACCAACGAGCATCAGCAGCGCAGCACCCGCTGCAACATCACCGGCGGCTTCTCTCCACTAGCACTCATCAGCGCACCGCGCCACCGACGCCACGACCAACATCATCGCCCCGGCGCCTCGAGGTCGGCATAATCATCGCCAGGACAGGCGGATCCTTTCGCGAGGTCGAGTCGCTTTTCCCATCGCGCCTCGCGAAACCTGCCACTCGGCGCCGGGAACGCTGTCGCGTCGCGCAAAGCCGCCATTTCGCGCTACACGCCGCGCTCCGCGCCCGCACGTCACGCTGTCTCTCTCATTCTCGCGCGCAGTCGGCCATTTTAAGCCGCGCGTCGCGTCTCTTGCACCGCTCGCTCTGCTACCTCTCAGCGAGTAGTGGCTCAGCGCGCCGACGTCTCGCCATCATCGCCGAGCTGTCCAGGAGGCCCCGCTTCGGCCTCAAAAATCGCCATCGCCGCGGAGAGGCTCCTCGTGGCCTAACACCGTCATCGCAGCAACAGCAGCAGCCTCGGAGCCAGTGACACCAGCACCAATGGCAAAATCATCGGCAGCTCCACACCACCGAGCATCGCCAGCTCACCGAGCCACCGAGCACGCGCATCATCTCCGGCGCCTCGCAGCCCTCATCACCGGCTTCAAGACAGGCAGATCTCTTTGCGAGGACCGAGTCGCTCTTCTCGTCGCGCCCTCGCGAAGCTTGTCGCTCGGCGCCGGGAACGCCGTCGCGTCGCTCATGGTCGCCATTTCGCGCCACACGCCGCGACTATCGTACCGCGCTCGCTCGTCGCGCTACCTCTCTTGCGTACAGTCGGCTATTTTAAGCCGCGCATCGAGCCTCTCGCGCGCCACATCGCAAGTGCTACATCGCATCGGGCTCTGCACAGCGAACAGCCGCACGCCGTGGCTCTTTAATCATCGCTGGCAGCGACCGTGTAGCGGCAAATCACAGCGCTCGAGGCCATCGCATCACCGCTCTCCCGGGGCCACCAGCATCTACCAGGCCGTGCGCTCGACTATGCGCAGGGGCAAGCTCCGTCGAGGACGCTCGACGACGCTCGCTCCGGCCTTCTTTCCATCGCAGTAGGCGCTGGTACCCACGGACAGCCACAGCGAGGTCTCTTTCAGCGCATCGTCCAGCTTCGACCGCATCCTCGTTACCGATGTCCTGGTGCATTCCGGCAACCGAGGATGTTCATCAGCCAAGGACGCTCTTCAACGCCGTTGACCCTAGGCTTTAGGTCGCCGGCCACTGCAGCGACAACATGCAGCACTGACACGCCTGGACGCTGTCCAGGCAGACATCGTTTTTTTAACAGACGGCCACAGGTCTTATTCCGACGCTTTCCTGGGTCTTCATCAAACCAGCCTATGAAGGACCTGGTAGCTTTCGACCCAGCGTCAGCCCGTCTCCGCTCTGCAGCCCTCAACTTCTTCGGCACGGGCGCCGCGTCCAGCAGCCGCAGCCTCCCTTACCCAGGCAGGACTTCACCCTCATCAGGAATTCTTCTCATCGTTCCTCGGGCATTCCGCCCTCATCACTGGTGGGGGAGTAGCTGTGGGGGTCCCCTCCGAGCACCACCAAGGCGAGCGTGAGGCGAGCTTAGGCGCTTATCAGTCTCGGTCTGGACGGCGATCTGGACAGACCTTTCGGTCTTACACCTTATTGTTTTCTACAGTCCTTAATAATATAAGTTGTTTGTCATTACACACCAAGTCATCACTTATTAACCTGGTCTGTCCTATTCCTGCCTTATCTCCAATCGGAGCGGAGGGACTCTTTCATTTCCAAATACATACACACACACAAACACGCACACACACATACACATCCACACACAAACACATACATACGGATATTTTCCAAAAACAATTGATTTGAACTTCTAACATACTAAAAAGTATTTTCTAAAAGTTTTGAAGAAACTCAAAACTTTACTATAACAAAGCTTCCTCTGGGAGGAAGCAAAAAATGATATATTGATTTTTTGTGTAAAAGTATCTTAAATTGTTTAAATAACCAATGAAACATTTATATTAATTTAGGCAGACTGTAAGAATTATCAAAAAATGTTAATAAATACCATATGTCAGGTACAATATTAAGTTAAGCATAATTTTTGTCATTTTCTAAATTTTTTTATCAAATTGTAGACAACTTTTAATGAAATTTTTTTTTAAACTTATGTGTTTAAAGTAGATCCATTAAGAAAAAAGTGCCCTTCGAAGCCCAAAACTTAAGTAAGTCTGCGGTAGCTGAAATATTGAAAATTGTGATTTTTGGCCTTCGAACACCTATTGTACCTGACATATGGTATTTATAAACTTTGTTTGATAATTTTTACAGTATTCCTGAGTAAATATAATTGTTTAGTTACAACAACACCTACGCCGTCCGTTGAGGCTGCTCTGAGGGACATTCGCGGAGCACTGGACGACATACGCAATGCTCAAATGGAGGCCCTCAAGACCCAGAACATCGTGTCGGAGAGGATTTCCAAAATTGAGCAGCGTCTGGGCCCGCTAGAGAAGCGACTCAAGGCCCTCGATGAGCTGCCTGCACTCAAAACTCGCATACACAATGCTGAGTCCACCATCACTGAGGCACAAATCCAAGATCTGTCATCGAGGAGCCGGATGATGCAGCAGGACAACGGCAGCACTGTGCCCAACACTGCGGAGATTTGCAGCCTACGCAGTGAATTGGCCGAGGTCAAGAGGCGCCAGAAGCAGACCTCGAACTGTGTGGTCGTTGTCACGGGTTTGCATTATACCCGTGAAACCTCGCTGCATCTCCTCGCCTTCTCAGTTGTAAACGTGCTTGACCCCACGGTCCTTAGAAGAGACGTAGCATCCGTCAGGACCATGCGGAGGCTTGATGCTACAAACAGCTCCGCCAGGGGTGACGGCAGACCGCCACTACTAGCCGTTACACTATCTTCAAGTGCGCTTGCACGCTCGATCGTCATCGCCAAGGCCCGGAAACGCAAGCTACACACCAGCAAATTGGACGCTCCCTTGCTGGAGGAGGCTAAAGCTCTGAGTCCTGATCATCAAGGGCTCATAAACATCAACGAGCCATCAGACGTCCATAAGCTGCGTACAAGGGCTAGGCTGGAGACCAAGAAGAGGCAGGGCTGACAATAGCGAGCGCTCCTCTCCGTGGCGTCTGAACATCGGCGTCCCGCAGGGACTCCGTCTTAGGTCCCTTGCTGTTCGCATTGTACATAAACAGCATCGGTTTCTGCCTTGAATCCGATGTTTCCCATCTTATTTATGCGGATGACTTGCAAATTTACAGTCAATGCCACCTCGAGTTGCTTGATTCTTTATCAAACAATATGAGTGCTAATGCTGAGAGGATAATGGGCTGGGCTGCGCAAAATAGTCTTAAACTCAATGTTAATAAAACCAAAGCAATTGTCCTGGGCTCCCCTTACTACATAAATTTACTTCCCTCAACAGCTAACACTTTTATTAATATTGGGGGTGTCCAGGTCAGCTTTGAATCCTCTGTGCGTAATTTGGGATTGGTGCTTGACTCTAAACTCACGTGAAGAGCATGTTACACAAGTGTATAAGCGTGCTCACTCGCTAATGTACAGGCTTTACTTTTTCAGAAAGAGTACCAATCTCAGGTTGCGCAAGCATCTTGTGCAATCACTCCTATTTCCGATCATCGACTACTGTTCTCTTGTATACTGTGACCTAACGCAGGAACTCGACTTAAAACTACAGAGGCTCATGAACGCAGGAATTCGGTACATCTATGGTGTAAGGAGAGATGAGCACATCTCCCCGTACAGGAGGGAGCTGCTGTGGCTAACCACTGCCGGACGCAGGAAGTACTTCACAGCTTGTTTCTTACGTAAAATGTTTAACTCGGTCGTACCATCATACGTACTGGCCTTTTTTGACTTCCGCGTCACACTCCGGCTTGTCAGGGGCGAGGTGACGCCTCTGGAAATTCCTGCTTTCGCGACGGAGACGCTGAGGAACTCGTTGCATATTAGCGCTTCATACCTATGGAATAACCTGCCATCACACATCAGAAACACTTCAGCCACCGTCACTTTCAAAAAACTTGCTAGGGATCACTTTTTTCAACTCAAAAACACATAAATCGTACACAGTCCACGCACACACACACACACACACCTACTTTGTCGCTCATTCCACTTTCACTATCTCTATTATCTATTGTATTGTTTTTTTTCTTTTCTCGCCTGTAACACTGTAAAATTATAATTGTACAATATAATGTACGCAAAATAAAACTAATCTAATCTAATCTAATCTAATCTGCCACCCATGGGTCGCGTTACATACGGGTATCAGGCTTCCCCGCGTGGTGTATGTGTGTAGAAAAATGAAGCATATTTATAGCTTACAAACTAAATTATACAATAAAAACAAACTTGTAGAGGAAACATGACTTCGAACAAACCTGTTGCGATTTTAGGTAAGCCATACGCATAGATTTTTGTCAAAACTACATCTAAAATATCGACGCTTATAACAACAAAATTTAAGTTACTTGTAACTGATTCGTCAATTCTATATTTATAAAGTGCGTAATGTTATTTATAAGAATTAAATTTTTTTTTGGCATTTCGCGACTTTAGAGTCCTTTTTCAGAGTATTAACTCTCCATTTTGTTTTTTATATAATCCAAAAGAGAGTTCATGCCACGATTCAGTAGTCCTAAAAGCTCTTTGAGCTATTTTCAACCTAAATAGATGCAGTCTTCTACCGGTTTTGAGCCGTTGAATGTTTGCTGATTCATAATTACACTCAGTGGACTCTGGTACCTTTTTGGCTTCTTGCACGCTGGCTCTGCAGGTGGCTGCTGCTGCTACGTCTGTTTGTCGAAGAACTGTTGAGATTTGTGGGCTGACGTTTGAACCAGCGGTGATGGTGACGTTAGCCTCTCGTCGATGCCGATCGCCTATGCTCTAAAGCAGTTTGTAAATGTGAGATCGTGATTGAAAATAAAGATTTCTGTAGGATTTATAAAATCCTGGCGATATGTAAAGGCATTGCTTAGGTATGCTTCCATAGCTTCCATCTCATCCTTGATCACTTCCCAGCTGTGTTTGTTGAGTGTTACATACTTGGCAGCAAGGCTTAACTTGCACTTGGATTTGTTAACTGTGTACGTGGTCGAGTACAGTAAGTTGCAAGTAATTGGTTCATTTTTGAAATCTCAGCACTTGCCAATGATGATAATGAATCCATTGTAGCGATTATTACAAGAGGTTTACTAAACGAATGTGTTAATTCGACTGATGATTAGGGACTGTGCCATGACTCCTTTATAAATACTGAGCCATAAAGAGAGCGTCAATGGTTTTCTCAGCGAAAATAAGTCACAGTTCTGGAAACGGTTATTAAGATACTTACATTCCACGCGGGGAAGCCTGACACCCCTTATGTAGCGCGTCCCCCGGGTGGCGAATGGGGAGTGCTCGCCGAGACACACACCTCGGAAGGTAGAGCAGAAATAAAATATGCTTTGTGGACCAAATCAGGCCGCCACGTTTGCGTGCCGAATTGACCCGAACCATCTTTAGCTCCCGCTGACAGCAAGACGGGAGGCCGGTTACCTAGCTAGTATCGGTCAACCGGCTCGAGCGGGTGCGTGATACTGTGTGACATCCGCCGGAAACTTTCCAGAGAGCTGAGCACCTTTGTTCGGAGTGGAAGGCTCGAGAGAGTGGAAGTGGGCTAGTGCGATAGCCTGACATGATATACCCAGTCTGGCACCGCCTACAGTCATGTGTTGGGGCCATGTCAGCTGCCCCCATAGACGGGGCGATCCAGGGGAAGATAAGGGAGGTAAAAGATATGACCAGGGAAATGACCAAACCCTGGATAAGCAGAAAGGCGTGATCTCCAAGATTATAGATGGATTACCCTTAATAGGATCAATGTTGATCGAAGCTGTCACGCTTCTTGACAAGATGGAGGCTGGGCAAACAGTACACCCTCAACAAGTAGGGACAGCGAGGGTGATGCACAGACTTCTCATGGTCAGACACAATGGAAAGTAGCTGCCAGCAGAAAGGCGAAAAAGAAACAGCAAAATAAACTGGGGCAAACCCAACTGAAAAAGAAAGAAGAAAAGGCTCCACGTCAGAGGACAGATGCTATTCTTATAAAACAAGACAACGGCAAAACCTTTGCTGACATTCTGGGACAGATGAAGGCGCACGTAAAGCCGGAAGAACTGAGTACGGAGGTGAAGTTCGTTCATAAAACAAGACAAGGTGGCATTCTAGTGGGGGTAGGTAAGAGCAACGACAGAATGAAGTCATTGCAAAAAGCTATCCAAGATGCAATCGGTCAAGTAGGCACGATTGAGAACAAGATCTCCAAGATAACGC
Source organism: Nasonia vitripennis (assembly GCF_009193385.2). Classification (NCBI taxonomy): domain Eukaryota; kingdom Metazoa; phylum Arthropoda; class Insecta; order Hymenoptera; family Pteromalidae; genus Nasonia; species Nasonia vitripennis. The sequence continues at coordinate 619,424 of NW_022279616.1, read as the reverse complement.
TAGAGATTAGGGATATCGATGGTTTTACGACAAAGTAAAGAGGAAGAGGTCAACAGTGCTATTGCGGCAGTGACGGACTATGGCGAAGATGATGTCAAAATCCATCTACTCATGCCAAATACGAGAGAGCAGAGGATGGCAGTAGTTGAATTGGACTAGACCAAGGCTGCCGCCCTGCTCAATAAAGGAAAGACTCGCATTGGTTGGATAAACTGCCGAATGCGGGTGCGAGCGAGCGTCACGCGATGCTATTGTTACCTTGGCTACGGGCACGTAAAAGCTGAATGCAAAGACCCTGACAGGAGCACTAGCTGTTGGAAGTATGGTGCGGGTGGAAATGCAATGTGCCGACCCAACAGATAAAGTGTTTTCTCTGCAAGGACGCCAAGATGCCTGAAGACAGGACGATGCACACTCCAGGCACCGGAGCGTACACAGTCTTCCGGACGGCTCTAAACGTAAGCAAGACCCAAAGGTGATGGCGAGGATATTCCAAGGAAACCTGCGCAGAAGTAGGCTCGCACATGATCTACTAACCCAACACGTAAGGGAGCAGAAAGTGGACGCCCTACTGATCAGCGAACAATACAAAAACCTAGATCGACCCTTTTGGGTAGCAAACATCAAGAAAACCGCCACCATTTGGGTGCCCGGGCGTGGGTTGGCGAATACGGGTACGGGAGAAGACTACGTAAGGGGAAGGATGGGTCGCATAACATTCTTCAGCGTATATCTATCACCGAACCTAACTGCCGCTGACCTTACAAGGAAACAAGGGGCATTGGAGGACGCTACTAAAGAGGTCCTCGGGGAAACCGTGATCGGGGGCAACTGCAACGCGAGGGCCACGAAATGGGGCATGCCGACGACGAACCCAAGAGGCAGAGCCATCCTCGAGATGGCAGCCAGGCTGACCTTGATAGTAGAAAACGAGGGTAATACCTCTACCTACCGTAGAACAGAGTTTGGGAAATCCATACCGGATGTAACCTTCGCAAGTGAAATAACGATCCGCAACATAAGAGACTGGCACGTCACGGAAGAATATACAGCTAGCGACCACCAGTATATTCTATTCAATATCAAAAAAGACCATCAAACCAGTACTAGGAAAAACCATAGTCAAGCGCCAAGATATTACACCCGACGCATTAGGCGGACGCGAAAGAGCAGAGATAATAATAGAGAACTACTAATCTGATTACTGAGATTAGCTATGCGACCATGCCCAGGGTGTCTACCAGCCACCAGAGAAGACCGTTGTACTGGTGGACAGACGACATTGCGAAGCTTAGGAATGAAAATTTCTATGCTAGAAGAAAGGCTCGAAGAGCCTGGATACAGAAAAGGACTGAAGCCCGGGACCTTTCCAAAAGACAGGACGAATCGCGAAAAATTCTCAGAGATGCGATAAAAGAGAGTAAGCGCTGCTGCTAAACAAAGATCATTGACGACGTTGAGAAAGACCCATTCGGCGATGGATACGCGATTGTTACACGAACGATGGGCGAAATGAACCGCACAGAACTTATGGAAGCTGAAACGATCGAAAAAGTAATCGATGGCAGGGCACCGGGACTGGATGGCATCCCTGCGGAAATGCTCAGGATCGTCGCGTCGAAACGGCCTGAGCTGCTCTTGGAGATGTTCAACCAGTGCTTGGTGCAGGAAGTTTTTAGCTCAGGGTGGAAAAGAGCAAAACTAGTACTGATTGAAAAACCGAAAAGTGGATACAGACACTTCCTATAGGCCACTGAGTCTTTTAGACACAATGGGAAAGACAGAGAAAGCACTGGTTAAACCGTAAATACTAAGGGCCGTACGCGAAGCAGAAGACCTTTCCGATAAAAAGTATGACTTATTTTTTATTATTAATTTTGCTGTCATATCTTTTCCTCTTACTTCTCTATAACCTATCGCTTGGATAAGTGAATCGTTTGAAACCGGGTCATTTAGCCCTCTCTCACTCTTTTAGAATTTAGATTCGAATAACTCCGGGTCATTTTCTAAAAGATTTATTTTCCTTTAATTCCTACATTAAGCAAACATGCAAAGCACCCAGTTATTGCACGAAAGTGCAGGCTAAAGGTGTAGTTAAAAAATAAGTGCAGTAGCATCGTTGTATGTTACACCACCATAGGGGCCGTTAGAGAGGTAACAGACGGTAAAGAAAGTAGAAGAAGTTAGACACGCGACTAGAGACATTGTGATTTTAGTAACGTTAGACGTAAAAAAACGCGTTCAACTCGGCAAGATGGACCGAGATTCTTGCTGCCTTAGAATCATTCGATATGCTGCGATACATTATGCGTCTTACGGAAGATTATCTGAGGAACCGGGTTATCGAGTATGACACGAAAAAAGGGCGCAGAAGAAGACCTATAACTGCAGAAGTAGCGCAGGGTTCGATTTTGGGTCTAGACTTCTGGGGTATTTTGTACGATGGGCTTCTAAAACTCGAAATGCCGGGGAACGTGATGCTCATCGGATACGCAGACGATGTGGCCACGGTTATAACAACACAAAATGTGGGCATTGCAGAGTGCTATGGTGGATGGTGAACCACGGATTGACTTCAGCGCTTGATAAGACCGAAATTGTCCTATTGACAGGAAAGCAGATACGGACCATCATACCTATGAATGTAGGCGGCGAGACTATAACGATAAAACCATCAGCCAAGTATCTAGGAATAACTCTAGACACAAAGCTGAACCACGAGGAACACCCAGATCGCGTTTGTAAAATAACCATGACTAGGGGAGCGCAACTTAGCCGACTCATGGCTAACGTCCGTGGGCCTAGGCCAAAAGTTAGGTGGTTACTTATAGCGACCACTAACTCTATCCTGTTATATGAATCAAAGGTGTGGGCCGAAGCTATGACTATGAGTAAGTATCGGAAAAAGATTATGGCGGTACAGCAAAGGGGACCCTGAGAATATCATGCTCCTACCGGACGGTCGCGGCCGAGGCATCGATGGTAATCGCGGGAGTAATTCCTGTGGATCTTCTTGCGATCGAACGCAAGTGAATCTACGAGGCTCGCTTAACGTCGAGTAGCATCTCGCTTGTTGTGGAAGAAAGAGAAATAACAATGCGCAATTCGCAGACTGGGTGGACCGATTGTCCAAAGGCTAGATGGACTAGGGCCCTTATAAAAGATGTAGGTCCGTGGGTGGTCAGGAAATCTGGGGAGGTCAACTTTTACCTCACCCAGTTTTTCTCTGGTCACGGATACTTTAGGAGCTACCTGTTCGCGATGAACGGGGTGGCAACGCCGGGGTGTAAGTACTGCGGTGGCAAACGGGACGACATGAGACACACGTTTTTTGACTGCCCCCACTGGGCTGAAAAGCGTAGAGTACTGGAGCTGACTATAGGGGCGTTCATGGGGCGAGATAACGGCGTACGTAGAGACGGTTCTCCGCGCGAAAAACAATGACGGTTGTTTACAAGACTAGTTAACGGCTAGCATAGCTTAAGACGAGCGACCCCCGAAGGAATGCATGACTCCTGACATGGTGCATGAAGGATTTCTCCAACTCTCCGGATAAAACAAAAGATACTTACGTTCCATAGTAAACAAAAAGAAAGGTACGTTTCATTAGATATTGATAGAAGCTGATTTGTTTAAAGCGTTGAGATACATTCAAGTTTAATGGCCACTTAATATGTTTGTATAATCTTCTTAAATGATGAGCTTTAATATCCGGCCTTAGATGTACAGATCTGATTAAAGAAACCACGTCCTATGGAAGTCGTAAGTGGGAATGCGTTGACTCGATAAAGCAGTGTTTAATATTTTATTTTTTCAATGATGTTGGAATATTGGCGATTCCATGCGACATCGAGAGCTGTCCAACGGCGCCACAGCGCCAAGATGTTAAGCCGTCTCTATCACGTGACCCGCCGCTGAGCTCGGCGGCGCTCTCTGCTCGCCGCCTCACTGCTTGCCAGATCCTCAAACCAGCAACACGCTCCACAGCACGTTACGCGTTTGAGCTTACCTACTTTTACTAGTTCCAATAGCCAGTAAATCATATGATTATTTCAAACCGATTTGATATATAATTTAACACGTGATTATGAACATAATAAAATACGTAAAAAAATATATGATAAAACACGTAAAAAGACATGAAATAAAACACGTGAATATGCAAAATTTTGTATGTAAAAATTTTACAATATTACACGTGAAAAAACATGTGTCAAAATACGCGATTTTGCAAAATAACATGAATCTAAATATTAATAATATTTATTTTCTATTTTTTCATCATTAAAAATTATTGTAATGAATATTAGATTGTTATAAAATATAATTGTGATAATATAATAATATTGATAAATCTCAGGTGAGACCTCATGACAAAATCTCATCTGACCACGTGCGTGAATTAACTAAGTTCCGCAGCTGAAAAAATTCGTTCTACGTATTTACTAAATGTACATTTCGAAAGTTTTTATTAATAAAAAATTTACTTATAATGAACTATGCATCTAATTTGTATACAAATATTTTACTAATTTTGTAGAAACGTGCTACTATAGCAATTTTTACTCAACTGCTTTGGTTCACACTTTCGCAGTGGACTCTATTGCTGTGGCGGCTTGAAAAATCACATGAGTACTGATATGAAAACCACATATCCATTAGTTAAGATAAAAACCACTTGATTTCTTGTTTTATTGAGTTGAAACAAACCTACATGAAAAATCACAGACCACCAACTGTGGACTGTGATTTTTCATATAGGCAATAGTATAGTATATAGTAAATAGTTAGAAAAATAAAAAATAAATGTTTTTCCCGAATTCAGAATCCAAAAATATACATGCATGTTAAAATTTAATGATATTGACGGAGTAGTTCCAGAAATATTACGGTATACATCCACACACACACACGCACACACACACCTATACGGACATTTTCTAAAAACACGTGATTTGAATTTCTAACACACCAAAAAGTATATTCTAGAAGTTTTGACGAAACTCAAAATTTTACTATTACAAAGCTTCCTCTAGGAGGAAGCAAAAATCATATGCGTACTAATATCTGAAAGATAAACCTATTTGTTAAAATAACAACCACTTGATTTATTGTTTAGTTAAATTAAGTGGTTTTTATCTTAACTAATGGATATATGGTTTTCATATCAGTACTCATGTGATTTTTCAAGCCGCCACAGCCATAGAGTCCACTGCGAAAGTGTGAACCAAAGCAGTTGAGTAAAAATTGTTATAGTAGTACGTTTCTACACAATTTGTAAAATATTTGTATAAAAATTAGATGCATAGTTCATTATAAGTAAATTTTTTATTAATAAAAACTTTCGAAATACGTAGAACGAATTTTTTCAGCTACGGAACTTAGTTAATTCACGCACGTGGTCAGATGAGATGTTGTCATGAGATCTCACCTGAGATTTATCAATAGGGACGTTGAAAGAAAATGTGAAATAACTCTTTATCAATTAATTAATACAACATGTTATGTTAATTCTAATGCTATTAGAGAAATCACAAGTATTAATGATGAAATATTATCAGTGAAAAGTAGTCAAATTTATAGGATTGCAATTTTTATACAAATACGAAAAAAAATGTGTATAATAGCGACACCAAATTTGTTTTTTTTATTAATTATTGAATCACCAATGCTTTTAAATGTACAGTATGTTATAAATAAATATTTTGTACAAAAGTATTTACAATTAAGAAGAAAAGTTTTGTAAAATAAATCTGTATATGTGCAAATCCAGAAAAAGCCGGACACTTTCGGGGGTTCTGAGTGAACAAATTTGAAATTTCAGAGCACACCTACCCGACCACATTTTTTTCGTTTTTCAGGTCATATAGAACCCGAAAAACCTTGGGTTCCCAAGATCAAAAAATACATATTTTTTTGCGGGGCAGTTCAAATTCTCTTATGGGAATTTAACACGGGGAAAATTAACGAAAACCAGGAAAATGTCACTTTTTGTCTGGAGGCGCAATTTAAAAATGTGTTTTATTAGAATCAAAGTATTAAAAAAAAGAATTAATTTGAGGGCTGGTGGGTTAAAAATGAATACTTAGGTCAAAAGTTGTCTAGGCTTGAAAATAGCAAAAAATCACCAATTTTTCGATTTTTTACGAAAATCAGCGATTTTTCCCATTTTTAAAATCCTTATAACTTTAGATCCGTGCAGTCAATTTCGACGATCTGGGGCTCAAATTGTTGCTCTTTTCTTCCGCTTTTGGTTTGAAAATTTAGATTAACATTTTTATTTTACGATCAGCTATATATATGACGATGAAAACGGCCAAAAAACGGCCATAATTGATAGGCATATACATATATAGCTGATGGTAAAATTGAAATGTTAATCCAAATTATTTAAACGAAAATGAAAGAAAAGAGCTTTAATTTGAGCCCTGGATGACTAATATTGGCTGCTCGGATTAAAAGTTATAAGAATTTTAAGAATAAGAGAAAAATCGCTGATTTTCGTAGAACATCTTACTCTTCGTGACTTTTTACTATCTTCAAGCCTAGACAACTTTTTATCCAGGCAACCATTTTTAACTCACCAGCCCTTAAATTAAAGCTCTCTTTTGATACTTCCATCCTAGCAATACACATTTTTGGATTGCGCTTTCATACACTACGTGGGTAAAGTTGAATCGTCGCTTGTATTCGATAGTTTTCCCCGTGTTAAATTCCCATAACAGAATTTAAACTACCCGGCAAAAAAATAGATGTTTTTTAATCTCGGGAACCCAAGGTTTTTCGGGTTCTATATGACCTAAAGAACCCAAAAAAGTTGGTCGGGTAGGTGTGATCTCAAATTTCAAATTTGTTCACTCAGACCCACTGACGTGTCCGATTTTTTCTGGATTTGCACATAAAGTATAGAACAAAATCGTTATTTTATTATTATACTGTCACAATAATATTTTATAACAATATAATATTCATTACAATAATTTTTAAGATAATTATAATTTTTAATGATGAAAAAATAGAAAATAAATATTATTAATATTTGGATTCATATTATTTTGCGTATTTTGACACATGCTCTTTCACGTGTAATATTGTAAAATTTCTACATGCAAAATTTTGCATATTCACGTGCTTTATTACATGTCTTTTTACGTGTTTAACACATGTTTTTTTACGTAATTTATTATATGCATAATCACATATTTTTAGTAGGGGACCCTCCACGAACACAACGCAGTCTCAACACGACGCAGTCTATAAGATGTCTGTGTTTTAAATATATGTATAAAATTGCAAGCAATTACAATTACAATCCGGACAAGCAACGTCAGTAGATACGAGAAGGCTTCAGTTGAGAAACGGGCTGCGCGCAGGCGCTGCAGGTCACGTGATTGCTCTTCGTAGGCACAGCAATTTTGAATTGTCAATGTGTGCTTATACATCTAGTGTAAGTCTGCTTGCGTACTGTGCAGCTTACAGACACCACGCAGGTGGGGCTGCTAACGTATCGGTGTAATCAGAAATTAATTAATCTTTAATCGTTAATATAGAAACGCACGCTTGCACATCTAGTGTAAGTCTGCCTGCGTGCTGCGCTGCTCGCAGACACTGCGTAGGTAGGGCTACTCGTATGCGAGTGAACTCTGCAATGCATTAATTTATTAACTCAACCAAAAGACTTTCAGTTGAAAATCTGTATGCAGGATAAAGAGTGAATATTAATCATGATATGTTC